>NW_002476426.1:0-1200000 GCF_000189635.1 Tetrahymena thermophila SB210
ACCCCAACCCCAACCCCAACCCCAATTATAAAGATTAAATGCATTCCATCAAATCACTGTTCTTATTCAATATAAAATAAAAATATTTAGTATTCAAATTAATATTAACAATATATACAAAAATTTATTATTTTTTTCTTTCTCATATTTAACAATATCGTAATGATGATTTTTATTTTTTAAATAATACTAACTTACTGCTATGAGTAAGTATACTCAATATCTTACTAATAGGAAGATTATCTTACAGAGAGATTTTCCTTAATTTAATGATCTAAGTACATAATCTCTATAAATATTAAGTACCAATGATGTAAAAAATTATTTCTAAAAAAATAACTCAAAAAAAAAAAATTATTGAAATGAGAAATATTTAAAATTGTATTTTTTGTTAAAAATAAATTTTTATTTGTTTTGATAAAATAAACTAAAATAAATATTTGTCTAAATTTAAAAAATTTGAAAAATTTAGTCAATACATAAAATTTATTACTAAAGAATTTTATATAATTTTTGTTAACTTCAATCCATTTAAAAGTATTCTATTTCAAGCAAATTAGCTGCTATTCTTTACTAGAAATATTATAAGTATGAAGAATACTTTTTGTATAAGTATCTCTTTTGTTGCTTTGTTACTTACAAGAATTTAGTGTTTATAACTAGCTTTTATGATTCTTCTAAATAAAATTTTATCTTTTTATATCCACCATTAAAAAGAGAATTAGTTTTATCAACAAATACCTCTTTCTTCTTTAGCATTTCTAACTCGTTTTTAAAAACCTATGAAGCACTTAGTTACTTTTGGACTTGAAGTGCTTAAAAAAATTATTGTGTTTAGGTTGCAAAAGTTTAAGGACCACTAAAACTTAAATTATTTTTTTCAAACTAATCGCTTTCTGTTTTTTTCTCTTATGTTTCTTAAATATCTTCACTTGAAATTATTTTTTAGATGCTTGGCTTTTTTTCATCTTTTTCAGAGTCAGAAGAATCTTACTCATCAATAGTTTAATAGTTAAGATTATGAAGTGTTTTGCTTTTTAATTTTCTCCTTTATGACAGCTATTTTTACTACTCTAATTCTTACTCTGAACTTTAATCTGGAATTTCTTCGTCTTATTATTATTTTTGCTCAAAGAAATCTACTTCTTATTATCTTTAGCCTGTTTGCTCTTATTCTTATTTAAAAGCCTGCTCAGTTTCCAATTAATTTACTTACTGATCATTATCGACTGAGAAAAATAAGTTTTAATCATCAAACATAGAAATATCTTTTTCTTCCTACTATTATATGTTAGGAAAAGTGATTGCTTGTTTTGGTTTTTCTTGTTCTTACTTTTCTTTTTTTCTAATTTATACAAATCTTTTAGCTTTTTAGATAGCTATTCCAGCATTCTTCACCATTTTCATTTAAACTAAAGGACTGTTTTTAGATTTATCACTAAATTTTGGAGATTTAGAATAAATCATGGGTGAAACTTAAAGTGATTTTTATTATGGTGTAAATACTTTAAAGCTTGGAGATGATTAATTTGCACCCTAGAATGGTGAAAAAAAATTTGCATTATTCTTTTTACCATAATTTATTCCATCATCAGAGTCAAAGGAACCTTGTCTCCTGAACATTTAACTTCCTCTATCTAATTCTTTCTTCTGAACCATCTTGGAAATCACTGCTCTATCTTTTTCATTATCAACATTTTCAATAGTTTTTTTAAATTTTTATTCCATTTTATTTCTTGAATAACCATCTTCAAGGATACCAATCATAATATTTGTTACACAGATGATAAACATCAAAACGAACAATATTACATAAAAGTCTGCCATAAACCTAGGTAGCACTCCATTTTATTCACAGTCTTAAGCAACATAAAATATTGAATCAGACAAAACAACTCCAAATAAAGTTACCTTTTTTGTTAAATAAATTTTTATCAAAATTAATATTTTTATAATAATAAAAAAATTTTATTACTGCTGTTGAGGAGACATCTGAAAAACGTTCAGACTACCAGAAGCTAGTCATGCCAATAATAATGAATGAAATATATAATATTGAGAATTCAATGAGAACTTTAAAAAGCTAAGGAAGTGCGAATTTAAGAACGTCTAAAATGATAGCCATAGATTTACTGTGCTCCAAATATTTCATCAAAGAACACCAAGCACAAAAGCACCCTATACCGACTGTCCAGTTAACCACTGAAGTCTTTTAATCCAATTCAGATTGACTATCTAAGAAAATTAAGTAAATACTTCCAACCATTTAAAAGAAATTTCCTATTAAGATTACAAAAAACCATAAATCAAAATAAGAGAGTTTTTCCCACAAGCTGAGTTCATTCCATCCTCTTTACTCTGCTAATATACGTTACAAGGTAAGGTATTTACCTTTGTTTTTTTATAGAGATTAGTTTTTCTTTAGATCTTTATGAATGTAGGCCTTGGTAGATTTCTCAAAAGTTTGAATGTAAACATCAATAATTTGAATAAGATATTTTAAACATAAAAACAACGAAATAGCACTACAAACAAATGACATCACATCTATTAATGTGTTGAAACCTATAAACAGTAAATTTCCACTTTTATATAAGTTACCATTTCTTTCGTAATCTGGAGGTTTTACAGCAATTCCTAATAATTCTTATTTGTTTATTTTTTATCCTTTAGGCTATTCTGTTTTTTTACGATTTATAGGAGATCTTTCTGGTTTTTTTTATTTTTTTTATGAAGAAGTTGATGATAAAGTATTAAATCTGGTTCCCCTAACTTTCATCTGCTATCTTTTTTTCAGTAATTCCTCGTCTTGTTTATTTTGTTAATTAGAGTTTTAAGTATTATCATCTACGTTACTAGTGGGTGGTTAAGCATAAGAATTAAAATACTCCTCCTTATGTAATTCAATACCCTTTTAAAATAATTCCTCTGTACAAATTCCTCCATCTGCTTATAGTAAAGCTTGTATAGTAGCATGTCCATACAAATTATAAAAAATGTTAAATTCCCAACAAGATATTAAATTAGATTTAATCAAAATTACATTTTTCATAACTATTTCCAAATGATTTGTAAACTAAAATATTTATTTTATTTGAGTTATATTATTCATGTCAAAAGGTTACTAGATACCAACCTTTCTATCGATTGGATAAACTAATTGAACTTGCTGATATTTTTGCAAATTAAAATTTTTTAAATTACTTTTGTGGTTACTATTTGTTTTATTTAAAATTCTTCTTTGAAAATTTTAATTCATGTTGAAATTTAATTCTTAGTAAAAATCTCTTTAGCGAGGCATTTTAGGTATATCTTTTAAATTATTTTAGTCTGAATCTGAATCTAATTTTTAATTTTTTTCATCAGAGTCAGAATTTTAAACAAGTTTAGTTTATTAATCTTGATCCTGAGGATTTTAATTGTCATCTTATATTTCATGAATATATTCTGTAAGATGTGAATCCATAGGATAGTTATAATAAACTTTGAGAGATATATCAGAATAATTAAAGTAGACATCTTGTATGCGGTTAGTATTATTTTCATTCATCTCATCAAACATAAGAATAGTCTAATTTTAGAACTTTTAAACAGTAGTGTAATATATCATTTTATTTTCAAAGACATTGTTCTTAATGTTTTAGTTAGAATCCTCTTGAAAAAATAGCTATCTCCATTACTCATATTGTTCAGTAGAATTAGTGCTCAATGTGTTTGAAGAATATAAAATTTGAGATGTTGTTAACAGCACTAGCATAACGTGCACAATAAGCTTTATTGGCCACTTACCATACTTTTGATATTTTTCTATAGGTGAAAGCAAGAACTTATCATAAAGATATTCTTAATATATAATATCTTATTCTTCAATAGTTAAGCTTTCTAAACTTTTTCTTTGATTTTGGTTCTAATGTTGATTCTAAGGTCCTATATTCTTATCCTATTAAACTAAATTGCTTGAAACGATAATACTATGAGCTTTGCTAAACGATACAGCCCTTTAGTTTATATCATCTGCGCTTTCTTAATCAGTCGCAAAGATGTTTTTCATTATATTCAGAGACTTTTGAAATAATTATTTTTTACTCTTTCTTTTTGTTCAATGTTACTTCAAAAAGATTTTAGTAATTTAATAATAACTATTTGAAAGGTTGTTTTCTTTTTAAATTTTCTTTATTTAATTAATTGAAATTGATATTTTTTTGTATATTTATTTTCAACTAAACAAATTTTTGCTAGTCTATTGCATTTCAGGATGAGCCACTATACTTTTATAGAGGTTACTTTATATTATTAGATATATTTACTATTTTAAATATTTTTAGCCAATAAAAAATATTTTCTAAAAAAAAACAAGCAAAGAAATAACTGAGAAATTTCACACTAAAATTAAAATTGGCGAAATACAAAAAAAATATCTAAACTAAAAAATATTAGAAAAAGCTTTGAAGAAAAGATAAAAAATTATTAAATACGAAATAGTTTACAAAATAAATTCAATTCTTTTAAAAAGTAATTGATTTTTATTTACAGTTTTTAATATGTTGCTACTGATTCCAAGATTTATATAAAATTTAACAGTAAAAATGATAAAATTAATGATAAACTTGACTTATAAATTGTAATTTTAGTAATACTTATTGATGAAAATAATATAAAATATCTCTCATTTTAATAATTTATCTAAAGCTTAATTTTAGCCATACACAAATAAAATATTAGTTTGTAATGAAAAACTTTTGATAAGAGTGGTTACTTTCCAAAAAAAACTAAATTTACCTAATATTAAATAGATGTTTTATTATCTAAATGTTGCATATATTTATTTACACGTGATAGCTTTACTAAAATATAAACAAAACCTTAATTAATTAATAATGTACATAATATATTAAAGGTTTTTAATCTTACATAATTATCATTCTTATTTTTCAAACAATTATACTATTTAATTTACATGCTAGTTAATTATATGTTGCAAGAAACTATTATAAACACCTTCAAAGTTGCAATATTTGCATTTTAAAATTTTGTTTGGACATTATTTTTCATGGTTTCCTATTTCTGATCCACCAGAAACATGTCCACATCCATATTTGCATACTATTGGAAACTAATTAACTAACCTATTTGCAAATATATTTAAAGAATAAGTGAAACTTTACTTATTGCATTTTGGACATTTTTTAGTCACTATATTCTTAATACAATCTTCACAAAATACAGAACCGCAGCAATCAGTGGTAACAGGTTTTCTTGAAACTTCTAAACATATAGGGCATTTTAACTCTTCTTCCAATATTTTATCTGGGTTTGCTATTTGCTTTTATTGTTCTTTAGTAGAAAAAACTCTAGAAAGTCTATTTAGATCCATAATTTTTAATAAACTGGCAATAATAAATTGTAAAATATAAAATAGTCTAAAAAGTTAATTTAATAATCTATTTATTCTAAATTAATAATGACTTCAATAATAAAAATTAATAAAATAAAATATTTTATTTTTGTTTATACTCAATTTAAAATATTGACTATTTTTATCTTTTATAAATATTTTTATATACCCTCCAATAAAAAATACATAATAGATTAAACTTTTATTTATAAATAATTTCTTTTAATTGTTTTATTGAAATTGATTATTCTTATTATTCATAACTGTTACAATTTAATTAATATTTAAATAAAAACATTTTTAATATAGTTTTATATTAATTTAGAAGGCTTTTATTGCTTATAATTAATATTAATAACTTGCTAATACTTATATTAAATATTTATGAATAAATTTTTCAAAATAATAAAAATCATTTATATCAATTTTTTACTTGCAGATTATCTAAATTATTTTAGAACAATAAAATAGGTATAGATTTAAAGAAAAAATGATGCAAAATTAAAATAATAATTAGTAGTTAGTTAGTTATTAACTCAATTAAATTATTTAATATATAAAATAATGTTTATTTAAATATGATGATAATTCATATTATTTTCTCATTTAAGTTTATCTTCTAAATTAAAAATAATCTTCTTAATACCAAAAATAAAATTTTATCAAATAATTTTTTTAAGATCTTTCATGATTTTCTTTCATAATATTCTTTTTTCAATTATATTAATATTTTTTTATTTAATTTGATCTAAATTTAATAGATTTTAGTGTTAAAATTTATTTAAATTATTATTATTTAGTTAGTAAATTGAATGATTTTTTATTTTTAATTAATGAAATTACAAAAATTATTTTTGTTTTATTATTATTTGTTTTCTAAAAATAATTTAAAATTCTTTTAAAATTGATTGTTTAGTTATTTTTTTGCAAAAATCAAATAAGTAAACTAATTTAAATTATAAAAATAGAAAGATTGGGAAATTTTATCGAAAAAAAAATTCTTTTCATTAATTCAGCAAGTAAAATTAATTTAATATTTAAAGATGTAATAGAAAATACAAGGAATTTTTTAAAAAAAAGAAAATATTCAAATTTTAGAATAATAAAAATAATCAATCGTTTTTAATAATCATAAAAAAGTTGATTTTTTTTTCATATAAAAAATAGTAATTAGGAATTTAAAAATCAGATTATTCTAACTTATAAGAAGATTATAAAAAATAAGTTCATGGAAGAAATAAAAAGCGAAACTTAAACCAATCGTAAGCTCAATCAGATTTGTTTGAAGCATGGTCTTTAAATTAAATACTTTTGTGTAGAAATATAGTCGATTGATTCTCTTTTGTGTGAGACTTGCTATTAAGAAAAGAAAAACTTATAAGGAAAGGTCTAAATTCTACTTTTTGAGCTGATCTATTATGAAGTCTAAAAAGAAATATCTACTCTTAATCTGGATACACTCATCAAAAAATGCTTGGGCTTCATAGAACAAGTTAATTAAGCTAACAAATAAGAAAATCTATATTCTTAAAATTAGGATATTATTCAAAGGCTGATGAATAACCTTACTAAATCTTATGAAGTATTAAACAGGCTTAACTTGATGAAAGAAAAAATAAACTGCAAAATATGGTCATCTTACTTTGTTTAGGCTATACAAAATAAAATTGCAATTAAATAGATAGAACAAAGTTTGAAGGAAGTGGAAGATAATATACACTTGATTAAAAATGGATACTTTAAATACCATCAAAGCATTTAGCTGCAAAGAGCCTTTTTGTTAGACGAAGACAATCTCATAGTGCAAGATAATGCTGGAAATTTGCAAATATATGACTCTAATAACCTATAACATAAGTCAAATCTTGACACATAGTTACAAGCACAAGTATCTTTGGTATTAGCAGCTTTTAGAATTAATTAAAAAAGGATAGGAATTCTTTTTGAAAATGCAAATCTTTTCATTTTTTAAGTCCAGTCAAACTAAAAATTTAAGATGATAAAGAGATTACGCTTAAAAAAAGTACCACAATCAATAATGGCTTCCAATAACTTTTTGAGATTAGATTATAAGCGTTTTGTAATTGTGATTAATGCTAAGAACTTTAAAATATTGCAGCAAACTGATAATGTTGGACATTATTTAAACTTAAATAAGTATAATTTCTTTGAAGTTGCTTATAATTCTTTAAATTAAAACAGGTTTAATAGTAAAAACTTGGACATTTTTAAAGATCAAGATGTGAATAACATAGAAATTCATACATACAATTTCTGTTTAAGCTGCATGTAATGGATATGCCAAAAACTCACTGATAAAAAAAAGCTTCTGAAGTATACCAATAGCAATAACAGAGTTGTAAAAATTTATAGAAATGGAATTAAATTTTGATAAGTTATCTAAATATTTAGCTTGCGAACTTTAAAGCTAGCTAACATGCAATCTACTTTCAAACTTTACTTTATAATAAATTTCAATTATTTTTACTTTCAAAATTATAATTAAAACTATTTGTTGTATATAAATTAATTTTCTTTGTTTTTGATCAGAAAAGTTCTTTTTTCTTTATTAACTATTTAAGAAAGCTCTTAAATGAATTTAAATTTTGCAAAATTTACTTAATTATAATACATCCATCAATTTAAATATCTAAAACAAAATAATTATGAAAGAATTTATGGAGTTTTCTTTTTGCTAATTTTTTTTTTACATTCGTTTGGGATTTTAATTTTTTAAAATATTTTTTAAAAAAACTTAAACAAATAAAATTTAAAATAAAAATAAAATTTAAAATCATGAAACTAAGAATAAATTATTTTAATTTAGTATTTTTTTTTTTTAAATATTTTTAATAAAAAAATGAAAATATTTTTTCTTCATATCTGTTCAATTTAATCACTTTTTATTTATTAATAAAATGATCTAAATAAATTTAATAGCATTTTCCTCACTTAAAAACTTCTAAGATTATCAAGCCTTCAAATAAAAACTCAAAAATTTAGTAATTTTTAAATAATTTAAGTATTTTTTATCATTTTTTAAGGAATCAAAAATAAATAAATAAATAAATAAATAACAGTTTAAGAAGAAACTGTATATTTTGTAAAATAATTATATTTTATCTCTAATAAATAATTTCCCAAAAAAAAATATTTAATAAAAATAATTTGAATTAAAATGAATAAAACTACTAAATTTGTAAATAATACAAAAGTTATGAGAATATTAAAATTGTTCTAGCTTTTAAAAGTAATTACTTCAATTATTATTCTTTGCAATTATTTAAATTTTTTTTTGAAGAAAGCTTAAATAAAGTTTTTTTTACCATCAAACTTACAATTAAAAAATATATAGTCAATTTTGATGTTCAATTTTTAGGCTTTAAATAACTTAATATGCCTAAATAATTTTACTTTTATTTTTCATCTAGAATAAAAAATGAAATAAAGAAGCCTATTTATTAGCAAATAGTTTTACAAGAATTGTATTAAAAATATCTATTAAAGTATCCATCATAAAAGTTGTATAGGTTACTTGAATTTATTATTTATTTTCTCAATAATTTGAAAATAAAATTATGTATTTACACAAAACAATTTGTTGCTTACAAAAATATTAACTTTTTTGAGGATAAAAATTGAAATTAATTAAGTTTACAAATAGCAGAAAGAATCAATGGCTTTTAATAAAAGAATTACTTTCTAGAAATAATAGAAAATTTATTAAAAGGACAAATATTGTTCTTCACACATAAGTAATTGATGATGAAATTTATCTCATATTTGTTTTTTAACTTTTAATTTCTTATTTTCTTCATAAATCCCATTTTTAGAAGTAAAAAAAAATGTAATATTCCCCAAAGTTACTTTATTTAGAGGTACGATATTGGCTCTTAATTAAGTGAGTTGTAAAAATTTTCCCTTTTCTTTCTTAATAACTTTATACATATGTTTATTAATGACATAAATTATCTAATTTACAACTTTTAAATCATTAATTTATATTTTTATTTGATCACAACTCATTTTTCTTACTAAAACCTAAAAATATTACCAATATTTTTTTACATATAACTTCGTAGAATTTAAAAAAAAATATTTTGATTAATAAAATGCTTTTAACCCTACTCATGCTATTTCAATTAAAACTAGATTTATTTAAATTATTTTATTATTTTTACAATTTATTTATTTACTGAAAATCTTAAGCGCATTTTATAAATAATCTGAAAATTACACTCAGTTTGTGATAAATTATTTTTATTAATTTAGTATAAATGATAAAACCTCACCATAATATCATATTCAACAAAGTTAAAAATTGTTATATGATACTTGAGCATTAATTTTTTGGCTTACTCAAAAATATTAATTAGTTATAATATATTTATTTCCTTTATTATGAATTTGAGGACTAGAGTTGTTAATTTAAAGGACTGCAGTAAATTCATAAATTTTAAAATAATTGATTAATAAATTAATTCAAATTAAAAAAAGTAAATAATCTAAAAATGAGAAAATTAATTGCTATTTTGCTAATTGCTTGTGCTATTAGCTCCGTTAGCTGCTTAGATAACGGTCTTGCTAAAACTCCTGCTATGGGCTGGAACTCTTGGAACCATTTTGCATGTAACATTAACGAAGATTTAATTAAAGCAACTGCTGATTAAATTGTCAACTCTGGCCTCGCTGCTCTTGGTTATAATTACATTAACCTTGATGACTGTTGGTAAATTTCTAGAGATGCTGATGGTTACATTGTTGAAGATAAGGAAAAGGTAAATCTTATACCATTCATCTATTATGAATAAGATTCATTACATTAATATTTACCCTTATACAACTCAATAAACATATTTTTTAATAAATTAACAATAGTTCCCCTCTGGTATAAAGGCCTTGGCTGACTATGTTCATAGTAAAGGTTTAAAGTTTGGTCTTTACAGTGATGCTGGTGAATTTACTTGCTAAAAGAGACCAGGTTCTTTAGGTTATGAAGTCAAGGATGCTTAAAGATATGCTGAATGGGAAGTTGACTACCTTAAATATGACAACTGCTTCAATAAAAATATTAACCCAAAAATTAGATATCCTCCCATGAGAGATGCTCTTAATGCCACTGGTCGTCCCATCTATTTCTCTATGTGTGAATGGGGTTAATACAATCCTGCCACCTGGGCTCCTGAAGTTGGTAACTCTTGGAGAACTACTGGAGATATTAAAGATCGCTATTCTTCATTCTTATCTATCCTTGAAAAATAGGTAAGATATCTTTTGTCTAACTTTTTATTTTGAAAGCATTACACTTTATTTAATGAAAATATGCAAATATGCATTCACGCTATATAAATTCGCTTAAAATTTGCTAATCATAAGAATCGTAAATTATAAAATATAAGATGCCTTTTTCATCCATAAAATCATAATAAATTCGTGATAAATCATAAAATTATAATAAAAAGCCATAGATAGCTTTGGTTTTAGATTATTGACATAGGTGATTACTTATGTTTAATCATAAATTTACAATTGTAACAATTATAGATTTTTCACCTCATATTTATATTAATTATTTATTACTAAAAAAAATAAATGCTAAAGTTTACTGTTTTATATTTAAAAAGGTTGGATTAGAAAAATATGCTCATCCTGGTGCTTGGAATGATCCTGATATGTTAGAAGTTGGTAACGGTGGTATGACTACTCATGAATACGAAGCTCATTTTGCTCTTTGGGCCCTTTTGAAGGCTCCTCTTTTGATTGGTTGTGATGTTAGCAAAATGTCAGAAGACACTATTAGAATTCTTACAAACAAAGAAATAATTGCTATTAATCAAGATCCTTTGGGTATCTAAGGCCACAGAGTTAAAAAATCTGGATTTTGGTTCTGGAGCTGGTAACTTTGGATGGGTTAACTTGAAGATGGTGTTGCTATCATTCTTTTCAATACCTCTGCTTGGGAAAGAAACTTGTCTTTCACATTCAAAGAAGTTGGAATAGTAGGACCTGCTACCATCAGAGATCTATACTAACACGAAGACTTGGGTGTCTTTAGCAATTCTTTCTCTGCTATAGTTCCTAAGCACGGAGTTGTTGTAGTTAAAGTAGTACCTGTCTGATTTAACAAAAAATATATAAAAATAAAAATAAATGCAATAAATTGTAAGTTGATTACATTTCAGTAAAAATAAAAAATAATCAAACTAAATAAACTAAATTAATCCAATTATTTTTAAATTAATTCATATTTATTCAGAGTTTTTAATAAATTTAATTATCATTAAAACTTAAATATCAAATTTATGTTTGAATTAGGTATATGAAATTAAATAATAAAAATTAAGGAAAAAAAATAAATCATTTTAGCAAAATATAATTAATTAATTAATTAATTCTTCATTTCTAATAAGCTATAATTTTACTAAGTTTTTCTAATTACTAAAATTGAAATTCATGTATAATTCCTCATCTATATATTTATTAATCCGAATATTAGCATTTTTTAAATAAAGCAAGCTAAAATTTATTTTGCGAATATTTATTAATTTATTTTTAAAATAAGATTTGAAGAAAGGAGAAATTATTTTTTGTAAAACAAAATTTTTTACTCTATAAAAAATAATACCTTATTATTTTAAATATTTAATAGTATTTAATAATTACCAATTTCAAAATTTTGCATTTTATTTATTATTGTATAAAGTTATTATATTTATTTAAATTCAAATTCATGCATAGTCTATTCCTCAAACGTTAATTAAAATTTTCTAAATAAAGCAAGTTAAAATTTCTTTTATTTTTATGAATGTGTGGGCTTTATTTATTTTGAAAATAAATTTAAGAAATGTCAAAAAAAGTGTTTGATAAACAAATATTTTTTCTTTTTTTTATTAATATTAGACTTTAAATATTTTATAAAAATTGATAATTGTTATTTTAAAAAATTTATATTATAATTAAAAAAACAATTATTTGTTGCTTTCAGTCAAATAATTAATTAGCGCTTTTCTTTTATTTATTATTATTTTTGTTTGAAAAATGACTTATTAATCAAAAAAAAATTTGAACAAATGTTATTTATAAATTTATTTTTTAACTTAGATTTTCAATCAAAAATTAATGATTTATTTAATTTAAGCATAATTTTATTTAAAATAATTATTTTTCTTAAATATTAAATATAAATAAACATAAATTTAAATTTAAACTGCTAAAAACTATTTTTAAAGCTAAAAAAGTTTTTTTAAGTTTTTTTTCATTTACACTCATACCAATTATTACCAACTTTAGCGTCTACTTCCATCTTTAGCAATAATGGGGTATCTAAGGGATTTTCCATTATTTCTATAACTCTTGCTAATGCTTCTTAAGCATGCTCTTCCGGTCCTTCCTATTTTATTATCATTAGTTAAAATTAAATGATAAATAAATTTTTTTAAAATACTAAGATTAATTCATCATGAATTTATAGCAATAGCTTGTAGCCTAGCTCATTAAGCTTAGGGTCTTATGATACTTTTACCATTGCAGCAATAACTAAATCTGCTGCACCACCTTAAATTGGGGTATTTATAGAGGCTCTTAAACCATGTTAAACAAGATGTCTAGCACTCTTTGAATGAGTAAGCCTTTCTAAATTTCTATATCTTCCCATCATTGTCTATGTGTATCCATGTTCTAGGGCTATTTTTTTAGTGTTTTCTTGCCATTCTTTTACTTCCTTTCTGTCTGCAAACCAAGCATCTAGAGCTTCTTATGCTTCTTTCATAGAGCAGTTCCAATCTTTAGAAAAGCCATGTGCACTCTTTCCATATGCTATTGAGAAATTCATCATCTTAGCTTTTTTTCTTTCACTTGAGTACTTATCTTTGAGTAACGGTGCAGGGGGTTCTCCTTGAGATTTATCCCATTCTAAAAGTAGCTCACCCTTTTCTATTTCCTCCTTTAGCTTAGGGTACATACCCATAGCAGTTCTACTGTGAAAATCACCACCTATTTAATAAAAAAAAATTTTTTATCTTTTGTTTTTACAAGATAAAATTTTACCCATTTTAAAGGCTTCAATCATTGCCTTACAATTTGTCATATGAGCAAGAATTCTAAGTTCTAATTGACCATAATCAGCCACAATAAGCTTGTTACCTTTACCAGCTTAGAAAGCACTACGAATTTTATACACATCTTTATCATGTGAGGGTTAATTCATTAAATTAGGTTTTCTTGCTGATATTCTTCCTGTTTCAGTATTCATATTCAGTGAACAGTGTATTCTTCCATCTTTATCTGCTAATTCTCTCAGTGGAATAATAAAAGTTGTTAAAAGAGTTTCTACCTATTTAAGTTAAATTAAAGACTCAATAGCATGAGAAGCCCTTTTTCCCATTTCTTCATCTCCTTTTTGTTTGTAATATTCGCCTATTTAATTGTATACTTTAGCTGCTAATTAATTATTTTTCAACAATTTACCTATTGCACCATAATTTCCTTTTTTTGGGTTTCCTGCTAAGATTTTTAAAACTGGAAGATCGGCTGCAGGCATTCCAGAGTCAGTAAGACTAATTACTTCTAGGCCGAGCCCTGTGATATTCATATCTAGTTGTTTTGGGGGTTTTTTCTTTCCTTCTGGGATTATTCCCTGTATTTAAAAATATACAGTTTAAATATAAATTATTTAAGAAGTAAATATATATTTTAATACCTTTATGTTTAGGACTTTAAAGGCTTTTGTCTAAGGGATATCATCTTCCTCTTTACGGACTGATTTCTTACGACCATCTGAAAGGTAGCCATCGTCATCATCTTCTTGTGGCTTTGCTTTTTTGAAAAGCCTTTTATTTTTTTATGGCTCATCATCATCTTCGTCTTCATCCAAATCTTCATTTTGTTCATTAAATTATTATTTGAAAAACTGTTCGTCATCATCAATAGCAGCACTATTCTCTTCAAAACTTTTAAATCCTTCAAGATCTTTTTTTTCTTTATCATCCAAGTTAGCATCGACTTTATCCTTAGTAATTCTTTTCTTTCTCTTGAAAGGTGCAAAAAATAATTATTGAAGCTACTGAGCAGAGGAATAATTAAATTATTCTAATCCTTATTGAGTAGAGCATACCCAATCTAAGAATTGTTTTTCCAATTTAATCATATCATTCTCAGCTTAAACTCTAATTTTCTATATTTAATACTTTAAAAAAAATAATCAATTAAAAGAATATGTTACATCCAAATGTTCCAAATTTAGCTCAAAGCCTCTTCTTTCTAAATCAGTTAATATTTCTCCAAAAGGTTTCCAGTACTTGTTGTATAAATCTAACATATTTTTCATGTCTTCGAAGTTGGTGCTTAAACTTTTTAATTCGTCTTTTAATACTTAAAAAACAAAGAAGGTGATTTCAGCATCCAAACATGAGTAATGAACCCATTTTTCTAGAAGTTCTGGATCTGTGTGCATACGAATAGTATTTGGGAATTCAATAGTTTTTCCTTCTTTTCCATCTTTTAAGTATTTCTTTTTACCAAAGAGTTGTTTCATATTTGTTTTTAAGTTTGTATTTAAGTAGTATTTTTCATATTAATCAGCAGGCTATTTTTTGATCAACCACTTTTGTATTTGATCATTTATAAAGAATATTTATTCATCTCTTGTATTAAATCTATGAAGTTTGAATTTTTAAATAATTTCATGAGGTAAATCTGCTCCTTTTTAAAGTGCTGCTAAAACACTTTGAAGTTCTTATGTATTAATTTAAATGCTTTTTCTCAGATCATTAATTAATTATCTCTTTAAATATTTTATTTCTTCTTCATAATGCTTGGTTACATTTGCTAAACTATATTCTTTTGGTCCTCTACTTGGATCTGCTAATCTTGCCAAGTGCATAGTATCACCTCCAAATCCTTAGACATTAATACCATGATTATAAAAAATATGACGATCAAATCCATAATTATGCCAAATCTTTTTGTATCTAGAATCTTCTAAATACTCTTTAAAAATTTAAATCAAGTCAGTGTTTTGAGCAAAATTATCTATAAACAACCCTATTGTTATAAAATATAGTGAATTAATAAATAAATACGTTATCATTTATATTTATTTTGAATTTTGTTAAACTAAAAAAACTCTTTTAATATACTTGGACCATTTCCAAAATCTACATCAATTCCACAAAAGGCTGAAGCGCAGATAATTTTTCCTTTTCCAATAGGAGATTCTAATTTAGCATCTACATCTATAGTTTCTGTATCCCATGCATGCTCTCTATATCATTAATTAACCATTTAATTAAAAATTATTTTGATCATATTTTACCTGTTTGGTAAGCTTTTTAAGATTTTTACAACCTTGTGAGCCTAGTCTCTATTTTTTACAATAGTTGTTCCAGGAATGTTGATTTTTTCTATTTGAACATTGTAAAAATTTTTATATTTCTCATATAAATTTTCAGAAGAGTGTCCACTCATTTTAGATTTGATTACATAGTCTCCTAAAACTTGAGAGTTGCTTGGGTTAGCAGAACAAAATCTAAAAACTGGTTGATTGATTTATGTATTTTTGTTGGTTAATCTCTTCAAGAAAGTTATCATTTTTTTAGTGAATAGAGTTAATAATAGTATATATACACAAAGTTATATGTATAATCTACAGTAATAATTGATATCTACTTTGTTGAATTTTAGATACTTTATATAAACTATAAAAATAATTTAGATTATTAATTAAAACCACTACTTCAGCAATTTATATTTTTTTTTTGCAAAATAGATTAGAAATTTCTATCTTTCTAATCAATAAAACTTTATCAGGAATTTTAAAAAATGGAGCTATTCGCGCATCTCTGATTTTAACATATTAAATATACTGAAAAAATTTACTCATTTTAATAAAACAATAACTTCTAGCCTTAAGTAAAAATAATATTTTGAAAAGGAAGTGAATAAGAATGAATCAAAATAAATAAAAAGATAAAGAATATAAAGCAAATACTAAAAATCTAATTAAATATAGAATAGTAGATTCTTTGCTTCAGATTAATCTAAAAATAAGTATACAAAAATAACAGCAAATTAATTTAATAATAATAAGATATAAATTATTTAAAGCACATACATTCATACATATTCATTCATTTAGAATATAGATAGAATATTACACTTTAAGCAAAAGAAATTATTTTAATCTTACAACTACTACAAAACAATAGATATTCAAAGGGAGATGTCATTACTAGAACAATTAGCAGGATATGAAGATGTTGAATTTTCTTAAATTTCAATAAGTGAAGAAGATTTAAATAACAAAAAAATTTATTTATTCCAAGTACCTGCAGATGTAAAAATAAGTTCAAGCAATCCTACTCATAATTGAATTAACTTTATTTTATATAATCTTAATAGTTTAATATTTAAAAACTTGATGGGATCTAGTTGGATTTAAAAAGCGAGGAAGACTAAGAGTTAGCCCAAAAAGAGAGTGAGTCAATAGTCATTTCTAAGCATGATAAAGAAACTCAAAAATATATGAAAAAATAAATTTTGCCTTTGTTCCCAGTCAAAAAGAGCAAAGAATTGTTGATAAGTAAACAAATTTAAGATTTTTAAATGAAAATCCATTAAAATATTTTATAAAAATAAATAATTAGATAAAAAATTCGCTGGTTTCTTCAAAATTTATAAGAAATTCACTTTCCCTAATATTTCTAAAAAGGCTATCCGCAAAACTAAACCTGTAAATAACATGTTTTATATTATACATTTTAAAATAAAAAAGAATAAATTTGAGGAATAACATTATTTTAAACATAATATTTAGATTACAATGAAAAAAGAAAATTAAGGAGACGAATCAGATTGAGTAGAAGTAACTAGTGTAAATTTAGTAGAATATATTGATAAAGTAAAAAGAATAGCTAATACAAAGAAGTTTTTAGATAGAAATGTATGTAATAAAAAATAAATAAAATTATATAAAAATAAATATAAGATATATCTGTATACATACCAACCTACCTATTTTTTATATCGAATCTAATAACTGTTTAAGTTGATTCTTGTATTTTACAATTACAAAAATTATATCTTACTCACGAATACTTTTCATGAAAATTTTAAAACAAAGTACAATATTTTAAATCATATTAAAATTATATTTTTTTCAATAAATAAAGTTTTTACTCAGTTAAATTTAAGATAATTTAGAGTGTTTTTTATTTCCTGAAAAAATTTTGAATTTTATGGATTAATTTTTGAATTAACACTTTTATTAAATTTAATGAAAATAAAACATATTTTTTAGGGCTTCTCTATCAAATAAATAAAAAAATATCAAATAAAGAATCTTTATTTTTAAAGAACTTGAAGAAAATTTAATTATTTTTTAAATAAATTTTTAAAATAAATCTTTAACTTTTAC
Organism: Tetrahymena thermophila SB210; assembly: GCF_000189635.1. NCBI lineage: Eukaryota > Ciliophora > Oligohymenophorea > Hymenostomatida > Tetrahymenidae > Tetrahymena > Tetrahymena thermophila. Next base: position 17,808 of record NW_002476426.1, read on the forward strand.
TTCAAAGTTTTATTTCTAAGATTATTAAAAAATAATTAAATTTTAATGATAAAATAATTTAATTACATTTATTATGAAAAACTAACTAACTAACTAAAAATGAATTAATTTTGAAAAATAAATTAAAGCTCTTTTACATTTAAATATAGAATGACTAAAAAAGTTAGTTTGAATTTATTATTTATTTCATATAAATTTTCTTCCTAAGTTAAGGTGGAAGGATTTCTTTTTTGGTAAAATATATGGCACAGATCTTGATGGACCCATTTTTCTATCGTAATCTCCATAAGGCTTTCTAGCACTTTCTGACATAAATGCCGAACCTGAGACTAAAGCTTCTTCTTAACCTACTTTAGTGAATCCATAATCTTCTACTCTATACTCTTATGGACCTGGGAAAGGTTTTTTTTCTTTTGACCTATCTTTAAGATCTCCAAATCTGTCTTTAACGCCTTCCTTAAAGTTAGAAGTTGCTTATTAGAAGGGATACTCTGGTTTGAAACTTGGGATTTTTGGATCATATGTTGTAGGAGCTGGTAGTTATGTTTCTATTTCAGGTATGGGTTAACTTGTTCCAACTAAAAGTTTTTTTTTACCATTTTCTAAAAAGTGTATTAACTCTTTCATATAATCAGCTTTTTAGTGTTTTTCTACAGGATTACAAAAACTGCTTAAATATCCCTTATGAGGATAAGGTTTTTTTTAAACTATTTATCTTTTAATATTATATTCTCCAGGTGCAGGATTCTGGTTGGAATTTAAATACTTTTCTCTGTTAGAACGAGAAATAAAGCTACTTTTATATGTATTTTCCCTTTTCTGTAATTCAGGGTTATATTCACCAGGTCCTGGAGTTTCCACTATAACTTTATTGATATTTTCCATAGTTTTAGTATTTCTTTGCTTAGAGAGAAACATCGATTAACCTTTGTATTTTACATTATACAAACTATTAAAATATATATTTATAAACTAATTACTTTGATTTACTTAATTAACAGATATGTTTTATATTCATTTTATATTTATAAAAGTTATTTTTTAAATTTCTTCATTTTAATAAGTAAATCAAATACTTTTATTATTTACCTTTTAAACTTGTTGTTGACTGTGAAGCTTTGCTCATCAAGCTCACATCTGTAGAATAGGTTCCAGGTCCAGGTCCGCTATTTAAATATCTAGTTTAAAATGTATTTCTCTCAGCAGTACTAACAAATCCGTTTCCATATCCTTTCTTTGAAATTGACTCTTTTTCTCCAAATAGGATTGTAGTATTTGTTGGTGCTTCATAATATCCAGGTCCAGGAAGATCACTATCTTATTAACTAAACCTAAGTTATGAAGATCCAAATGCTTTATTGTTGTTATTATTGTATACAATAGTTTCGAATTTCGAAGGAATTGAACCAACGCTAATCTTTGATGAAGCGTCTCTTATAAAACCTTTAATCAATCTTCCATCTGAATTTTTACCCTTTTATCTATAATTGATTTTGTCTAAACTAGATGTTGATATTGAGTGAATTGATGGCTACATTTACAATTGCAGTATATATCAATTTTTTAAAATTAATGAAAAAAAGGTTTTTATTATTTCTCAAAGTTTTAATAAATAGAATGAATGAAATTAGTTATTAATTAACTATCTATCAAAGTAATTTTTTTCTTAGTAATTGCTATAAGCATAGTAATTAATTAATTAATCAATCAGAACCTCTTATTAATATAATTCCGCAAACAGAAAGAAAACAGGATTAAGTTTCAACTATTTCAATTAAAAATCCTACATTCATTAATTAGAATTTTAGTTTCTTGTTTATGTTATGTTTATTTAGGTAGAGACTCATCAATTAATAAAATATATAAAAAGGAATTATTTAGGAAATTATTTTTTTTTAAATAACTTTGATGAGAATTTATTTAAGCTATACGAATTTACTACATACATTATATCATTAAAAATATTATTAATAAAAGTGCTCAAAAATACTAATTTTGCAGTTGAAAATTAATTATATTAAATTTAAGGTTTGCGGAGCAATAAAAATAGATCAAGTTATTTAAGTAGAAATTATCTTTTTGACATAAAACCAAAATCAATTTTTGATAAAAATATTTATTTATTATTAAAACATAAAAAAATATTAATTTGTATTAGTTTCAAAATGGATAATTTAAGAGAAGAAGATAAGCGTACATTAGAGCTATTATTTTTAAAAGCCAAGTAGTTGGATGAAGAGCTTGACCATGAAGCTGATATAGAAGATTATAGGTAGATGTAGGCTTTCTTTAATGAAGATGAAGAATAAAGTAAAAAAATAATACAAATAAAGCAATAAATTTAAGGAATTGAGGCTGAAGAAGATTTAACTAAGGAATAATTAGAAGAGCAAAATTAGATTATAGAGGAAATTCAAAGAGAATTATCTTAAGATGAGTTATTTACTCCTGATAATTAACAGCAAGTATCAGAAGAGTAAAAAGAACAACAAAAAAAATGCTTCGTTTGCAAAACAAAAGAACATAAATACACATGTCCTGGCTGCTTTAAAAAAACATGCAGTCTTTAATGCTCTAAAGATCACAAAGTATAATTTAATTGCAGCGGAAGACCGAATTATACTGGCTATGTAGATAAGAATAGCTACACTGAAGCAACAGCAAAGAAGGATTACTAATATTTAAAATAAACTTTGGAGGGCACAGAATACATTCGCAAAAAGCTGAGTTTTGTTAATCACAATCCTGAGCTTTTAAGGTTGAAACTTTTAAAAATATATGCACGTAAAAAGCATAAAATAGACTTGGTATTTGCACCAACTATAATGAAAAGGCATAGAGAAAATATTTCGTTTTATTATATGAAGAATAAATTAATATATTGGCTATTAGAAGTGTAGATAGTTTACTTTTAAAAGCAAGGTTAAGGTGAATAAAATGAGAATAATATTTTAATAGCAGATTAATAAGGTGAAATAGAAAATGTAAAATTATAAGAGAAGTTAATAAGAAAATTGGTAGATCCAATCCCAGAAAATATTTTTTGGTCACATGTATTGAAAAGTGGGGAGACAAACTTATTTGACGATGATTTGCTTTTAAAAGAAAATGTAGATTTTAGTAATGCAGGAGTTTTAAAATAATTAGAAAATAAAGAGTTGAGCATATTCATTAAAAATAGATATCGTATTATCGACATTGTAGAAACTAAGACAAAAGACAACCTAAATCTATAATGGTCATTTAAGGTTCCATAAAGTTATTTAGATATTTAGATTCCAAATGAATATAGGGAAAGAGAAAATATTAACAAACAATTTTAGTCTGAATATTAAATGATAGAAATACATCCTGACACTTTTATTTACAACACTCTTCACGGAGCTAAAATAAATGAATTCCCAGAAATTTTCCTAGTAAATAAAAAATATCTTCAAGCATTTACTGAAAAGTATAAATGTCTGCTTTAAACTTCTGAGTGAAGTTTGAAGTAGTAAAAAATGGTTGTTTTACAAATAAATAATTTTATAATATGAAAATATGCTTTTGAACACTTTATATAAATTTGTATCTTTTATAAATTTTTTGCATAAAATTAATTAAAAAATATAAATTTTCTAAGTCTCTTTTAATTAGTTAATTGATTTTTCTAATGTCGTAATTAATTTTGATGATTTATTGTAACTATTTTAAATTGTTTTTTTCAGCAACCTAACTGATATAGCAGAATAATATAACCTCCACTTGAATAAATTATAAAAAATTTAAGAATCATCAAAGGTCCCTTTGGTTTATATCGAGGAGCTCTCAATCGTAAAATTTTTATATCATCATCTAATCAGAGTCATGATTACTTTTTATAATAGTTCTACTGCCCAATAAAAGAAAAAGGAAATATCCTCAAAGCAAAAAAATGTGGGTTCAAATGCGGAAGTGAATGGTTTAGCTTTTTAGAAGAATCTCTGTATTTATTTTAAATTGGTTCTGCTTCGTTATACTTCAAGAAAAAGTAAGTAGAGAATAGTGATGTTCATGATTACTTTAAAATATTATTAGATAATGAACCTGTTACGGAAAAATTATTATCAGATGAATCAAAAATATATGAAAAGTTGTCTGTATTTTATTAGGTATTTTCTAAAATAAAATTCGATTAAGTGTATAACTCTATGATGGTCTTTTAAGTATACACAGATATAAGATAATAAGGTAAGTTTGCATAGAGGTAAATGAATAAAATTTCTTTTGATATTATAACAATATCTATCTATTATTATTAATTCTAACTAGACAATATAAAAAAAATATTCATTAAATTCAAAATATTTTAAAAAACAGAGTGAACCAAGATTTAGAAATAAAGTAGATACTTAACTAAATAAACATAGGCTAAAAGCATTTACACAGCGAATTATAAGAATCGAAAAATGAAACTCTAACAAAATTAAATAATCTAGCTTAGAATATGCCTATATTCACTATATTTAACTCATAAAATGACTTTCAAGCATAGCTTTGCACATACTACTTGATGATTAAAGAGTATTTATATAAATAAATTTATTATTTTTATTTATCTATTTACATTCAATATTATAGTGTAAATAGCTCTAACTTAACTGGTAAGGATTTCAGTGAAATAAATTATTTAGCTGAAAAAATAAAGCTTAAAATGGCAATAGTTGATAACTCATCAATTTCTATGATAGAATTCCACCATATTAAATGAAATAAATATTCACGAAAAATAACTTATAAAAAGTTTCTTTATCATAAACAAATAAATAAAAATATGAAAAGAAAAATTTATTAAAATAAGCAATTTAATAATGAAAACTAATTTTTATACACAAGGTTTATTTATTATTTTATAAGATTTTTATATAATTTGTCTTTACTAATTTATATTCTTTTTCCTAATATCATTTTTTTTATTATTTGCCTTCTGTGCTTTACTAGCCAGATTGTAAAAGGTCTGCAAGCTCTTTATTAAGGAAATTTATTTTTTTTGTTTTTTCTTCTTCGTTTGCTTCTGATTCGATTTATGACTTTAGCTATTGTAATCTCTGTTTAGTAAACAAAATATATATTATTTATTTGTAAGCTATTAACATAACTTAAATATATTTTACCTTAATGCTGTCTCTCAATGCTATACAATCTTCGAATTAGTTTTATTCTATCTTTTAGCTCATGAGAGCATTCATGGACTTTATTGTTTTATCATATAGCTTGGTATTTAGTTTTACAATTTATTGTTCTTTTTAAATATTTTCTTAGGTTTGGATTTATTGTTCTCTCTACTCAATAATTGATTATGTACTTTTTCTATATTTTTTAAGATTTTCATCATTGTATGTATTTTAAATATATCCCTCGAGTTAGTCAACCAAAATTGCACATTTTTTAAAATACAAAACCTAATTTTTAATTTAATTATTTAAAATTAAAAAATTTTTTTTTTTGTAATAATTGTAATTAGTTTACACTCTATTCTGGATACTTTTATTATCTGATTTGCTTTTAAATAGTGTTAAATTACACTTTTTTGAAAGAACTCCAAGGAGCTAAAGTTTTAATTTCATGTGCTTCTTTGAACCATTCATTAATAGTATTTTTATTTACTTAAAAATTAAATAGTTAAGGAATAGGTTTATGTGTTTGTGCTCTAGATTTTCTGACAGGAGAATCATTTTGGCTGCTATTTCTTCCAATTAATTTATCTGCTATGAATTTACTTTCAATTTAGACATTAGTATTTCTATTACTAATATTTGTCTTAATTTCTTTAACTTCTTTTTCTTCACAATTTTGAGAATTACTTTGTTTTAAGCTACTATCTTAAGTATTTTGTTGAATCAGCTATTTAGCTATCTATGATTCTTAATCATTGTATGGAGTCGGAGTTTCATATTCATCTTATTTAGTAGACTAGTTATTAGTTTTGTTTTTATTTGTTTATACAATAGGAGGAGGAAAAAGAGTTCCGATAGGAGGGGGTGGAGGAGCTGTAGTATTAGTAACAATCTTAACGTCTTAAACAGTATTTTGCTAAGATTTGCCTTTACTTGAAATTTATTCTTCAAGTGACTTTTAAGCTTCTTTAATATTATTTTACATTTCTTTCTTCAACTCAGAATGAATAAAATCCTCATTTTTAGACTATAAATTTTAAGAATTCTTTAAATTTTCCTACATTTTCTACTATTACTCAGCTTAACTTTAATTTGCATTATTAGTTTTTGTATTTAGACTTGTTGGATTAAAAGGAGGTGGAGGAGGAGGAAGAATGGATGTATTGTTTCCTGTGGCATTAAAATTCAAAAAAGGTGGAGGAGGAGGAGCTGTTTAAGAAATTACAATTTTAACATCTTGATTGGTATTTTGTTATGAAGAATTTGAAGTATTAGATGATTCTACAGCTTTATTACCTTAAAGACTTTGCTCAATCAACTTTTAAGCTTCCTTTCTTTAATTTGCTAAATTCTATTTTGTTTCATCAGAAATGATTTCTTTTTATTCTTTTTATTTAATAAGGCTTTTTTAAACTGGCATATTAGGAGGTACAATAGGGATTTGAGGAGGATTTTGCTTCCCATTTTGTTAAATTTTGGAAGAATTATTATTGCTTGAAGGATTAATCATAAGAGGGGGTGGAGGAGGAGCACTAGTATTAGTTACAATAGAGATAATCAAAGGTGGAGGAGGAGGAGCACTACTAGAACAAACAATGTTTGATTGAGGTTACTCATCTTCATTTTAGTTATTCACTTAGGACTAATTCAATAATTTAGATTCTACTAATCTTTTTGCCTCTAATTATCTTTATTTTCTTTCTTCCTTTTCCCTTAATTGCTCGTCTGTTTCATTTGATTCCTATTTATCTTAAGTTTCTGACTTTTTTTAAGCCATCTTTTTCATCAACTCTTGCATCATTTTTATTTAATAGCTTTTAAATTATGCTTGTAATTTATTTTGTTTAAAATTCTAATTTAAATTTTTGTTATTGATTCTTTTCTATAAAAAATATAAATACAAAATTATTTGTTTGAATAAATATTAATTATCATCTAAACCAAATACTTACTTATTGATAAATTAGTTGTTTGATTTACTATTTTAAAACACCAACTAATTAACTTTTTGATAATAAATTCTAATTTTTACTTTAAAACAAGTTAGTAAAAGATATTACAAGCTAAAAAATAAATATTCTCATCAGCAAAAATAGTCAAAAATTTTTCTTATCGGTATTGATTTGACAGATAAATTTTTCAATCAAATAATCTGAATACTTTGGCTAATTTTATAGATATATGTGATAGAATAGAATTTATCTAAGATATGCTATATTTTATAATTTTGATTCAATCAATTTCTTCTCATTTATCATAAAAAGCAAACTAAATTTTAATTTTTAAACAAGAGAAAATAAATAAAAATAAGCAAGCAAACAAACAAACAAAAAATGCACAATAATAATATTTTTCTATTATAAAAATCGTAAAGTCATTCAAGGTCTAATTATTCGATTATTTTTTTAATCCCATTTATTTTTGAAGAGTATTATTTCATTTTTTAAATAAGAATTTTTTCAATAATTTGTAGCCTATATAAGGAGTAGCCAAAGTAGAAATACAAACTAATGCAGACTTAATTTATTTTTTTTGCATTTATTATTTGCTATAACCATCTGTATATCTTACATCAATAATAGAATGTTTACCAAAAATACCGCTAAATTCCTCATATATTTCTCTGTCAGTGTAACCCTTTCTAATCAAAGTATTAACAACATTTCTTTGATTTCTTGCTATTGGCGATTCAACATGCTCAATACTTGAATTCATATTTGAGCAATCTAAACATCTAACTGAATTTGCGATTTATATTCTTCTATTTTCTATATTTTGTGATTGCTTTAAAGCTTACCTTATTTCTTCTTTATCCATTTTAACTAATTTTATTTTATTGAAAGCAGTATCCTAAAAGATGATAAGTATTTTTATTTAGATATTTTTGTATTCAAATTTAGAAAATTCTTCAATAAAACAAAGGAGATCTAACAAAATTTCAAGTATTATTTCATAATAAATTAAATAACACAGACAGAAATATGCAATTTTATAAAAAATAGTTAATATTTATTTTTAGAAACCACTCAATATTGGATCAATAATATAGCTTTAAAATTTTTAATTATTTTTAAAAGCGATATAAAAAAAATATGATGGTTGATACAAATATACAATTGGATTTTAAGAACAAAAATTGCAAAGTTTTTTTTTTTTTAATTTGCTATTTAATTAATATATTTTAAACTAAGATATTCATTTGAATTCTATTAACGTTTTATTTTTTATAAAAGTTTATTGTTATTTATTATTTAATTCTATAAAATTAACAATTCATTTTTCGATTCATATCTAAAATTTTGTACTGTTTTTATTATCATTTGATTTGATGGTAAAATTGATCAAACAAGTATATTTATTTCTTTTTGGTCATTCACAGATGCAAACTAAGATTTAGAAAGAGGATTGTGGTTGACAGTTTCATCCAGCTGTTTTGAGCTAATTACTTCTTCTTTTCTAGCAGAATTAAATGGTAACTATGAAGAATAAAAGTCACTTTTTATTTTTGATTTATGCATGCTATTATTATTTGCTTTTGCTATCTTTTTACTAGGATCAACTATATTTCTCATCTTTTCAGGAATTATATTTAATTTTAAACGAGCTTTTGCATCTATAAAATTAGTAGGGCCTTTCACATAATGAGCATATAGTTCAAAAAAATATTTACAAGAAAATTACTTTCCTTAGAAAGAGGGCTATAGGTTAGGAGGAAGCTCAAATGTAGCTGATTTAGTAGCGGCTTAATCTAATTCTCCTCTTTCAAATTTTATATCTTAAGATAATATTATGTCTTTTACAGGTTCACCATTAAACTCCCTCCTAACATGCTTGATATATTGGTTTTTAGTCTTTCCATTAAACTATATTTCTTTTATTAGGTTAAACGTCAGAGTTTCTAAAGGAATAGTAACATCTGTATTATTTATATTTATATCAACAGTAACAGACTCGCAACTATCATAAGCAGCTTTATTACTTTTTAATCCTATTTCTACATTACCATATTCTCCATGCTCGTTTTTCAGCTTTCCTGTACTATTACTACTTATTCCCTCCTACTAAACTTCTGCTAATAGAGAAAAATAAGTAGAACCTTCTATTTTATCATATTCATCTTATAAAAGCTCTACTGGCTCTAGTATTCCTTTAATTTGATAAACCATGCTTACTGCAAATTAAGGTTGTTCAGACATTACTCTGCTTGAAAACTAAGACTACAACTTATCAGGAACAACATAATCGAAAAAGAATTTATGTTCTCCCTCCTTCATTTAGTTTACAGCAACTAACAAAATAGTATCACCAAAAATCTCATTTTCAGCGAATTCTATCCCTTTCTTAATAGATTCGATTCCCCTAACACGAACAGAAATTTGCCTACCAGGATATTCCTTCTTTAAAAATAGTTTTAAACGGCCAGTTATTGTATCTCCTCTGCTAATTCTAGTTTTATCTAGCAACACCTCAATCTTACCTATTTCTTCTTTATTCTTTTCTTGAATATGGCAGTTTCCCATTATAATAAATTATCGATCACCAATCAATGATAATTTGTAAATTTATATTACTTATTTATAGCTTGTACCTACCTTTTAATATGTCTAAAAACAAAATAGTTCTAAATATATATCTTAAAGTTTTTTAGTGTCAATAAACTTAGTCCTATAATTTATAGTAGCTTTTTATATGTGCTTGATGAGCTTTTTCTGTCTTCTTTCTTTTAGTTATAAATTTAATTATGCTATTGTCAAAGAAATTTAAGTAAATCAGCTAAAATATATAAAATTAATGCTGATTTTAATTACTTTTATTTGAAAAAGCTTGTTAATAACAATATTATGTCCGTTTAAAAACATTAACTTATTGAATATTTTAAGTATATTTTTTTCAGTAAGCATCAAATCTATTGAAATAAAGTATAACAAGAAAAATTATATATTATATTATTAAAAAGACATTTCAAACAATTTTTATCTTTCTATCACTCGAATAATTGATATAAAAAATAAAATTATTTTTTTTAATATATATTTATTTGTGTATTATTTAGGAGAATAAATTATTGTTTAGTGCTATTTTTTTTTTAATTTTTTAGATTCTAAAATAAAATTTGTGCTATTCGAAAAGTATTTTATTAATTTGAGAATATAGAATATATAAAGGTTTAAAAAGAATGTCTCTATAACTCCAAAAAAGAAATTAATAATTCAATTTTTATTATTTTTTAAATAAAATTTATTATTTTACATCCATTCTTTTTCTCAATAATTACTTAATTAATTTTGAAAAAAAAACTGAAACTCTAGAAAAATAAAAGTAAAATATTTTGGAATTAAAAATCAATCAAAGCTTTTTTTCAATCAAAAAAATTAATTTATTTATTTAACTAAATTAAGTTGTTATTTTAAAATTAAATATTTTATTTAATTCTTAAAAAAAATATTATAGTTAATTTAATCAAAAATAGGAATTTTATTCATTAAAATTTATTTAAAAAAATAAACAATAACAATTAAAAATTCTTTTCAATAAAAAATATAAAAGTTGGAATAAAATATTTAATTAATTTATAAATTATTTATTTATTTATTAATTTAATTTTTATAAATAATTGAAGAAAATTATCATCAAAATATTCATCAATCAATACATTATTTTTTTATATTGCTCAAATGTAAATTTCTCAGTAGTATTGGTTTCATTATATTTACATAAAGAGGGAATGAGGAAATCTTTACCGTTTTCTTTTCCTGTTCTCTTGAAACCAAAAATAAATCTGTTGTTATAATAAATTCCTTGAAAATCTGTAACTCCATCAAAAGTTATGCTTTAAGGAGGAAGCATATCATTTGTGAATGAATGAATTCCTGTAGATAAATTTAACTCTGTTGCTGTTCTTGATCTATCACATGGCTTTTACTCACTATATGATTTTTCTTTTCTGCCTCCAAATATTACAGCAGTATCGTTACTTTTAACAAAGCAATAAGCTCTTTCAGTGAAATATTTTTAAGGAATCTGCACATCTAAAATTTTAATTATACTCCATGTGTCATTAGTTGGATCAAAAAATTCAACAGTTAGGTCTTCTTCTTCTGTATTGGAGTTAGGTGCTTAAACTTTTCCGCCAATTATAAATAATTTATTTTAGTAAACAACTGTTGTAAATAGCTGTCTGGGATGATGAAGATCAGAAATTTATTTCCATTCCTTTCTCTCTGGATCATATCTCTCACAAGACTTCAAAGAAACATCTATATCCCTTATAGGGTCACGATAGTATCCTCCTATTGCATATACCTTACCCTAAAAGCATACTAATTGATGGAAAACTCTTGGAGTGATCATTGGACTTAAGTCGTTCAGTTCAACTTCCTTTTAAATTTATGCTTCAGGATCATCTCTAAATAATTAAACTTAGAATGTTCTTCTTTCATATTTTTTTTATTCAGGATATCCAAAACCACCACTTGCAAAAATAGAATGGTAACCTAATGCTTTGTTGTACATTTTACATACTGACATATACTTTTAAAAGTAAGACTATTTCCTCTCCTACAATTATTGGAAAATGAGAACTTCTTTCCATTTGTTACCCAAGCTGGGGAAGAATAAATATACAACAGATTAAAGTTTTTGATTTTTTAATGCATCTATATTCTCATTAACAAAGACATAACCATTTTCATAAAAATCAGGAGTTTGCTTGCTCTCAAATAATGGATATTTTTTCTCGTATTCTGTAAGCATATCAGATTCTTTAAGAACAAAATTTTCATTTTTCTATTTATCTTCTAGTATCCATTCATTTTTTTAGTCAACCTTTATTTAATAATCTTCGCCATTTGAAAAGTAAGCAATTTCATACAAATCTGGAAATAGTTGCTTCATTTTATCTACAGCATCTTGCATATCTTGATCTACATAAAATCCTTATAGATCTAAATAATTTGAGCATTCAGGACATTTGTACATTTAAAATTTTTGAGATTTTTAAATTTCTTCAAAAATTACTCTAGAAATTTCATCCAAATCAAATAAGCAACTGACTTTATTACATTTTTCATTTCTTACATGAATTTCGACTGGCCCTGAGTTAAATATGTCTCTAAAATTTAAAAAAATACAATATAATGTTATCATGAGATAAACTTTAATTACTTTAATGGAACGATTATATAAGGGAGCTTTAATTATTTCCTTAGATTCTACATTATCTAATGAACCTTTTGTCTCTTTCTTTAATTAAGAATGGCATTTTTTATACTTTACAAGTCACTCATTATTCCTATATTGTAAAATAATTTCCCTTTTATTAATTTCTTTTTCAAAGATACTCACTAGCTTTTTATTTTTAGGTAATTTATTCTAAAATCTAAAGGTACATCAATCCAATTAGAAAATAAGAAATTAATCCAATTATCATATTAAATGATCAATCAATTTTTAATAAAACATTAAAAAAAATAATTATTAAATTTAACTTATTGATACATGATTTTACACTTATAAAATATAAAAAATAAAATCAAAAAAAATTATTTTATTTTAAAATAAATTTTAAACTTATTGAATTTATTTTTACATATTTCAACAACAATAAAAGCTAAAAAATAAGCTCAATTTATGATTTTAAATTTAAATTTTTCGCTAATATTTATTTAGCTATAGAAAATAATATAATTTGTGAATAGGTAAAATAGATAGATATATGATGAATAATTGATTGATTGATATGTATATAATTGCTTTTCTTTTACTAAAATGTTGTGATTTAAAATTTATTAATTTTATTTAATTGATTGATAGAATAGAAATTAATCATCTTGCTTAGCAGAAAATCAATATAAATTCATGGATAAAATTTGTTCACTCAAACTTTGTTGACATATTAATTAGATGAAGGATGCGTTTGCTAATTAGTTATTTTAACAATAAGATATGTATGTAAATTGTTATGTTTATTTAACATATTAAATGAAGATAACCATTACATTCAAAATAACACATATTATTATTTAAATTTTGGCTAATACGAATTCAAATATATCAATTAATCAAAACTTACTTTCACAAAAAAAATAATATACTATATAATAATCAAAACTATAAAAAATGATTTATTAGCATAAGAACTCCATACCAGAGTTAAAGGACTTAAGTGAGTAAAGGTATCTAATGAGGCTTTAGCAGAAACAAAAAGATCCTCTATAGCAGTAATTTTAATAATAGCAATAAGGTACATATTTGCTGAATGTATAAGACCCTTATTTAAATTAAATAAACGATAATTCGAATCCCATTCAAATATAATGTAAATAATATGAGTTTTATTTGTTAGAAAATGATATTAATTAGATTATCTCGCAATCAAGGGATTTAATTATTTTTAAAAAAAATAGAAATGTACATAGGAAAATCTGAGTAAAAATAGTTTGTAAATTAGGATATCATGGAGGAATTCCCACTTGATAAAAACTAATAGTCTCCATTTGCACACAGGACTAACTAGCAAAGGAGTAAAACTATATCGCTCATGAATTATAAGGAAATAAGAAACAACAGTTAAGAAAATAATTAAAAAGGTATGAACACTACTTCAAATTAGCAGGGAAATAAAGCTTTCATTTAGCAGCAAGAAGGGAATAGAAGAGAGTAGCTCTAGTATTAACCAACTTCTACTCTTGCTAATAACTAAATGAATTTGTAAAGCCCTACTGATAACTCGTATAAAAAATATGATCAAAATATAAATACAGCTTACTATCCTCTCAATCAAATGTAGCTGTTAAACTAATAGCAGTTCTCCAATTAATAGTAAATAAATAATTGCAACAATTTAAATTTAGATTATGTGCCTTAATCCAATTAGGCTTAGTATTTGAATTAGCTATAAACACCTTAAAGCTCTTTACCTTAATACTAAATTAATAGAACAAACAATCACTAATTAAATTTCATAGATAATCAAAATAATGGAGTAAGATCTAATTCTTAATAAGGGTACTTAGATCCCTCTACTGCTCCTGTAAGAGGTAATTCATAGCAACACAATATTGATTTAAATGGAACAAGGTCTAATTCTTAATAAGGGTTCCACAACTATTCTGTTGGTACTCCTCTTGGAATGAAATAAAATTACAACCATTTTCTATCATAAAATTAAATTCTCACTAATTAAACTTAAGGTCTGACAAACATGACAACAACAAATAATAATAATTCTTTAGAATCATTGATTGATTTAGAAAATAAATGGAGCGATATAAAAAGAGTTCATTAGAATTTTTAACAAAGGTCTCTTTCTAACAGCTCTTCTTCGAACAGTATTGCACCAAATCACCGTCCTAATTCATCTCTAAACGTTTCTACTAACAATAATTTATCTTTTATAAATGCAAGTAGTGCTCTTGTTGACTAAGTAGTAAACAACTCTAAAAATTTTTAAAACTCCTCTATGCCTCAGACCCCATTTGAATCGAAATTAGAAAAACAAAACTCAATTTAAAGCAATACAAATAATAATAATAGCAACAACAATAACAATAAATTAATCAAGAAAGTTGTCCCTCTCAGCAAAATTAATTTGAATTCCATAATACAGACAACAGGTTCTAATAGTTTTATGAACTCTAATCAATTCTCAACAGCTAATTCTTCTAAAAATACTAAAGTTAAATTAAATTTACATGGTTCTTTTTAAGAGTAAATAATAGATAAAAACAATCCTTTTGAAAGTTAAAGTTTACCTGGTTCAACTAGAGGGCATCATGACTCATTCTAAGGTTTAAACTACAATCAAACTCATTCAACATACAATAATAATCAAAGCTAAAGCTAACTTTATGAGTTTGATTCTCGTCCAACTCAAAATATGAACTATAACTAAAATAAAATTTAAGATAATAGCTAGAATAGCAATTTAAGTATGTTTAACCTGCATTAAAATAACCAATACATTGACTCTGGATTTTTGTCACATCAGGTCAGCCAAGCTCATGCGAGCAGTACAAATGAGCTTTATAACAGCTCTATACCCAAACAACAGCTTAATAATGCAAATTTATATCAGTAAAATATCTACTAAATATCTTCTGGACAGTAATAACATTAACTTATGAATCCTACAACAACCCATTAAAAGTGTCTGTCATACTAAGATTTAAAACCACAACAATGTTTCAAAAATAATTCAATTAGTATTTAAGAAAACTACTAATCTAACAGTTTATTAGATAATAATTTAAGCAATTATCTAGAATTTAATGTTAACAATCACCATAGTAGTAATAATAACAATTATAGTTTGAATAATACAATGAACATTACTAACAAAACATTATATTCTAATACAAACTTACAATAAAAAATTAATGGAAATTATAAATATTAATAAAATTTTTCTTAAAGCCCAAACAAAACAAATGGAATTTATTTAAATCCTAACTAGCCCACGAATATTAATTTTGATAATACTCAATCAGCAAATAATCCAAACTATGTTTCTTTTGAACAAAAATAAGGTGATGATTAATTTAACAAATTTAATAACTAAATTAACTAATTTTAGCATAGCAACCATTAAACTGCTAATTTTAAGCAACCAAACTCTTATACTTAAGATTTAAATAATGGTTTAACTGTAATTTACTAAAACAAGGGTAATCAAAAACCTTTTACTACAAGCTCAACTAAAGAAAACAATGAATGCAAAAGTAAGAATTAAGATATACTGCTTCAATCACCACAAATAAACAATCAATAAAGATTAAACTACAGAGCAAGTCCAAATTCTTTGTAAGCTTAATAAGCGCATAATGCTCAAAGTAAAGAAAGGAAATCACCTAACTCAAAAAATGCATCTGATATAAAACCAAGAAAAAAATCATAAGAAGAAATAATCAATGTTTAAGAATAAAATAAAAAGAAAACCTACAGTGAATAGCAATTTGAATTTATGAAGCAGCTTCTCCCAACTTACTCTCAACATATTACGAAAAAGAATTTATTTTCATAGGCTTTAGCTCAATAGAAGGGATCATTTGATTTAAATTCAGTTTTACCTAATTAAAATGCTTAAAACTAGCTAGACTTCACTCCTATTTAAGAACATGCCAGCTAAAATGAGATTGATAATCACTTGTAAGCAAAATACAATGAATATAAATAACGAATATAGTATTAATAAAGAGATAATAATGGCAATAATTAGGGATTAGAAAATGCATATAAAACAGCTAATTCTAATATTTATGCAAATTCATATTTACAAGCGGCAATAAATCATACATAGAACCAAGCTTCTTTATCATCCAAGAAAAGACCATCTACTTTTTAAAATAGTAATTAAGGGTAAAGTTAGAAGGAAGTGCAGCTCAAAGACCATTATTAGACTGCATATATTTCTGAAATCATAAAAGATTAAAGAAATATTACTAATGAGTGCAATGAGAAAGTTAGCTTGAGCTAAAAGCTGATAGATTAAGAAAATAGAAATCCTAATAATGCTTAAGTTAGATAGTTAGATCATGAAAGTTTATTAAAGTTGAAGCAAGGACTGAAGCATAGCAACAGTCAGGGTTAAAACGAATTTATACAAATGTAAATTTAGTTATAATAATAATACTAATCAGTTAACAACGGGAGTGCTTGCAATAATTAGCAGAGCAATAACAGCTAAATTACACAACAAAAAACCTATAGTCCAAGAGTTAATTATAAAATAATTTCTGAAAATATAAAAAAGTAAAAATTTGGGGTAGTTTAAAAAAATGAGAAAATTATTTAGAATAACTAAGCAGAACAAACAAAGAAAAGTTATGTGTAGAATCCCTCATAAAATATCAGCAATTAAAGTTAATCCTTTTTCCCTGAACAGCTTCTTGTACCAGTTAGTAAATCATTCATAGAGACTAAGAAAGTGCAAGCCAACTCTAATGCAGAGAAAAGTGTAAACGAAATGTATGAAAATAAAAATTTAAACTCAAATAACTTAAATGTGATCAACAAAAAAAATAGCAAATTAACTGAGATACCAATAAAACAGGTAGTTTCTAAAAAGATCCTACCAAAGTATTAATCTGTGGCGACAGACATAAGTGAAGATATGATAAATAATAATAATTCAGGTAATATAGCAAAAACAATTTAGTAAAATATCAAAGCTTACTAAAAAACTTAAACTGATGAACCAAAGAAAAAAAAGCTATCAATAACTTAGGCTGAGTTGAATATTCCTTAAAATTAAAATTCTCAAAAGATTCAACAGCAAGTTCCTTCATCTACAAAATATAATTCTTAACAAATTGGATTTTAAAAAACAGAAGTTGAAAAAACCACATTAAAAAGACAGCACTCTTCATCAACTAGCAATGCTATTTATGATCCATTTAAAATAGTAAGTTAAGGTAAAATTTAATATAAAATAAATTCTTTTATTATCAAATTTATTTGTAAAGATTAATAGGCAGTGAAAGGATTGCAACCAGTAAATTAACAAAACAATAGCACATATGAGTGTAACCTAAAAATTTTAGATAATTTTGGAAATGAAAACACTAACGCTTTAGCTTAAAATAATTAAAATAGATAGTCTTATTTATTAAATAAAAATAATCCTTCCGCTAACTATAACAAAATACAATGCATGCCTTGCAATAAAAATTTAGTAGAAGCCAAACTATAAAAGAAAGAAGAATAAATAAAAATCACAAAGGGAAAAGGTAAAAAATCAATCAATAAATATTTAAATTTTTTTTTAATTTACGCTTTGTAGAAAATTGATTTCATAATTATCTATTTTTACAATTTAATATTGGAGATTATTTTTGTATTTTTTATGGAAATAATTTATTCAATTTACATCTTATAAATTTAGTAGAGTAAAAATTAGAGGTAAATAGGGAGATCTTACAAAATTAATTACCAATTAAAAGCATAAGCGGAGCTCATAATAAATTGAGTCAATAACCCTAGCAATAAAGTTAGCAGCCTAAAACCTACTCATCTTTTATTATCCCAAATTTAGTTTTTAATTGAGTGTTAAGTTAATGTATTAATTATTTACAACATTTATTAAATTATCTATACTAATATTATGTTAAAATTCATTTATAACTTTGATAAGATTTTATTTCAAATTATTGCTTAGAAATGATATTTTAAACATTCATATCCTAAGCAAAAGAGATTAAGGAAAGAGTGTAAGTAAATCTATATCTTAAAATATTTGTAGGCTTAATTAATAGTTTTTTTTTAGCAATATTTTTTTATTATAATTTTAAATTGTCAAACACCAGACTTTAAAAGAAATTGGTTATTAAAAATGTCTTCTAAATTATTTACATCATTATTTCTTTCTAAACAATTTTTTAACAAATACTTTCGAATAAAAATATATTTATTTTTCAATTGTATTTTAAAAATTCTTAATTATCCCTTAACATTACTCTTTAGTGGGAAAAATTTTACATTAAATTAATTTTAGGTTAAGAAAAATTTAGTTTGAAATCAGAATAAATAATTACTTTAAGTATTTAATTTGGAAAATAGATGGAAGATACTTTTATGAATAAAATTTATTCCATAAATTTAAGATTTTCTCCTTAGATTTAAATTTTTCTGAATTAATTATTATTTAAAAACCAAAAAAATAATGTAATCATACAATTTATTTTGTTTTTTTTAAGAAATTTATTTATCAATTCTATTTTAAAACTTTAAGAATATTGTAATAGGTAACTTTAATGTTTCTATCACAGTTTATATAACCTAATCTTTAATCAAAGTATTGCATCGTTTTTTATAGATCATTAAGATGGTTTGTTATTTTTTATTTATTTTAGAGATTTTGCTAACATTTATTAGAAAACAATTTCTTGAACTCAAAAAATTAGCTTGAATCAAGAACCAGAAAACAAATTATAAATAAAATTAGATCTAACTAATTTTTTTTTCATTTGAAAATTAATGACTTCAGTAAAAATTAATCAGGATATATTATTTTTTTTTATACCAAAAATTATATTTTGTATTTGATGATTAAGAAGAGCTTAATTATTCAAAGTAAGCTTAATTAATATGATAAGTATTCAAGTATGTTTCTTACTAAATATTTATCATCAAACTTCTATCTTAATATATTAATAGCATTAATTTTATAGCTTACTATCAATTAATAAAAATTAAGCATAACTAAGTTTTAAGCAAAGGAAAGCTGAAATCATTAAAATAAGAAAACAAAAAACAAAACCAATTGATCAAAAAGTTTAATAACATTAATTTACTCTAAATTTTTAGAAATTAATACAGAAAAATTGCATTATTTACTTTACTCTAAGTTTTATTTAAAAGTAATACAAAAAGATAGAATATAAATGAAAAAAAAAATTATCACTCAGCTTGTGATCTGGCTTGCTTATTTAATTTTTGAAATCAAAGCAGGTATTTTTAAATATAATTATTTTTGATATAAATATCTTATCTAATCTTAAAGATCAAGATGAATTAGATTACTATCAAGAAGCTTTATATTAGAATTCATATAGCGTTAATGATTTGATTAATGAGGGTTGGTCTGTAGTAGACTCTGGCAATAATCCTCTAAATCCTAAGCTATATTTATGTACAGATTATTATTTAAGCTCCTTTAATGGCAAATATTTTACAGGACCTTATACAAGTGATTAAACTCCTTAAATAACCTTCTCTAATCTACCTCCACACTACGAATATTCTGTTTATCTTGATTTTATATTTTTAGATAATATGGGTGGAGGAATGATGGTTGTTTAAGATGATAGCCCAAGTTCAAATAAAATAGTAAGCTCAGTTTTTCCAGATGCTAATGATGTCGCTGGAACGAATAATAGAAATTATTGCAATACGGGAGGTGCTTCTTTTTATCAGTGTAATAACAATTTGGTTCTACATATATTTATATAAATATAAATTCTTATCATTATAATTAAAATGAATAAGTATGATTAAAACTTTAATAATATTATTTTTTTTGTTTTATTAATTATTTAATTATTTATTTATTGTTTCTTTTAAAACATAGTTTTTTAAAAATACAAACACTCAGAGGACTCTGTTTCATTTTAATTTCTTAACTAATAACCTGGAAAAAGATATATCATAGGTTATATGTAGCTTTCTTTAGCAACTTGCCACTTTAGCTGCCTTTCTTGTTCAGGTCCTTTCTCTACTGATTGCACAAGTTGCCCATAAGGTTAAGTATAAGGTGGCGTTTGTAGCTGTGGTGATCAAGGTTATGCTTATTAAAATTCATGTGTTACAAAATGTCCTGATAATTTATTTCCTAATCCTACAACAAAACAGTGTGAATCAAAACCTTGTGGTCCTGCATGTTAAAAATGCGATACAGATGTTACAAATCTTTGCCTATCATGTACAGGAGGTTTTTATTTAAGTGAAGGTTATTGTGTAGCCACATGTCCAACATATGCCACTCTTCAAGGAAGCAAATGTGTTGGACCGATAGACAACCCAGGAGGTGATTATATTTTTAATTGATTAAATTATGTAGTCATATTTAATTAATTTAATCATATTTTTCTTTAATTTATTTAATTAGTTGTATCAGGAAAATACATCTCAAAAGGGTTGTTTGCACCTAGATTTTCGAATTATGAGATAACTAGAATGCAATTTACCACTACAGGCTTCACTCTTAGTAATCCATTTACAACATGTGGAGGTAATAGAGTATTTGGTGGTTGGGTTACTTTTGCATAAAGTTCAATAATTCTTTAAATCTAAAATATTCCACCTCATTTTTCAATACATATTGAATTTAAGTATCTAATTGTTGATAGAACTTATAACTTTTAGTACTACTTTTAATTGAAGGATTCAACAAAAGAGACTTTTTAAAATGATTCATCTGGTAGCGATATGTGTGGTTTTAGCTCAGATCCTGAATTATTTAAATCTTTTAAGAAAGTATATACGCATACTACTTCAGATGCATAATTGACATTTTCAACAAATCAGAGTGTTAAATTCTTCTAATCTTTTGGAATAAGAGAGTTTATTGTTTATGTAGAACAAGTAAAAAAAATTATTTCTTATTTTCATTAGCTTTTAGAATTAATTGATAAAATATTTTAAATTTATTTATTTTATTTACCATTTTTACTAATAAATAAAAAAAGTGCTCATCAAATTGCATATCCTGTAACTCAACCAAATGCCTTTTATGTGCTAGTGGATTTTATCTATATAATTCTGTTTGTGTTCAGACATGTCCTTCCAAATATTTTCCTTCAGATGCATCTCCTGCCAGCTGTCTAAATTGTGATGCTACTTGCTTAGAATGCTTTGGAGATTAGAAAGATAATTGTACTAAATGCAATGGTTTAGATTTTTTGTAGGAAAAAAAATGTGTTAGCAAGTGCAGTGATTCCTACTACCCTGTTTACACTCCTTAATATGTTTGTTTAAAATGTGATCCTACTTGCTTTTAATGTACAGGTCCTAGTAAAAGCGAATGTACTCAATGTGCAAATCCTTATTATTTAACTTCAACTAAGTGTGTGTTTGGTTCAAAATGCCCAATAGGAACTTATCCAGAATCTGCAGAATGGAAATGCAAGGATTGCGATCCTTCTTGCATCACATGCACAGGTCCTCTTGACAATCAATGTTCATCTTGTAATGCCTATATACTAAATGGCAAGTGCTTCTCTGTCTGTTAAGTAAAAAATTCAAATTTTGTCAAATGTTTACATTTATAATTTTATATATTTTTAATTCATTCAGTCTGGCTATTTTGGAAATTAAGACCTTAAAATGTGTGAAAAATGTAATCAATAGTGTCAAGAGTGCGCTTCAACGAGTACAAATTGTACAAAATGTGGTGATCCTCTTTACTTAACAGGAACAACATGTGATCCTAATTGTCCTGTAGGATATTACCCAAATGCATCTAAATCTGGAAATGTTTGCTTATAGTGTGATCCCAAATGTGCAAGTTGCAGTGGACCAGGCCCGTCTTCATGTAAATCCTGTAATCCAGGAGAGTATCTAACAACTAAGTCAACATGCGAGAAGCAATGTCTTTCAAATGAGTATTAAGATGAATAAAGAAGAGTTTGTAAACCTTGCGATAAAACATGTGCTACTTGTAATGGACCTTATTATAGCAATTGCTTAACATGCACAAATCCTTTTTTCAGAACACCTGGATACACTTGTGAAAAAACATGTCCAACTTAGTAAAAATAAATTTTAATTTAAACAAACAAATCAATTAATCTAAATATTTAAAACTAATTAATAAAATAAGTTATTATCCTGATAGTTTTTCATAATTTTGCAAGAGCTGCCATCCAACTTGCTTAACCTGCACTGGGCAAGATGAGAACTTATGTCTTAAATGCGACTTAGGTCGTTATTTATATAATGGATATTGTAAATTAGCTTGCCCAGAATAATATTTTGAAAATCCTAATACTTAAACATGTGATCCATGCTATTCTAATTGTAAAACATGCACTGGTCCGAATGATAACTAATGTGTGGGTTGCAAACCTGGTAATAATTATAATTATTTTTGTTTGTTTTTAATTTAATTTTATTTAAACTAGGTTTATATTTTTATAAAAACTAATGCTTACCTAATTGCCCTGATGGAACTTGGGCAAATAAATAATCCATGAGATGTTCACCTTGTGATTAAACATGTAAAACATGCTCTGGTGGATCTGTTAACTAATGTATTACTTGCAATGTTACACGTTTTTTAATGAACGGATAATGTATATCTAGCTGCCCTGATGGATTATTCAATGATATTGCTACAAACACTTGTGTTAATTGCCATCCTAATTGTAAGACTTGTTTTGAGAGAAATGAAAATTAATGCGAAACATGCTTTCCAGATAAATTTTTGAATATTGAAACTCATATTTGTGTAGCAAAATGCCCAAGTGGTTAGTTTGGAGATTAGAAAATTTCATCTCTATGCTAAACTTGCCATCCTAGTTGTCAAGAATGCTTTGCTGCAGGAGATAAAGGATGCTCTGCTTGTCCTAACAATAGATTTTTTGTAGAAAATAGTTGCCTGACAGATTGTACTGCTGGATACTTTAAAGTTAGTGGAAATAATGTTTGCCAGGCATGCTTTTCAACATGCGCCCACTGTTTGAGCCCTTCTAAAAGTGCTTGCATAAATTGTTAGCCAGGCAATTACTTCTTTAACAACCAATGCTCTCCATAGTGTCCTGATGGATTATATGGAAATGATATTAATTTAAATTGTGAGCCATGTAATTCTTCATGCAAAACTTGTACTAATAAATACACAAATAGTTGTACTTCTTGCTACACCGATTCATACTTACTCAAAGGAATATGTGTCCCTAAGTGTCCCTCAAGATATGCATAAATAGGTAATGGAGTAAATAAATGTATCGAATGTGATCCATCTTGTTTGACATGTTCAATTTCTGACCCAACTGTATGTCTCACATGTGCCTAAGGATGGTATTTCCTTAAAAATAAATGCCTTTAAAAGTAATCATTTTATTTAACATTGTATGTAGTTTTTACATAATATTTTTTAAAAAATCTAGGTGTCCAACTTATTATTACACAAATTCTATAGATAATACATGTGTTCCTTGTCCTGAATCTTGTGAAATTTGCTCAAATCCTAATGGCCTTGAATAGAGTTGCATAAAATGGGAAAGAAATCTTTAATATACAGATTTTATCATGTTTTGGATTGTTTTAGGAATTACGATATTCAGCATAGTCTCTATGTTAATAGGATTTTATCTTGACAATATTATCCCAGACAGATAAAAAATTAAAATTTTTAGGGGTAAAAAATACAGACTTAACTAAGTAGCTCCTTAACCTGTTTCTAGCGATCCAGAATTACCTAATGCAAAAGATCCTAAATAAAAACAGGACGACATATCAGAATTTGAAGAACCCTAAAAAAGAAAAGGAAGCAAATAATTAAACAGAATCGACGAAATAGATTCTTTTGAATCAGATCCCAAGAAAAATAAAAAAATAGTTTTTTCCAACGAAGAACCATAAGATAACAAAATTAAGAATTCTCAAGATCCTAACCCTGAAGCTCCATTCAGAAAATCAAAAGTTACTAAGACAGGATTAATGTCAAAATTTGAAGGTGATATCAGACAAAAGTCAGATGCAGAAGTTCTAGATATAATCATTCCTAAAAGTAGGGTCCTCAATATAAACAGGCTTTTAGGATAACAAAGTATGCAAGATGGTCCTGCAGGACCACTCTCTTTGGCATACATTATTGATGATGATGAAAATAAAAAGAAGAGATAAAGATAAAATGAGGATGATGATAGCCAAAGCTCTTAATCAAGATCAAGACACAAAAGAGAGAATGGGTCTGTCACTTATTCATCAGCAATGCTACAAAATAAAAAAATATAAAATAATACAACTGTTGCTTCTGGTTGGTAGGAAAGTACACTAAAAGGAACCAAGGAAAAAGGAAGGGGTTTCCTAAGAACCTTTGTTGTAATATTTTTTATTATTTTTTAGCAAAAATATATGTAAATTTTAAATAATTTAGGAATTCTTTGAGGTGACATCTATTTTAGTAAGATACAACGAAGAACTTAGTCGTCCTATTAGAGTCCTACTAGTTTTTTCTAAATTTTTATTTTTGATATGGATTTCTTCGCCTCAGTTAAATGTATATTTTTTGAATATTATTCATAAATAATTAATGTATCGTTTTTTAATTAAGTTAATGGCTATTTACATTTTCCTGTCTTTAGTGGCTATGAAAATGGTAATGAATGGAATAAGATTTGCTCTTATTAAAATATCTTATTTGTATTACAAATTGAGTTATATTTGTTTTGCAATTTTAGTCATGTACGTAGTTTGCAACAATGTGTACCAATTCTACCCGTAGCTTGATTGGATTTCTTTAAATTAAGATCACAATTGGACTTTTATATTTGTCCTTGTTACGATTACTGATTTTGTTGTTATATAAGGACTTTTCATAGCAATTTAATATATTATTACTAGATATAATACATTTAGTCTCTAATAGACATGTCCTCAAAGATTTTTAAGCATTTTCTGCTTTGACAAACAAATGTCTGAGTTTATAGTGTAATTTTTTTTATTTTTTTATTTTAAAATTTAATAATTATTAAAAAAATTTTTTAAATTAAAATAGAACGAAGTGAATTAAAATAAATAATACAGTAAAAATAATTAAATAAAATAAACAAACAAATTAAATATATTTATATTTAAAAATTATAACAGTAAAATCTTTTATAGAAATTTATATTATAAATTTAAGCTTTGATACTTTCAATATAAAAATAGATTTTATTTTTTTTAAATTAAAAAGGTTTTAACATTTTATGAGTTATTAATTTACTATAAAAGTAATCATTTACTAAAATATTTCATTTAGCTTTAAATAACTCTTTCTAATTTAAAACTAAGTGAATTAAAATAAAAAATACAGTAAAAAATAATTAAATATAATTAAAATCAGTAAAATCTTTCTAAGAAATTTATATTATTAATTTAAGCTTTCATATTTTTAATATAAAAATGGATAATATTTTTAAAAAATTAAAATAATTTTAACATTTTATGAGTTAATAATCTACTATCATAATAATCATTTACTAAAATAGTTTATTTAGCTTACAAATAGTTTTATCTAGTTTAAATTATGATATAGAAGATGTGGTATAAACTAATATTAATTAAATGAATAAATTAAAAACTTAATTGTAAACACTCAAAATAAAGGTATATAAATTACACTTCCACATAAGGAGAGTTATTCATATCAAAAAATGAACTTATAAATATAAATCTTAAAATCTAATTGTTCTAATTATTAAAGAAATTCATTAGTAAAAGTTATTTCTTTTATTGTCTTTGTAAATCAATCATTTATGGGATTAGAATAAAGTATTTTTATAAACTAAAGAGTTTAATAATAATAATATAATTATTTTTACATATTATTTTATTAATAAAGAATTTAGTATAGAATTTATTTGGAGTTCCTTAATATTTTAATATAAACTAGAATAATTAAATTCATGATTAGAGAAAATTTTTTAGAAAATTTTGAAGATTTTGACATTATTTTCTTATTCTTGGTAAATTGTAAGTGATTTATTCTATGAGAAGT
The DNA here is from genome assembly GCF_000189635.1 of Tetrahymena thermophila SB210. NCBI lineage: Eukaryota > Ciliophora > Oligohymenophorea > Hymenostomatida > Tetrahymenidae > Tetrahymena > Tetrahymena thermophila. The sequence goes on from NW_002476426.1 coordinate 44,142, forward strand.
CTAATTTCTTAATTTAGAAATTGTATGAATTGTAAATCAGTAATAGTAGAAACATTTTTAGGTAGATGATATAAATTATTAAATTAATTAAAATTAGCTATCATAATCAAATAAAATTCTGATAAAATACTTGCTTTTAATTTTATCTATTATCTGCTTGTAGCATAATCTGTTAAAAAAGATGAACAAAAATTCCCTATTCTCATTTATTAAATTAAAAAACCTGATGTGATATAATAGAAAGCTCTTATTTACTGATAAGCAATTAAATTATGGATTAAGGACTTATTCTAACATAACAAAAATTTAATAATGCCCAGAGATACCGATCAGCACCTAAGATTTAATCTAAATTATTATTTTAAAAAGTTATTTATGTTTTACATAAAATATTAAATTAAAATTGTAAAAATTTAAATTATATCATATTTGAAAAGTTCAACTGTAATAGTTTGGTAATTTTTTAAAATTTAAGAGAAAAAAATAATCTATTTTATCAAATACTTCTTATTTAACCAACACAGAGAGACGAATCGAGAATCAAGTAAAGAGAATTTCCAGACCTACAATTTTTAGTTAGCAAAAGTAAATTTAATAAAAACAAAGTGTTTGTTTTGTAAAAAATAAAAAGCTGTATTTTATTACAAAAAAATTACTTTAAAAATTTATTAGAAGATATATTTTTCATTTTAGCTAAATTAAATAAATAAATAAATAGATAAATAGATGTAGTCTTAACAAAAATTAGCAGATTTAGTACAAAAAATCATTTCATGCTAATCAAATGATGAAATCAAGTAATTAGAAGAGAAGTTTATTAGCATTAAGAAAAAGGATAATGATTAGTTTATATTAGATATGCTGAGCGTTATTACAGATGGTATTTTTTTATTTTTTTTCAAATTACTTTGTTACATTCACTAAATCAACGAATTATATTTTGGTGAAAAAATCATTTTATCCTAAATTTAAAAAAAGCATTGCAAATTCATCTAAAAAAAATAACTCATAAATTTACAAATTTTATAAATAAATAGAAAATTAGAATAAAGACTTAAAAGTATTCGCAATAAATGAAATTAGAACATCTCTTTCAGATTATTCAAAATCAACAAATCCTATAATTCTAAAAAACATCAATTAAGATACAGTGATTATGTTGTAGAGCATTTTAATTAATTAGCTTACATATGAATAGAATTAATCTCTAAGGAAGCAGATAAGTGAAGCAGTAGGAGAAGTAGGTGCTTCTTTGATTAATAGAAATATGTGGGATGGATTAATCCACTTACTTTGGGAATTATTTGATTAGTAGAAATTGGAAATTTAACAATCTGCATTTATCATACTAAGGGTATTAATTTAATACAGCCACTCAGCTTTTTAAAATAATCTTAAAGAGCTCAACATACTTCTTAATAATGGTTTATTACATTAAGATTATACAATCAAGGTAAATTGTAAATATTCATTTGTAAAACTGGTGTAATTAATAATAGTAACAGATTAGATATAATATTAAGAGTTAAGTTTTTAAAGTCCGCGGATTATTTCACTTCTTAATTAATTTTAAAACATCAATCTGATATATTATGTAACACATGCTGTCAAAAATATAGATAAATAGATATTCATACACATATTTTCCTTTTTATTTAGAAATCTATTTTCCTTTTAACAACCAAAGCCAAAGCTTGAATAAAATAAATTTTTAATTAATCAAGCTTAATTCTTTGTATTTGCCTAAATAATTAGGTCGAAGCAATAAAGACTTTAGGCGTTTTAATGCAGTAGTTAGAGAGAAAGCTTTGCAAAAATTTTAACAATTTATCAATTCCATTCTTAGAATCTGTGTATAACATTTTATAACAAGATAAAGTTTAAAATTAAAATAATGATGATGCTGAGGAGAATGAAAATGTCCTCAGTGCTGTTAACGTGATCTTTGATATCTCAGATTAGGAACCTTCTTTCTTTAAGAATAATTTTAATGAATTTTATATAGGATTGACAAAAATGATTTAAGAATACCCTAAACCTACTATTTAAAGATTACTAATAGAATCCCTTGTCAACTTCATTCAGCATTTCCCTGAGTTTATTGAGAATTAAAACGATAAAATTGAAAACATTCTTCATTTAATCTTTTTGCAAATGGTTTAAGTAAATAAAATTATCAATAATTAATATTCCAATCTAATATAACTTTATAAATGGTTTATTTTGTTAATTTGCTAAATTTATTAAAACAGATTGATACAGAAATAACATAGGAGTGGATGAATCCTTAAAGTGGATATAATGATGATTTAGAAAATGATGAAAGAAGCGAAACAATAAGATTTGGATAAAGTTTAATAAATTAATACATTCCATGCTTTGAAGATATCAGCATAGTGCTAGATTTGGTTATCTTAAATATCAAAAAGCTTTTCGAAGAGGGAAATATAAAGTAAGACTGGCGTTATCCTCATGCAGCAATGATGGCTCTTTCTTAAATTGGGGAATTTATAGAAGAGGTAGGAACTCTAGAACCATTACTAAAAATAGCTTATGAATACTCATTTAATCACTAAAATCCTTTGATAAGATATGCATTTTGTTAAGTTATAGGTTAAATATCAGATGACATGGCTCCTTTGTTTTAAGAAACATATGCCAATGATTTATTACCAAAATTGATATAATTACTTTAAGATAATACCCCACGTGTGAGAGCTCATTCTGCTGCTGCAATAGTCAATTTTGCTGAATCGATGCATGAAGATGCGATAAAACCTTTTCTTGAAAATCTACTCATAGGTTTATTTAAATTAATTGACGATGGAAGTATAGTAGAGAAGGAAGCTGCAGTCGTAGCCTTATCAAGTATTGTTGAATCTTCAAAGGGATATTTCGAATAACATCTTGCAAGTGTATTGAATAGACTTTTTTAACATGTAAAATAATCTTGCAAAACAAGCTAGCTTTTGCAGTTTTGCGGAAACATTCTCGAGTGCATCTCTATAACTTCTCATTTAATGAGAAAAGCTGCGTTCATTCCATATTTAGAACCATTTGTTGAGATTTTAAACACCTACACAGAGTCATTAAAAAATTAACCTGTATAGCACTATAAAAATTTATTTGATGCTTGGAATAGATTGGCACATAAATATATCGAAGAACTTTCCCCACTTGTAAACAAATTAATGCCTTAACTGCTCATATTAATCGGTACTATATTGATTGATGACAATCACAAAGAGTCATTAGATACAGAAAACATCTAATCTGCCATAAAACTCATATCAACTTTTGCTGATAAATTTTCAAACTACATGTCTGCATTCATTGATTAAATTTATGATGTAAATATTTTATACTAAATTATTATTTAAAAATATTAAAATACTTTTATAAATTAATGTCTAAATCCAGCTTATACAAATTCAAACTTCCTCTAAAAACGAATCAATTAGAGAAACAGCTTGCAAGTGTTTACCCTAACTCCTTAGATGTGTTAAAACTGACTAAGAAAAGCAAAAAAATTTGCTTAAAGAAATTATAAAGAATCTTCGTGACTGCATAGACTCTGAATATGAAGCCTAGCTCATTATAGTGTAGTTACAAAGCATGAGATTATGTATTCAGGAAGGAAGCGAGTTTATGAGTGAAATGGAATTCGAATTTTTAAGTAACTAACTTATGCAAGTTTTGCAAGAGTCAGATAGAAGAAAACAAAAATTTTAAGAATAAATCAAAGATAACGATATTGATTAAATATAAAAATATATCATACCTAAGGAGTATAAAACAGAAGAGTAGCTCCATATAGAAATAGCTCATGTACTAGGTAGTCTTTACAAAAGTCACTAAGAGCAAGCATTAAATTTCTCTGCTTCAATTTATACTAATATAATTCCAAAGACTTTTATTGATCCCTCCTAGGTATTACTCTAGTAATTTGGTATGATTCTCTTATAAGACATAGTAAAGCATATAGGATTTGTCCGCTTTTACTAAAAATGGGAAGAAATCATAAACGTCTTTTTGAGCTAGCTTAATCATGAATCTTTAATCATTAAAAAAGAGTCACTATATGGTTTATCTTGCTTAGTGATTTCAACTCCTTCTTAAATACTACAACCTTATTTACTTTAAATTTAAGAGATTGCACTTTCTCTAATCAAAGAAAGTGGAATATATATTGATGCTTAAACAAACTCAGTAGTTAACAATAATTAGTTGCATGTGTTTAAATAAAATCGCAAAATAAATATCTTAAAAGAATATGCTGTAGACATACTTGGAAAACTCATGAAACTTCATGGTTCCCTTTTACCGAACGATGTCCTACTTACTTAACTGTGGATTGCTTGCCTGCCAATTTAAATAGAAAAAAAAATTGCTGATGACCAGCACCAAATTTACTTATAATATTTGATAATTAGATAATCATATATTTAAAACGAATCTAAAGAAAACATATTAAAAATTTTTTAACTGTTAGCTGAATTTTACGATCCTAAGATATGCACTTCTTTTATGAAGCCAATACTTGATTAATTTTTGTTAGAATTTCTTGAAAACACCGCAATCGCTGAACAATATAACGAAATATTTAATAGCTTATCAAAAACATATTAAAAAAGATTAAAAAATGTAATCCATTCTAAAAATCAATAAGATTCTTAATAAAATTAACACAATATTCCTATTCATGTCTTAAGTTGAAATATAATTCAATAAATCTATCTATTCTTTATCTCTAAATTTATCATTTATAATTATTCTAAATTAAATTTAACATTAATTTTATCAATTTATTTTTCTTAAATAAATTATATATCTGTTTTGATTTCAATTTTTTATTTTAAATATTTAATACTGTTTATAATATTTATTATTATACTGCCTTTCAATTCATTGATTTAAATCATTTCAATTTTTTTTAGAATTTTAAAAATTATCTCAAATTTTACTTATTTATTCAAAATAAAATTGAATGAGGCATTTTAACGTAGATTTATTTTATAAGAAAAAAAAAATTTCTTCTAATTTTAATTTATAAAAAAAAATGAATGAATCACTAGTTAAATTTATTAATGCATAATTATAATTAAATTTAAATAAAGAAATTGTGTCACTAAAAACAATTAGGTAAATAATTAAATATAGAAATGAATTAATACCTAAGATATTGTAAGAAAAATAAGTATCTAATCTCAGTTAATAAAATAAAAAAATGTTTAATTTCTTTATTTTTTATAGTATCGATTTCTCTGGTGTTAAGAGTAAGATCATAAAATAAATAAATTAATTAGAATACTAATCTAGTATATACTATGTGATAACGTAGGATTAATAAACTTGTCTATCCTAATTTTCGTTTTGGTATGATAGAATAATCTTTATTGGCTTTTATATCTTATTATTGTAAAAATTAAAGGTTATATCAGTAAGATTTTGATGAAATCTAAGTCAAATTAGTCTATTTTCAGTTTGTATAGAAGATAAAACTCAATAGCATAAAAATGAAAATAGAAAATATGATGCTACCATTGTAGGATGTCTCGATTAACTACGAATTAGTTGCATGAAGATATTGGGTTAAAGAGCATTAATTACTTTTAAAATTGATTGCTTGAGTCAAAAACAAATCTCATATCTAATATTAAGCAGAATTATTAAGTTTTAGTTAGTCTTTGACGCTATTTAGTTACTTACCAAAGATTCTCCTTCTTCTAGATATTAAGAAAGAATATTTCGAGATGAAACAATATAAATTGAGGGGAAAATTCTGAACAATTAATTAATTAGATGCAATATAAACAGAGTGATTCTATTCATTTAAATAATTGCAAAAAAATAAAATAAATAATAAAATATTAGATAAACAGATATAAACACAAAAAACTTAAAAATGTTCAAAACTTTTGTTCCTACTAGAAATCTTACCCATAGTCTTAGATAATTGTTCTCCACTAGCACTCAATATGATGTCGTCGTTATTGGTGGTGGTCCTGGTGGTAATAATCCTAATTATTTAATCAAAATTTTATACAATACAGCTTCTTCTCCTTCTTTTCGCTTTAAAGCAGTAGCATTTCAGAGGTTATTCATGAAAACTTTGATTATTTAAAAACTGAGAAAAATTCACATAGTTAAGCAAATATTCTATAAGAGTTGATCAAATATAAAAGATGCGTACTAAATTAAATTACAGTTTGTCTTAAAATATGCCTATAGCTAAGGATAATTTCAAATTATGTTCAATAGCTTTAAGATAGAAGGAGAAGCAAGTGTTTATAGCTGATATAGCTAAAATTAAGAAAAATAGGTTTATTTAATTATATTATAAATATAAAAGGTTACGTAGCTGCCATTAAGGCTGGTTAATTAGGCTTAAAGACCGCTTGTGTTGAAAAGAGAGGTTCTTTGGGTGGTACCTGCTTAAATGTTGGTTGCATTCCTTCAAAGGCTCTCTTAAACATCTCTTAAAAATATTATGATGCTTCCAAGCACTACAAAGAACTTGGTATCGAAGTTGAAGGTGTTAAAATGAATTGGGGTAAAATATTAAATTCTTTTTATTTTCATCCTCTTAAGAAAAAAAATTTTATCCACCAAAAATGATTTTTTACTCAAAATAAATACTTTTTTTTAATTGAATGCTTTTGTTTCAAACATCTAGCTGTTAGCAAAATAATTTATTATAACTAAAATATATCTAATAAATAGCTCAAGCTTAAACAAAGAAGGCTGAAACAGTTACTGGTTTGACCAGAGGTATCGAAAGTCTCTTCAAGAAGAATAAGGTTGACTACTTTGTTGGTACTGGTAGACTAAATGACAAGAACACTATTGGTATTAATCTTAACAATGGTACTTAGTAGGTTATTAACTCCAAGAACATTATTATTGCTACTGGATCTGAACCTACTCCTTTCCCTGGTCTCAACTTCGACGAAAAGGTTATCATCTCTTCAACTGGTAAAATAAAAGATTTGTGGAAATTTATTTATTTACTTAAGCTATAATGAATTTTGTAGATTGATTAGCAAATAAATAAATAAATAACAAGATTAGATAAGATTTATAAAAAGATATTTAATGAATGAAATAAATTGATTAGTAGCACTATTTAATTAATAAATAAAGCAAATTTTTTATCTTTCAATTTATCAAGAAATTTCTCAAAATTTTATTTGATGCTTCAATAATTTTTAAGGATTCTGATCTAATCTACTTAATTAATTAATTTATTTATTTATTGTATTATTCGAATCTCCTTTTAATCATTTTATCATTTTACTATTACTTTAATACAGGTGCTCTCTCTTTACCCTAGATCCCTAAGAAATTAATCGTTATTGGTGCTGGTGTTATTGGTTTAGAAATGGGTTCTGTTTACCAAAGATTAGGTACTCAAGTTACTGTCATTGAATTTGCTGATTAAATTTGCCCTTTCCTTGATACTGATGTTGCTAAGGCTTTCCAATAGAGCTTAAAGAAATAAGGTTTACAAATTTTGACTGGCCATAAGGTTGTTTCTGGTTAAAACTTCGGTACTCACGGTAGCGTAGTTGTTGAACCTGTTAAGGGAGGTCCATCTTAGACCTTTGAAGCTGATCATATTTTAGTTTCTACAGGTCGTAGACCTTATGTTGATGGCTTAAATGCTAAGGAAATCGGTATTGAGTTTGACAACAAAAATAGAATCATCACTAACTCCCACTTACAAACCAACATTCCCAATATTTATGCCATAGGTGATGTCATTCCTGGACCTATGTTGGCTCACAAGGGTGAAGAAGAAGGTATTGCTGCTGTTGAATATATTGCTGGAAAGGGTGGTCATGTTAATTACGATGCTATTCCTAGTGTTATCTATACCCATCCTGAAGTTGCTTGGGTCGGAAAGACTGAATAAGAACTTAAGGCTGCCAGTAAATATTATTTTTATTATTAATTTAAAATTAAATTAATCTAAATATTTAAACCAAATTTAATAGATATTAAGTACAACAAGGGTTCTTTCCCCATGCTTGCTAACTCTAGAGCTAAAGCTAACAACGACTACGATGGTTTAATTAAGATCTTAACTGAAAAGGATACTGATAAACTCTTGGGTGTCCATATTATGAATGCATAAGCTGGTGAATTAATCGGTGAAGCTACTTTAGCCGTCGAATATGGTGCTGCTGCTGAAGATATAGGTAGAACTTGCCACGCTCATCCTACTATTTCTGAAGCTCTTAAAGAAGCTTGCATGGCTGCTTATGACAAGCCCATCCACTTCTGAGATAGTTGTTGAAATAACTTAGATTTATATCTCAAAAAGATTGATTAATATTTTAAAATTTATTTCCAAATTTATTAAATAAAATATACATAGCAATTAAGCATAATATTTTTAGTTTAATTTTAGTATTGATAAATAGGTAGGTAGCTAATTGCTTGCTTTGTATTTTTGTATATTTTGCAGTGAATTATTCTAAATAAATTTTTCAAATTAAATTATAAATCAACTCTCTCACTAAATAACTAACAAAGTAACTAACTCCTTCATATTTCATATGAAAACATGCTTTTATACATATATAATTAATCAATCATTAGCTTTAATTTTACTATTATTATTTATAAATAAATTAATGTTATAATTTAAAATATATTTTTTATTCTCTGAATATACATACATAAACCTTTTATAATTATTTATATTTACTTAGTCTTATAATTATAATTATAGTAAATAATTTTGAAAGTTTTGTTAAAAATCTATTCCATTTTTATAAATAAGGCTTTCTCTAAAATCATTCTCATTTTAAAATATAATAAATTTAACTGTAGTTTAGTTCAAAAATAAACTATTTTTAAATTTAACTTGTTTGTTTGTGTTAAAAATAAAATATTCAAAATTAATAAAATTCTATTCTAACAAAAAAGTTTAATAGATTATGAATTTAATTGTATTATTTTTATTATCTTAAAAATGATTTTTAATAGTTAAAGCTAAGATTAAATTCAACAAAATAAACTTTAAAGATATTAAAGTATCACTAATTTAATCCATTTAATTTAGATTGATGCAAATTTGATTGCTACATTACATTAATATTTTTTTAAAATTTGTTTTTTATCATTTTTAAAAAAAAGACAATCCTAAATTGATTTCTATTTTTGATTCTTAAAAAAATTTTAAATAAGTAATTCTTCATAAAATATTTCAAATTTTAACTTAAAATAAATTTTATGATATCATAATTACAGTAATTGTTAGAATTTATGATAAAAAAATAAATTAAAATATTTTTGCTTATTTATTTAAAGTTAATGTTTAATTATTTTTAAAAATTATAACTGCATTTTCAAATTTTAGTATTTCATAATTTTTTAGATGCAAGTTAAATACATATAAATTTACTCTTATTTTTTTTTAATGATTGAAATTAATAAGTATAGATGCTATATCAAAATTTTTACATTATTAACAATATATTTATAATACAGAAATTAATATATTTAAAAAAATATTCATAATCTCTAAATATTTTACTCTTTATTATAAAATTCATGAATATATTAAATTAAATAAATCTAGAATATGATTGATGGAAATAATTTTATGTTGTAAAAAATGCAAATTGGCTAGTAAAAGGATAAAAATTTACAAATTAATCTATAAATAGATAGATAAATAGATAAAACTTAAAGAATGGTATTTATTTAATACTTATAAGATACTTTTAATATAAAATTTAAATTTATAAGCTAATAAATCAGCCCAAAGTTTAAAGGATTTCATCAATATAATCAGGAGTTCTTTCAATAAATTAACCTCCTTCAATAGGAATAACTGCTAATTCAAGATTATCTCTGCTTGCTGTTTATTCCATAGTTTCTTTTAAACATGAAAGAGCTAAAACTTCAGCTTCTCTTATGCTCATATTCTATATTAATTATTATATTTTTATATATATTTATAAAATTTATTTCAATATTTACTTCATCATATTTTTCAACGAGAGTGGGCTAAATACCTTCTTGACCACAACCTATACAAGTAGCTTAATATTCCATCATAGAACCTGAAGGATCTGCATAATTTATAAAATACTTTAAATTAAAAGTTTGATAAATAAATTTAACTTACCAGTCTTAAAAAGTCTGGGACCGGTTTCATCAACACCTGCAATTAACAAGGCTACACCAAAAGGTCTGGGCTATTAAATAAATTAAAAAATATTTTATTAAAAAATAGATTTTGATAAAACAATAAATTTTGATCTTTTATTTTATTTAGATAAATTTTTTTTATAAATTTTGATTGTTTTCTGATCTAATTTAACAATAAGTTTTAGTTTAAATAAACAACAAATTAATAAATAATTACCATGGGCTTTCTCTTAAGAGAAGGATCACCTTCACCAAAGTTAAGAGCCAAGTCAGATACAGTTTGAGTTAAAGAGCGGACACTCATGGGTTCGTTGTAAGTGAATCTGTGGTTTTAAGATTCAACTCTAGCGTAATCAATCAAAGTACGAGCATCAGGAATAATACCAGCAGGAACACAACAAATATGAGTATCGATCTAATTTAAATATTTAAAAGTTAAATTAGAAACTTTTATAATAATTTGCTTTAATATATTTATTAGTATTTTTTTATATCTTGCTAATGTCCATATAATTTTATTGTGACTGACTATCATTTAGATCATTTAAATTATTTTAAAGAATTTTGTAAATAAATGTTCTTGAGTTACTTCTTAGATTTTTATATTGTGGTTAAGGATCATAAGTCTAGATTCTTATAAAGAATCGAACTTTCTTTCAGCAGCCAAAATAACTCCTCCTTTAACTTTAATACCAATAGAAGTTGAAGTGCTACCTTACTTTATAATTAAATAGTTATTGTTATTTTTATGATTTTGTGTTTAAAAAATTCAAAAGAAGTAGAAATTGCTCAGCGACTCAATTTCAAAAAATAAAAATGCTAAGCAACTTATTAAATAAAAAGTGTATTTTTAAGCTTGTAATATTTATTACTTTAGCAGCTTGCATAGCATATTCAACTTGAAGTAATTAACCTAACTTAGAGAAAGTATTCACACTTCTATCATAGTTGCTACTGTAATTAATTTATAAAAAAACAATTTAAACTAACTCGAATCTCTATTTTATGAATTAAATATAGCCTATATCATTAGTAGGCATCGTTTCAATTTAAATTATCTTCATTTTGAATCTTAATTGAAAATATTTGTTTACTCAGCCATTTCTGTTAAGTATATGTATCTTTTCTTTAATTATTAATGATCTACGAATCTATTGTCTTCTAATTAGAAGAATTTAACTTTTTATTTGCTTTTTTTTATTAATTTATTTTTTAAGAATTAATTAATATCTTTTAAAAATTTGTATTTCTATTGAAATAATATCTATTAATAATAATCATATATTTATTTATTAAAGAAATACAATAAGAATCAGCAGTGAGTGAGTAGTGAGTGTATTTATGTATTCAGTCATTCATTTCTCTTTTATTTTCAGATAAGATCCTTAATTTACAATGCAAATAAAAAAGCGTTTTCAGAACCGAGCCATTTTTAATTGGATCTCTTTTCTCATATCTGAAAAGAAATACATTGATTCAACTTTCACTAAAAATTAAAGAAAGATATTTAAATTTTTGAATTCTCATAAAATAACAAATTTATTTATTAATTATTATTAATTTTATTTCATTTATAAAATTATTTTTTATTTTTATTTGACTTTAAATTTTAAATTTTATATTTTATTATTCATTATTTTTAAAATTGTAAACGAATTACCTTCCTTTCAATTTTTAATTAAAAAAGCTTAAGAGAAATAAATACATTACCATCTCTTTATTTTCTTCTAACAAATAAATTAATCTTCTAGATCTTTGAAAACATCTAATTTTTTTATAATAATTAATTAAAAAAAGAAATCAAAGAGGAAAAACCTCTTGAAAACAAACGAGATAGCTATATTTATCATTTATGGAAAATTACAGATGATCATCCATACAAAGATAGATAATCTTTAAAGTTTAAAAACATTTAGATACTTATGTTGAAACTTAAAGATCCTATTTTTGTGAGCTCTTATAGTTTTTAATACAAATTTATAAAGAGCTGATCATCTTTGCATCCAATTAACATTTAAGTTTTTTACATCTGAAAAATCTCTATAAATGAAAATATACTATTTCAATACGATTGCAAACACAATCACGAGGCGCATCAAAATAATTTCTCTAAACCAAACTCAAACCATTTTTTTTTAAATAAACTAATTTTAAAGACATAGCAAAGCTCTCTTAATTTTACTTTTAAATAGCTCATATTTTTACTAATTAATAAACAGCTCAAAATAAATATTTAAAAAATCCATTCCATACAATTTTAAATTTAATAAATACACAAAATAAAATCTTAATAAAAGAATTATCAACCTAAAGCATAATAAATTAATTAAATTCAAATTATAAAAAAAATAAAATAAAAAATACAGCATACATAAAAATAAACATATTCAGATAAATGTATCATAAATAGCATATTAAATAAACTATCTAATATTGATATTTATTATATAAAACTAAGATTTTTGAATGAGCATAAATATTTCAAGCTATTTCAATAAATATTATTATTTAAAAGTTATAATCAATAAGAAATAAATAACTTTTTGAGGCTTTCATTTAATTAAATTCTAATTAAAAAAATTCATTTAAAATAAAAGAATTTAATGTAGCATATCCATATTAAATCTAGTTTTATTTAATCACTTAAATTTTCTGTTGACTGACTAAACATGTTCAGAAATTCTATAATCAAAAGCATTTATAATATACTAAAAAATGAATTTAATTTCTAAATCTTTTATCATTAGTTTTTATACAGCTCGATAATATTAAATATTTGTTTTTGTTTAGCTTAGCAACTAATTTTTGTTTTAAAAGGTGTCATAGGAATAAAGAGCATACCTCATAGCTCCTTCAACAAAAGATACAACTCTAATTTTAATTTTTGTTTTGATTAAATAGTTTTATAGGAGAGGTTTTATCCAGTCAATGACTGCATCTTTGTCCTAAACTATACTATAAAATATGAATTTTTTTTGGTGAGATTATGAATTAAAGATAATTTTCTAAGTTAAATCAAAAGTGTTTATTTGATTATGATAATTAATAGTTCAAATTATTTTTAATACATTAAATTAAATCTGATGGATTTATCAAAAGGATTTTCTATTTTAAAAACTAATCTACTAATTTTTATTATCTATAAAAATTTTATTTATTTCTTAGTTTATTTTAAATGATTTTTGTGAATTAAAATATTTTGATATTTCAAATAACACTAAAATATTTTGTTAAATTAATCATTAAAATAAAGTTTTATTTGTGAAAAATAAATAAATTTAATTATTAAAAAAAAATTCAAAGATAAAATATTTTAGATTTTATTATTAAAAATTGAAAATTTAAGCAAATTTATCAAAAATTATAAGTGATGATAAGCACATTCAATTTATTTAGATGCGCATATGAATAAGCATATTAGATAGTTGAAATTATAAATCTTATGATATTGTTGTTAAGATTTCATAATTGAAAGAAAATAAATGAAGATATAGAAATGATAATGAAAAATATACTAAAATGTTAAGAAAAAAGAAATACAAGTAATATTAATAAGATTCAGATAAAAGTCTGTCTTTTGCACACGCTTTTGATATATCTTACAATAATTGAAAGCATCAAAAAAGGAATTAATTTGCATAAAATAAAAAAAGATAATAATCATTTAATTTGATAAAAAGGTCTAGTTAAAGTATTGAAAAAAACTAGGTTTTATAAATAAAAACTAGCAATTAATGAAAAATTTATTAGCAATTTGTTTTATTTTAGCAACCCTTCTTTAGTTGGGTCTCTCAATTAATTAGCAAGACGTTGCAGATGTTGTTATTGAGAGTGCAAATAGAGAAATTGATTTGACTTAAAGATATGTCACTTCCACTATTAAATTGAAAGTATTCAATAAAGGAAAAACTCCAGTTAACAGTTTTTATTATGCTTTGCCAGTTGATTAAATCTAAAATACCATTCTTGTTGTTATCAGATATTCTGATCAAAGAGAAGTTGGTGGAAATCTTTAAGAAGACTTTGCTATGAGACACCAATACAATACTACTTTTATACGTTTCGAATTAGAACGTCCAATTGCCCCTTAAAATTCAGCTACCATTACTTTAGAAGAGAAATTTGTTAACAGATAAGTTCCTTATCCAAGAGAAATTAGAATTAATGAAGATTAAAAGATATTATTTAAAGACAATGCTTATATTTACACACCTTATTTTGTAAAAACTTAATACACTGTTTACAAAACCAGCAACATCATGTAAAAATTTAATAAATATATTTGCAATATTGCTTTATTATTTAGTATGGAAGGCAATAGCTGCTTCCTAACACTAAATAAACCTTTAAAAAAATAAAAATACAAAAGAAAGAATGCAACTAGAGAATTACTTTAGTATACTATTTGGTGTCTCTTGTTTATTTATTTAAAAGATATTTATAGATCATAAAATTATCTCTTTCAAATGTTTTAAAATAATAAAAGATATTTATTTAATCATCAATTTTTATCAAAAAAAAGATTTTTTTTTTATTTCAAATAAATGCTTTTGAATTGCTAAAGAAAATTTAAAATGTAATCAACAATAAAATAATCAATATATAATATTAAATAGTTCTCACACCGAAAATGAAAAAGCATTAAAGCTTAGAAAGGGTGGTATTAAATATGGTGAATTTTCTGAAATTTAAGCTTTTAGTTCTTATCCTATTGAAATCCATTCTGAAAATACAACACCTCTTATCTACCTCACAAAGGCCACTAAATCTATTGAGGTTATCTTTTAATTGAGATTATTTTAAAATTTATTTAAACAACTTATGAATAAACCCAGGTTTCTCATTGGGGAAATATTGCAGTTGATAGTTCTTATAATTTAGTGAACGAAGGAGCTTATTTAAAGGGAGAATTTGGTCGTGTTGATTACAATAAATACAATCCTTCAAGTGGAAAACACGCTCTGAAGTCTCTCTCTGCTGAGCTTCCCTATCATGCTACAGGAGTATGGTATAGAGATGTCATAGGAAACATATCAACCTCAAACGGATTTAGAGATGTAATTTTTTTTATCGATTAAACTCTCAAGTGAAATCAATATTTAAAAAGAAATAAGAAAAAGTCGTTAAGCTTAATATTATGCCTAGATATCCAGTAGTTGGTGGGTGGAAGAGTGCTTGGAATCTTGGATATAACTTGAATACTACCAGATATCTTCACACTGACGGTAACGGTGGATTCGTCCTTAGACAACTCTTTTCTATACCTTTTAACGATTTGCTTGCTCAAGATTACGAATTAAGAGTAATCCTTCCAGAGGGTGCTACTGATATAAAATCAGAGCTTCCTTTTTCTGTTGATAGTTAATATACTGAAAACACCTTCTCTTATCTTGACACTAATGGCCGTCCTACTCTCGTATTCAAAAAGAAAAATGTTATTGATTTCCATAATCAATATTTCTATGTAATTCATTAATTAATTCTTCAAAATTTAATTTATTTTTTAACTATTTATATTAGGTACATTATAAATTAAGTACTATTAATTTGATCAAGAAACCATTATTGATATTTGGAGCCTTTTTAATTTTCTTTGTTACTTTAATAGTATTTAATAGATTGAGCTTAAAGAGTCTTAAATCTAAAAATGAATGATAGAAATGTTGATTGAATTTTAAAACCAACTTAATTTGCTTTTATTGTAGATTAAATTATATAAATGTATTTTTGTATAAATCAGATAAAAAATATATTTTAACATAAATACATACATGCATATTTTTTTAATAGAAATGATTATTTTATGATTTATATTTAATTCAAAAAAAACTGTTCAAATGATAAATTAATTTTTATAAAAAATACTTTTTTAAATTTATTTAAAAATGACAATATTAATTTAATCTATTCAATTAAGAACTTAATAGAGGAATCTCAAAGCTTTAGTATTTTTTTTGACATAACTACTAAATCTTTGTCATAAACTTCTCCGATAGGAATGCCTACATTTCTTTCATGGAATTATCTGTATTCTTCTTAATAGCCTCTTTCTTAAAATATCTAGTTTACTGAAGGGATTTCTAAGAAGTAACTCAATACTATTAAATGTGAAGGATCATACTGATTAAGTCTTTCAGTTATAAAGTTCTCGGGCTATTTAAAGAGTGTTAAATTATCATATTCACCCTTTACTCTTTCGAGAGCATGGCATTCAGGATAATGCATAGGAATATTTTTATGCAAATAGCAATAAAATGGTGTTTAATTACAAGTTGTAAACATATAGATAGATTTTACTTTATCTCCTTGATTTCTTAAATAGTTCATAACTTTGAAACCTGCAGCTTAATTATTTTGACCTTCGTAAACAAAAAGAATTATGTTTACTAAAATAAAAATGGCCAGTAGCAATTTTTTTATTTTAGAGAAAGGTAAATAAGTGTATGCTGTAACTACAAAAATAGTTAAACCAATGTTGCATGGAAGTATAAATCTATCTTCTTTATGATCAATTTTACTGTAAAGAGCAAGTAAAACAAAGAAGGAATAAATAATAAAGTAGCTATTTTAACTTTTTTTAACATGCTAGTAATATTTTATGAGTCCATAAAATATTAGTGGAAGAGATGCATGATAGTATTTAGGGATAACAGCCCACAAATAAAAGAATGGATCTTAAGTTCCGTACAAATTACTGAGCTTGTTTAGGATATTAAATTCAAAAAAGTTGTAAGCAGTCCATGTTAACTTTTGATAATAGAGAGAATCTAATAAAATGGAAAATGCTATCATTAGAATGACAGTAAAAATATTTAAGACTAAGTAGTTAAATTTCTTTTTTAAATTTCCTTACATAGTCAATAGTGTTATAGGCCAAATAAAAATGAAAGGAATAATAGATGTAGGTTTTGTTACAAAGTTAATGATAACAACAACTCTGGAAATATAATCATCGTAAGAACTTTTATTTAAAATTGAAGATTGGTAGTAGTAAAAAGAAACAACCAATAGACACGTTTCTAAAGAATTAGCAAGTAATCTAGGCATTCCAATCAAATTGAACCAAAGAGTTTAATTAATTATCAAGCAAGGAAGAACAAATTTCTTTCCTAGACAAATTTGAACTAATTTAATAAGGTAAAAATCATATATAGAAGCTATAAAGGCACTAATTAACATAGGTGAATAAGCAACCAAATCAGGGGTATCCAAGTTTAGAACCTTTAACAAACTGTAAAGCATTTAAACCATAAGCATAATAACTGGAGATCTAATAGGTTTCTCAATTTACCATTCCCAAGTGAGATTTCCATATCCGAAAACATTTCTATGGGCAACTTCTGCTGACTACCAATATTCATCAGCTGCCCATGAATTGTTGATTAAGGAGCAATTTATTAACCTAAAGATGTAAAATAAAATAAAGTGCTGCTTAAAATTTAGATTACTAAGATATTCGCTAAATTTAGAATTTTCTTTTTATTAATCTTTATACTAATCAATATCAACTTAAAGCTCTGAAGTTCTTAGCTTCTCATAGTTTTAAGTAGAAGCACCTTTATCTTAAATATTTCTATTTTAAACTTAGCTCATAGTTAATTAATAAATTTTTTAAGCTTTTTCTTTTTTTATATAAAAATTAAAAGATACGATTTATCAATTAATTAATTTTTTATAGTTTGTATCTTATTAGTTAGAAAACAAATAAAGAGTTATGAATGCAAATTATTTTTTGCTCTATATTTATATTAGATATTTTAAATAATTGCTGGATTTTCGTAGGTAGAAAAATAGATCCTAATAAATTAAAATATTTATTTTATTTTTACCAAATTTATTATATATTTAAAAAAAATAGAAATTACTAATTATCAAATATGTTCCTAAACACAAAAGCTAATGTTAGATAAATTCTTTTTTAGAAGTAGTATTTAAAGTACCAAATAGATAGGAAGGAAATGAAAACTAAAACTAATATACAGAGATAGTTAGTAATATGTTTCTAATTTTAGAGCTAGTATTACGAAATTAATTATCATAAGATTTATTAAAAATTTGATATTACTAAATTTTATGCATGAAATAATTGTAAAATAAATATAATTTTGGCAAAGAAAGATGGATTAATAATTCACTTTTTATGTTTGCTAACTACTCCTATTCATAATAAGGAATTATTTATTATGATATGCTTGTTTTTATGTATGTATCATGCGATATGATATTATTTTGCATTCAGATTGACATATAATTTTGTTTGAGTGTTAGTTAATTAGTTAGTCACTTGTTAATTTATAAAGAAACAAAGATCTATATTTAATCAAAAGAGTCTCTCAAATTATATATCAAAATTTTAATTAAATTAATTAATTGATTTTGTAATATAAAAGTTTCTTAAAAATGTCAAATCACGAAAAGCCTGAACATCCTGAAGTTGATGGTCAAGAACCTACTAAGAAGGTCAAGAAGAGCGATAACGTTTTAGAATAATTAAAGGAAGTAAGTGAACTTTCATTTTAATCATATAAATATATCTTGGAGTTAGTTTATTACTACATTCAAGATAGTACATAATAAAGCATTCTTTTTTAATTTGAGTTTTTAAATTTTTATTTC
Source organism: Tetrahymena thermophila SB210 (assembly GCF_000189635.1). NCBI lineage: Eukaryota > Ciliophora > Oligohymenophorea > Hymenostomatida > Tetrahymenidae > Tetrahymena > Tetrahymena thermophila. The sequence goes on from NW_002476426.1 coordinate 62,922, forward strand.
TACTAAAACAGTTCACCACTATCGTTGCTGATACTGGCGATTTCAAGTTGATTTCTCAATTCACACCTGAAGATGCTACTACTAATCCCTCTCTTATTTTAAATGCTGCTAAATAGGCTGAATATCAAAAGCTTATTGATGATGCTGTAGAATGGGGTAAGAGCAACTTCAAATAGTTCAATGCTCCTCCTAAATCTCGTACTTCTGCACGTAAAAGCAAAAAGAAAGATGAAGAAGATGAAAAGGAAGTTGAAGAAGAAAAGAACTTCGATTTTGAAGCTCTTACTGAAGAATAAAAGACCCAAATCGTCTAGCTTGTTTGCGATAAAGTTTGTGTTAACTTCGGTATTGAAATCTTAAAAATAGTCCCTGGTTTGGTTTCTTCAGAGGTTGATGCTCGTCTATCCTTCGATGAACATGGCACTATCTAAAGAGTACATATTTTTTAAATATATTTTATGTTAAAATTGATTTTTGAGCTATTCATAGCAAGAGTAGTAATAAGATAATTTATAAGAAAGTAAAAAAAAATAGTTTTCTAGAAATAAATACAATATTAAAAAGATAAAATGCGACCTATAAAGGTAATTGACTATTTAAAGAGTTATGAAAGAATTTATCTTAAAATGAGAATAATTTTGTTAGAAAATAATAATAGGCTTTAAAGATAAACCCCTATTTTAAATAAACAAGAATAAACAAAGAAATAAAGATTTGTTTTATTTATTGAAATAATCTTTTTTTTATAAGAAGATTTATTAACTAATTGAGGGATGGGTATTATTTTCCCAAAAAGAGAAAACTATTAAAAAAATTTAAATCACTAAGTTTTGTAAATCTGGGAGGGAATTTTATTTCACCAATTAAACAGATAATTTTTTTAATAATATCTTAACTATTTATTTATTATTAATAGGCTAAGAGAATCGTCAAGATGTACGAAGATGCAGGTATTTCTAAGGACAGAATCTTAATTAAGATTGCTTCTACTTGGGAAGGTATTAAGGCTGCTAAGGCTTTAAAGAAAGATAAAATTAACTGCAACTTGACTTTACTCTTCTCATTTGCCCAAGCTGTTGCTTGTGCTGAAGCTGGAGTTTATTTGATTTCTCCCTTCGTAGGCCGTATTTTAGATTACTATAAATCCAAGAATCCCACTACTGATTACACCAATGAAAAGGATCCTGGCGTCAAGAGTGTTACCCAAATTTACAATTACTATAAGAAACACGGATATAAGACCGTTGTTATGGTAATTTAATTATTTAATCAAATTTTAAGTTTTACTTTAATAAATTAATAACAATAATAAAAAAGGCTGCTTCTTTCAGAAATACTGGTGAAATCATTGAACTAGCTGGTTGTGATAAGATGACCATTTCTCCTGCATTATTAGAAGAATTAGGTAAAGCAGAAAAGCATGTTGAACGTAAACTCAGTCCTGAAAGTGCTGCTGAATAGGATATTGAAAAGATTACCCTTGATGAAAAGGCCTACAGATGGCTCCATAACGGTAATTAATTTTTTATTTAAATTCTTAACAAATAATTTTTATGAATAATAAAAAATTTTAGGTGATGCTATGGCTGTTGAAAAGTTAAGTGATGGTATCAATAAGTTTGCAGCTGATATAGTTAAATTAGAAGAAATGATTACAGAAAAGCTTAAAAAGAAAGATTGAAAAGATAAATAAATATCAACAATAAACAAACAGTTGTGTAATTATATAAAAATTATATTAAATGTGATTGTAATAATATATCATTTCTAAATTTTAGTAAACTATATCTATTTCATGCAATAGATTTGCAATTAAATTAATTTTTTTATATCCTTATGTTAATTTTATTAATTAAAATAATTTAACTTTTTTATATTGGCATATTTTTTAGTTAGCGACCTATTTCATAAAGAAATTAAATTCTGAACTAAATCTTTGATTTTAATATTTTAAAAAATCATCTTTTAAATTAAAATATTTTCATGAAATTCATTAATTTTTTTAAATCACAAAAATAATTTCATTAAATAAATTCTTAAAAATTTATTAGTTTTTAAAATAATAATTTAATAGTTTCATTTTAATAAACAAAATAGCTTTGCTTTGAGAGGAATTAATTTTTAATTGAACAAAAAAATTTGAACAACTAAAAGCACGATTAATAATAATTAGTATTTTTCATAACTTTGTACTGTTTTAAAATGAATGGATACATTTTTAAATAATTTTTTAAAATATATTATAGAAAATAAATGTAATTTAATCTTATTAGGTAATATAATTATGGAAGCATTTATAAATATTTCATAAAATCATATAAATCAAGTTATTATTTAAATTAGTATTAACTTATATTTTATAAAAAAATGTATTTTTTATGAGATAAAAATGCAAAATAAAAATAGTTATTTATTTAAATTAATTAAATAAGGAATTACTTAAAATATTTTATCAAATGAGCGTTTACTTTGATAAAAAAAAATGGAAAACTTAGAGACATTGAATATTTTTTATAAAATTAAAAATATTTTTGATATTTATTGGATTTTCATGGTCAATCTTAAAGGGGAATAAATTACAGTATTTATTATAAAGAGTATATAAATAAAGAACGATTTATTTACAAAATATTATATTAATGCAAAATATTTGTAAAATAGAAATAAATATAGTTAGCTCTTTTAAAATTGCTGATTAGATTTAAATTAATTTAGTTTGATGCCTCTTTTACATGAACAAGTGCAAAAATAAAATAAATAAATAAATAAATAAATTAAATTTTAGCTTCAAATTTATGAAGTAGATTTGATTTGAAAATAAATTTGTAAAGCTTTGTAAAAAGATCAACAATTATGCATGTTTAATTGAATAAATTAAAATAATTTAATTAATGTATAACTATTATATTAAGTTATTTTTTAAACATCTTTTTAGGTAAAAATTCAAACATCTATGTCTGCATTAGAAACGTCGTTATGGTCTATTTTATCTTCCTAAATATTTATTTAATATTTATTAATTTTGATTTAATACTGACAAAAAAATTTTAATTACAACAAGATCCTTAGATAAGTTTACGTTTTCTTGTTATTCTAATTTCTCTTCATCCATTTCACTATCTATCTCAAATTCTTCATCATATCTAATATATTATTTTATAAGCATTTTTTTAAAATTAAATGTCACATCATATTTAAATATAAATTTTACTATTCTTCTTTCAATTTGTTTTGCTAAACTTTTGAATTGATATTCTTGAGCTGAGAATCTTTCAACTCCTTATCTTCATGTTGTGGCTCGTTATTTTATTATTGTTACTATGCTTATTACTTCTGTTAAATGTGTTAATCTTTTATCTTTTTTTACTCTTCTAATATTTTTTTACCCTCTTCCTTACTCTTTAATTATTCTTACTTCTTTTTCATTGATTCTTAAATTTTTCTTGCAGCTTCATCTTATTACTGCTATTATTACTTTTTTTACTCTTCTTATTATTTCTGTTAAAGATGTTGTTCTTTAATTTTCTTTTACTCTTCTAAGATCTTTTTACCTTCTTCCTTACTCTTTTACTGCTCTTACTTCTTTTTCATTGATTCTTAAATTTTTCTAGCAGCTTCATCTTATTCTTGCTATTTTTATTAATTTTGTTGTTATTCTTTTTGTTGATTAGCTTATTTTTGTTTAAGGTAATCTTCTTTTTTCTTCTTTTACTCTTCCAATATTTTTTTAGCTTCTTCTTTACCAGCTAAGAATTACTATTTATTTTTATAAGATTACTAAATTTTAACAGCAGCTTATTTTTATTCTTAATCATATTCTATGACTTGTTGCTCTTATTTATGAGCAGCTTACTTATTGTTTGCTTTTTCATCTACCTTGTTATCATCAAACTCTAATTCATATTCCTCTTCTACTTGAGAATTTTTCTTTCCTTTTTATTCTGCATTCTAATTAACTGCTGCAGGTTTAATTTTGCTTTATTCACCATCAAAATCATCATCATATTCATTTTCATATTCTTCTTTTTAAGCTTAAGCCTACTTTTATTCTTACTCTAGCTTAATAGCTGCAGCCCTCTTTTCCTCTTCTAACTTAGCTTGCTATTTCTTCCTTTCTTCCTCTTCCTTCTAAGCTGCTCTTTTTCTTTCTTCTTCTAATCTTTATTTTTCCTTTTATTCTTCTTCCTCTTTTTATTTTTTAAGCTGAAGCTCATGCTCTTTTTTCTATTTTTCTTACTGCTCTTTAAGCTTTTCCTCTTCTTCTCTTTTCTTCTTTTCTTTTAATGCTTACTCTTCCTCAAGTTTCTTCTTTTTAAGTTATTCTTCTTCAGCCTTTTTTCTTTTTGCTTCTTCCTCTTCTTATTCCTTTTACTTTTTTTCAGCTTCCATTCTAGCCTTTTCTTCCTCTTATTTTTTCTTAAGTTACTCCTCTTCTCTCTTTTTCTTTTATTGCTCTTCTTACAACTTTTATTATTTAGCTATTTCTTCTTACTCCTTTTTCTTCTTTTCAGCTTCTAGCTTAGCTTACTCTTCTTTTTACTTATTTAAACGTTCTTATTCTTCTTTCTTTTACTTAGCTGCCAATTCTTATCCTTCTTTTTCCTTTTTCTGTTAAGCTTTAAGTTATTCTTCTTTTTCTTTTTTGAGCTTATCTTAATCTTCCTTCTCCTTTTTCTGTTAAGCTTTAAGTTATTCTTCTTTTTCTTTTTTGAGTTTATCTTAATCTTCCTTCTCCTTTTTAACCTTATCATTTTCTTCCTTCTCCTTTTTCAGTTTCTGCATAGCTGTTTATCCACCAGCTTATTCAGCACTAAAAGATTTAATTGGTTAAATATTTATCAATTAATTTATATTTGAAAAAAATTACTTTTATTGAGGTGTTTTATTTCTTGAGCCTTGCTGAGAATTCATTTATTTTCTTGCTTCATCATTATTAACATTTTTCTATTTTTAAGGAGATTTCTCTGACTTTTCTTTTTAGGATGATTTATTCTTTTTTTTATTAGAGTTTTCTACAACATGATCGTCGTCTTCAAAGTTATTTTCAAACTCTTCATAATCTTAATCATAACTCTCTTCATGTTCTTTTTCTTCAATTGTAGAAGTTCTATCTTTACTATCCTTAGACAATCTATTAATATAGAAGTGTTCAAACAAATCCTTAATATTTAAGTTGTTTAAATCTTCTCCGGCCTATTAGAAAAGATGAGAAATGATCAAATCCATAGCTTCAAAAGATATTTCTATGCCTAATTATTAGAAAACTTAATCGATATCCTAAAATCCAATATGCTTGCCATCTTTAGAAACATCTTACAATCCTTTTTTAATTAGTTCACCTTGTATTCTAAGAATCTAAGTCAAAAATAAACATAAATATAACCTAAAAAATAATAAATAATTTATATATTACTTCATAAATTTCATTCTCAAATGTTTCTCTGTTTTAATGAATCTTTTGCAAATCATACTATTATATGAAGCTGATAAAAGCATCTTTTATAATATCAGTGTTGCAAAGTTTATTTTTATTGTATTAAATATCATCAGTTTCCACATCAGCCTCAACCAAGAATCTAGACAAGTTATTCAAATCTTGCTAGTCTTTGACATTAAAAGGCTCGCTAATATTGTATAAAAATTATTTTAACTAAACCAATAAATAAATAATTTGATTATACTTTTATAAGACATTGATAATATCTTGATAGGAGGCTTATCCTTTGCTTTACAAATTTTCAGGAACAATTATCTAGAAATATAATTTTAAAAATTTAATTTATTTATTTTCTCTAAAACTAAACAAATAAATAAATAAATACTTTGTGGATTTCTTCATAAGCAAGACCTCTGTTAAATAGTCTAAAACGAATTTAATAAGCAACCTCTGATATTTGTTTAAAAGAAATTCTTTTTTTCATATTTTTTCCTGAAGGTGAAATAGTTGTGTTGCTGCTTTAGTTACCTTGATCACCTCTTTGCTTTGACATTCTTCTAATTTTAGAATCCTGTTCTTATATTTTTCTTTAAGCTTCTTGCAAATCTCTTTGCAGTTTAATCTTTTCTTAAACTAGCTTTCTGTTGTTATTTTTATTAAATAATTAAAGCTATTATTTCATATTTTTTATTATAAATTACTCTATATTTCCTAAATTTTGTTTTGGTGCATTTCTAGTGAATTGAGTTGCAGTTGCTGGTGAAGTTGTTTACTGTGATTGCTACAACTACATTTACTTTTTCATATTTTATTGTTCTTATCTGAGCTTAAAAAGTTCTTACTCTTTGTCCTTGAGCATTTTTTTAGTCTAAGATAAATCTTTTTAGTAATTTTTAGCATCTTTGTTATAATTTTATGTAGCTAAATCTAATGTTTAGTTCTTTTATTCAAGAAGCTTAATTGTTTAGACTAATTCAGTGTTATCTTTCCTTATTGTTTCTACAAGATTTTTCAAAACATAGCACTTTTCTTCAAGTTCTTGCACTTTTTAATCTTAGTTACCTCTTTGTTTCTACTCTAATACCATGTCATCTAGAATTTTTCTCAAGCGAAGAGTTTCTTCACCAAATTGCTTCTTTTCAATCTGATTTTTACATTTATTAAATATGAATTTATTAAAGTATGGTAACTTATAATAGATTACTTCTAACTCCTAAAAAGTTGTATATTTGATGTTTTTTTTCATTGTTTCTATTTCTTAATTTTTAAACTTAATTTCTTAGGTAAGTTCTTTTACTTGCTTCTTAAGATTAACATAAAGGAAGCTCTATTTTTAAATATAAAATAATCAGTATTCGCAATTGGCATAATAATTAGGATACAAAATACCAAATTTTAAATATAATATTTGATTTTACTGAATCAAACACTAAATTCTAAAACTTGGTTCAAATAATAAGTTTTTTTTCTAATTCAATAATTACATCAGCACTAAAGCGGGAATTTTAATTGATAGATCTTCCGCTATGGTGTAATTCTTCAATTATTTTCTCATACTTTTATATTTATTTTTCCATATTTAAACATTTTGTTTTCAAGTTAGCATTTTCTGCTTTGGTTTCGTTTATTATCTATTTAGCATTTGTAAGCTCTTCAAATAGCTTTTCCTATTTAATATTTTATAGTAAAAATAAATATCCTGTTTGTTTATTTGCTTTCTTGCTTGCTTGTCTTATAATTTAGATTTATTTGTAGAGTAAGTATTATAATCAAAGAAAGTTGTAACTCCAAACTAACAAATTAACAAACCAGCAACATAATATTTCAAATTTTTATTAAAGCATTTATTATAATCTATTTCCAAAACTTTCAAATCAAAATAGTTACTTTATCATAGGCTTAATAATTTTGCTTGAATATATCAGGTTCTTATTTAATCCCACCAGATTTCTTACTGTTTAATATAAGAATATTTATGATTTATAAATGGCTATTTTTCTGTAAAATTCATTTTATACATTTGATAAGGGTTTCTTGTTCCAGGTGGTCCAGTAGAGGGACGAGCATTGCTCATATGAGATTCCTTTTATACATAAAAGTTATTTTGCATTGGCAATTTCTGTCTATAGAGATTGTTATGATTCTTATGTCTTTTTAAATGATAATAATTAAATGAGTAAATTTTCATTTAGAATTAATTTAATTGTAAAAATTTATTATTAAGCATTTCAAAAAAATATTAATTCTTACATGATAAAATTTTTATAAGAGCTTTTTCCCATAGCTTATTCTGTAGAAGGCTGCTTATTTTCAATACTTTCCTCGCCTTGGCTATTTTCTTCTAAACTTTTAGCCCTATGCTATTATAATTTTAAGGTTATTACATAAAGGATAGAAATATTTAAGTTGTTTTTTTTATTTTAAATGATTTAAAATCTTTAATACATTATTGTTATCACTATCCACGTTGTTAGCGTTAGTTGAGCTGCTGTTACTGTTATACATTAATGAATACTTATTAAAATTATATTTAGCTAATCACTTTAATGCCTTATTGATATTTCTTATTTACTGACAATCAAGATAATTACTTTTAATTTGATTTATTAATTAATTATTAACTCTTAACTATTATGTATGTATTCTATCTTTTTCTCTTGCTTTTTTTGATTTATGTAAATCATAAATTGAAAAATTAATTGTTATACATTTTTGAATTTACTACTTATTTACTAATAAAAAAATCAGTATTCAACATAATAAATATATGAAGAAAAGTACATAACTAAAATGTTAATTAATTTAATCAATTAAAAAAATAATTTAAAGTTTTTATTAAATAGTTTGCCAAATAAAAGATTTCATAAATTTCAAAGTTTCCTAAAAGCTAATAAACAACAGGAATACCTTTATATTTTATATAGTTAAATGCATAACGAAAATATTTATATATATATAATGCCAAACTATTTTATAATTTATTATTTTTTGAAGTTTTATTTTAGATTTGCTAATAAACAGAGTGATAATTCTAAGGAAAACGTAATTTAAATTTATTAAATAGTTGCTTAATGTAATTTGTAGTTTGAAGATCAACAGAGAGAGGAGAGTCTATGATGTATTATTTATTATATTAAATTTTATAGGTATATTTATAAATAATTAATGTTTCAAAGTATTTGTTATTTTGATTATAGTTATTAAGTTTGTTTTAATGTTTTTTAATCAAAAAGAATGTATGTATGTGCATTAATCTTATTTAACTTATTTTTATTTATAGTTTAAGTTCATTAAATATTCATAATGGAATACATGACACTAGAGTACCATTTTACCACTGACCATATATAGGATTTTTGTTTGGTTTAGTTAATATTCCCTGACCTTCCATTTCTCCTTTGTACCAATAACCTTCATAAATTTCTTCTTTCTCATTTACTAATTAACCATAACCATGAAATTAATCATTCATATATTCACCTAGATTACATAAAAATAAATAATTTAATTTGATAAGTTTGTTATTCAAAACATATTTGCAACTTAAATTTGTTTATAAAATAAGAGCAATAAATTGATAACTTAATTAATAATTTTAATTTATTTTTTATAAATCGCAATAATAATATAAAATTTATTAGTTTAACTTAAATAAATTATAAGCAGAAATAATCAAAGTATTATTTAAATATAATAGAAAGTAAATTAAAATAGTTAACTATTTACCTTAATACTGTTTGCCACTTTTCCATATTTCAGATCCTTTGCCTTCTCTTTTATCATTGACCCATTACCCTTCATAAATGTTTCCATTTGTATAGACACATATTCCATATCCTTCAAATTTATCGTTTGCAAATCCTCCAACATATCTCAAAACTTTTTCTATGACTAATTCACCATTACCTTACTTAAGTCCATTATAAAATTCTCCTTTATACTTTACAATTAAAAAACTCTGAAATTCACTATTTATTGTAAGCAAGGAATTTTTTTTAGACCACTCGTCAAAATCAAGGTCGTTGGTTTCTCTTTTCTTGTACTCTTTTCTAAATTTTAAAAATTATGAAATATTAAATATTTTTTGTTGCCCTAAAAAGTAGAAGTTTATTAAAATAACAAGAATATTAAAAAAGCAATTATACTCATTTAATTAATAACATATTAAAAAAAATTTTGTTAGACTTTTAATTTTTTTTTGTAATTAATCTGATTAAATATTAGTAGAGGATTAGAAATTTTTTTACGGCTTTTTGATTAGTTTTATTTGTAAGCAGTTACCATGAGGTAGACCATTTCTAAAATTTCCCTTTACGCAACTTTTTTCAAATTCAATTAAAGTACCCTTACCATCATATTTGTCATTACCCCATTCTCCCTCATAGTATATACCATTTTAGCCTAGCAACTTTCCATGGCCTTCTCTTTGATTATTTTCATTTAAATTACCAATATAAACATCTCCATTATCATATGTTTTGATTAACTTATCATAATTTATAGTATTCAATTAATTAATGGAAGTACTCAGAGATTATGTTGAACCATCTTTCAAAGAATTTTATTACATTTAATCTATAACCTTCAAAAAAGCATCAAAAGAAAACTTATCAAAATACTAAGACTCTATAGTTTTATAATATGGTGTTGCATTTGGTAAATCTTATTTTATAGATTTGTCGTCTACATCTTTTTCGCAATTAAATTAATTTGTTATAGATGGTTATTGCTGTACTAGCATGAAATTATATTCAGGTTGCTACTAATCATTTATATAGTTTTCTAGCATAGTTAATTTTTTTTCCATTTATATTTATTTTTCGGAAGCTGATAAAGGTTTGCTTGCTTGTTTTTAAAAAATTTCATTAAACACATGAAAGTCTGGTCTAATCAAATGTTTATCCTGTGAATAAAACTAGTTTTCATTCTCAATAGGAGGGGATGCTTTTTTTTAATTGAAGCCTTAATTTACTTCTCCACTTTAGGGACAGGCTTAGGTAGATTTTTGATCAGTAGTCGTATTTTAAGTAGTATTCATATCATTTTTTTTATATGCTCTTGAGCTATTTTATACAGAACTTGATTAACTAGAAGGATGTTCTTTGTTTGTCAATTATGGATTGCTATCATTTAGATCTATTTGTTTATCATCCACTATAGATTATTATTAAACTAATAATATTTCCCTTTTTTCTCCATTTTCTATTCTATATTTCATGCTAAAGCAGCAATTATTGCCCATTATTTTTTTGGACAAAGAAATCTTTCTTTTTGCATGAAATTTATTTCTAAAATAATTAAATAATAACTTGGTTAGTATGTTTGTGAAAATACAACAGAGTTATCAATAAATTGATTAATTAATTGATTATATAAGTAAACAAATAATATGGATTGTAAATTACGATTTACCTAAAAGTTTTTGTAAACTAAACACACATGAAAAAACTTTATTAAATTTACAATGTAATATTTTTCACCAAAACCAACCAAATGTGAAAAATAATTTATTTATTTTTATTAGATTAAATATTAAAATAAATAGTTTACATCTAATTCTGATTGATGGCTAAAGAGTTTGATTATGTTTTATTTGATAATAAAATATCTTATAAGATAAAAATACGAAAGAATTGAATCAATTAATCAATCAATTTTATATAAACAGCTTTATGACCATATTTTAATCACTTTTTATATTAGTAACAGGACATTTTTTATTATTTTTAACAAACTCTGTTATACAACTATAGCAGAATACATATCCTGAAGAGTTTAATACGCTTGGATTTCTCAATTTTCCTTTACATAAAATACAGAAGTTTTATGATTATTAAGAAGCTCTTTGCTATTAAGCAGATAATTAAATAGGAGGAGGAATACTTTCATTGTAACTAATATTTTTAGCATTTTATTATCCTCTTTATTGTGAAGACCTAAAATACCAATCGAATCCTTGTAATCCCAAGTATAGCATAAAAATTGAGTATCTCCTCATGAAATCTGCAAAGTTTCCAAAAGAACTTTAAGAATTACTTTATTATTAATTTTAAGGAGGCTTTCTGCTGAGATTGTTTTTAACCAAGTAATAATCTAAGTTGTAAAACTTTGATTGAGGATTGAGAAGATATTTTGCATTCAAAATTATATTTATTGCACGAAATATCGTAACTAATGTAGGATATGCTTATCTAAATATCTCCTATTTTTTACTCAATATATCATGGTTAGCTAATTTTGCTTTAATGTCGTTAAATATCCTATCTAGCTTTGCTTTTATGTATGGCACTAATGTCTAAATTAAAACTGCAAATATTTTAGATTTTTTAGATGGACTTTCTCCATCAAGAGTAAACCTTTTTAAGTCAAAAAAAAATTCTGCATAAGTTGAATCGTGAACAAATAAATAGTAGGATTAAAGTAGCGATTCAGAGATTAATAGTATTTCATCTTTGAAATATCTTAATTTAACTAAGCTTAAAACTCTATCAAATACTATATTCACCACATAATGGTAAGCGCCTCTAAAATACCTATTTTATAATAAATTTTTTGATCAATTTCTCATTTTTTGATTTATTATTATTTCATAATTGCATCTTTAAAAAGTAAATTAAAATCTAATTTTTCTAATTACTCTTCAAACTTTTCGACAGACAGATGCTCAAAGTAATGCACTTTTTAGTCTAAAACTCTTGATTCCATTTTGCTTACTATAATAAGTATAAAGTGTTCCTATTATTTACTATATTGAAGATTGATATAATTTTTGAAATCAGAAATATTCCTAATTTAACAAATTGTTTCGCATATTAAAGCTTATATCTGATTAAATTACGATATGAATTCTTTAAAATTATTAATTTAAATTAAAATATTCATTAATAATCAGAATGATCTAGATAATTAAAATCAACTACTCTACGTAAGTAATCTGAATTCAATACAAGTACTTTATTTTTCCATTGAATTTCTATAATTATTCTATCAAGTATTGTTAATTTTATAAATTAAATGATATTCTAAAAGAATGAAAGAATAAATATCCTTCAAATTAAAACCTTTTCTTTTCTTCAAAACTTAGCCTATAAATAATCAAATTTTCTTTATTTGGAAAGAAATTTATGAATTTTATGATCTATATTGCCTGCTTAAAGCTTAAATAAATTAAGCCGACAATTTTTGTGGTAGATAAATACATATCTAGCTTTATTTTAATTTTGAAATTAATTGATGAATAAATAAATTTTTTAAGTGAAGTTAATTCTATTTTTGTTTTATAAGGGAAAAAATATTAATTAAATGATAATTAAAATTAATAAAAACTAATAAAACTTATATCTGCTAGCAATATTTATAAAAAGTATTAACAATTAATAATTTCAGAATAATTTTCAATTCATTCATATTTTAGAATGTAGCATGATAAGAGTATGCAGAATAAACAGTTTTTAAAGGAAGAATTATCTTAATACTTAAAAGAGAAAAAGCAACTTTCTTAGTTTTCTTATAATTTGAGAGCTATTTAAAATAAAGGTATATTAATTCTTTCAAATTTATCACTTTTTCAGCTATATCATTTTTTAGATAGCATTTCAGAGTTCAGAAGATTTATCTCAGTTCCTAACAGTTAGCTAACAACAAGCTTAAATTTAGGTCAGGTAGATTTAATCTTAGCAATAGTTCTCACTAAAAAAAATCAAATTCATTTATTTTTAAAAAATACTTAGAATAGCACTAAGCATTCTTAAGGATTATCACCTAAAGTAGAACAATCCCCATATTTGAAAAATAATAAATCGTCAATCTTTAACTTTTATAGAAATGACTCTCTTATCAACAAGCATTAAAAGCCATAGGATATTTTTAAAAGTACTATAAAATTAAAAACAGAAGGAGTAGATATGATAACTCCAGCATATTCACCAAAAAAAGAACCTCTCAAATAAGAAAGCAATTAAAAGCAAGATTAACTAAAACTACCACCAATTAATAATAAAAAAAAAAGTAAATTAAATTAATTAGAAACTACATATTGTGTTAAAACGTAATATAATTAATTAACTCTTAATAAATAATACTAAATAGATAAGATAGGTCCTAATTTATCTTTAAATCTAAAACACCTGCTTATAGAATCACCATATACAAAGCAAATTAAAAAATATGAAATGATTTTTTAAAAGAAAGTATTGTCAAAGAGAAATCATAATTTTGGGAACTCAGTTGATTAAGTAAAATTAAGCGATTAAGAGAAAAAAAGTGAGTAATAATCTGTGTAAATAAATGAATAAGTTTAAGAATAAAAGAAATAAATTGAGAGTGATACTTAATAATATTAACAATAGGAATCTGAAGGTGAAAAACACTAAAATAACTAGCATGAGAATTAAGCACATCAAAATTCTTAATGATAAAAACAAAATATTTTATTTAAAGTTAAAAATTATAAATATTTATTTTAATTTTTTCAAATAAGCTTTTATTAATTATTAAATTATTATAATTGTTCATGCTTCAAAAATTTTTAATTTATAATAAATGTAATATTTAATTTTTTATAAATTTCAACTATTATTTAAAATATATTTAATTCACAAAAAATCTTTTCAAAATAATTATTTTATTTCAAAAAAAATTAATTAAGTATTTATTTAAAAATTAATAAATCGAATCATTAAGAAATGTTCATCATCAAAATAATAAAAATTTTTAACAGTTTATCAATTTTATTTAATTTTTGTAAAATAATTTTGTTGAAAAAGAGGTTACCTGTAAATATATTAAATTAATAGTGTAAATTATTCAAAAAAAATAATTAATTTTCATTTAAATATCTATCAATAATTTTTAAATTTTATATAAATTTCAATTTTAGCAGCCTTTTGAACTACAGCTCCTCTGTTTTATTATCCCATATAATTATTAGCATTTAGTATGAGAACTTATTTTAAATATTAAAAAATTTTTTTTGTGTGTACTAATGAGTAAATGTTGCTTATTTTTTGATATCCTTCTTTATAATATTTTTTCTCTCTCTAAATTCAGCAAAAAATTTAGATAATTTTTAATTACTCTTTTCTTTACTTAAAAATGACAGATCATTTTTGATAAATAAATTATCTTACACTTATTTTAGATATTTTATTTTCAGTTAAAAAAATGAAATCTTCTTAATATACTCTCTTTTTAGAGAAAGAACATTCATTTAGTAAGTTTGATAAGGTTTTATAAAAAATTATATTAGAATTATAAGAAAATTTGATTGGTAAATGAGTTTGATTAATTATTCTTAAGTCTATATATATAGAAATTTTGTAATAATTTAATTATTTTTTTTTAATTCAAAATATTTAATAATTATTAATTTCTATTTTATGAAATAGAAAAATAAAAAACAAAAAAATCAATAAAGATAAAAATCCAGAAAGGAAATAATTTTATTTTATAAAATTAAAAATTAATATTTCTAAAGCTTAGAGTTTTTTGTTTGAAGTATATTAATTTCAAACATAAATTAAACAGTAATTATTCTAATACTTTTTCTTAATTATTTTCTTCTAATTAAAAAAAATAGAATACCTAAATAAATTAAAAAATATTTGACAAATTTTCCTTTAAAATAAAAAGAAAATTTATTAATAATTTTTTTCTTTTCCAATTTATGTTCATTCGAAAGAGATTTCTTAAATTAATAAATTTTAAACAAGTAACTGGTCACTATAAGCTTAAATTTTAAATATTCTAGAGAGATTCTTCATATTCTTTAATTATTTTTTATAAAATATCTGTGACTGATTTTTCTTGAATGCATTCTAGAGATTAGCCACTCCATAATGATAAATATTCAGAATTTCCAGCTTAATTACTATATGCTCTAATATCTTTCGACAAAGCGTTTTGTATAGGGTATGGTTGTATTGGTTCTCCCATAGAAGCACTTTTATTCATTTATTCTATTAACTGATTTTTTACACCTCTTGCTTTTTTCCCAGAAATTACTTCAGTGATTACTGTTTACTTTCCTTGTGACCTTAATAAGGCATCTTTGTAGGCTCTAGAAGCACTACTCTCCTGAGACACTAAAAATGCAGTGCCTATAAAAGCTGCTTAAGCTCCAAGAATTCTGCATGACAGTAACCCTTCCCCAGTAGCAATACCACCTGCAGCAAAATAAGGTATTTTAAGCTTTTACTTTGCAACTTATAGTAAACTCATGAGCCCTACTTCATCTGATTAATCTTAAATTATGAAAGAACCTCTGTGTCCACCAGCTTCACTCCCTTATAAGACAACAGAATCTAGATTAGCCCTCTCAATCTCCAAGGCTTCTTAGATATTAGTAGCTGTACCAATTACATGAATACCTTTTGAGTGCATATATTAAACAAGCTTTTAATCAGGTATCCCAAACGTAAAGCTGATAATTGGAATACAATACCTAACAGCAAGCTCAATTTTTTGCTCAATTTCCTCATTTAATGAAACATTAATTTATTTTTATGAATTTTACAAACCAGCTTACATCTCAAGGTTAATTAAGGTTGATTATTTTTTTGCTTGTAAGTTTTGGATAGTTTAAGATAAAAAAATATTGATTCCAAAAGGTTATTTAGTTTTTTATTTTGTTTCAATTATTTATTTTTCTAAAACTGAAGCTGAGACATAACCAGAGGCAAGAAAACCTAAAGCATCAGAGTTGCAAACAGAACTTACTAAATTAGGGTTAGTTATTCCACCTGCCATAGGTGCCTATATAATAGGATATTTTATCCCAAATAGCTGCTTCAATAAATGATTTTTCATAATTTTTATTTGTAATTTCAATTTTTAATTAAATTTTTGCAAAATATAATTATAAAAATACAACTAAATTTTCTCTAAATTTAATAAAAATTAAAATACAATTAAAGAAAGAAAGAAATAAGCAAGATATTTAGCTTATTTATTTTTTATTTTGATTGGTTCTGATTTTTAATAAACAATAATAATACAGCTAAAAAGAATATTTATTATTTTTGATAAAATATGTAAAATTTATATTTTTTATTAATTGATTGATTTACTTCAAATAAATAAAAAAAACAGATAATCATTTTTCAAAAAAATTTATAATAACAAATTTTATTCTATTTAACTAAAATATTCGATTTGAGTAATATCTTCCATGTTAAAAGAATATTAATATTAATTGATTGATTAAAAGTGTTATTTGATGCATGCAGTTTTATTTTATATTAAAAGAAATAGTAAATAAATCTAATAATTATTGATAAAGGTTTGAGAGATAAATACTCTAATTAATTCTACAAGAAAATAATAAATATTTAGCATCAATTTCAAAGAAATTCCTCAATTTTTAATAGCCTAACAATAACAAAATTTATTCTATGTAAAACAAAGTAAATAGATTAAATTATCAGCATATTTCAACATAATTGAATTCATATCCTGCCGAATATCATTTGATTTTAATTTACAATTATTAGTATAAATGATATCAAATTGTTAATTAAATAGGTAGAAAATTTGAATTTAGATAACTTTAATTAGAATTCTAGTAAATACCCAATATTGAACAGTCCACGTTCATTGGAAGCATGTCGTCGCTAAGGTATAAACCCTGAAGATCTTATCATAAAAACATTAGAAGATATGAAAGTTTACTTTCCTGACAAAATTAAAGATAAAAAGCATTTAGAATAAAAGCTTGCTTACTATGAAGAGAAAAGAAAGGTTAAGCTTTAGCTTGCAAAAGAAGAAAGGACTTTAATTAAAGAGCAAGAAAAATAGGGATTAATTATATTTGATGAGTTAGGAAATGCTAAAGTATTTGTTTACTTTTATTCAAATTTAATATTGAAATTAATCTACTGAATGCTATTCAAATTAAGTTACAAAGTTTATTATAAAATATAAAAATTCAGTACACAGGAATGACTGGTTCGAAATTCCATGGCTCTAAGCAGGGGAACTCTTCATTAATAGAAAGAGAAAAGAAATAGCTCGAAAAAATTAGATTTAGACAAGTAAGCTATATTTTTGTTTTGTTTTTATAGATTAAAAAATGAATAAATAAAATTATTTAATGTAGCTTTAATGTAGTTAGTTATACTTTCTAATTATTTATTAAACCTAATTATAAATATAGCAAAAAGAAATAGAATAAATGATGGACTACGAAATAAAAATGTAAGAAATCAGATAATAAAATGAAGAAAAAATGAGAATTGATTAAGAGAGGGAACAGCAAAGATAAAGAGAACTTTAAGAAAAACGCAAAAAGGTTAAGATTTTATTATTAAAATGATAAGAAAATATAATTTAAACAATAAAAAAGTAAGAAGAAATTAGAAAATAAATGGAGCTTGAAAGATAAATTAGAAATGAAGCTGAATAGCAACGTTTAAGAGAGAAAGAAATAGAAATGGAATAAAGGGACTTAGAAAGATAGTAGTAAGAAGAGTAAAAAAAGAAAGAACATTAGTAGTTATTATTAAAAAAAGAAGAAGAGAGAAAAATAAAACAAGAAGAATTCAAAAAAAGTGTTGAAGAGAAATTTGAAGCCTAATAAAGTTTAATTTTATCAAAGAAATAATAAATGGAATAAAAAAATGAAATAAGAAAAAAAGTAATTTTATTTATTATTTACTGTTATTCAATTTTTAAAAATTAAATCCTTATAAAAACAAGGTATTAGAAGAAAAAAATAGAGTTAGAGCTGAATAAGCTGAACAAAAGAGACTATCTTAGGAAAGAAAACTTAAAGCAGCTAAAGATAAAAGTGAGCAGGAACTCTAAAAAATAAAAGATGAGTTTATGAAGAAAGAAATGCTCAATGAATAAAAGAGATTATAATTTGAAGAAGAAAGACAAAAAAGAATAGAAGAAAATAAATTACAAGCATAAAAGCACTAGGAACAAATTGCTGAAGTTCTTGTATAAATTATATTATAGTTATAAATAAGTATTTACCTACTTATTAATAATTAATTTCCTATTTAATTATATAGGAGAAAATGAGGAAGTTAGAAGAGGAAAAGAAGATGAGCTACTTATACAAAATATAAGAAGCTGAAGAGAGAAAAGCAGAACTTGATAAAATTGCTGAAGAAGAAAACCAGAAAAAAAAAATAGAAGAGTAGGAAAAATAATAAAAAAGAATTTAAGTAAAGGAACTAAATAATCATCTCCTATTTGAAAAAACATAAAACTATATGAACAAACTAAATCAAAAAGAAGAAAATGTTACTAAGATTTAACAAAAGCGTTAAGAAGAATTAATGGATAAAATAAATAATGATAATCTTAAGAGATTTGATAGAAGAGACACTGTTGATAGAATTTAGCGTTAACATAATTATTAAAAGATGGTTTTAATGGAAAAAATCAATGACAAAATGCTCAGAGCTACTTCTATATAGTACATTCTTTATAAACAATTTTAAATTTAACATTTTTTTATTCATTTAACAGGGATGAAAGAAGCTAATTGCTACTTTAAAGGCAGTTTATGAGATAGGAAATTGAAAAATAAAAAAAACTAATTGCTATAAAAATGGAAAAAGTTAAATTAGGAAAAGTAATTTTATCACATTTTGAGTTTAATTTATAACTTTTATTTTTTAATTTAATAAGATGAATCCTAATGACATAATAAATGAGTTTAAAAGTTCTACTGGTAGTGTACTATTTTCAGGCTCAATTGATAATTTAAATAAAACTTATCCCAATAAAAGCGTGACAGAATCACCTTAAAACAAGAAAAGAAGTATTTTAATTAGATTAATAAATTTAATTTAAAATAATAATTCTAAATTAGAGCTGATTGAATCTACAAGGGACAAAAAAGTTTAGACTTCAATCAAGCCTGTTTCAGTCCCTAATGATGCTTCAGAGAAAGAAGTTAACAAAATCATATCTGAGCTTAAGTAAAAGTAAAATGTAGAAATGCTTAGACTATTAGAAGAAGAATAAGACAATGAATACAAGAGAGAAAAGATGTTGTAAGAAATATAAGATCCCAAAGAAAAATAAAAAGCAGAAAAAATCTATTAAAGTGAAAGATCAAAAGGATAAGCTAGAATATAAAAGCTAACAGAGTAATTAATTTATTAAAATAATTTTTAAATTAATATTTTATAATTTTTAAAACAAGTCAACACTTTGAAGAAATTATGAAGATAAGAAGATAATACGCTGGCATTTAAAATTGAAGCGTAGAGTTTTTATTAAAAAACAAAGTTTTTACATTTATTAATTATTCCGTTTTCATAAATATATAATCATATATAATCTTTTTATAGCTATTAAATTCTTTTAGTAAGCTAACCTTACAAAATCCATAGAAAAAAGAATATTTGGCTTTTCAAAAAATTTAGTTTTTAAAATAAAGTTTGATTATTTTTAAATAGATAATTTACTTATTTGCCGAACTAATTAATTTGATTTTGAATTAATTTTTTTAATTTTATTTTGATTAATATTTAAATTAAAAAAACTCTAAAAGCTTTATATAAGATACTTTTATCTACTATGTTAATAAATTTTTATAATTTTAACTTATTTAATTATGGGATGATCTATTTACTGTTAATTAATAATTTTATTATCAGATAAAATAAAGATATTTCTTAAAGCTGTTGAATTAGATTTTTATTTTCAAATTTTACATTGATATTATTAAAGATAGAAATTATGGAAATATTTATTAATATTAATAACAAAATTTTAGCAATAAATAACATTAAAAAGTGCAAATTATATTTTAAAATCTTTAATATTAGAATAAAAGCTTTTATTCTAAAGCAAATTCTTTAAGTATTGATTCAAAAAAGATTTAGCTTACATTTATTATCAAATTAAATTTTAATTAGGGTGGAAACATAAAAGACAACACTAAAATTTCTTCATATATTTTTTCATTTTTTATAACTTAGTAAATTTTAACAACTCAAATCATAGATATTTAACTTTACAAAAGTCTATTAACGGTTTTAGTTAATAAAAATTTTTTTAGAAGAATTTAGGAATTATTAAAATAATAATTAGATATTGAAAAATATTTACTTTGTTGAACTTTTAAAAGTAAAACAGTAAATAAATTAAAGTTTTAAATAAATATTACAAATATTTAAATTCAGTTAAAATATAAATTATCCAGGTTATTTTGAGCAATTAATGAGAGAAGGAATGAACAAAATCTTATTTAAACCAAATATATATAATGAAAGGACATTATTTATAATGAAAATTTATATTTAATTATTTATTTGTATTTATATGTCTAATATTTATTACTTTTAATTTAATTAGCAGTGCTTTTGTAGAAATATTATCTGTTAATTAATTAATAAATTACTTACTTTTTTTTATCAAAAACGTTTTAAACCTTTAAGAAAATCAATTTAATCAATATTTTTTATTGCAAGTCAATGAATATAAATGTTGTCTAATGTTTTAGTATTTAGTGACAGCCTCCTCAGCATCAGTAAAATTGCATATATCGTAATCTATTTCATCTTCACTTTCGCTTTCTTAGTCTTCTCTCACTACTGGAATTATCATTTAAGCATGAGTATTTTATTTTTTATTTTTCTTTTAAGGATTATATCCACTAGAAGTTTTAACTTCTGATTTCTTAGCTGATTTAGGAGATTAGCTTTTGTTTCTAGGATCAGAAGGCTATACTTCTTCATTTGCCTTAAAAACTACTGAAAGCTTCATATTTGGCTCTTTTTTTTTCTTATCTTCTTCAGCTTTGGGTTTTGTGGTTTATGCTTCCTTTTTCTTAGCAAAAGTTTGCTCTCTTTGTTCAGGAACTGAAAATATAGAGCCTTCTTCTTAACCAAAAGATTTTTTATTTCTAGATAACAAAAATTATTTTTTCTCTTCCTATTTTTTAAATTTAATAATACTTTTTATAGTCAACATAAAAATAACTTGTCAGAATTGATAAAAATCATAAAAGATAACATTTTATTCAAAAATTTAGTAATTAATTTTCTAAAAATTACCTTCAATCTATCATCTTCTTGCTTTTTAAGTTTATTTTCTTTCTCGATAATTGCGGCTCTTTCAACTATTGTTTTTTAAAATTTATCTAACTTCTCTTACTTCTTGGATTCTCTAAGCATGGATTTCTACATTTCTTGCTAAGCCAATATCTGTTAAGAATTGATTAATAAGAATTTGATTATATTATAAATACTAAAATATTACTTCTGCATTATTTAACTATTAATTTTCGTTTGATCTTATAATTTAAGTCTTAGTAACAGATAAAGGCTGGTTAACTTCCATATTTATGTTAGTGAGTCCAGGCCTAACTTTTAATTAATCAACGTTTGATCCAACAAACATTTCTTTCTAAAATTAAATATTTCTGTTTCTTAATTTACTGAATTTTTTGCTTTTGCAAATTTAAAAATTATCTTTTTGATCTTTAATTTATAATTCAAAAAAATCTAAGATATTTAATTGAATTGTTTGATACAAAATAAAATAGCAAAAGAGATGGTAAATATTATTTGTTTATTTATTTAAAAGTTTGCTTCAAATTAAAAGGATTGGTTATGTTATCGTTATATACATCTATGAATAATAAAATAGTTTGTTAGGAATTTGCAATAAAGCATAGTTTAAAAATGAGCATCTTAGATATACTTGTGATATGACAGCACATTAAGTTTATTAAATTGTTAATAAATATATCTATAAATCTATTTCAGTAAAATTAATTTATAATTATAAAAGAATTATTTAGAAATAAGAATAAATAAGGAGACACAACATAAAATTATTTATATTAAAGATTAAAATCATAGCTATATATATACATGATCAATTTATGAAATTAATTATTGTCCAACCTTGGATTTTCTTATATTTGTTTAAGTTAGTAATTTAAATCCCTGATGGTTAGGAAGGTAGATAGATAGATAAATAGAAATTTAGTTGAACTTCTATCTAAGTTAAAATTTATTAGCTTTGAAATGATTTATTTTAATTTATTCAGTCATCATAGTCTCCACCACCACTTTCATCATTTATATTATCATCATCAATGTTAGCTAACTCCTCAAAAGACTTTTATTTAAAAATAGATTTATTATCCTTTAAACATTTACTTATTTAAATTTACCTCATCTTCATTGAAATTATCTTTTTCCTATTCTTCTTATTCTTGCTTTTCTTTTTTCTTTTTGTCCTTAGTCTTTTCTTCCTTCTTTAATTCTTTTTTTATGGCTTTTTTAGCTATTATTATTATTATAAAAATTAAGTATGTTAAGTAACTCAGTCAGCCATAATTTATATGTTTTTTAAATATTATAATAATAAATTTAAAAGTATTACAATTTTTTTATTCAACATATTAAATTATATCAGAGATTGTCCATCCTCTTGAATGCTACTTTTAAATTTATTTTGATTTATCTAGTAACTCTTCAGGAATCTATGTCTTGTATTTTCTTTTAAGGTAATTAATAAAACTATGTCTGTCTTTCTTTAACTCTGCTTCTTCTTCCTTTGATCTTACTGTATTTTATGTCTAGAAAAGAATTCTGTCGTAGCCTCTTTGCCTCTTTTTTCTCATAATTATAGACTTAATTGCTAATTTTTTATCTTCTGTAGAAATACTATAAGATCCTGAAGAAACCTTAACATTCTGATTAGAATAACAAAAATTTTTAAATAATGCTAAAATGGTATTATATTTATTAAATTGATGTTTTACAGGCAATTCTCTCATATCTATGTAATCTTGCTTAATAAAATTATATATGCGAGCAGGTCTTAAATTTTTTTCTTCTACTTATTCTGTCATTTCTACTTAAAACTTTATTAAGATATTATTTACTTTTATACTTTTTATTATCTAAGATTAGATATTAATTACTGCATAAAAAAATAAATATTTATTTATAAATAAATAAATTAGTTTATTAATTGCATTTATTTTAACAATCCCAAAATCTTTATTCTATTTTAAAATAATATTCTAATAAAAATTATTTTTTTACTAAAACTTATTCTATAAACGATTTTATTTAATTATTTATTGTATTTCTTTCATAGCCTAAGTAAGATGAATAATAAACTTAAAAGCTTATTTTTGGATAATTTTTAAAAATGTGATTAATTCTAATTCATTAATGCTTATTGAAAAATAATAAAAAATCTTATTTATTTATTTTATTTGTAATTAAAGTCCAATCATAAAATTTACAAAATTATTGATTTTTTATACTTTTAAAATAATATTTAATTTTTTAATTGATGATTTTGGAATTATTTATGATTCTAATTAAAGTTGATAGTATTTATAAGAGTAAATTGAAATATATATATATAAATATAATAACATTAGAAAAAATTATTATTTTTGAGTAGTTAAAAAGGATAGGTGTGTTTTATTTGTAAAATTTTAATATTAGAACTTAGATCAAATTTTTAAAGAATAAAGTAAGAGAAACTTTAGTTATATTCCTATACTTTAACTATTCTATTTCAAGTAAAAGAAAAATAATAAAGTAATTAATCATTTATTTAGTTAGGATGGATCAATAAGTAAAATTAATCTTTGTAAAATATTGAAATGAATTTTAATAAGAAGTAAAACTTATGATTGGTTATATTTTTATAGAATATTAAATTAAGATTTAGAAGACTACTGTTTATGATATTTTGTAAGAAATGCTATGTTTTTCAAGTTTTTTTTCTATTAGTTTCTATTATTACATCAAGCATTAGAATTATATTTTTCAAGGTGGGTCATCTGTATCTAAAAATAATTACTGTCATTAAAAAAATGATAATTATATTTATTAATAATAAATTTCTAGTTAAAAACTTAACTTAAATAATGCGATAAAATATGTTGATTTCGTTAATAATCACTTTTTTATTATGGATTAATCCTCTTTGTGTCTTAGGATTTGAGTGCTTTATGGAAAATAAAGGTGGGAAATGCGCACAATCGTCATAAGTAATTTCTTTCTTTTATAAACGATCGTAAAATATATCTTTTCAAAAAAATAAATAAATAAATAGTAAAAATTAAAATCTACATTTTAAAATAAATAAATAAACAAAAAGTCAATACAATCATTTAATAAAATGGAAACTCAAACTTGGATTCAAATTTCAGCAGACTCTGATTTTTCATACCACAACATTCCTTTTGGTGTCTTCTCAACTGCATGCAACAAAGAAGACGCTAGACCAGCTACTAGAGTTGGTAATAAATCAAATAAATCTTTCAAAACATAATTTTAACAAAGTTTAATGATAGACTTCATCTCAAATGAAAATACAAAAGTTCATTAACAAAATCCATTAAAATTAGGAAATACTAGTTCATTTAAAATCATAGGAAATCAAGCTTTCAATCAATCAGTTTTAGTAAATGATTCGAAATCCTAGAATGCTTATGAATTAGTTTTCGAATGATAAAAAAATAATATTTGAATAAATCATATCAAAATTATTAAACGAATTAAGTGGATATTAGAAAATTAAATTTTATTTTAAACAAATAGGCGACTTCATTATTGATTTAAGAGAAGCTGAAAGATAGGGATTGTTAAATGGTGAACTCTTTTCTAAATTGAGCCACAAGGTCTTTTAAGGAAAAACCCTTAACAGTTTCATGGAATTAACTCGTCCTCATTGGTAAGAAGTCAGACGTACTATACAAAGTCTCTTACACGTAGGTTCTGCTCTTGATACCAACAAAGAACTCCAATCTAAAGTTGTTATCCCATACACTGATAAGATTATTCTTCATCTTCCTGCTCAAATTGGAGACTATACCGACTTTTACTCTTCCTATACTCATGCTTATAATGTCGGTGTTATGTTTAGAGGAAAGGATAATGCTATCCAACCCAACTGGCTCCACATACCCGTAAGCAAATAATAAATTATTTTATATAAAAGGATATAGATTATAGTTTATTCAAGTTATTAATAGCTTATAGCAAAAATTAATGGTTTAAAGTAAAAAATAACAAATAGATCAAAATAATATTTTATCAAAATAAAGCATTTAAAATAAATAAAAAAATATTGTTTTAATCTTAGCAAATAAATTTTCTAAAAATAAAATTTAGATTGGCTATCATGGAAGAGCCTCAACTGTTGTTGTTTCTGGAACTGATATTCATCGTCCTAGAGGTTAGGCAAAGCCTCCTACTGCTGAAAAACCTATTTTCACTGAATGCAAGAGACTTGATTACGAATTGGAAGTTGCTGCCTTTGTAGGTGGACCTGCCAATAAGGTAAATAGAATTTATTATATTTTTTAATAACTATAATATCAATTTATTTTAATTTAAATAAAAAAATTAGATGGGTGAACCAGTTAAAGTTGATTCTGCTGAAGATAGAGTTTTCGGTTTTGTTTTGATGAATGACTGGAGTGCTAGAGATCACTAAGCTTGGGAATATGTTCCTTTAGGTCCTTTCAATGGCAAGAATTTTGGTACTACTATTTCTCCTTGGATTGTTACTTTGGATGCTTTAGAAATGTTCAGAGTTGATTTGGAACCTTAAAACCCTGAACCTCTTCCTTATTTAAAAGAAAAGAGACACACTTCTTGGGACATAAATTTAGAAGTATACTTACATGCTGACGGAAATACTAAGGCCGACATTCTTACAAAATCAAATTATAAGTAATTACATTCTTTCAATAGTTAAAAAATAAATATTTACATTTATTATCTTATAAAGATATATGTACTGGAATATCGCCTAATAATTAACTCATCACAGCGTCGGTGGTTGTATTCTTAATGCAGGAGATCTCTTAGCTTCAGGAACTATTTCTGGTCCTTAAAAGCATGAATTCGGTTCAATGTTGGAACTCTCTTGGTAAGGTACTGAGAAAATTGCTCTTTCTGAAGGAAAAGAGAGAACCTTCATCTAAGATAATGATTAAATTATTATGAAAGGTTTTGCTGAAAAGAATGGGTAAATTTTTATTTGCTTAAAATTTGTATTTTTAATAATTTAAATAAAATCAATAAAATAAATAGAATCAGAGTTGGATTTGGTGAATGTGCTGGCAAAGTTCTTCCTGCTTTACCTGAAAATAAATATTATTGAGCTATATATATTTATAAATCAAAAATAAAAAAATAAATAAATTATTTACATTTACTTTTTTATAATTTGTAAAGAGTTTTAATTTTTTAATAAAATTCAAATTTCATTCACTTCTTTCGAATTATATGCTTTTTTATATATTTGAGAAAATAGATTAAGAATTGATTTTGTCAAAGCAATTTAAATAAATAGATTCTAGAAAAAAAATTTATTATAAAAATTTAAAAAATCTACTTTATTTTCTAACTTTACTAAATAAATAGAAGAATTTAAAGGACTACTAAGTAAGTAGAAATTCTTAAAATGAAATAGAAATTAATTAAATAAATAAGTCATTCATAAATATAGTAAATATTTAGAGTTAAAAATAATTTATATTTACCTATTTTAAAAAAATTATATTTTAGAAAATTACAAATCTTTAATGATTATCGTACAGCTTAAAGTTAAAATTATATTTTTAGATATTATTAAATTTGGATAAAAATAAAAAATAAAGTAGAAAATAAGTACTTTTTTATCTTTTAATTGATTATTTTATCACACTAATGAACAAAAAAATGAATAAATTAATAAATATTATCAGAGTGATTCATAAACTATCTATAGTAAGCAATATTTTTAAATCCATCCTGTAGATTTTATAAATTATATGCTTTTACGATATTTCTTCTAGTTTAAAACTATGCAAACGCTTTACTTATCATTAATATAATTAATAATTTACAAAAAAAAAAAAAATCAGCAAATTTTTACAATTAATTTCACTAAAAAAAGTTTACACTATTTCTATTTAAAAAATATACAATAAAAAACCCTATCAAAATCATAAAAATGAATCTAGATTTGGAAAGTAACAATATGAAAAACGACATTGATAACTAGCCTGTAGAAAACGCAGAAGATGTGCTGTCATCAAAACCTCCTAGCAACGGAAGCAACCCTTAAATGGACTCAGATATTATTAAAGGAAAAGAATAAAAAAAGAAATTGACTAAACTTGAGAAAATGAAAAGAAAACAAGAAAAATAAAAAATAGTTACTACTGCGAAAATCATAATATTTTCAGAACTTCTCATATCAACCTTAGTAGTATTGTAGATGTGCTTATTTTATGCTAAGATTTATATTTCTAAGTAAGAAGCATCTATTGCATATATAGTTTTATACATTTTTTCTGATGTCTTATTTATTTCCTCTTGGATAACTTCTTTTGCAGCTCTTATCCTAAGAAATAATATATGTCTTAATTATTGTAATTTTTCGCTCGGATTCAACATAATATTCAAAATTGCTGCTCTAATTGTTTATCAAGTCTCCTGCTCATAGTATACTGAAATACCTTCAAGCAATTTAATAATCTCTTTAACTGTTATTATGATATTTTTATCAGCTTTCTTTATTTATTTGTACTCTTTTATGAAGAACAAATGGAATTTCATCCCAGCAGACAGATGGTAAAGAAAATTCAATCCTAATTTACGTTACGAGGATATTAAAAAGACTAATAGTAATGCCACCTAGTAATCTATAAGCAACTCTGTGAATACAAATCCCTAATAAATCAACCCATAAGCTAGTATCAATTAATGAATGCTTGAATAATATTTAAATATAGATTGAAATATTCAAAGCTTTTCAGTAAAAGATTAAAATAAAAGATGAAAAAACTTAAATACAACAAAACATACTTCTCAACTTATATATAAATTTATTTATTATTTTAATAAAGATTATTGTCTAAAAATTGTGAATATTATTACTAAGAAAATTAAGTAGATAAACTCTAATAAATGTTATTTAGTACTATAAACAAAAGAATATTTTAATAAGTAGTTGAATTAATATAATAAATATTTCTGTTTAGTGTATATTTATATCATTTATTTATTGAATTTTGCTTGACTGTAAATTAATTATTCTTTTTTTAAATAAACAAACATATTTCAAATTCGATTTATGTTTTTTAAATCTCCTGCATTTCAGGTCTAAAATCACTTGAATTTTTTATTTAAAACAAATAAATGATTAAATTGTCTACCTTTTTTTAATAGCGTGTGATGCTATTTTAAATAAATTTTAAGTTTTTTTGAATACCTAAATTTAATATACTACTCTTTTAATTCCTTCTAATTTTTTATAGCTATATTTAATTCAAATGAATGTTCCTAATCAATCCCGATGGGTTACTAATCTCTCTAGATTTAGTAATTGCTTTTTTCATAAAATTGTGTAAAATAGTTAATTTCTGATGATTTACATATCCATGATTAGAAGTTTAAATAATAGAGTAAAATAAAATCAGACCTTATTACTTTTATATTATAATAAAATATTTAAACAAGATAACGAACCTAATTGCAGAAGAAGTTAAAATTTTATTTTCTATCTAATAAATAAAAAAATTTTAATAAAAATCGTATTAAATATTTTATAAATATAAAATAATCTATAAATAAAATATTTAAAATATCTAATGAGGAATAACAAGATGTTGTAAAAGAATATTTTTCCATAAGATATGATGTAATAACTAAAAAAATGAATATGATTTTATATTAAAGTAAAAAAAATTATCTATATTATTAAAATAAAATAAATTTTTTTTAAAAATATTAATTTTGAGTTTATTTTTTTTAAGAATTGTAAAAATTTATTTATTTATTCTCATAAATTTTCTTATACTTTAAAATTATTTCATACTTATTGAAGAAAATTATTTCTATTTTTTAATAAAACATAATTTTTTTAAAAATTAAATAATAAAATATTAATAAATTATGAAATAAATTTACTCTTTCTTTTATTTAGAATTTTGTAATAAGAGTTTTTTAAATTAATTTATTTTCTTAAACTTAAATTTACATTACTTTAATCATTAAAACTTCTAATATTTGAAAATTAATTTCCTTCTTATTGAATAAAATTATTTCCATCTTTAGATGAAGGAATTCTCATACATAAGCTTTTAAACATTAATAATTAAATTTCAAAGGATGGTGATTAATATCTAACTATATTATAAATTCTAAACTATAATTATTTAGTAAAACGATAGAAATATTTATAAGACATTTTTGTTTTGATTAATTTTTTAAAAAAATTAACAGAATAAAATGAATGATTTGCTTTTGTGCTTTTTTTTATTTTTATGGCATTTAAAGATTATTTTCAAATTTAACAAATTTTAGTTTGAAGATCTTCAAAAATTGTATAATTATTAAAGTTCTATTTTACCGAAAGTTTTTGTTGAAAAAAAGAGCACTTTATCTTAAAAATGTTACGCAAAAAGCCTCAAATATAAAAGAAAAATGTATAGATTTATTAAAAGTTAGAAAAGGTAATAGAGACATGCGGCCCATAAGTATTTAGGTTCTTAAAGCCTTTGGAGATTAGGAATCTAAGATAAGGTAGAGTAATTTAATTATACGAATATTTATTTATTTAAAAAATTATAAGCTAAAAAAGTTAAATTTAAATATGCTAGTTTTTTCATTGAATTGTAAAATAGATTATATAATTTTCTTATAAATAAATGCAAAAAATAGTTAATAAATTGTTTTACTACTAACTGATGACGTTTGAAGTTTGGAATGGACTTATTATGGAGATAAAATAATAGTAACAGTAAAGTCAAATAAGTAATTCTAAAAGATAGCTGACTAGCATAAATGAAGAAGAAGATGAAAAATATAAAGCAGAATTGGAAATTGATAAAAAAAAGATGGAATAATATGAGTTAAATTTTTAAGATGACATAGAAGAAAGTGATTCTGATGAAGAAAAAAAGCCAAAAAAAAAGAATGTTATTTAAAGAAAGCATATAGAAAAAAGTAATTAATAATAGGTCATAAAAAATACAATCAGAGAGAAAGCTAGAGAATAAATATCAAATATAAAAAAAGATAACTAGTCTATTTAGGAGGAGTAAGAAGAATTTGAAATAACTCCTTAAATTATAAAAAAATCAAGCAAAATACAAATTTAGCAAAAGCACAGAGTTGATTTGAATTCTAATAATACTAGTCAGCAAATTAACTCGAGTTAGGTTAAACTTATTAGAAGATCTTCTCTTGTAAGGGATGGAAAATATTAGCAGGCAAACTAATCAATAAATAACGATACTTCTAAAACTACCACAATATCGTCAGCTTCTTCTTCAAAGAGAGAAGGTTCCTCTGAGATAAGGATTTCTAGTAATTAAATTACATAAGATTTAGAGAAGTCGAGTTAGTTACTATTAAAAAAGAAGTAATAGTATGAATAATAATAAATTAAAAATGGAAATATTTTCAATTAAAAAAATGATTCAGTAAATAATGACCCTTTACTCAGAACCTCTAACAGTTTCTTTAAAAAGAACTTCTTTGATAGATGTACTTATTTAATAATTCATTTTAAAATAACTAACTTATTTTTTTAATGATATTTAAAAGTAAATTAAAATGCTAGCTAAATAATTTAAAATAACTCTAAAAATTAATAAATGCCATAAATAAATAAGCAAAATGAAAAGTTACTCCAAAATTCAACTACTTAAGGTGGATTTAGACCTTAAACTAATATATTGTAAAGGAGAGGACCCGAATAAACATAGGTGTTGAATCCAGATTAACTTTAATGGCTTAAAGTTCCAATTAATATAATAGAAAACATTGATAATCTGTTTGATATTAAAAAATCTTATGCTTAGAATATGAAATCCTTCGAAGAATTAAATTAAGTTATGGATTCTTGGATTCATGAATCAAAAGTATTAGAGAAAGCATTAGATGCATAGAGTATAACTACAGAAACATTATTATAAGAGGTAACCCTTTGGTCAGATTTATGCAGAATAATTGATATGTTCAAAAAAGAGTGCGAGGTATAAAAATAATTATTTAGTTAAAAAGAAATACTAAATTTTGTTTTAAAATAAAATAAAAGAATGAAAAAGTTTAAAAAATTGAAAAAATTATTGCAGAAAAATGCTTCACAGATGAGAATTTAAAGAAAAAAGCAGCTTAGTTTAAACTGATAAAAAAAAATATATTAATTGATAGATTAAGTAAGAAGAATTTTGCTTAAGAATTTTAGTAAGAATGTTTTGAGTTTTTCAAAAAACTTATGAAAGCATCTTTCAAAGATTTTCCTGATATTTGGTTTCCATGTCTAAATGCAATAATTTAACTTTATGAAAAATACACAGTGGTTTTTGACTTGAGGATATTTTTTGTTATGGAGAAATTTTTTACACTATTACTAAATAAAATGAAATAGTGCTCTGTGAGCATATAGTAAATTGCTGACATGGATAACTAAGAATTCGTAGACAATCTTATCAACACTTTCATTCAATTTTCTGAATAATTAGTAAACAATTTTTCATTTAAAGAAATAGTTTTGAATTGAAAAATATATTATTGCATTCATTTTAATTTATTTGTTTATTTTTACAACTTTGATAGATTGAGGGATGGAAAAAAATTACTGATCTTAGTTATAAGAAAGAGAGCACTACTAAAATCCATGAAAAAATGTTTTAGAAAAAATTACTTTACTTGAGATCTG
Organism: Tetrahymena thermophila SB210; assembly: GCF_000189635.1. Classification (NCBI taxonomy): domain Eukaryota; phylum Ciliophora; class Oligohymenophorea; order Hymenostomatida; family Tetrahymenidae; genus Tetrahymena; species Tetrahymena thermophila. The sequence continues at coordinate 95,023 of NW_002476426.1, forward strand.
TCTTGAGTGATTTAACTAAACTTAAAGATATGCTAAGAAAGCTTGATAAACAAAGAAAAATTTTAATAAATTTAAAAAATAAAAGTGGAGATGATTAAAAGGTATATTATTTATATTATTTTGAGTTCTTAATAAATATTTAAAACATAGAAATGCGTAGAGCTGAATAACCAAATAGAAAAAATTATCAATTATTACAGTAGTTTATAGTTGGAATATGAAATGTTAGACTATTCAAATAAGCTACTATGGGAAGAAACTATGGTAAATAATATAAAACTTAGAGTTATTGTTATAATTATTATATTAATATAAACAGAAATAGTTTAAGCAGAAAATAGAACCTATTAGAAATGGAATTAGGTCTTTAAAAGATGATAATCAAAAAGAGTAAAAAATAAGTAGAAATAATGTATGATTTTAATGCTTATTGAATTTATATTAAATTAGGAATAAAAATTTACAAGATTGTAATAAAGATCTTAATTATTCACTTACAAATAAAAAGATATCATCAGAAAAAGAAATTAAATAGTGTGATGAAGATTTTATCAACAACAAATCTCTTATCAATAATAATGAAGAAAACGAAGTAAGGGAAAATTGCTAAGAAAGTGAGCTACAGGAAACTGGGTTTTCTTTTTACAATCCTATGTATCAAACTCAAGTCAGATGGAAGATTGATTGATTAGTATAAAGCTAGTATTATAGATATTTAAAAATAATTAATTAAAATAATTTCAATAAAAAATCAATTAATTTACTTTTCAAGAATAAATTTGTTTAAATAAAATGTGTAAATATTTCAATTTATTTATATATTATTTTATATTGTTAAATGTTAAATTTTTGATTATCTTTTAACTTTATTATTAAAAACTCTTTATTTTTGAATTGAAACACTCATACATTCATTCGTAGGTTCTGTACAAGGAATAGAATTTTTTTTTCAAATTTATACACTAAAAAAAAGCATAATTTTTTGTAATTAGATCTAACTTCTATAATATAATTTAGAATTACATTTTTAAGATAAAAAATTTGTTAATAAAAATTAGAAATTCAAATAAGACAACTAAGATTAATAAAAAAAAAAGCACAAACTATTAAAATATTTAATTTTTATGATGGATAATCTGGGATACACTGGTTTCATTATCCAAAAGACTGCTCAAAAACATAGTCTAAGAAAAGATAATTCAAATTTTAATGAATTCAAAAATAAAAATATTGTGATGTATATTCACAAGAAGGTATCAAATAACAAGGAGAGACTAGATGGAGTTAAGTAAAGTGCAGCTGCACTAGCTAGTGGAGTTAACTTTGTTGTTATGAATTAAAATTTAGTTGGTGATAGGTAGTAAGAAAAGATTAATGTTTAAAAGGAGGAAGAAGAATTCAACAAAGAAACTGCTCATATCATGAAAAAAATAAGAGATTAGTCATACTAAGATGACTTTCACATAGAAACAGTGGGAGGAGAAGATCCAAAAAAAAACTATGTTAATAGAAAAAATAGAGAAAATGCAGATAAAAAGCTTGCTGTTATGCTAAATCAAGCAATAGATGAAAAAGAAATGCTCTCACTTTTCTCTGATTATCGCAGAACATAACTAAAAGAAAAAATTAATGATATAAAGTAACGGAAAATGGATTTTACCAAAATACAGTAAAAAATTTAGAATTCAAAAAAGAATGAAGTTGAAGATTAAGACTAAATTGATTTTTTTATGACAGAGATAACTAAACCTAAAGTAAATAGACCTTAGGGATTTACAATAGGATAAATACTTAAAATAGAAGAAAGTAAATAAATAAATAAATTTTTGTTACTTAATTGAATGGTCAAAAATAATATTTTCTTTGGGATTAAGAATTCTTTATTTAACTAAAAAAAAATTACATTCTTTAAAAATTATTAAAAATACTTCCAAAATAATTAGCTTTAAATAATTTTATTTACATTTTCTAATATTTTTATAAATCCAATCAATTAATTAATATATTTTTACATATTTTATGTTTAATTTTTATTCTTAAAGATTAGATTTAATATAAGTCAAAGAAAATAGAGGAGGAAGAAAGAGAATAGAGGAGATAAGGTAGATTAGCTATGGAATAGCTCAATGATTTAATTTAAGATGAAGAGGAGAGACAAAAAAAAGGAATAATTAAAATTTACAAATAAACTAAGCTTGATAACATGGATGGAGATGCTGCAAAGCATAAGTACAAGATGATCAATTTTAAAAAGAAATAAGAAATCTAAGAAAGGTTATTTTAAGATATGGCAAATCAAGAAAAACTAGCTTACTAAGATGCATGTATAAATTCAATTTATAATAAAATAATATTTAAAATTTTCTAATTAAAAAAAATAATTTTCTATTTAACTCAAATAATTCTGTTTGGTAGATTTTAATTTAAAAATTATTGGAATTTTATTTTATGTTTTAGCAAACTGCTTTTATAAATTAAATGAAATAAAATTTTTACCAAATAAATAGTGAAAGAAAAAGATTTTAACGATCCAGATAAGTTTTTTAGAGAGAAAAAATAATTTGATGGACCTAAAAAAAGTGTAAATGTATACAAGAGGTTAACAAAAACAACTTCTGCACCTACATAGCAACTTATCAATGCTTTAAAAATTAGCTAAATCAAAGAGGAATAGGAGAAAAGATATCATTTAGGAATTAAAAATAAAACTTTTATAGATGTAATGGATGCTTATGATAATATGAAGCCAAAATAATAGGCTAAACATAAAAGACAAGTTTCTTCAACTATAAATGGCAGAAGTAATGCTACTACAAGACCTAATTCTTCAAGATAACTGCATAGCAGTGTTGGAAAGCACACAGAAGGAGCTCATACTCACAGACCTTAATCAGCACTTACTAATTAAACTGCAAGATCTCATTTATACTTCAACAATTAAAATAGTTAAGATAATCATAGCAATAAGCATAATTTGGTTCGTCCTTAGTCTGCTGCATCACCTTTTCCTAAAGAATTTATTGATTGGAATATAGAAGATCTCAAAAAGAAGGTTATAGAATACTCATAAACTCATTAATATTCAAAAGATTAAACAAAAATATAGCAGATACTGGACAAAAAATAATTTATTTAGCAGTTTAATAACTTAATCAAGGATTGCAAAACCATGCATAATAACAATCAAAAAGATGAAAAGAAGATAAAAGGATAGCTCAGAGAAATGGAAAATGATATTTAAGACGAGTTAATTTAAATTGAGAAAACTGACTTTGAGAAACCACCTGTTTAATTTTAAAATTAAATATAATAAGTCAAAGGAGATAAATTTTCAGAATTTAAAAGAGAAAGAAACTTTAAGCGTAAACTAATAGGCTTCCTTATTGATAAAGTAGAAAAGAAAAGTGATTTAATAAGCAAATATAATAACAAAAAATGGACAGAAGAACTTCTTTCTTAAATAACCTAAGCCTCAGATTGATCAAAATAAGAATTTGAAAAATATTTATTAAAATAACTTTCTTTTTTTTAAGTTTATTCTGAAAAAAATCAAGCATCCAACAGTATCGATCAAAGTAATTTAAATAATTAAATACTTTTAAAATATAATACCATTAATTTGTTTTTAAAACATACTTAAAATATTTATTTTCTCTATATTACATTAATTATTTATTTATTCTGTTTTAAAATTAAAATTTATTTTATGTATGTTAATTTACAAATAGATATAACATTTTACTAATTTAAGTGCTATTATATGTTTGTATATAAAGATATATTAAAAGTCAAGATATTTTTTATTTTGTATGGTAATATTATTATTAAATATTTTCTCAAATTTACATTAATATGTCTATTTATTTTATAAATAAGTGAATTAAAAATAAAATTCTTTTTTTATGTATTAAATATGTTTTCTATAATTTTTTAAAATTATAAATAAAATACTTTCTGACTGCTTCAGCTTTGACTTACCAAATATTAATAATTAATTTTTTACAAATAAAATATTATTTTACTGTTTTATTATTTCTCTAATTAATATATTATTTGCTTATTTGGTAGTACTAATTAATTTGGAATTTATTATATGCTAAAATATATTTATTATTAAGCTTTATTATCCTTATCGAAATATGATTAATTTCGATCAAATCGATAAGATCAGCTTCATCTATGGTAAATCTCTTTTTCTTTAAAATTGTATCTTGGATTTTACATTTAAATTGTATTATTAAGCTTTTAGATTAATTGTTAATTAATTAATTATTTTAATTTTGTAAAATTAAAAATAAGAATTATTAGAATTAGGTATAAATAAAAAAGCAATAAAAATGATGCTCAAATTTTTTATTTAAGGGCTGTGGGGAGAAAGAAAGGCGTTTTTTTTCTATGATCTATTTGAATGTACTTTATGTATGGGGTTTTTGAGAATGGTTCCTTTATTTAATCCTATATATTCTGCATTTAAATCTTTTAGAAGTTAGATCACTGATCCTATTGATAGCTTAATTATGCAATGCTAAAGTTTTTTAAAGTGCTTACCAAGACCAATTTCTTAGCTTGCAGGTATTTATTATTAATATTATTTTATATAAATTAATATAACTTGTTATTAATTAGGTTATCCCATAGCATTCTGCTTATTACTCACATATTTAGTTAATGGATTTAGAGAGTTTGCAATTATTAAAGAAGATACTGAAGACTTTTTAGTATTTTTATCAAATTAATAAGTAGTTATGGTATTATAATGTTATTAAAATAAAATTATTAGTTTTACCATCTTGTTTTAGCTGGATTTGTAGCTTCAGCTTACATTCTTACTTACTTTATTAGTCCTGGATATTTTGATAGACCTGAAGATAAAGAAGAGTTTCAGCGTGCAATTTAAACTAAAGCAGAATTGAAAAATAATGACAAAATATTTTGCATGCCATGCCAAACACCTAAAGTTGCTAGATCATTCCATTGCTAAATTTGCCATAAGTAATTTTAATTTAGTTTCTATCTATTTATAATTTTCAAAAATGAGAAAATATAATTATTTGTTCCACTATTAATTTATTTTTATAAAAAGATGCACAGCAAAAACAGAGTATCATTCAACTGTCTTCAATAAATGCATAGGAGCAGGAAATCATCCTTATTATTATTTATTTATTTTAGGGATGTCTATCCTCTTTGGTCTTTAGTAAAAATAAGATTTTCACCAAATATATATTTTGAAAAAAATCTTTTTGAAATTTAAATGTATGTAGGTTTATCTTTTTGAGTTCTAACCGTACATTATAAGGTAAAAAAGTAAGTGTGATTCCTTTATTATTGAACCTAAGAATATTTGTTTACTATGCACTTCTAACTGGATAACACACTGTAAACGTAATAATAATATACTAATTTATAATTGATTTTAAGAAGATCTAATAAATAGATAATAAGTAATTTGAGTTACAAGGAAATTGGTGATGCAAGAAGATTGCCTTATTTGTGGAAGAATTTATAGGGAGAATATTTTAATCCTTTTGATAAGGTATAATTTTGATTTCTATATAGCTTATACTTTAAAAAATGATTAATATAGGGCGTTTGTGGTAATTTAAGGGAATTTATATTGGTAATCAGTACAAATAAAAGCATACCTTTGTCATAGTAGGAATTAAAGTAATATTAATAAGTGTCTGAAGAAGAGAAATCTGTTATCATAAACAAATAAGACCAAACAAATTATGATAGTGATGATGACTAAGAAGAAGAAAAGAAAAATGATAATGAAGAGAGAGATGAATTCGAAGATATTGGCAAAGATAAACCTATCCCTGAAAAATATATTAACTGGCGTACCAAGAAATTTTACACAGTAGTTGATATTCCTAATAGTCCACTAAGAGAGATGGCAATTGCAGAAATGAAGAAAAAATTCAGACTTGCAAAAAAGAGATCTCTTGGAGATAACTAATTTTAGGCTTAATAGATGCTAAGAATGAACGAATAGAGAATGATGAGAGGAGAAATCACTTAAGAAGAATTAGAGAGACAAAAAAATGAAATAGTCTAAAAGCTTAAAAAAGAAAGAGAAGAATATATGCTTAAATAGATGGTCATTTAAAAGAAAGAATTCGAAAAAAATCCTCAAATGGCCTCATAAGCTAAGCTACAAATGGAAATGGGAATGACTAATGCTAGATTGGCTATGATAAATAATCCACAAAGAGCAGAAGATATAAAGGCAGATTTATAGCTTGCAGAAAAAAATTATGTTTACTTGTTTGGACAAGAAGCTTTAGATTAGTTCACCACTAGTTTAGTTGATGCAGACAAGAATTAGTAATATATTTAATAGCAATATGTAAATCAACAATAGCAGTAATAACAATAGTAAAATTAAGTCTAACAATAAGAAGTTAAGTAGGTTCCTAAGCATATTTATCAACCTGAGTAAACTAACCTTATGCAACCAAATTTTAACATAAATCACTGAAAAGTTTTGAATAATAGCAATTAAGTTATATTTATATCAAATTAGCTAAATGTTTTACTACTTTTTTTGAATGTAAAAGAAGTTCTTATTAGTAATTTCATATTAATTGATTTATATTTTAAATGTCTAAATTTATTATACTTTCATTCATTATTTAAAGTTAAATAATATTTAATAATGACTCATTTTGATTTACTCTCAAAAAATAAATTTTTAATGAGAAATTAAAATAAATATACTTCAATACATTTAATCCTTCTGAATTTAGATTTAAAACCCTAAATACGATTAATTCAAAACATTAAAATTATTAATAATAAATATTATTGGGATTATTACAAATTTACACTTTAAATCAAAAATAGACTAAAATAAAATGAAATATAATAAAAAAATAACTTTTACTCTCATTTATATCAAAAGTTTTAAGTAAGATTACTTTGTCCATAAATAATTTATACATGCTACATATTTGTAATTGCGGATATAATTAAGATCAGTTGGAGAGTTAAGAATATAGTTTATTAATAGCCAAGAAAATTTTGATAATTAGATCAAAAAATAAATGAGATTTACATCTGTAAATGATTGAAAAATGAAGATTAACTATCAGTCAACCAAAAAAAAATAAATTATGAATGTATTTCTTTTTTTCAAGGCATGCTTTGGGGTAACGAGATTCATATGTTTGTTAATTAATAAAAGCAATATCACAAATAACAAAAAACAAAATAAGTTAAACTAATATAGGTATTTAATAAGTAAGGTATTCATTCTTTAAGAAATAATAAAGGAAGAAACATAGGCTCCTTTTAGTTCAAAAGTAACCATATAGAATAGTCTTATTGAGAGACATAAATATAATGTTAGAATAGATATGTTAGGATGTATTGGAAAAAGTAAATTTGTTTACTTTCATTTTCAATTAGTCAAAAATAGATGATTTGCATCACTCATATTTGATATAAATATATTTTTATGCGTAGATAAAAACTAATGGAGATAGGATTTTGACGTCAGATAATAAAACATAATTCAAAACCAAAATAGATGAAATAAGCATCAGTCAAAGTAATAATCTTGGCTAAAGATTAGCGCAATGCTTTGATGTATTTATTTAGTCTTTAGATGAAATGCTCAAGTAAATATTTTAGAATATAAATAAAGGTCCTATTTGTTTTTTGCTTGTATCTATTTATTCAATTTAAGGCTTATTAAATAGTTTTCCTTATCTTATATTGAACTTATAGTTAGTGGCTAACAGTTCATAAGGACCTTTTTCAAACAATCAAAGAAATAACAGTTGATATAAATAAAAAAATAGGCAAATGAATACAGAATATGAAGGCTTAGAAAAAATGTTATAAAAAAATGAAAGCGATATTCGACGCCACATTAGGGTAAAGAACTAATAACATTAATTAGTTCATTAAAAATCTTAGAATAGTTTAATTAAGTTGGTGTTAATTATAGTAATTAAAGCAACTTAAGCAAGCTAGATGAGCAATACAAGATTTATTTTATTCTTAATTACTTCTTATTAAATTAGATTGAGCAATAACTTAAATTATATTCTGAATCTCAGCAGCAAAAAATAGATGAATCTGAATAGGCGAGAAATGAATTGTTAGATAATAGTAAAGCAATGTTACTATAAATTAAAAAGGATAACCAAGTATTAAATGAATAGTCTTAAAAGTATAAATAGGAAGTTGAAAAATTAACTTAAAAATTAAAAATGTATGAGTAATCTGACTAAGAAAACTCATCAAAACTTGCTAACTATGCACTTTTGTAGGAAAGAGTTAAGGTTTTAGAAAAAATGAATCAAGTATTTTAATTTATTCTTTACTTAATATTGATAACGTTATAATTTCTTACACTCACTCACACTTACCCACTCGCTCAATCAATTGATCACTCAATTTATTAGTCTACTTCATAATCATCTATAATCAATTTAACACCTAAATGCTTATTAAAATTTTAGAAACCAAATTATAATTTTCATACCCAGAGTAAAATGAATAAATGAACATTAAATACCTTAATTAAAATGATTTTAGAAAAATAAATTATTAAATTTTAGTTAAATTATTTTAATATTCTAATTGATTTTATAGATTTTCAGATTATTTATGAGTAAAATTTTTTGGTAATTTAGTGAGATATTTTTGATAAAATGAGATGATATTTTTAGAAAGTAAAAAAATGCAATTTTTTAGTTTGCCTTTAGATTTAAAATAACATGAATGATATTATAATTTATAGGAAAATAGAAGAAAAGAAAATAATTCGAATAATACTTCTATTAGTTTAAATAATACCAATTCCCAACATCTTTAAACTCAAGGATTATATAGTGAAAATACTATTAATAAAGATTATAAAGTAACTTATTATCAAAATATTACTAAGATCAATATTTTTGTATAGTCAAATAGGTAAACGCCTCCTTTAACTATGGTTTAGCCATCACCTCTTAAAAATGTAAGAAAAACACGTACTCCTTAACTCCCAAATAACAGTTTAAATATCACAAATATGAGTAATAATAAAAATAGCGATTACTTGAAAGTTAAAATAGAATTGATGGAAAACAGCAATTAAAATTTTGGAAACAATCTTAAAGAAATCAAAAACATTTCAAATACATAAAATTCCTACCCTCTTTCGTTACCTCATTAAGGTATTTACTAAAACACAATTATTTAAGAATTAAATTAATCACATTTTTTATAAAACATCAGATAGCGCAAATGGAAATGGTAGTGGTCCTCATATCACAAAAGTAAAAGATTTATCAACAATATATAATATAAGATCAAGATCTAGGTAAGATTTAATACAATATTTACTATTATCTAAAATAAATTATCAAAAAAATAATAGAAATGAAGCAAATAAAACCCTATATAGTCACCACCCCTCAACAAATAGTTCAATAAATAACTCTTATAATAATGCATTAATTGGTATAACTAATAGAGAAGGATAGAATTCTGCATTAGGAAATCCATCTTCAGCTCAGTAAAATAAAAGGAGTAAAAGTTATGGGATTAATAAACTTCGAGGTTCAATTAATAAGCAAGGAAATGGAGGTGTAGGATAATATAATAATAACAACAATAATGATGGATCTAGGCTTTCTAATATAAGTCAAGAATACTCTGATTATCTTAATCAAGACATATAAAATAGATCTACAAATGAAAATTTTGCAAATAACTGTACATACTCTTCTATATACCAACAAAGCAATACAATATAATAATAGTCATAATAACAAAAAATATGATTAATTATTGATTCTTAAATTATTAAAATGTAAATATATATTTTTATATTTCAAAAAATACCAGAACAACAAAGCCCAATTTAGTTTATTTTCATTCTTTTTAGCCATCAAATCTCTACAATAACTACCTTTATTGCCAAAAAAATCTTTATTATAAAAGTAAAAAACTTTTTTCAAATGAAAAACTCTTATAAATTGAATATATTAATCGATGAAAAAATAATTTAATAAATAAATATTCTATGTTAAAAATACCGTTTACATTATTGATTTAATTGTTTAAATTTATCATGGTTTATTTTATAATTTTAATAAGCTCCTCAAAATATATATTTTTTTTATTTTTTGATTTTTTATGAATTTAAAATATAAAATAATATTTATTATATTCATAGTATATAATCAAAGTTTTAATTTTTTTAAATAATCACCATACTTTAAAAAAAAAAACTTCTAAATGATTACTAATCTAATATACTATTTTCAATAATCTTAATTTTTTTTTTTTTTTACATTATTAAGTTTTCTAAATTTCTTTTAATTAAACATTAATTAGTATAGCCTATCCAAAATTAAAAAGGCATTTTAATCTAATTATTTCTTGATGAATAATTTTTTTTTAAATATTTTAATTTTTTAAATGGTGTTAATGTAAGCTAATATTATTTAATTAAGGTAAGTTAATTTATAATAAAATATCAGAAGCGTTTTAAGAGCTTAATTAATTTATTTACAATTATAAATAAAAAATAAATATATATGTTAGAAACGTTAATACTAATATAAGGATAAATTATTACAAAATTTATTAAATGAGTTATAAAGTTAATATAATTAAATTAAATTTTTTACATTTTTATTGAGGATAATAATAAATAATAAATTAATTCTATTATACTCCTCACTGAAATTAATTAATTTAGAATTTTGAATGAATTTGTTAGTAATTTTATTTTTAGATATTATTTGATGATTATTGTGTTATCATAATTAGTTTATTAATTAACTTTTTAATTTAGTTTAAGGTAATTACAATCATGCCTCAAGTTTAAAATTATAATTTTTATACATTAAACTGTTCTCAATTAATTTGCTATTTTTTATTTATTTTTAGATGAACAGGACTACTAAATCTAAGACAACCATATCTATTATAACTGCTACGAAATAAATGATAACAAAATTAGAGACTTAAGAATTAGTTAATTTGTTAGCGGCTTTGTGAATTGCAAATACAATAACTAAACTTATAATATTAATGTATAAGCCTTTAACAAAGTTTTTATAGAAAAAAGAGTTAGTTTATCTGAAATACAGTTCAATTTTTGATAGCAATTTATATATTATTGGAAATAAATATTGAATTAGATTTTTTAACGCTATTGAATAAAGCAGGGTCATAGCAAAAGATTGAGAATCTTATTTTTTTTAGTCTTAGTAATCAAGAAGATTTACTTTAAGAAGGAAAGAAATTACCATGAATTAAATTAAAGCAACCTAAGAGAAGAAAACAAATACTCTTATATGTGCAGGAGTATTTTGGAGGTGTTTAGTAAACGATTTTAACGAGAAATAATCATATAAAGCAATACGGTTATTCATGGTGTTTTTATCTCTTTCAATTTTATTTGCTTTTATTTATGGACTTTCTATTGGTATACCCTTTGGTAAATTATCAATCTCAGCAGAAAACTTTTCTTTTTATTCCTCGATCTAAATGATATTTATATCTTTGCTTACACTTTTTTGCTATTATCTATCTTAATTTTATATCATATTGCTAACATTTAAATTCATAAAGGATTGTTACCGAAAATCAGGCGGAATTTAACCCACCTACCTCATAATATTTTCTTGCGATAAAATAATTTCAATCTTTTAATTTTAGAATTAAGAAAAATCATCCTATTCTATTTTTCTTTCTTCTTGCTAATTAACACTACTCCTACGAAATAATTCTATTGAGTTGATAGGTAAATTAATTATTTTACTTTTTCCCTTTCTTTAAATTTTATTTTCTTCTAGAATTTCACCTATTGCAATAACATTAACTCCTTCTTAAATAATAGGATTTTCTGGAAGAGATGGTGAATCTTTCATATCAGCCTTTTTATTATTATCATCTTCTTTTAATCCAGATATTTAGCTATCACTCATTTGAGTTACTTCAAGTTATTTTACTTTTGATACAATGCAAGAAACAATAAAGCTAACTCCAAAAATTACCAGCGAGTTAATTAAGGTTAATATAAGCTTTTTTATTTAAAAAAATATTAAAGCTAAAAGTATTAAACTAAAAAAAGTAAATCATATCTAAAAATTTACTTTAGGTTATCTGATTTCATTATCATCATCATTATTATCGTCTTTCTTATTTTTATCGTTATCGCCACTATTATTGTTAGGTGTATTAAAATTATTTCCAAAAAAAATTGCAGTTCTTTGAGAATTTTTTGGCTAACAAGTAGTATTTTGCATGCTAGCAGAAGTTTAGTTATTGTCTATTTAATATTTATTATCAAAATTTTTAGACTATTTATTATATCCACAAGCTGTTAGAAAAATTTAACCATCTTGCCCAGGTCCAATATGAAATAAGTATGCCTAAAAATTAAATTGAAAATTATATTTAATAATAAATTTGTTTTGAATAAATATTTTTACATAACTCGAAATATTTATTTGCATTGGAAAAGATATATTTATTTACTGACTAGTGCTGTCAATTTTTTTAAACATCGCAATATCTATTATTTTTGATGAAGGTATTGTTATTTTTGAAGGATCCTATATTTAAATTTCCTAAATGAAAGGAAAAGCTAAAACTTAAATAGAGATATCTTAGTCTCCCAGTTAGTTGAAAAATGGATCACTGAGTAAAATTTGATATGATTAGTCTTTTGTAATAATTATTGGTGGTGTTTAGTATTTATTCCCTAGTAAATAAATTGATGCAGTTATGCTAGTTTAAGCAAACTGATATTAATAATTTTAATCTTTAAGACTTAAGCTTTATCTTATATATAATAAGACATTTTATACATTAGATATAATTTATTCAGAAATATTTTAATTTTAGATTCTTAATTTTTTAAATAAATCAAATACTTTATCAAAAATGTTTAGAAGTGTTTCACTTGCACTAATTAACTAATTAAAGCTTGCTTAGGTTTTATAGATGGATAAACATTGATAGATATCAGTGCCATTCATAATTTATATAAAATTTTATAATCTAATTTAGTCAAAGTAATCTCTAAAGCTGGCGATGTAATTTAATGTGTTTAAGGCTGTAATAAATCTATTAATTTGTAGATGTATTAAATTAAAATTAAAATAAATTCTAATAATTAAATAATTTTTACCTGTTTGAATCAAAAACTTAACTTTAAATAATTAAATAAAATTCAGAAACATAATTTCCTAATATATTATCAAATTAGGTTGATAGATATTCTAAATCTTATTATCTCCATTAGCAAGATTCTCCCTGAAAACCTTAATTGCAATTGCAACGTTAAAAATATGATTTAGTATCCTGAATACAGAATCCATTAGAAGTGCAAGCATTTTAACAGTTCATTTAAAAGTAAGGCGTATTTGACAAAATCTTTAGCAGATTTAAATTTTAAGTGTTTGTTGAAACTAAATCTACTGGTTAAATTATATTATTTAAAATAAGCTTCTATACAAATATAACACCAATCCACTGCTACTATGAGGTGTCTTAGGGAATTTTAAGAGAGTTAATAGTATAATTTAATATTGGTGAAATTTAAAATGGTTATTATTGTTGCTATTCTAAATTAATGTCTACATAGGTTGTTGTAGAAACAAGATCATTAAATACTTTTAAATACACTCTTGTTAACTAACCACATTAAATGTATGGAAATTAAAATTGAAATTGAAGAGATATGGGATTTTAATTTTGTTATAAATAATTTTAATCTATCAAAAATAGTGTAAAATTTTGGTAATTTAAACAGTCATTCTCAAAATATTGCATAAATATCTAGTATTTTAGAGTGTAGTCTTAGAATTAGAGACCATCTATTAGAAAATCATTTACTGTAACTGTAAAATTATCAACACCTGCCAATCCACTCTATGGACTTATGTTGAATGTTCCGTTTATTATCTGAAGAGTTTAAAAATTATAAACTGAAACGAAATTCATCTTTCCTATCTGTAAATTGAAGGAAAGTTAATTGTTGTACTAAATACTTGGATAATTTGAGGGTAAAATTTAGCTATTAAAATCAGTAGTTGATACTGTTTAGTCGCAGCATATTTTGTTGTCATTCAGGTATATAGAATTGATTAAGATTAGTGTATTTATATTACTTTTAAACTAATAATTAAGAGAGTCTTAAACGGTATATTTTTATAAAATTTGTTTGTTATTATCTAATTAAAATGTAAATAGTTTTGAGATTAAATCACATTAACCAGTATCGTAATTTTGCTGTGTATAAGTAGGGCATGCAATTTGCTGTTTGCAAACATATTCATAGCTACCCTAGCTATTTTAAACTAATATTTTTGCTTAATCCTTCAAACATTAGATACTTTAAACACAAGTCGTTTATAATATATTGTTAAAATTTGTTACATTTTAAGGACCATATCCTTTCTAGCACTGAACACAAATAATTTACTTAGTACTGCTGTTAGGCAAAGCTTAAATCAATATAGATTAAGTCTTATCTGAGCAGTTTAAGGGACACATTACTAACGGTCCAGGAGCCACGAAAATTTATTGTTTACAAGTTATACACTCATATTCTATTTATTTAAAAAATAAAATAATAAAATAAAAGTTCATTTGTTTTAATTAAATTTCATACAAGAAGGTCCAGTACATGTTAAACAAGCAGGGTGACAAGGCATGCAAAATTGCAATAAATTTTTAATATTTTGTCTATATGTTAATAAATAAATGAATTATTTTAAAAATATACTATTAAAAATTAAAATAATAAAATTTAATTTACGTTATTTTTAGCTGATTTTGATATTTAGCATTATCAAAATACTGACCTTTATCACATTAAACGCTATTGCATACTCCTTATGTATTAGTTGTACCTTAGTCACAGCTGTCAGAGCAAAACCTACCTTTCAACAAAATTTGCCTAACTTAAGTCCCACTACAAAAGTTAGTACAAGCTTTGGAAGGAGATTCTTAAACAAAAGTTAAGGGAGGACATCTGAAATTTATTTGAAAAATATTATTTTATATTATTTAATAGAAAATAAAAAGTAATACATTTCCACGCATTATTCTTAGTAAGTGTAGTACCTTGCAAATAGGCACTAAGTACAACTAATTGAATTTGAAATTTAAGTGTAAGTGCATGAGCTGCAGCCATTTTAGCATAAGCATCTTCTTCCTATTACTAAAGACCCCTAAGGACATTAATCAAAGCTACATATTTTAATTAGAATATTTTTTAATTTAAAATGTATTAAACTAATTTAATTACCAAATTTATTAAAATTAATATTAATCCATAGAGCACTATCCTACTACTTAATAGTCATAACCACAAACACCATTTTGCCAGAGTGAAAACCCACTTTGGCAACTTAGACAGAAATTTGATGAAGTACATTCAATACAAGGATATGGGCTAAATTAAATTTTTTAATTTAAATATTAAAAATAACTAAATCTGCTATTAAATTACCATTTCTAACAAATAGGTTATTGATTTTCTCCAATTGATTAATAATATTGTGCAGGACAATTTCTTAGGCATTTATTTTAGAAAAGGATATACCCTTATTAACAGCTAGTGCATCTATTTGATTATAGAATACAAGTTTTACAAGTAGAGCTGCATTAATTACAAGTAAGATTGCTTACATTTATCTGGCTATACTACATATTTAGCCAATTTTGCTGATCAGCTAGTGTCATCTAGACATATTATGATTCGGTGCATCGCAAGACACAACTTTTTGAAAGAAGTTTATACTAAGAATTATCTAAACAACTAGTGCAGTAAGTCTACATTTATATTTATTAAAATTAATAAATCTAAGTTACAATTAAAAAATATGTAAGCTAATTATGGTATTTATTACTTAGTTTAGACATTCAGCGCATTAAGGAGGACACGGCTTGCATATTTAATCTTCAGCATAAAATCCTTTTCCACATTGGCTAACGCATCTGTTTCCTAACAAGTAAAAATTTTTACTACATGATTTGCAGTTTTGAGGAAATTCAGAGCAAGATTAGCAATTAGAATTGCAGGAGATACATTAATTTTTAAGATTAAAAAAATATCCTTAATTACACTCATAGCATGAAAACTCACCTGAATCAAAACAAGATTTACCTAAATAAATTTTTTGAAACAAACAAATTAATCCTGAATTAAATTCTTAAAATGTTCTTTAAATTTCTAAAAAAATTAAAATAAACATTTAAAGATAAATTTATCTAATACATGCTCTGTGACACTAATTACATCCTGTCGTTGATTAATATCCATTAGAACAAATACTGTTACTATTTTAGCACGCTTTATTAGCCAGGTTAAAAACTAAAGGTGCTATACATTTATTACAACTTTAAGCATTTAATGAACAATCTAAGCAACCTTAAACTTGACATTTTCTGCAAGAGTTAGATTGAGCATCCAGAAAATACCCAAATTAACACTTCAAGCATATATTTTATTTATTGCACCTTTGTTTGATATAATTTAATAAGAATATTTTTACTCTATTTGTAACATTAATAACAAGCCAATGTGAATAAATATAAATTTATAAAGATTATATCTCAAAAACATGGAATAATTAATTACCTTAAGCAGTTATTTATACCACAACCGACACATTGTATAAATTAATTTTCAGCATCAACTACTGGTCTATATCCATCCCAACATTCCAGGCAATTAGATGGTGAGCTTCCGCTGCAAGATTTGCAGGATGGATGACAATATGATAAATTATTATTAGTAGAAGACAAATCAAAATATGTAGATGGTAATTAGTCTTGTCTTCTTTCACATAATTAAATAGACCTATTATATGTTAGGTTATTATCGCAGAGTAAACATACATTTATATTCTATTAACAATTTATACATCCAGGTATTCCACAAGCATTATATTGAAGATTTTATGTAAATGCTATAACAAAATAAAGCGGGAATATTAATAATTAAACAAACTTTTTCTTCATCAAGTTGTCGAATAGTAAATTTAGAATCAGCTATTTAATTTAATTATTTTTACAAGCAAAGGTTTTTTTTGGGATAATATTTCAGGTAATTAAAAATTATCTTAATTAAAGACAAGCCATTCTTCTAGTTATTCTTACAAAGTGATAGATTTCTAATCCTGTTTTCAAATCTAAAAAAGTCTAAGAATTAACCAATAAAACAACTCTTTTTTATATAATAAAATTTATTCTAATTTATTTGATTTTTTAAAATATTCAATTCACCCTTTTTACTCAAATAAATCCGAAGTAAGAAAGGGAAGTTAAGTTTTTTTGAAATATATTTAAGCAAAAAAAAAAATTCTTAATAAGTATTAACTAGAATGAACATTTAGTGTGATTGAATGTTCTTTTATCAAAAATAAAAATAATTAAATAAATAAATAAATAAGGAAGAAATGAAATTTAGTTAAGTAAAGTATGAATTTAATTAGACATCTAAAAACTTAATTTTAAATACTGCAAAATGAGCTTTTATCAGATTAAAATCTACTTTTTAAAATACAAACCTTCTCAAAATTATACCCTGAATTAGATTTTCTCATAATTTTGTTTATCTTAAATATTGTATTTACAAACTCTAGTTTACTCATTTTACTAAACAAAAATTTAGATATATTTTGTAAACATATATTTAATTTAAT
Organism: Tetrahymena thermophila SB210; assembly: GCF_000189635.1. Lineage (NCBI taxonomy): Eukaryota > Ciliophora > Oligohymenophorea > Hymenostomatida > Tetrahymenidae > Tetrahymena > Tetrahymena thermophila. The sequence goes on from NW_002476426.1 coordinate 112,695, forward strand.
AAAGAATTATGTAAAATTCAAAGACTAACTAGTGCTTAATCTTTTTGTATTCTAGCATCAAAACAATTGACCATAATCATAGGTTCATATTAATAAAAATAATTTATTTAAGCTAGCTAAGTAAATTTACAAAGATATTTAATAAAATAATTTCATCTTACTTATTAAATATAAATATCTCATGTTTCTAAGCACATAAGTTATAATTTATAAAAAAATTAAAACAAATAAATATTACCTTAAATCCTCATTAATCAGCACCATTATATAATTTTTTCTTCAGATTAAAACTGAGTACTCTCAATAACCATTTAGGTGAATCTTAAAAATAATTAAAATCCAAAAATAAATTTTTTAAGGTAGATTTTTATGTTTTGTATTTATAAATGCTTAAAATAACATTGTTTATTTTTAAATTAATCAATTAATTAAAATTAAATAGTGAATAAACTGATTTAAAAAGCTATAGTAAAAAGGGTACTTTTCACACAATATTAATTTTATTTTAAATTGAAAATGTTAATTATTTAATGCTTGGAAAAAATGTTAAAAATTTGTAAGAAAAGTTTTAATTAAAATATCTTTTAGTAAAATAATTTATGATATAATTTTATTTTAATAAATATAATTATCACTCTTTAATAATATTTACATATATAGTACTTAAAAATGAATATACATAAATACTAACAGTCGTCTATGCATAAAGTGTAAAATTACTTTTTTTTTAAAAAGTTGGTTTAATTTCATTATTAAAATGCATGAGAAATTTTTAATAATAATAAGACAAAGATAATAAAAAATAATAACTATTTATAAAAACGCAACTATTAAAATTAACATATATTTTAATTGATAATTAATTATAAATACAGTTTTAAATTATTATTTAGAACAAATTATTATTTATTTTTTTTTTTTACTATTTAATACAATATAATTTAGTGAGATCTGATATCAATTTTATACTAATAATAAGCACATAAACAAAATAGAAAGGCAGCTACCATATTTAATTTAACTATCAAGTAGCAACTGATTAATTGTAAAATCAGAAGATAATATGAATAAATTGTAGAACCATAGAATTATAAAAGCTCCTTTAAGTGGGTCTCTTCCAGATAATAGACCAAATTTATCATAATCTGAGCCAAGATTCATTTCTTAAAAAATGTAATAAAATTATGAGGATCCTGCAAACGAAATCATAAGATAAAAAGAAGAAGCCTTCCACTATTTAAGATAGGAAAAAATAGGAATTAGCTTAGAAAAAATTATAAATGGTAATTATTATGATTTAAAAGCTTATTAAAAATTAAAAATTGTTGATTTCTCACTATTTTGCAGTCAAATTATGATTTAATAATTTTTATTTATTGATTGAATAAAAGTGGTTGAAGCAGCAAGCGAATATTTCGATAAAGATTCTATAGAATTTAAAAGTCTATTTAATGAGATAATCTAAGTACTGTGTGATTATTCAATGAAGCTTCTAACTTAAAACCAATTTGAAAGAGCTATTGATATTTTGATGACATGCAGGAAATTGACAGATGCTTCTCTTTATTACGAACAAGTAACTATTAATATAATATATTTATGATGTTTATTCTATTAAATTTTACAAATAAAATTATTAATAAATTTTAGATAGAAATAAAAAATATTATTTTCAAGTAAATTAACTTCTTTATGAATAGCGACTTAAGTTTGAATCATAAAATTATTAAATTGTTTTTCAGCTAAAATATTATTTTTAACTTAAATATCAATGCTATAATTATGTAATTAAAAAAAATAACTTTATTCAATTTAAAAGGTGCCAGAAAAAAGAACTTTAGTGCTCAACAATTTAGGATGTGTATTTAGAAAAATGGGAAGATTAGGAAAGGCGAGGATTTTCTTGGAAGAAGCCTTTTCTTTAGTTTAAAAGTTTCCTCATGTAAAGTATAGTGGAATTACATATATGAATATATGTGCAGTTGTTTCATAAGCAGGAATGCATGATAGAGCAATATAATATGCAAGGTTTGGTTTATAAGAATGCTAGAGACAATTATTAGAATTTCTTTCTGATCCTTCTTCTAAAAGAGATATTGCATAGCTGACTGAAAAAGTTAAATTTACTGCAATCAGTTTTCACAATATTGCAGTTGAAGAGGAATATTTTTAGAACTATGATAAAGCTAAAGACAATTATCGCTAAAGTTATACTTTATTCGAGGATCATGGACTTTCTCTACAAGATCCTTTATACCAAAAATTCAAACTTTCTTACTAAAAATGTGTTTAAGTAAATAAATTAGATTATATCTCAGTCTTCATAAACTAAACTTATGAAAATTTAAATAAAATTACTTTTTATTTTTATTCAAATAATTACGAATGAAAATATTTTAATATAAAATTATGAATTAATTATTTTTATATAGAACAGCATGAGCAAAAATACGAGTTTTGATAAATCAGGAAACAAAGGTAGTTTAATAAAGCTAGACCGCCCTAAAAGTAGTCATTAAACATAACCTAAGCATTTAAAATAAAACAGTGGAGATGGTTTTTATTTTTAGAATAACAAATTAGTATCTAAAAGTAAGGTAAAAGATTAAATGTCTTCAACACAATCATTCCCTAAAACCCGTAGTTATTAGTAAGATATGTATGAAGATTAAAATTTTAGGCAAACAGTGAAAAATAACTATTTTGGTCACAATTAAAGTTAAAATGATTATAACCAAACCTCTCCAGCTTCATTCAAAAGCGAATAACCTAACAAAAATAGAAGAAAAACTTCTCCTGAATTTTTAAGGTAATTAATTACATCATAAATTAAATAAATTTGTTGATTTTAATAATAATTTTAGTAATTCTTAAAGAAGACATTCAAACAACGAACTCAGAAAAGAAATTAAAGACTTGTAATTAATTGGAATTCTAGATTGGAGTGACTCAGATAAATCGTATATTAAATTTGATTTATTCTAAATAAAAAAATTATGTAAAAAATTTTTTTTAATTAAAAAAGTGAAGATGAGTTTGAGCTTAATAAAAATAATAGAATTGATTTCATTAAATAATTGTAAGGGGAAAATGCTGACGAAAGCCTCCAAATTAGTAGGGTAGTTGAGAGCCCTAAGTAGAATTAGCCTATATAAGCTTTGTAATAAGAATAATCCCCATCGTAAAAATTAGTTGCTAACTAAGAAAATTCATTTCATTAAGCAACCACAATTCATAACTAACCATCTAAGCAGTCAATAAAATCAATAAAATCTGATAGAAAGTAATCTATTGCTGAGAGTCCTACAAGCATTAGGAATGAAGCCTAAGCACAATCAAACAGAGTAATTATTTTACCATTTGATGAATTTATTAACTTTTTAAAAATTAATTAAGAAAATAGAGAGTAACTAATAAATAAGCAAGAGGACAAGCAAGGTGGAAACAGAAAATAATTTATCTTCTTAAACTCTCTTACAAAAGTAATATAGTTAATAAGAAATTGAAGCTGCTGGAAGAATTCAATCAGAATGGAAAAAGTAATAAGAGTTCAAAGAAAATAAAAAGGTATTTTAAATATATTTTTTTTAAAAGAATAATTCATAAATTTTGGAAAATATTTTAGAAATTAGTCATTCAAAACAAAAAGAAGTTGATTGCCTAAAGATAAAAGAAGATAGAATAGTCTGCAGTTGTTATTTAGAAGTAGTTTAGAAAGCATATAATAAAAAAGGAAGCAGACTTTTAAAAGGATAACAAAAAGCAAAGAGATTGGACTATTTGTTTCAAAATTATTACTAAAGTTGTAGACTAGCTATCACTATTTACTAGTCATGATAAGTGGAGATTTTAAGAAGAGCCTTAAAATATAAACTACAAGATAGTCAAATTATCATTTTACTACAACTAGAAGAAGGATTAAATGAGAATAACAGCTCATGACTAAGATGATACCAATACTTATAAGATTGAAATAGAATAACTAATATTAAATATCAAGTAACTATAGCAGAATTAGAATTATATGCAAATACTTAATTGCTAATTAAATACTCTACAAAGTGTTAACGATTTAAAAAATTTGGCTAGACAGCTCAAAGATTAAGTTTATATATGTGTAATTTCATTTTATTACTTAGAATAAATATTTTATTTTACCATATTTTAAATTAGAATAACCAATTAAGGTTGTTTTTCATGGATTCTGAATTAGAAGAAAGAGAAGGCTTCGAAGAAATAAAGAGAAATAAGAGAGTATCCAAGTAAGAGTAAGATTAGGCAGCAATTAAATTGTAATCTTACCAAAAGCAGCGTTAGTGCAAGTAGAAATTAAATTTAGTACATGAATAAGAAATCAAAAAGATCAAAAAGTGGATTTTGAAGACCTATACAACTGGCATATTTATCGAAGTGTGCCTAATGTATAAGATAAATAAAAAGGAATATTTCATCAGAGTTAAAGATTTGAGCTCAAAAAAATCCTACCAAAATCTAAAAATAGAAGAGAAGCATGTTAAATTTTGGTAGACTTTGAGAAATGATGACTTGCTTAGCTACATTGACATCGATTAGGAAGAATCTAAAATAGAATTAACAAGCAATTACTTTTAGGTTTTGGGTATAAGAGATAATAGAAGATCTGTTTTTGATATAAAATACATTCCTAATTACAATACCATTAACACAAAATCTTTGGTAAAAGTTTAAGCTTTAATCAGAGGTGTTTTGCAAAGAAAACTTTATTTGATGATGCTGGAAAAAATTAAAAAAGATAAAGAATACATTCAAGAAAATTCAAATGTTCATTTCATATGCAAAAATGGTTATATTTATGATCAATAAGAGTCTTTTATCTTCAAATTATATTTTAAGCCAAAAGGCTGCAACGAAGATTAAACTTTTGAAAACCCTTAGCAAGTAGCTAAGAGCAACTTTGCATATATTATAATACAAGCTATTAATTTAAATAAAAAATCTAAAATTGGCAAAGTAGAAACAGTTAAGCAAGTAAGATAAACAAACAATCATTTTATATATATTTCTAAGCTTTTTTATTAATATAATATTAGAAATTACCTGCTAGAGTTACATAATTCGAAGTCTAGAGATTTTCATAAAAAATACTTAAACTAACCACCCTTAAGCTAGGCAGAAATTAATAATTAAGGATTATTGCTCCAACTATTGATTAAGTAATGCTTGAAACTTAGAATCTAATTAGATAAAAAGATGGTTAGTAGATAGTGGAAACGGATCCTGAGTTATAGTAAAAACTCATTTTTAACAAAAAAACATTTGTCTAAAAGCGCTCTTAATATAAATCTATGGTAAATTTCTGCTAATTCGACTCAAATATATCAAAGAACATCTAACCTTCATAAATAGGTAAACATTTTTTTAAAGCATTTCTTGTGTAAAACTTTTTTTATTTTATTTGAAGGTGATTTGTGCTAAAAGATTATTTATTATAAATATCACAACTACTTGGACTAAAGAAAAGTAGATATTCTCATTACCAAGGATATTAAAGGCCCTAAGGAACTCTAAGAAAAGGCTCAAAAAGATTTCCCTTCTACAGAATTTTCAAAAAAAATACTTAGTTTTATGGAAAATAGCACCTTTAGTATAGAAGAAGCAGTACCAACAAGACCTAAGTTAGATACACAAATGGTAGAGCTGGTGAAATAGGTAATAATATTTATCTAACTATGAAAATTAATTTTTTTTTAATTAATAATACAGAATGTTGAATGTACAATTTAATAAAATATATTTATTATTGACGTGTATTACGATTAAAGTGAAAGACATATAATCGTTGTATATCAATCTAATGAAAATAAATCGATTATTGGCTAATTGATTATAAATATTGGTCTAGTTGCATTCACTAATGATTGGAATATTGATTTGCTAAAAAGAGATATGGATGTAATTAAAATAAAATAAATATAACTAACTTTACCATTTTGATGTTAATAAATTTATATAAAAATAAATAGGAATTATTGATTTAACAATTGAGACATAAAAATTTAATTTTATACTTTGAAGAAAACAAAGTAATGAAGAGGAGAAACGAAGCTTTACAGTAATAGCAATAGTAGGCTGTTAAAGTTTTAGTAAATTAAGTTTAAATCTAAAAAAGGGAATAAAAGCAATCCTAGCTTTAGGTTTTCTTGTTTAATGTGATTAATAAATAGATAGTTTTGGATGTTAATTTTCATCCTTCATAGTTTAAATTTATACTAAACATTTCTTAGAATACTAATCTTACTGCAAAAGGTACTTTAGAAATTCCATTGAATTGGTTCTGCTGTCCATCATTAAGGCATATTATTGAAGAAAAAGACCTTTAAGGTTTATAAAGTCTGCTTTATCCTCTATTTTTAGAAACTTAAGAGTACTTAAACATTGAATTTGTTCACGAAAAATAGTAGTACACATATGACTTAGAAGCAGCGAAAAAAAACATGCCATAAATTATTCAAAATTATTTTGCTTTAAAGATTTAAAAGAAATTCTAATCAACTTTATAAAAGAACTACTACAAATTCTAAAGGGTTATCTCAAACTAAAAGGAAATACATTTAAATACCGATGTTTCAATTTCAACCAATATTTATTTCGAAAAGAGATGGTACTTAGTGAAAGATTAATTCAAACTCAAAGTTATTATCGAAAGATACCCTAAATCTGCTAACAAAGGATAAAAAAAGGTAAAGAATTGATTTTATTTTCAATCATCTTTTTTATATTCTCAAAATAATATAAAAAGGTATTTAGCATAGATCTTCTCTAGTTGAAAAAAGATTTCTTAGAACTAGCAAATAAAAAGAATTCAGATGCTAACATTGATCGTTAATATGTCAAGCTGATAGATAATAAGGTAAATTATCAATTTAAATAATATTCCATATTTAGCTTTATCTTTATTTATTAAAAGTGGACAGATATTCAAGGAGTCTTCTCTAAATCATATTATATTAAAGAATTTAGTGATCTCATTTTTTATTTAAATTAGCAAATTTAAGTCACTATTTTATATTCTAAGGTTTATGTCACTATTAACGACCATAAATTTAACCTTAAAGAAGAAAAGTATGTACCACCATAAATTACCAATAAAAGAGATTTTTAGATGGGTGAAGCCTTTTAAAAATTTAGAGCTATAGTATGCGCAGTTACTTGTATTTAGAGAGCTTATAGGTAAATTTAATACCTTTTAAAACATATTTTTATTAATCAAACTCTCTACATTTAACTAACATTTTAGGAAATTCAAAAAACTTGAATGGTAATAACTTAAGGTTCAAAGAAAAAAAGAAAAGGATATACTCATTAAGCCTCTAGGTTAACGTGTTAAAAGAGCTTTCAAAGAAGTAGAAGGAGACATGTACATTGTCAACGTCTATTAAAGGGAAAATGTTTACACATTCGACTTGATTTTGTTTAATGAAAGAAGAGAAAAAAAGAATAGAAAAATCGCAGAAATTGTTTAAAATAAGGATTCAGATAAGCAATCGATGCTTCATATAAAGAATTTGAATTGTAATTTTTAAAAACTAATTAAAAAACAATCTCCATTAAAAATACATTAAAAATATTCAAAAAAAATTTGATCCAAAAGAAATTATTTAAGAATGAATAATAATTTTTATTAATTTTACAAATAATAAATTTTTTATTACTAATTATAGATTAAGATCCTTCAAAGAAGCAAAGAAAGTAATTCAGAGGATAATATGAATACGATACTAATTAGTTGCTTAACACTGGAGCTTAAACTATACCAGATTATTTATTAGATAGAATAGCTATATAAGAAGAAGAAGTTATCTTTAAAGAGAATATTTTCAAAGAGTTTTAACCAGGAGCATACCAAAACGTTAAAAGAGTAAATAGATAAATAAATAAATAAATTTTTAATAATAAAATAAATGGCTTTTATAAATATTTATTTAAAATAATAGCATGAAGGTTTCATAGAACATTAAAGAGATTAGAGCACAGCCTTAGATGAAGCTTCATAAGCTTAATAGTTTAAAGTTCAGTAACATTAGTCTAATATTGCATCTAATTTAGTCAATTACTCTTTCCAAGAGGATTAAGGCAAATAATTTATTTACAATGTTGTATATACTGGATAAAAGCCTAAACCATAGTCTACAGATTTGAATAAAATTAAATTACCAAGATCAAAACAATTAAAAGAAGTTATGGCAGAAGTAAATGCAGATCAAAAGTCCTAAATTCAAGGTTAGGCTAACCAGCAACAGGAAATATTAGAAACAGAAGAAAATGAAAATGATGAAAATATTGTCAAGATAAATGTTGATTTAAATGAACTTAAAAAACTTTATCCTACCATTGACTCAAAATCTCATGGCTTAATGAAAGTTATTGGTGAATAATTGATAGAAGGTATTAAATTAGAGTAAAATGGTAAAGTTCTTATAGATTAGAGCAAGCTGAATCCAAAGTGCATAGAAGTTGAGGAATATAATGTAAACATTGAAAATATCAACAAAAAAATTGAAGAAATGAAGAAGGCTGAAGAGGACATAAATCTCCGTAACAAGATGCTTCAATAAAACTAAACTGTATAAGAAAATAGAAAAACTCTTCTGAAATAAACAAGATTCTTTTCAAAGTAGAAATATCTAATCCTTATCTATATTATCGAAAGAAAGGTAAAAAAAATTTAAAACACTGGTTTTGATACAGTTTTCGAGGAATACGAAGTCCTTTATTAAATAAACTGTATCAACTTATCTGCCAAAAACTAAAACCCAATAATTTGGGAAATAACTCCTGAAGAAGTTTTGGTTGTTTCAGATGGTATTAAAGATAATATGGAAAGAGCTAGATACTTGATGAGAAGAACAGTAGTTTTCAATCAAAAAATTATCTTCACCGTGCATAAAAAGCAGCACATAAGTAGACTAAAGCCTTGCCCAAATGTTCTTTTTTACTATGAGCTTGGCTTAATTCCTATTTAAGTAATTTATATTTTTATCTCAGATTTATTATTAAATAATTAAATAAATTTTAGAATCATTTTAGGAACAGACGTTTCCGTAGAAACTTCTAAAGCTACAAAGATGAAATCAAAGTTAAGAATCCAAACATCATCCATAAATGTATCCCAGAAGAGCTAAAAAGCTTAACATAATATTATTTACTAGTATGTGTGGATTGTAAGGAAGCAAATGACAAATGGGAGTTAATTGCTTGGGATTTAGTTACTTTTGAAAGATTCTCAAAAATGATAAAATCCACAGAATTCCTATCTTATGCAGAAGAGTTTGGAAGAGAAGTTACAGTGGAATTTATAGCTAAATTTATCGATATTGATCCAGCTTCTAATGAATTATCGATAAATTCAGGTGTTTCTGCTTATTTTAAGCAATATAAAGATGAGCTAAAAAAGAAAAAAGCTAGAAGAGATATGGTAGAAAGGAAGAAACTGATTGACAATCCTTATTAATGATTTTCAAATTTATTGTTTTTTAAAGAGTCATCATTTTTTTAATTGAATAAATAAATACATGTATGTATGCATGAATGCTTATAAATGTTTAAATTTTTGTTTTCCATTAAAATATTTATTAAATTCAATTTAAAATTATTAAATAGAAGTACTATTTTTCATACTTATTGATTTAATGAATAAAAATTTAATAATTTTATTTTTTCAACAAAAAAAAGTAGAAAAAATCAGGAGATTTAAAGTAAGAAATAATTTATATGATTATTATTATTCATTATTTTTAAAATGATTGTTTTTGAGAAAAGGAATCATATTTTTATTAACAAACATACTCATGTAATTATTTAAGGATATATGTGCTTGTTTTTATATTTATTTATGAATTTTTGTTTTATATTTAAATATTTATTGAATTAATGTAAAAAATGATTGAAATGTAAACAATAATTATTATTAAATACTAATTTAATCAATTTAATTTTTAATATTTTGATGTTTATAGATAATTTATCAGTAATATTTTTAAATTTACTAATATTTCAATTAAAAAAATTCATTGTACCTTAACAGATACAAACTCAAGTTTTATAAGAAAAATAAGGATTTATCAAAAAAATTAAAACTGCATCATAGGAAAATTAAAATATAATTAAAAAAAGTATTACTTGAATAGCAAGTACATTTTATGCTTTTTATTTTTTTGATTTTCTTTTTAATTTAAATGACATAAAAGTAATTTAGATTATAATATTTAAAGGATCTCAAAACATAAACAAACAACCAAAACATTGAAGCAATTAATATAAAAAAATGAACGTTACAGAAGATGTAAGTATCTTTTTCTTCAAGAATTCATCCAAATTATTTTATTAAAATATTTTACGAATAAAGCAAAAGATAACTGTTTCTATTATTCAAAGTTAAGGTAATTTATTTATCATTATCAAAACTAATTTTGTAATACTTTTTAAAAAAGAACTCTAATTGAATTCATTTAGTTTGCATAAAATTATATTGTTAAAGAAAAATGTAAAAAATAGTTAGAATCACTAACAGCGATCAATATACTAAATAAATCACTTTTGAAAAGGCGTTTTTATTAGGGAATATGAGCGGTAGAATTTATTTTAATATTTCTAGATTTTTGATCAAATTAATATTTATATAATTTCTTTTTTATTTAATTTGAATAGAGCAAGATATGGCTCAAAGGAAATAAGAAAATCCAAATTTAACCCTTATTTAGATTCAAGATTAATAACTGAGTCGATACCATTTAAAGGTTGAGTAAAAGGACAACAAACTATATATAAATGATTTAGGGAGTATCAATGGAACATACTTGTGCAATCCTGACAATCCTGAAGACTATGAATTAGAAATAGAAAAGGAGTTCATAGTTGAAGATACAACTATGCTAGTTACAAAAAGAAATAACAACTCATCTGATTTTTGTCTTTATGTTTTAGATGGGTATTTAAGTGGAAACGAATTTAATTGTAAATGCAACAATTAAAATTCATTTTTCTTTCAAAGAGGAGACATAAGATAATAAATGATCAATTATAATGAAGTTAACTATTCATTGGTTGTATGCACAGATGTAATCAAAAAAAGTTTACTTTAAAATTATTATTAGATAAAATTTATAATTCAACACTTAGGTTAAATAAAAAGACAAATATAAGAACTAATCATTAGACACTTTGGAAATTAAATGGGATGAAAAAACAAGTATTATCATAAATAAATAAATAAATTAATTATTTTACTGATAAACAACTTAAAAAATCATATTAATTTAATGTCATAAAAATAATTATTTAGTTAATTGAATTTAAAATATAAAATAGAAAAACTTATAGTACAGAAAAACGAAAAGCTTAAATATTGGATTAGAATTAGTAAATATCCATTTCCAGGATAAAAAATTAAGTAATATGACAAGGCAGTTTTAAGGCTAGGAAACAGATGCTTAGTTTAAATTAATCCATCAAATGACTGAGTGGATTTTGTTATTTTTATCAATAATTTTGATAAAATAAGACTAAATATTAAAACAATTATCAAAGTTTAATTTTTATAAATATTTATTAAATATAAAGAATGTTTAAACCAAATTTAAAATATTTAATTCTATTTTTTTTTTTCTCTTTTAAATAAAGTGAAAATTTAAGAATATTGAATTTAAAAATATATATTTTAATTTTTTAAATTTATTTTTTTTAATTGTAACTAAAGTTTGAATATATTATGAGTTTTTTATTTTTTATAAAGGAGTTTTTTAATTTTTTCAAAATAGAGAGTCTGTTTTTCCTAAAACCATATTTTTAGTTTCTCTTTTATGTAAGGTGTAGAAAATATGTATAGGATGAAATTTATAATTTTATTTGAATTTTAAGCAATAACTAATTAATTTTTCATAGAAAATTTAATTATTATTATTTTAAGGTTTTTATTTTATTTTTTATGAAACACTATGATAAGGATATAGTTTTATTAAAATATTGAAAATAATTTGACAATTAATTTATTAAAATACATAAGCTAAAGGTAGATATTTTTAAAGATATTTGAAAACTTATTGTTACATAAGATTATTAATAGCAAAATCTCTAACTTTATTTTGATAATAATACTTGTTTATGTTTATGTTCATATTTAGTAATTATAAAGATATTTGTAACATAATTTATCAATTTAAAAATTTTGAATTAAAATTATAAAATCTTTATTAATATTCTTAGCTCTTTAAAAAAAATGAAAGAAGAAAAAAAATTATTTGCTCATTAATTTGTTTTTAAATTTATTATATTCAATTTTTAATTGTTTTTAGCACTCACTCAACTATCAATATTTTATAAAATTTGGTCTTTATTAGAGCATACTTGTTAGTGGTAATTTAATAAAAAATGTCATGATAATTTAAATAAAAAAGATAGATAGATATACCTACTATGATAATTATTTTATTTTAAATGAATGCATCATTTTTGAAACTTTAAATGCAAATAATTAATAACGATCTTTTTTTTTTTTGAGTTCTTTTAATAAAATGTAAATTAATATAAATGATTGAAAAATAATGCTGAGTTTCAAATTATTATATTTATGCATATTTCAACTTATCTAAATGTTATATTGCCAATCATTTATCTTTTAATTATTATAGTATTAACTTTTCATACTGATTAATTTATTACCTTTACTAATTATCAAGTAAAAAACAAAAAAAATTAAAGAGTTATAAATAACTAAATAATTATCTATATTAAGATAATAAAAATAGAAATTAAAAAGTAGATAGATAATAAGATTGTGTTTAAAAATAATCTTCAAATGGAAAATATTGATAAGCACTAGTTAGCAAATCGCAATTAAGACTAACAAAAAGATATCAAACCATAACTAGAAGATCCTATCATATCTTAGACAGAGAGACTAGGTTCTTATTAGAATAGAATAAGAATTTAAAGTTAACAGTAGTAATCTTCTTCTAATTTGAAAAGCGCAGCAAGTCTTCAAACAGAAGAAAAGAGTGATAAATGTGGTCTCTCAACTGCAAATACCACAATAGCTACAGGGATGGCTACTCAAAGCAATAATACTTAGTCATTTAATAGCATAAATACAACAAATTAAACAATAGACTATAATACTACTGATAACAACTTAATTAAAAAGAAAATCATGTCACAGAGACCTATTCCAATAAAATCCATAAAAAGGGCCGAAAGTACAAACGAAAACTTTTTAGTAATCTTAGATAATTTTTTATTTAATAGTTGATAAAGTTTTAAGTTAGTCTTTTTGTTTTTAAATTTTAAGACTTTTTAAAGTATTTTTAAGCAGTAGCATCTGACTATACTCAAAGCCAACTTTGATTTTAAAGATTAAAAAATATGGTTACTTTCATATTAATATAGAGTTATATAAAACAGATGCTCATTAAATAAATTTAAAATTCCTAAAAATGATCAATTTATAATTATTTTAACTAAAATAGGCAACACAAGATAAAAATCCTTGTTTAGGTTTACACTTACAACAAAAGATGAATGGAACTATAACACATTTTGGGAGCGGAAAATTATATAAATCTAATCCACTAGACCTTCTTAAAAATATACAAAAAGAAACAATACCTTTAAAGCTAACATCAGCTTTAAGCTGCAATATACAATCACCCCTTTAAAACTCAAATTTGTAATAAGGAAATATAAATTTCTCACACAATTTTGCTTTCAAGAACAAAATAAATAATGATTAATCGAAATTACCTACTTTTAATCAATGTTCACTCAACATAGAAAAAGATTCTTATATTTAAAAAGATGATAAGAATACTGAAAGTAGGTAATCAACAGATAGTAATAATAATAGAAGCTTTTAAATAGAAGATCTTCCATTTAAACAGAAAAATACTTTAAGAAAAGCAAATGTTTTAAGTTCTTCTACTTCTGTTTAAAGCTTTAATTTAATAAATTAATAATCTTCTTAATTTCAGTAGAAATAGTAATAATAATAATCCTAACAACAAGGCTAAGTATATTCAAAGAATGTAACTTTAACTAATTTTCATTAAGTTACTTAATTTGGTTTAAATTCAGTTTCTGCATCTAATTCGCTTATTTAGCAAGAACCCATATTTAGTTCTAATGCTGTTTAAAAAAAATTATTTTAAGCAAGTACTTTTCAAAAAACATCTGAAGCATCATTTCCTTAGGTTATATGTGGAGATCAATCAACTAAAAATAAATAATCAAGTTAGCTTAATGAAATGTTAACTAATAACTAATAAATAACTTAACTGACAAGTGGTAATAATTTTTCAATAAATAATCCTTTACAAAATAATACAAATACTAACAATAAAATAATCAAATTTACTATGAGAAAATCCAATCTTACCAATTTAACTTCTAATGTTTTACTAAAACAATAAAGACCTCTCTATAAAAGTGTTTCAGCTGAATAATAAAGTTAATAAAATGAAGAAAAATAAGATTATGAACAACCCTTAGAGTTAAATGAGCAAGAAGAGTTAGAAATTATCGACGAATTCAATGCATAAGAAATTCCTATTTAATTCAATATAGAAGATAATGAGGCTAATCACAGTGAAAAAAATAATCTCTTTTTTAATTAAAATATCAATCTTTCTAATAAAAATAGTAGTAATAACAATACATTAAATTCATTTAATGATCAAACAAACTAAAATAATTAAGGTAATTTTAGTAAAATCCCATAAAACTAAGTTAAAAGAAAGATAAATGAAGCTATGAGTAAGGCAACTTATTACTCATCCAATTTCGAAAAATAAAAGCTTTTTGAATAGCAAAATGAAGAAGAGGAAGCTAATTTTAGAGAGTTATGTTAAGTTTTTTCCATTATGTGAAAAAGTAAGTCAAACAAACAAAAATTCATTTTAAAAAGTGAGCCAAAAAAAAAGTAAATAAATAAAATATAATTGTAAAAAATTAATTGTTAATAAAATAGAGAAATTACTATTAAAATACTCTAAAAATTATCTAGCTAGTTTTCTAGTAAATAAATAAATATTTATTACAAAATTTATCAATTTATTGTTATTTGATTCTCAATTAAAAAAATAATATTCTGTTAAATAATAAAAATAAAATTTTTGAAGAATAAATATTTTTGTATTTATTTTTAGTACATTTAATTAGATTAATATCATAAAAAAGAGGATTTTAGTGTTTTAAGAAACAAAATTTTATTAAAATGAAAGAATTTTTTATTAATATTATTCTTCAAGCTATTTTTAAAAATAATCTTTTAATTTACAATTTAAAATTAATATTAAGTGCAAATAAAAATTTTTAATGTTTCTATTGTTAAAAATATATTATATTATTTAAATTTTGCAATTATTTTATTATTTAAATCAGCAAAAATAAAAAAAATTGCTGAATTAAATTATTAGAATAAAAAATTAAACATGATTATTTTTATTAAAAATGTACAATCTTAAATTATCTTTAATAAATAGTTTTTTTATATTTATTTCGGATTGGGTAATAAGAAAACTTTTATTCAGATTCACTAGGAAATAATAACAAATTATAATTGCGAAATAAAATTTTATGAACAATTAAATAAATTTTTGATCTTTCATAAAAATTGGATATATCTTGTTTTATTTATAAATAAAAAGTAACTATCTAATAATAAATAATTAATACATTCCTAAATTCATTAATTTTATCAATAAAAAAATTATAGAATATTAACTTCTAAGAATGGGTTAAACAAAAAGTAGACTTAACGACGAAGCAATTGTTCTTAAATAAGAAAAGAACTTAAAAGCATTTGGCAGAGTTGGCATATGCGAAACTAAAGGAACAAAGCGTCCTTTATTGGCATGTGAAGCTAAGTACTCAGAATAAGAACCATAATACTATCTAAGTAATTAAAAATATCTTTTAATAATTTTTATGGCAATTCTAAATAATAAATAAATTTATTTTTGTAGTTCTGAATTTAGATTGATGGATGAATTAAGAATAAATTCTATTAATTTATGAAATAAGAAGAAAAAAGTGAAAGTCCATTTTTTAATTTCTTTTATTTTTAAATAATAAATTAGATTTAAAACACCCTAACCTCGTCTCTCCTTTAGTTTATGATGCTCACTTTAAAGAATTTTTAAATTTAAATGCACAAGGTGTTACTTTTTACTTTGATTACCTTGATATTTCTTTGGAAGATATTATCCAATCAAGAAAAGTCAGAAATAGCATCTTCCCTGAGCAGGAAATTCTCAATGTTGGCCTCGCTGTCCTCACAACTCTCTAATTCCTCAAATAACATAATATTGAAGGCGGTAATATAGAGCCTGCAACAATATTTTATGACAAAGGACAAATAAAAATATACAATAACTAGCTGATATTAGGTAAAAATTCTATTTTTTTTATTTAAAGCTAGCTTTTTGTAGGCATGTTTTTTTTAACTTAATATTTGAAAAAAGTGTGGTCAGCTCAAAAAATTAATATTTTATTTAAAAAAGATTTGGGTTTTCATTCAAGTTTATTAATTAATTTTGCTATTTAATTTGATAAAAAAAATAGATTAAAATCTCATTTAATTAAAATAAAGGTAGATTAGCTTGCTATTCAATGATTGTTAATTACTTTTAAAGAAATCCTTTGCCTTCACCTGAAGTGCTTTATTCTGCAAAAAAAAGAGAAACTGAGCTTGTAGAAAAATATAGATACGAAACAGATATATTCACATTAGGTTTGTCACTTCTCGAAATGGCAACATTAGAAAAATCAAGCGAATTATTCAGAGTAGATATTTACTAAATAAACGTCAAAAAATTTGATCAAAGATTAGCTCTAATTAAGCAGAGATATTCTGATAAATTAGTAAATATTATCAAATAAATGTTGACTATGGATCCTCGTCATAGACCCTCTTGTGAAAGTTTGATTGGTCAAATAAGAACAGGTGTTGTTTCAGTACCTGCACTTGGATTATCTAAAAGCATAGGAACTCGTTCATATTCTCTCTAAAGAAGTTCCTCTGGATCCCTCAACTAAAGTTTCTTAAATGCTTCATAAATTTGTGGAGTCAGAACTAGTGGACCTGTAGTTATTGTAAGCTAATTTAATTTAAAATATATTTTTTAAATTTTCTTCAAAGACTAATAGCAGAATCGCATCAGTAGAAAGAAGAGGAAGTCTAACAGGTGGAAATAGTTTAGTAACTCCATCTGGATCAAGATTAGTTTAAGGATAAGTTTCTAACATAGCTCCAGTTGAAAATGCATCTGTTCAGTAAGTTTAGACAGAAAACGGAGAAATCCATAACCATACTGAACAACCTATTGAACATGCTTAAAAATAATAAGCTGAATCAAAAGAAAACTCAATCAGATCTGTTCCCCTTTCTTAACATGTTTAAACAGAAGGTGTTTAAAGAAAATAAATTGTTCAAAAGCCATAAATTATAACTCAGAATATCCCTTCAAACTTTTTACCACACCAAAGAGTCTCTTCATAAACATATATGACACCACAAACAGTAAGATATATACCAGCTCCAACTTTCTAAACTGCAAACATCAATCAAAGAAGTATTATTACTACTCCTCCCTAGCAATATTTCTCTACCCATTAGACTCAATAGAGCACTAAACAATTACCTCCTCATCTTCCTATCTAATAACCTCCTGTAACAGTTAATAATGCTCACGGTATTTAAAAGCAAGTCATAACATAGAGATTACAATATGCAAATCCTCCTTAAAATATTCAAAGCTTTTCTGTTCATCCATAAACTACACCCTATAGATAAATTGCAGCATAACCTTTTAATTTTACAGGAGTTTAATAATTTAAAGGGCCAGTTTAATATACTCATTAAGTGCCTGTTAGCTATGGTTATCCCCCTTATGCATACCCTTAAGGTTTTGCCCCTATGCAATAATAACCAAATATATCATCTCCATAAGTTTAAAGAGAATAAGTTTAAAACTTACTCCAAAACCATCAAACTGAAAATGAAAACAGAATATCTTCATTGGGGTAGAAAGTTTAGGAGTTAGATGAAAGAGTTAGCAAGAGTATTGCTAATTCTGTAAAAGTTACTCAACAACACTACAATGACGATAAGCACGAAGAAATAGCTGATAATGTTTGAATTCAATTAATTTGAAAGAAAAAAACTTATTTTATTTTTATGTTTGTTTGTTTTATTTTTTTATAAAAATTTATACCCCATTTTAGTTATGGATGACAATTTTATTTAAAGATTTAAAGTTTCAATTACATGTGAAATACATATACTTAAAAACTATTACAAAAGATTGATAAATTAAGATAATTAATTTTTTTTAAAATAATAATTTAGATTTATTTTCATTTTTTAGAGGAGTATTAAATAGTGTTGTCAAATCATAAAAAGTGAAAGGTCTATACCAGTAATTATTTTTTAATGTATAGTCAAACCGAAAATGTTGATAATTGAGGATTTTTATTTTTCAACTCTTTAAAAAATAAAATATTTTAAATCAAATAATGTTTTAATTAAGAAAATTTTTACAATATATTTATAAAAATAAACAAATTTAATTTTATTATTTGCAATTTAATATTATTAAATGACACTTTTATTTTATATGTTAAAATTGATTTTATATTCAAGCATCAAGCATAGCTTCAATATCAGGTATCATTACTTCTGGATTGTATTTAGGGCTTACGAACTTCACTACTTTTCCTTGTGGATTTATTAAAAATTTAGCAAAGTTCCAAGGTATTTATCTAGTCTTTCCAGTCTTGGAGTCATGCAATTCAGAATTAAATCTTAAAAATTTATAAATTTCATGACAATTTTCTCCATTCACTTAAATCTTATCAAATAGCTAGAAATCAACATTAAAATTAGTCTAAACATATTCTTTGATTTTGTTATTATCCCAAGGTTCTTATTCCATGAAATCATTTGTTGGGAAAGCCAGAATTTCAAAACCTCTAGACTTGTATTATTTGTAAATTTCAACTAACTATTTGTAGTGGTCTGAGGTTAATCCACACTTGCAAGCTACATTTACTACGAGGATGCATTTTTTATTCTTAAACTCACTCATCTTTCTAAGTTTACCATCATTGTCAATAGCTTCAAATGCAAAAAAATTATCTTTAGCTGGTGAAACCTTAACTTCTTCTAAATTGCTTTTTTGCATGCAGCTCAATAAAACAGATCCCATTTATTTATTTATTATTTTTTTATTAGTTTAATTTTTATTATTATTTAATTTTATTTATTGAAATTTATTTTAAAAATCAATTCTTAAATGAATTTATAGTTACAAATACGAACAAATAGAAAAAAGTAAAGAATCTTGATAGAAATTTTGAGTTAAGTCTAATCACTTTTTTGAATTAAGTGTTTAATAGTTGCGTAATTGCTTAATGCATTATTTGAAATAGATAGATAAATAATTAATGTTAATTATCAAAAGAATTTCTGAAGAAAAAATTTACTTTAATAATACTTATATTTTTTTTTTATCTAAAGTAATTACGAACTATCTGATTATTTTTGTATATTATTAAAAATAACAGTAAGAGTAAAGGAAATGTCAAATTTACAAAATAAAAATGTTTACCTTAATATTTGAGTACTAAACATTTTGCTTAAAATAGTTTAATATGTAAACTAGAGTTTAATATTGATACACATTCAAACTTTAAAAAAGCGAAAAGATAAATAATAAATTATTTTAGTATTCAAAAAGGCATTCTAAAATTTTAAATTCTAATTCATCTGTAATTAGCAATTATAAGGTTTATAAATTTTCAAGGCATTTTTATTTAATCATTATTTAAATTAATTTATATTTTTGTGATGAAAAATCGATCTAGAAAACTAAAAGAACAATTTAAATTTCATTTTTCAGATCAAATATGTCAAAGTCTATTGAAATTCTTTCAAAATCTTTTCATTTTTTTTGAAAAATATTATTTTTAGTTAAAATACTTTACATAAAAATATATTAATACTTATTTTTAAAAGATTTTATATTTTCAAAAATAATTATTTATTTTAGAAATTTTTTTTAAATGTAGTTGTTCAAACGTGTTTTAAAATTAATATAAAATATATTTTTTAATTATTTCATTTCTTTGAATAAAGAAAGTCTAATTTAATTATAGCCATAAATTGAATTTAGGAAAAAAAAAATTTTTAGTTAAAAATGATTTGTTTTAGAAATTAATAATAATCTTCATCATTTATTTATAAGTTCAACTTGCGTAGTGAAATTTTTATTCATGCTATATAATAATCAAAGTTTTTAAAAGTAGGAATTATTAAATTGCTTATTTTTACTTTAAAGCTTTATTAAATATATCTTATTAGATGATTAAAATTAAAGATGTAAAATATAGAATATTATGTATTTATTACTTTTACTTAAACATAAAAAAAAATGAAATAATAAATGTTAAAGAATAAAGAATTAAAAAATTCGAAAATTTATTTAATTTTATATTAGATATTAAATTTATTTTTTAAAATTTATCGTCATTTTCCTGCTTAATAGTTAGTTATAGCTACTTACTAAGACATTTAATTTCCCTTTTTAATAAAAAAGTTAAACTATATATTAAATTTTATAAAAATTACATTATTTGGTGTTTCATCATAATCTCTTCCTCTTTCTTCTTCTTCATCTATGGTCTTATCTTCTTCAATTTAATTAGACATCTTAGATTGAATGTCATTTTGATTTTTTATTTGATCCTTTTTAAAAGAGCTTAATCTATTACACTATTAATTTATTTAGAGATTTTCTAAATAAGGTTATTCTCTTGCAAAAATAACTTCCTATTCAGTATTAGAATCAGATTTTTATTGTTTTGAAGAATCAAACTCTTTATCAATCTATTATTAAGCTGTTTAATTCTTTAAAAGTTCAGCTTAATTAATTTAAAGCCTTTAAGAAGCTGATAAATCTTTAGAAAATCTACTTAACCTTGAAGTAATATATCCTTTTATTTTATTCTCTCTCTGAGACTCATAAATATTTTACTAACTTATTTAGCTTCCTTAACTTGTAATTTGGTTTTAAGGTAGTTTTTTAGATTTCATTTTTTTTGAATTTTAATTCGCATCTAAATTAGTTTTATTTGTTTGAAAAATTGTACTCTTTCTTTTATCTTTGAGATCAATACCTTCTTTATCTTTAATGTAGAGATGATAACTTAAAATTGTGAATGTCAATTAATCCACAATTTTAACCAATATTTCTGGCTCATCATTTGATTTAGGTGTTCCCCAAATATGAATAATACCATTTATAATTTAACAGTTTAACCATTGAGGAAGGGGGTTATTTTAATTTAAACCAATAGGACTGTAGTTAGCTTTGAAAAATTTTTTAAAGCAATAACATGTTGTATCTTCCTAATTAAAATGTATAAATTTAAAGAGATAAAAAATTATTTATAAAATTAAATTAATTTTTTACATTGTCTCTTTTGAAGGCTTCAACACTTAATAGCTAGTGGGAAAATAAATGTAAACTTTCACCTGTAGTTGGGTTTATTCTATTCGGTCCACCCATTTCAATTCCAGATATTTCTAAGATCATAATTTCTTTCAACAATTGCATATCAAAATTTAAATTTGGATATTAAGTGTTAGTAATAAATTAAATTAAATCTGTTTTAATGATTATTTCAGGAAAGGGATTTAAATTCTCTTCATCCTCCTCTTCATCTAGAGTGAGGTTATCTTCTCTTTTTAAATCAATTAAATTATCTTCCATATTTATTCTTGGGGAATATAACATATGCTAACTTTATGGATTAGATAAAGGAGCCATTTTCAAGCCATAACTATCAAATTCTGCAATTTGATCTTTAGTGTTTACATTGTTGGATGTAAATTCGTTTGAACGTTATTTGAGTACATTTTAAATAGAATTTCTATCAGTTTAACCATTTTATTCATTAATTTTTTCCTAATCATTACTTTTAAATGAAATTTCTTTCTTTAAATCTAAAGAAATATTTTGGCTATCTATTTAATTAAGTTTAGAATTTTATCGCTAAAGAAGTTAAGGGCTTTTGGAGACATCTTAATTTTCTTTTGAATTTTTTAGCACTACTTTATTGTTTGAAACCTCGAATTTGTAATTAATTATAGCAAATTATTTATACCAATCTTTGTTCCTATAAGTTTTTGATCCAATTTTTTTTAGGTGATTTAGTATTTTTTTTGTATTTTTATCTTTTTATAATATGAACTCATAGCAAAATCTCTTTACCACTCTAGTAAGTCTGCTGTCATCGAACTCAAATTCTCTGTGATCAATATTAGGAAACTTCTTCTAGTATTCTGTATAAACCTAAAATAGCCTGTTAATGACAGATTAAAGGTTAATGGTCTTTTCTTTTTTGTATTCTTACAATAACTTGTTACCAAATCCTTTATTGATTGATATAAATAATTTCCAAAGCTTTTCTGTTTCTTCCCACACTTCATTCATTAAAATGATTTACTTCTTATAAACTTCTCCAACAATAGCGCATTCGTTGCTATAAAGATAAAATCTCTCCATGAAAAATCTATATTAAAACCATAAATCTATTTAAAGTATTAAAAATTTTTATGTATGTTTACGTGTAAATTTCTGATCTATATTTCCAAATACCAAAAATTCCAAGAATAGGACCCACAATTTGGATTATAAGCTATACCACATAAAGAAATGGAATCTAAGTAAACTCAAAAACAAACTCATCATATACTGTTGAATAACTATCTGCTGCAACGATTCTTACCCTATAAGATGAAAACATTGCGCTTATTGTTTTTTAACCACTAAATCCCTATTTAAAAATAAAATTAATTAAAATCTGTAAATTTAAACTCTTTATTTACTAAGTTAAAATCATTGAATTCAATCCAACTTCCAGTGGTAATTTATGTTAGAGAACCATCTATTTCAACTATATAGGCCTTATAAGTAATAGGTAAATTGTCTTTTTATTTAAAAGTACTTATATCAAAAGCAAACTGGAATCTTGATTCTACTTATAGATTTCCATTAGCAAACTATTTATTAAACTGGATTTATAAATTGTTTTGTTAAAAAACCTCGATTGGAGAGTAAATATTGATAAATGACAAGTTAGAGAGAGGTATTTATTTAGAAATTTCATAATTACTCGAATCTGAAATTATAAATTCTAAAATACATTCAGTTAAATTTTAAGTGAAATTTGATATCTATAAATTTTAGCCTATTATCTGATTTACGTACTAAGTTTAACCTTGTATCTGAAGACTAGTTTAGTCATCAGAAAAAGAAGCTATAACTCCATCAAGCTACCTTTTTACAAATTTACCTTAAGAAACAATTTGAATCAAAACATTTATTTGCAGAGAAGGAGTAGAGATAATGCTATTAGTAGTATTAGCTGTGACATTTTAATAATTAAAAAATAAAGAGCTTTATACGAAAAATCTAATTGGATACTAAACTTATGAGAAAACAAGAACCTATTTAATATCATTTTAGATTTGTTGTATTTGTTATGGAGTTCCAACATTAGCTTCAGTGAAACTTGAGTTGTCAAAAAAGTCTAAATTGAATATTATAGTGGGATCTAATTTAGGAGTAAGATAGCCTTAGTTATCTAAATAGCCTTAATTAACGAGGCTAGTATATATTTATTATGATAAATCTTTATTTATATTAGGAGTAATAAAATTATCGGAATTTAGAGAAATCAAGCATTACAAGACAATAATGTTTTCTCCTTTCACTTCATTAGAAAATGTATTTACTGCCCCAGTTTTATCAACTTATATTTCAAGATTTTAGGTTTGAGAGTAAAAAGTAATCCAAAAAGGAAGTACTTGCATTTGAAAGTTTCTATAGTAATAAGCATTTTGTATTTTTACTTAACTTTAAATAAACAAAGGAACAAAAAATACTTGTGCCATTTAGCCTACTTACAAGCTTTAACCTATTGCTAAATCTTGATAGAAAATATTACCTTTTTCATCAAGTTATTATACTTAAATTTAAGTATGAAGAACTAAATTAGTATCTAGGGGAATATACCTCAAACCACTATTACCTATATATTTAAATAAATTTTATATATTGGATAAAAAAATAAATTGAAGGTGACTATATTTATATATTGTGATTGTTATAAATTATTAAAATAACTTAAAATATCCAGAGTTAAAATATAAATTAAATTAAAAAATTTTTTTATTTTTTGGTTTAATTTTTTAAACATAAAAATTGATCAGAAATTGAAGTAGAAAAAAATTTATTTAAAATTCCTTTACAAAATGATATAAAATATTATTAAACGTTAATAATTTTTTCAATCATATTAAAATATCTTTTTTGAAAAATTTAAAATAATTTAAAGGAATTTGTATAAATTTCTTTTTTTTTAATTTATGAATTACCTATCATATATGCGCTATGC
Organism: Tetrahymena thermophila SB210; assembly: GCF_000189635.1. Taxonomy (NCBI): domain Eukaryota; phylum Ciliophora; class Oligohymenophorea; order Hymenostomatida; family Tetrahymenidae; genus Tetrahymena; species Tetrahymena thermophila. Next base: position 137,184 of record NW_002476426.1, read on the forward strand.
TAATCTGGAGTTATGCAGACGCTATTGCAATTTTCATTTGGGAACTAAAGCTTAGATTGAATATAAGGATTTTATAAATCTTCAATGTTTACAACAACTAAATATCCCTTTTCAATCTAAGTAACTAATAAGTATCGCTCGTTAAATATGGGCATTACACTTTATGCCCAACCATCAAGAGGTTAAACGCTTAAAATTTTAGGGGAATATTTATTTTAAATATCAGCGATTAGAAGACCCATAAATCCAAAACAAACAAAAGCATATTTATCATTTTAAGAAAGAATTAAATATTCAGCTCCAAGTTTTGCCAACAAGTAAGATTATTAGAGTTTTTAGTTAGTAAAATCAAAGAAAATCAATCCTATCTCACGGCAAGCACAAATTATTGTGGTAGTGTCATTAGTTATTTAACACTTTTCGAAGCTGCATGCAAATTACTTGTTAATAAATATACCTATTTATTATACTGTACTTTCACTGGTTACATTTAGCACAGAAAATCCATAATACCCACTTGAAACAACAATAAAATTATTTTTTTAGTTGTAAGTTACTCTATATTTAATAAAATAATAGATGTAAAAAAATATACATTCATGAATAAATAAGATTAAGATACCCATTTATAGCATTGCTGAAATAATGAGGATCCAGTGGAGTAAATTAATTTATAAGCTAAACATTAGAAACATCGCTTATATTATAAATCAATAGACCATCTTGCTAAGCTCCTACATATAAAATATCAAGCTGCTAATTTACTTAGATACCTCCAAACTCCCCTTTAATTATAGGTATTGAAGATTCTAATTTAGGTAAATAATTGTCTTAGATATTAAATATTTTCAAGCCATAATTGCTATTTGTTTCAATAATATATTTACTATTGCTTAAGCATATAATTTACCAAGGGAAGTAAGCTGGGGACAAATGTGTCAAAGATGACTAAAATGTATTATAAATATTAGGAAAATCTTTGTTTGTATTTATTGTTACTTATTTAAAAATTTGTAAAGACAATCCATTCGTAACAAATAGATATGCTTCATTATTATTTTTTGAAAAGTAAACATTATTAGATAGGTAAAAACTATTTATTCTTTATACAAAGACAGGACTTTAGTAGTTTTGGTTCTCTATCTTAAATAATATTAAACCTATACTGCGGAGACCTAATATTAAAAAGAGACCATCTGAAGTCATGTCAACACTTTCCTAGGCTTAAGGTGAAGAATATATAGGAATAAACTTTAGGTTTACTAAATCTTTAGATGCTTCTGGTAATTAAAAAATTTGTTTAACATCAGCCTAAAAAAGTCCATAATAAGCATCAACAGCATATACTGAATTTTAGTCAGGTGTGAACATGAAATCCCAAATTACAAAAACAGGATTTTAATTTACCCTCACAATCATGTTCTACTTTTATCTGATATCAATTATTTATAAACCATAAAGTAAATTAGAAACACATAAATGAGTTTCGTCAGTGCTCAATCTCATTTTAAGAGAATTTGATGACTGTACTCCTTTAAAATAATAAAAAATTTATTATAAACAAATCAAAATAAGTGTCAATTTTGTTGGGTATTGATTGAAATTTTTATTGAATATATTTTAGAAATTTAGTATGAAGAAAAAACTAATACCCATAAAAAAATCAAACTAGTTTATTATTACTGTTGTAATTAATTTCTGTTTATTTAGAATTAAAAAAAGAAATAAAACAAGAGGCTCTTGTTTTAATTGATTTTTCACTAGAATTAAAATAATTAATTTTATTTCAACATTGAGAATTTTAAATATTCTTTTTAATTTTATTTTACCATTTTTAGATATAGTTTTTGGGTTCTTTAGATCAGTTATATCAATGCAGAATACTATACCGTTTCCAAGAGCAAAAGCATATTTTAAATCTTAGGTTGCTACTACTGCTTATATATGTAAATATACTTACCACTTAGAAATCAAAACGGGATTATAAGCATTTGATATATTGTATATCAGTAGTCCATCAATTAGATCTCCAATAAATAAAACATCCTTTTTAACGTATAAGTATTAAGACTATAAAGTAGGAATATTACTAATAATTGTTGGTTAGATCATGTTTGCTAAAGAAGCTACGAACACTCCTCCGTCCCTGGCTGAAATAAATGCAAATTAATTGTCCTCACTTATCGCAGATAAGTATGTATTTTATTTTCTTAATTTAAAGATATTTAAATCTGTCATCGGATTTGGATTGAAGACTATATCTCTGCATACCTTTAATTAAATCAGCAAAGCATAAATGGTTGCAAATAGCAATTTGTAGTTTCTAAACATTTTTGAGTTATTAATTATGCTTTTATCAAAATTTTTTTCAATATTTTATTTTAAATTAAGAATTTCAATTAGGATTTTATATTACCTAAAACTTTAAAAAGCTCCTTTTTTTGACCTTTTCAAGAAATAAATTCGTGTTGCAAACTAAAATTTTATTTCTTTTCATTTTAATCATAATTTGCTAATTTTAAATAGTAACTCATGAGCTGTTCAAATAACCCATTAGAAAAAATAAAATAAAATTAAGTGAGTAAGAATTTAAAGGTAAAAAGTTATTAAATAAAATAAAAATTCTGTTAGAATTTCGTTAGCTCATGTAAAAATAATTAAGATTATAAAATTTAAAATATAAAATATTTTCAATTCTGCTAATTGGCATGAATTTAAACATTACTTTTTTGGCTAAAAAATATTTTCAGCTTAAAAATTGAAAATAATAATTGGTAAATAACTAACAAATATGAAAATAAAAGTTAAATTTTTGACTTTTTTATGCAGTTATTTATTATCAATCCCATCTACAAAAATTAATTATTCCTTGGCTACTTTTTTTAATTACATTTAAAAGTTAATTATTAAAACATTAAGGTTTGAGTTGTGATAATATTAATCTTACAAGGGTATTTATATATTTTGTTCGCTTTTATTTGTAAAAAAATATCAAAAAAATAAATATTTAAAGAAATGAATAAAATGTTTCATAAATACTTGGACAAAAAATCAATCAAACAAACTCATTTTATTTCCAACAAATATATTGCAAATTAAATATATGAAGAAAGAAGAATATATTTGAGTGCGTTTTCTTATTAAATAAAGGAACATTATGTTTATTTTTAATCAATTTTTATTTATATGATTTTTGGTAGATAATATTATTGCATAAATTAATTAGTTTTAAAAAAATAACCAGCTTTTTTAATAAATCTAAGAATTATAAATACATTTTTAGATACAAGGCTTGCTTATCTATTTAAAGGATAGAGACAATCGCTGGATAAATAAATATCTCAAAGATGAAATTTTTATCCAAAATTTTAATGTTTAAAGATTGAAAAATTAGTAATCTAATATTTCATAAAAACAAATGTAAATTTTAATATAATTCTTCGAATTAATTTTTACAAAAAAAAATATTTTTTTTATTTATTTATTTATAATATTATGCTTTGGTCTAATTTTATTAATAGATATTATTAATTCTATCATGCATTAAGCATAGCTTCAATATCAGGTATCAAAACTTCTGGATTGTGTTTAGGGTTTACGAATTTCACTACTTTTCCTTCTGGGTCTATTAAAAATTTAGCGAAATTCCAAGGTATTTATCTAGTCTTTCCAGTCTTGGAGTCATGTAATTCAGAGTTAAATCTTAAAAATTTATAAATTTCATGACAGTTTTCTCCATTCACTTAAATCTTATCAAATAGCTAGAAATCCACATTAAAATTAGTCTAAACATATTCTTTGATTTTCTTATTATCCCAAGGTTCTTATTCCATGAAATCATTTGTTGGGAAAGCCAGAATTTCAAAACCTCTAGATTTGTATTATTTGTAAATTTAAACTAACTATTTGTAGTGGTCTGAGGTTAATCCACACTTGCAAGCTACATTTACTACGAGGATGCATTTTTTATTCTTAAACTCACTCATCTTTCTAAGTTTACCATCATTATCAACAGCTTCAAATGCAAAGAAATTATCTTTAGCTGGTGAAACCTTAATTTATTCTAAGCCTTTTTTTTGCACACAACTAAGTAAAACAGATCCCATTTTTTTTTGTTTTTTTTATTTTTATAGTATTTTATTTTTTTTTGTTTTGAAATTTATTTTAACAATTAATTCTAAAAAGAATTTCTAGTTATAAAAATGGGTAAGCAAACAAAAATAAAAGAACCTTAATAGAATTTTTGAGCTTATTCTGATTATTTTTTTAATTAAATTTTAATCAGATATGTAATTGTTTGATATGTAAATTGAAATAGACTGATAATAGATTTACATAGATAATCAAAAGAAATTTTAAAGAACAATTAATTTTGTAATTTTATTAATATTTTTTAATTATTCTAGTGATTACAAATTAATAACTATTTATTATGATATTGCTTTTCATTTACTAATAAAAATCATATATTTATTAAACTTATAAAATAATCATTTATACATTTCTAGCTTTAAACATCTAACATTCATACAAATATATATAAATAAAAGACAAATATAGAAAATCATTTTTATGAATGATTAGGTAGATATTTCCATATTTTTAATTTTTAATTTTTTGCAATTTAGAAGTTTTTAGAAAAATTAAAAATATTAATCTTAAGTGTAATTAAATAAAATAATTGATTTATATTTTTGAGTACATTTTTATTTTTATATCATTATTTTTATAAATTGATAAACTGTGATGATAATTAAATCTCGAAAATTGAAAGAACAATAAATAAATTTTTTAAAATGCATTTAAATACCAGTAAAAATAAAAATGAATTTAACTTATATTATTTTTAATTAGAAATAATACCGTATTTCCTCCAACCTCATTCCTCGCAACACGCAAAAAAATAGCGAGGATTCGAGCAATTAAAAAATATCATTTTTGAGCTTCCCTCGCAACTCGAATCGAAGGACAAATCGGGGAAATACGGTATATTAAGTATTTTATATTTTATTTTTCTTTCAATATTTTTAAAATTTTAATAAGTAAAATATTTTTTTTTTCTCAATTTTTCAATAAATAAATTCCAAACCTTTGTTTCTTTAAATGAATTATTTTTTACATTAAAAAAATATTATGTTAATTCAATCAAAGAATGAATGAAATAAATTTAAAAATCACATAAAAATTAGTAATCTAGTAAGTATTAAATTTAAAATTTACTATTTCTTATTTTAGCTTAAATTATATTGTTTACTACTAAATTGATTAAAAATTAGAAATTATTTTAAAATAATAATTTTAAACAAACTTATAAATAGTTAATAGCACTTTACAATCGATTGCTATTCTAAATTTAGATTGATTTATTAAAATTTAATACAAAATGTAAAAAAATAATATAAATTTTTTGCTTTTGAGATACTGAAAGTAGTAAAACTTCTACAATGAGTTTATAAATATATATTCAAAACTAATTTAAACTAAATTTGTTTTTTTATTTATTCTAGAATAGGATCCCATGTTACATTTTTACTATTTTAGCTTATATTTTTAGTATAATCGCTTATGATTTGCTCAAATATCAGTTATGCATTAATCAATACTGTCAATTAAGCTTCTGAATTGTTCCCAATTTTATAAATTTAAGGAAATACCTAAATAAATAAGATGTTAATCAATACATTTTCCAAATGAATTTAATACAATTTAATAGTATTTTATTATACCTTTTTTTCCAGGAAGCATTTCACCATCTTTTTCATAAAACTCTCTGATGTCAACATATAATTTACCTTTAAATTTTCTTACAGTAACTCTTTTTTTGTCATCAAGCTTTATAAAAAAAATATTTAAGTTATATATATGAAGTATTAACTGTTATTAATTTAAGATACCTCAAAGTATAAACTGCCATCGTCACCTTTTATGGGCTTAACTTCCTTTTTTTCTTCGTTGTCACTCATTTTTAATAGAAAAACTAAACTTTTTAATATCTTTAATTTACTTTACAATTTGCAAACTATTTTATCAGCTTTTATATTAATAATTATGATCTTATTATTCCCAGCATCTACTAATTTTTTCTGAAATTTAAATCATTAACCGCCAAATAAAATGGGATTATTAGCAAAAATTTTGAGAAATAATTTTATTTAACTTAAAGTTATGCTAAAAATAATTAATATTTATTAAAATATAAATTGCTTACAGCTACTGGTTATACTGATTAAAAAAATAAATTTAGTAATAACAAAAAAACTCGATATAATCTATGGAGATTATTAGGAATAGATATATATTTTTTTGTTTAAATAGCCAATTAGCTATTTATAAATTATTAGAAGGCAGATTTGTAAGTGATATATTCTTTATCAAAAATATATGAAGAATTTTTAATGAGGTTCGTATTGAAATTGAAGAAAATTTTGAATATTTTTTTATTAGATTTATATAGTAGTGATTGAAAATTTTTTATCCAATAAGCAACAAAATTTTAAATAATATTAATAATTATCTTAAAAGAAAATTACATCATAAACTATCTTTCTAGGTGTCAAATTTTAATATTTTACGATAAATAAAATGAGTAATAAACACAAAAAGCACAACGACGAGGAAATTGCATAGGATATAAAGTCATAGCTTGTAGAAGCTTCTATAAATGTATATAGATTTTATAAACAGCCTTATTTAAAAATATGATTTGATTTGAAAAATATATTGCATCAAATTGTGAGATGAAAATGTTAATTTTAACGGTAAATTAATTAGAATTTGTTTGGCGGAGAGCAAAAACCTAAAGAACAAAAAGTTGGATGCTGCCCTGTTTTAACAGTTTCGTAAATGATTATACGCTTATTTCTATATAAATTTTTGAATTATTCATCTAAACACATTTGTATAAAAAGATTTTGGAGTAGATATTTCAATGTAACATAAAGTGATGTTGGCTAAAGAATTAAATCTTCTCTTTTCTTAACACCTCCTTTTGAAGAAGTCATGGGAGGATAGCCTGATTTGTAAGATAATTTCGTTAGCCATTTAATAAAATAAAAAAATATGTATAATTAAAAATAAAGATATGGACCATTCTGGATATTTACAACTATTATAGCTTTGGTTTCAATCAGTGCTAATATTTGCGATTATCTTAATAACATAGTAATTCCTTTTCTATACTAGAAAAATCTAATACTTAATTAAAAAATTATATAAAACATAAAAAAGGGAAATGATTCAAAGTTTAAATATAGATATGATTTCGTTCCAGTTGCTGGCTCTTTAGTAATATTATGAACTAATTATGTAAAACTTAAACTTTAAATATTTTTAATATCAAATTAGATTTATGGAGTTGGACTCATTTGTCCTACTTTATTATGGGTAATTGTGAAGCTTTTGTTTAAAGTTAAGATTAAACTTATTCAAACAATTTGTTTATACGGTTATTCTTAAACATGCTTTATATTGATTAGCGTTCTTTCAATAATACCTAATAATGTAAGCAAATAAAATATATGTTTATTTTTAAATTCTACTCTTTTATTAGATTGTTCATTGGTGTCTCCTTGGATATGGATTTGGTATGTCAACCATTTTCTTCTTCAGAAATCTTAAGAAGTAATTTAAAATTCTATATTTAAATCTTAAATTAAAAATATTTAATTATATTTGCAGAGAAATGGATGAATTAGAGGCTAACTAAAGATACGTTGTTTTTGGTCTTGTGTTAGGTTGCTAGTTAATTCTTTGTTTAATGTTTAGATTTTATTTCTTCAAGCTTACAACTCTCAAAAGTTGAAGAAAATATTTAAAATTAATCAAATAGCAAAAAACTAATAATATGTTAATAATTTTCATCATTTTATATCTGTTATAATAAATATGCTTAAGCTATTCAATCCATTTAACATTTATAAATACCCTATTAATATTATGAAGTTATTTTATTTCATAAATTCTAATATCAGATTTGGCATCTTTCAAAGGAAAATTTTAGATTTGAATAAATATTCTTATTTTAAAATAAATTTGATTTATTAAAATATTATTATTATTATTATTTTTTTATTTGATAGTAAATGGTTGGTTTATTTGGCGGGACAGATTATTAATTAACATTTTTTAAATATCCGCGGAATAATAATATACACTCAAAAAAGCTAACAAAAATTAAAAAGATATTTAATCAAGTATTTAAAAAATTAAAATACGTATTTGCATATTGAAAATAGCTAGCTTGTTTATAATTAGCAAAAATTGAAGCATAAAGAGTTATTTATTAATTAGGGAGGGAATGGAAGATTTAGAAGGAGAGCATCTTAGAAGAGATTTAAATGAATAAGATGATTTAGATAACTTGGATTTATAGTATGATAGGAATAATGAGTATTTAGATATAGAGAAATTTAACTCTGATTTACTATTTGCAGTATAAGGATTGGGAAGTGTAAAATAAGTTAATGAAATCGAAATTTATGTTAAAGGTCCTCACTGCGAGGAAAGCATCAAAGATTTGATTAGATTATGCCGTAAAGATGATTCAGATGAACCACTTGCTCGTAAAAAGCTTGCAGTTTGGAAAACTTTTGAAAATGATTTAATTTAACTCCTATTAACTTAATATCAAGATAAAAAGCTTGCATTCTACTTAATTTTACTGATGGTTAATTTAACTGAGCAACCAACCAAGACTTGTGTTATTAAAAATGAATTAAGAGATGCTTTATATGAATATAAATTGAGTTTTTTAAAACCATAAGTCATAGGTACTCTTATGTAGCATTTGGGTGATTGTATTGAGAATCATTAGATGATGTTATTGAGAAAACAAACTACAAGAGAAAAAGGCAAAAATGAAACAAAAGCTCATGAACAAATGATTGAATTAATTGTTATTCTTATTAAAAATATTTTGGCTATTAGAGATTCACCCTACAATGATAGTAATCATAATGAAATATATCGTAATATGCATTTCCATCTTTTGTGTTAAATGAAGCGTGAGCACTGTTTCGATCTGCTCATTTTCTTATCGTAAGATTTTAGCAAATTTGATGTACTAAAAAAATTAGACGTAATCTTTCTTGAAATTTTCTACCACATATTTAGTGGTTTTGATCCAGAATGGCTTTGCTCAGCTAATGGCAATGGATCTTCTGATTTTGCAAAATTACTAGAAAAAGACCGTTTAGAAAAAAAGAAACTTAATTAGATGATACCTTCTCGTCATACCCGTTTTTAGGCTAACTTCCGCTTCAAGCGTATGTTAGATGACACTAAGAAGCTGACTACTAATCCATTTGCAGGTGATTAATTTGATTAAACTAAAGTTACTAAAAACTAGCTTAATAAGCCAATTCCTCGTAAATTTTTATAGTAGTAAGAGGGTATTTTCAGAAAAAGGTTGCATTTAGACTTAAAGGTTGATATGCCTCTTTAGCATAATCTTACATAGAATTTAACAATTGATTAATAAGATGATGAAGACACAATTAAATCAGAATTAGTTACTTTTAAGTCTGTTATGCTGTAATTCTCTCTCGAATTCATCAAATATTCTTTCTGCCCTTTATTTGAGCAATGCTATAATTTATTGTATACTGACAGTGAAAAGCTAGAGCCTATTGATACAGTTTACTATTTTGTTTTAATGGGATTCGGTTTAAAGTTAACTAGGATTGTAGTTTTTGAACACAAGGCTTCAGAACTCGAAATTGTCGATATCGCTGTAGCACTTTAATTGACATAGTTTTAGTTAATATTTTCCAAGCTTGTAAAAGAAGTAAAATAAATTTAAATTAAAATAACATTTTAAGTTTTCAACTAATAAAATTAAAATAGGTAACTCATAATAAAAAAAGGAGCTTTAATTTAAAAAATTTTTATTCAACTGTTTATGTCTTTAATGAGTTATTGCAAGTCATTAGAGTTATGTCAACAGATAACAGTTAAATGAATAGAAAAAATTCTTAAATTATGCTTTAAAATATTTTCCATCATGATATTACTAAAGCTTTAAGAATAGGTGTTGACTACTGCTAGTATAATGTGTTGAATAATGAAGTCCTCAAAAATTTAGTTGAGCTAATTAATATTTTCTTTGACTTACTAGAAAGTTACTCGAAGGGTAAAGTTCTCACTCTATAAACAGACAAATTAGTAAAAAAGAAAAAAAAGAAAGTTAACTCCAAATCTAAGAAAGCTTTGGAACGCTAATTGTAAAGTGAAATGAACGATTTCATTGAAAAAGATCCAAATGAAGGGCAAGAAGATGATGAAGACTTCAACCCAAACAAAGAATTAGAAATTTAAAGTATTTTTAGCATCAAATATAAGCTTAATAATATTAAATTATTTACTTAAACCTAACAGATGTAGAAAAAAAAGAAGATGCGTATGATGAAGATGATGATGAGGACTCCGATGATGATGGTCCATAATTTTAAGAAAGAAAGTATAATTTATAATCTGAATTTGCTATATTGGCAGATTATAATGTAATTCTAAAAGTTCTTTAGCTAATTCAAGGAGATAAAATTTTAACGAATTCTCCTAACTTAAATAACGCAGTTTACAAATTTATTTAAAGAATTACTGATCTTTTGAAAGCTGATTGGATTTTATACTAAGTCGACTTTATTTCAATAATTCAGGAAATATGCTCAAACCAAGAAATTAAAGTAAAATATTCTTAATAGTATTTAATTTTAATTATTTTTGTTACAATAGATGAGACTAGACTGTAAAAAGTTCATTGAATTGTTCAGAAAAATAATAAGAAATATGTTTGAAAAAATAAAATAAAATAAATTGCTCTTAGTTGAAATGTTGTTTAGGTTTACTGATGCAACATTGAAAAATTCTATTTTATGTAACTATGAAGATCTTGAAAAAAATGAAAATGAATTTGATAATATTCTTAATGAAAATGAAGCTGAAAATGCTGATCAGTGTAAAATAAATAAACAATAAATCTAAACATATTTAAAAAAACAACCTTTAATTAAATAGAGACCATTTTAGAAAGAAAAGTTTGGATAGAGTAAGAAGATAGAGCGATCATCAATAACTATGAAACATTCAAAGATCTCACTAATGTCTTCGAATAACTCGGACTTGTGCTCAATGGACTTGGATTTTACGATAAAACTCCATTAGATATTAGAAGAAGAGTCAAATACTTAAAGCTACACAAAGGAAAATAAAGAGCAGAAAAAATTTTCAAAGAAATTTATGCTTCTAAAAAAGTATTTATTTAAAAGTTTTATTAAATTTATTTGTTTTCTAAATAAATTTTTTATTAAATTGAAATAAAAAATAAACTTTTTGTTTTTTAATCATTTTGTTTTATTAATTAAGGTTTCAATAAAGAGGGCTGTGAGAGAGCTATATTTAAAACTAAAAGACAATGAAGAAAATGTAAACAATATTGAAATAAATGACATTTAAATATTGCTGGACTCAATATTTGTTAATTTTAAGGAATATATTTATTTTATTGAGGAGTAAATAATTTAAGTTAATCTATCAAATAAAAAAATACATTTATTATTTCTTTATTAATAGACAGAATACTAACCTGACTGATTTTGAAAGATTGGTTTAAGTTTAAGATTATTGTATTGTACCTTACACTGTTAAGGATTTTGATATTTTAAATCTCTAGAGTGCTTAATAATTACTTGAATCTTTAGGATTTAGAGCACCTGCATAAGGATAAATTTATTGGAGAGTACCAGGATTTTTCAAAGTAAGTGATGTAGATCTATTGAAAGAAAAAGTTGATAAATTTTTATAAAACCCTGAAATTTTACTTGAAAATAATTAAGAAGAAGGTTTAGAAGGATAAGACCAATTATCTTCTAAAAAGAAAAAATCTAAATAGAAAAAAATAAAGAACTAAGGTTAAATGCAAGAAGAAGAAAGTGCAAATAAATAGATTGAAAATGAGGAAAGCTAAGAAAATAAAGAAATTTAAAATGTAGAAGAAGATGACTAAGATGTTGCATTTATTAGAGATTACGAAGAAGGTGAATAAAATGAAGCATAATAAGAAAGCAATAATATTTTGAATTAAAATGATTAAGAATAGTCTTAAAATAATAATAAATCAACTTCAAAAAAGAGAAAGCTTTGTAAAGTTAAGCAAAACGATATCAAAAGTGACGACAGTGAAATGATATATATGGGTTATGATGAATAATCAAACAACGAAAACTCACAGTAAAATTAAAATTTAATATAAAGCAGAAAATCAAGTTTCGATGCCAGTAAAAGTTTCATGAATGCTGAGAAAGAAAATTCAAACAGTTTTGTCAGATAGTTTTTAAATGAATCTAATAATGAAAACAATAAATAAATGGATGAAAACTCTATGAGTGCAAATTCTATGATTTTCAACAAATACTAAAATAAAAAAATTAATAATTTCAATAGCGATGATTAAATTTGAAATATTTTAAAATTTAAAACTCAAATAAATAAATATGTTCTTATGTTTGTTTGTTTGTTTGCTTGCTTAATTGCTTACTCTTATTTTTATTTTTATTATTAGTTATTAAAATTGTAATGAAAATAAAGACTAATGCACTTTAACTTTAATTCATGAACTCTTATCATTTTTAAAAAAATTATTTTACTCAAATATTTTTAAAATTTATCAACAAACCATTTTTAAAATGTAATTTATTTATTTATAAAAACAACAATTACACATTTTTTTTATTAATAAGTTATTCTATCAAAAATCTAAAAGGTTTGTTCCTTAATATTATCCAGTTGATTACTAATTTTATTGTTTTTAAGTCTCTTCCTCTTCTCCAAAGAAATCTATGTATTCTTATTGAGGTTGCTATTTTTATTACTAAAAATATTTTTATCTAACATTATTTTTCTAAATAAATTCATTAATAAATAATTATAAAATGCTTATTTAATCCTTTTCTACTAATTCCTATAATTCTATTAAAAACATTTTTAATGAATTGCTTTCGTCTAGCTTTTATCTTGAATAAAAAACATAAATAATTACTTGCTAAGGAGCTTATTAAGGTGGCAAACTTTAAACTGGAACTTAAACTTATTCTGGCTCTACTTTTTTCTATTCTTCTCCTATTTTATTTTTATAGTTTTAAATGCTAAATTTAATTAAATGAATTCTATTAATATTTACCCCATTAAACTCTTGTTGCTTTTAAAAATATTCTACCCTCATAAATAGGAAGCTTTTTAGAATTTTCGGGTATGTCCATCCAAACTACTTAGTTATTATATCTGTATTTAAACCTAAAAATATATTATCCATTTAATGGGAAGTAGCTTTTAATATCTGCTAAACGTATTTCTTCTTATGATTTGGGAACGCTATTGATATTAATTAATTTAATTTCATTAAAAATGAATCTTAAATGAATAAATGATATTAAATCAAATTAATACCAAAAAACATTTGGAATATCTGGGTCATCCTTGTCTTAAGGTATATGATAAAAGACGTTGCTAATAACTTTTGACATATTTTTTATACTATTTTAATGAATCTCCTACTTTATTTTGTAAATTTTTGATAAAAGAACAAATAAATTATATATTATTTTTAATTAGCTAAAATAATTAATTATTATGATAAATAAAAACTATAAAAACTGACTTAATAATACAATTAATTCTGATATAAAATATTTATTTTTTAAACAACTTTTTTACAAAAATCATTAATATTGCATTTTATTTGTCTATATTTATATAAAAACAATCTTAACCTATTATGAAAACTGAATTTTATAATAGCATGCTATATAGAAATTATTGGCGCAAAATCATCTAAATTCATTTGTTCAAATATTAACAAATATTAATTGCCACTCTAAATTTAATTACTTTTAAATCTTATCATCAAAAAAGATATATAATAGTACAAATAAGCAAAAAAATAAATATTAATAATGGAAGTAGAAGTCACCTACGAGGATTTTTTAAAATATTACCCCTCTCTTAAAACTGATTTTACAAAACTATTACCTAAAGTAAAATATTTTACAAATATGATTGCAGAATTTATATTTTAAGTGTTTAAATATTTTTTTTAACATAGAATTCATTACCAGAATTAAAATATACATATAGACCACCATTCTTAATTCTTCATGATGATATTGTAGATTCTAGTCTCATATACACAAACACCCTTATAGATATGTATGAAATGCTATAAAATGAAGACCCAAAATTTAGAAACAGTTCTTTTTATCAGATGCAAACATCTTGTAAGTTCAATTTTATAAAAATTGTAGACAACAATAATTTAAAATATAATTTTGATTATAGTTTATGTGACCAAATTTGAAGAAAACTATATTGAAATGAAAGATGGAAGTGATAGAGGCTTCATATTTCTTGGACCTTTTGAGCCTAAAAAAATTATACCTTCATGTGCTATAGGAGATTTTAATAAAAAAAAATTATTATATGGAAAATATTTGCTAGCTTTGAGGGAAGAAATTAAAGATTTTTAGTAAAAGTAAAATAAATGAAAATAAATGTATGTGTATGCACAGTAGAGTTTATTAGCTTAAAATAAATTATTTTAATTATTAAAATTAAAATTAATTGCTTTATAAATAGTTTAAATTGATATAACATTTTTTAAAATAGAAATTTTTTGAATACTTATTTAAAATTTTATGAGTTAGGAGTTTGATTAGGCATATTATATTATTTACATTTACAATGCTCTTATATAAGATTATATATCTTAGAATATATACCAATAATTTTAAATTAACTATTCTAGTAAAAGAAAAAATATATTTTATAATTATTTAAGAAAAAAATACTTACATCATAAAATAATTTATGATTCAAGCAAGCTTAATATGTGAAAATGCAAATAAAATTATATGAAAACTTTTATATCTAAATATCTGTAAGCATGAAAATTCACAAATCCAATAAATCATAAAACTAAATATACTCTAAATATCACATAAAAACCTAATAAAATAAATTCTTGTGATTCTATTATCTGTAATAATTTAAGGAGAAAACATAATAAAGTTAAATTACTTTAAAAGTTGACAATTTTGTATTATTAATTAAAATTACTCATTTTTCATTTTTTATGAATATTTAAAAATAATTTCAACAAAAACCAATAAGCTAATAATTTTTAAAAGATCTGTGATATTATATATGGGTGTAAAAATAGAGAATGTACAGTATATTTAATATAACAAAAATAGTAATTAATTAAGATTATAAATTAAAAATAAATGTTAGTTTCTTTGAGTATTTAAAAAAAATATTATTTCTGTTTTTCTTAATTTTTTGTCATATTTATCAAAATATTTAAAAAGTGTATTTTATAAAATTTTATAGTGGCATATACTCATGCTTTCTTTGTTATAAAATTAAAAAAGTGGAAATTAGTAATGATAAAAGTATAAGTTGAAAAATTATTTATTTGTGGTCATTTAAAACCAAAAATAAATAAATAATTAAATCAATGAATAAAAGAAGGAAATAATAATTAATCTCACAAGTATAATATTTAGGAGATATTTAGCAATATATTTTTTATATTACGTAGGCAAATATTTCTTTTTAAGTAATTTAATAAGTAGAGATTTTAATATTGTCCAATAAATTTTCTTTCTAAATAAATAATTAAAAATATTGTGGAGTACATATTAAAATTAGATTTTAATATTTCAAAAGAGTAAATAATATTTTTATTGAAAATAACAATCTTATAAAAATAATTAAGCTATCAACAAAAGTTAGAAATTCTAGTTATAATTTAGATTAAAT
The DNA here is from genome assembly GCF_000189635.1 of Tetrahymena thermophila SB210. NCBI lineage: Eukaryota > Ciliophora > Oligohymenophorea > Hymenostomatida > Tetrahymenidae > Tetrahymena > Tetrahymena thermophila. The sequence goes on from NW_002476426.1 coordinate 152,994, forward strand.
AATATTGAACTAAATTCAAAAATGTCTCTTCAATTTTCTGTTACAACTCCAGTATAAATTCTTAATAGTCCTGTAAATAATTCTCCATCCAAGTTTCAGTTCTCTTTCTCAAAATCTCCAAGATTTTTATCTCCTAAAAAGTAAATTAAAAAAAATAATTATGTTTTTAAAATAATTCATTAAAAAAAATCATAAAAGACCAACAGATTCATTTTATGATTTGCCAAGTTAGAAATCAACAAGAAGAGCTGGTTTTGGAGTTGGTTAACGTCCTGATTTTACAAAATCTTCAGTGTGTAGTCCACCTTCAAAATATGATTTACCAAGCTAATTTGATAAATAACGCAGTACATCAAGAGGAAAATCATTTGGCACAGCAAGAGATGTAATTTATTAAGTTAAACCTACAAAAAGCAAAATTTATAAAAAATAAAAAGAAAATGAGTGAATTTGGCATAGTCAAGAAGGGTCCTCTGTCTAATCCAGGACCAGGCTCATATTAACACGGGAATATAAATTTAAATGAGAACCTATCTTTTACGATGAGACCAAAAACAAGAGATGTTAGTAATTAATTAAATAAAATTATAAAATTGAAATTGATTAATTTATTGTATTGTTTTACTCTAAACCAATCATTAATTAATTAAATATAACAATATTTGTTATTTATTAATAGATTGTCCTCTCTTTTTAAATGGATAAAGTACTGTATTATAAAATCCAGGACCTGGACAATATTAAAACTATGAAAGTATAAATAAAATGGGAAAATTCTAATTAGCGAAATATAGATCTTCAGGAGCAACAACTTTCAATCCTCCTAGATCTAAAAGATTTCCAAAATCAGGTAATATAGGACACATTTAAAAATAATATGAAAAAATATGTTTTTTTGTATAATAGGAAATAGTAATCCTGGACCTGGCTAGTATAAACCTAGAAATGATTTAGAAAAGAGTGGATCATATGTTTTATCTATATACAAATCATATGGATCTAGGAATTTTTCAAATGCTTCTCCCAGATAATCATTTGTTGACTAAGCATCAAAAAGCACTATTTACAGTAAATTTAAAATATTTATATCTAATGAAAACCAAATTTTTAATTAAAAATTAGAACCTGGACCTGGAACTTATCGTTTACCTTCTGAATTTGGAAATTATGACCATCTCGATATGTATAGAACTTCTAGTGCTAGATCCAGTAGATCTACTTCAGTAAAAAAGAACCTAAATTAATCTAATAACAATTTAAGTCAGGTTGATTTCTATGCTTCAACAGCAAGCTCGAGAAGGTGAAAATATTAAATAAAGTAAATCTCTCCTTAAAAAAATGATAAAAATTACAATATTTACAAAACATTCATTCATTATATTAATAATATTTTTATTAAGAGTACATTTATATTTTTATAATACATTTTATATATAATTTATTTTACTTTAACCTCTCCACTTCTCCCTAAACTAATGCATGTTTATAATAAGATTTAAAAAATAATGATTTAAGTAATATAAATTTGTTTTTTGAAATTCAAATGTTCATTAAAATAAAGGGAAAATAATAAAATTCATTTTCTAAAATTTAAAATTAAAAAAATTATGATTTTCAATTATGAAAATCTCATTACAATATTTTGTAAAAAAATGAAGACTTAGTTTTTAATATTTTATCAAAATTTTCAAGTAATTTTCAACATAAACTTAAAAATAAAATGATTTATTTATTTTAGTTAAGATGAATCCAAACAAAATTGAGTGTTTAATTCTTTTAATTTTATGAAATTATAAAATTGTAGAAATTTTTTGTGATATTAATTTGTTCTATATAGATCATATAAAGCTTTCATTATTTTATATATCAAATTTTAAAAGAGAAATAATTAATCATATTAAGTAAGTTTTTATTTTATTAAATAAAATCCAATTAATTGTTTATTTTTTGTATTATTTGATTAAAAAATGTTTTTAAAATATTTAATTTTTAGAAATAAAAAATCTCATTTATATAAAATTTAGGACATTTTATTAAAACTTTAATAAATTTAATTAAATAAAATTAATATTAACAATAAATCCATTTATTTTAAATTAAATTATTAAATTTTAAATACGTCAAAAAAAATAATATTATATATTAAGAAGATATATCAGATAAGATATATAAATAATAAACGATTTCTTATAAATATAATTTTTATATCTATTATATTATATGGAGTGTACAGCAAATAAACAATGCATATCTTTAAATAAACATTTGAATGAAATTATTCATTAAATAATAAATTAAATAAAGAAAGAAAGTTAAATATTATATGAATTAATGTATGTTTATGTTTTGCGTGCATGCTATCACACATGAAGAATACTCACTATTAGTATCTTTGTAAGAATTTAGAAGATGCAAAAAGAAAATAAAGGGATTGAAGATTTAGAAAATATAAGAAAAATTATTATAAATAGATTGCTTTGTATAGCTTTTTAATAAAAATATTTATTTTGAAATAAATCAAGAAAAAGGAAAATTAAAATAAACTCATTAAAGGCATGGGTAGTGTTTGGTTTAGAAATAGATATTGGTGGTACAGATCACTTTATGATGATTACGTTGCTAGAGAAGCTAAGTTAGCTTTCGTAATAAAACATTATAAAATATTTAGCAAATATCTAGTTTATAATGATAATTTCATTTTTCCAACAATAGTTAACTCATTTTAAAAATTTCTTTCTTTTATTAATATAGGGTATAGCTGCATTCATCTGGCTTCCTCACTATTAGTAAATATAAATTCATTTTTAGATTTAAAAAAATGCATAAGCTACTCCAAACTATTCTATTTGATAAGAAGTGTATCAAATATTATAGGATTAGATAAGTTTATATTAGCTGCATTTACTTAACTGGCGAAGTATTTACATTTTCTCTTTTTTCATTATCATTAAAGCTGGGGTATCCATCTTAACAGAGCTTTCGAAGTTAATTTCTCACACAGAAACTATGCTCACGAATGGGGTCCAAGAAGAAATAGACTTGCTCACTCACTTGAATTCGAATAATTCGATATGATCCTTGAAAATTGGCAAGATTTAGAGGATGAGTATGCGCAGAGAGGTAAATAATTATCCTACATAAATAATTAATAATCATTTTAAAGATTTATTCAATATTATGTTTTGTTATCTTAAATGTAATTTCATATATAAAAGGGGATGGAATGCTGAAAAAGTGAGTAAAAAATGATTCGCACATGATAAAATATAATGGCAATAATGCAAGTGGTTTTTTGTTATGATATCTGCTTAATCTGAATTTTTTAAAGGGCTATGATATATTGATAGAAACATAAAAATTTGATTTATTTTTAGTATCTCATACATTTTAACTACACATTATTGCAATATGATTTGTATTATTAAAATAGTATATATTCATTCCTAACTTAATGATACGAATCTTGACTAAATTATATTTACACATACATACTCATCTGTCTCTTATTTTATTTTATGAATCTCACATTTTTAAATATTGAAAAGGAATCAAATTGATAGGTAGTTAATTTTATTTGAAATAAAATATTTAATTTAAAAATAAATTTTAATGACATTTAGTTATTAAAAAAATTAATATTGTAAGAATTTTATAGAATATCTAAAAATTTAAATACATTTTTTTCATTAAATAACTATAAATTTGATCATTTTTCAATATTAAACTATAACTTTTTAATTTATTTTAGTTTTTTAAAATGATCCTTTATCATTTAAAAATATAATAAATTAGGTTTGGCATTTCTAAATTTACTGATTACCATTTATAAGTATATTTTTCATATCTTTTGATATTTAATAACACTAAAAATATCAAAATAATACAAATTTTTAAAACTATTACTCACTTGAATAAAGTTATAAGTAAATCAACAATAAAAATAAAAATTTTTGATAAAAAGTTTATAATTAATAATTTACTAAAAAATTTAAATAATAAATGAAAGAAATTAAATGACAATTTAGATTTGATGGATCTTTTAGAATTTAAAAAATATTAGTTAATATTTTAATTCAAAAACAAACAATTAGTTTGTATTTTTAATGAACATTTTTTCAACCAAATGTTAAAGAATATCTCTCTCTCTCATTTTATCTGCTTTAAAATTAATCTAAATCAAAAAATAAAAATTTTATTTATTCTTGCATATTTAATTTTGACAAATCATTACTCAAATGCTTATGAATATAATAAATAAAAAATTGTTATGAAAATAACTTTTCTTTTATTTTAAGCTGAATTTTATCTTGATAGTGTGTATAAAACTATCACTTTTTGAATATTTTAAATCTATATTACTATATAAAACATTGTATTTTATTTTAACTCATTAATTATTATATAAATTAACATAGGAATGATTAAATTTTATCAATTTTTATAATGACTCTTCAAATATTATAACTGCTACAAATGATGAATATTTTTATAATTATTGTTAAGTTTTTATTAATTATAAAAACATTTTTAAGCATATATATATCAGATAATAGTATCAGATATTTTATTAATATCTATATGTTGAATTACTGTTTAAATCCAAAAAATCTTACTGAAAAGAAAATTTTTATTCAATCATTTTATACTTTTTGTATTTGAAATAATTAGTTGATTAATTAATAAATATTTTATGGTTATGAACAACTTTTGTAATTTTTATTAAAATAAACATTTTTAATTTATAATTTAAATGCAATTAGCTGTTTAATTCATTAATTTAAACTAAACTATTTTTATTAAAGGTATAAAATTTATAATTTCAAAATTAAATTTATTGCTTATTTTTTAATCTTATTTCAATTTTAAAATGAGCTTTATAAATTTGTAAAAATATAAGGTTAAATTTCCAAAATAAAATTTATTTTATCATTTTTAAGGTAATATATCATTTGTTTATATTATTTTAAAAATTATTTAAAATTTTAAGAAGAAAAATAAAAAAATTTTTAAGAAGAAGATTTATATTGAAATGTTGAAAGTACTGTACTGGAAAGCTCTAAGTATATCTAGGCATCAAAGCAAAAGCAGGGTTTATGACCCTTGTAAAAGAATTAAAATTGTATTTTACTTACTTGCTTCTAGTAAAATAAAAATTGTCAATTTTTATTGATGACTTCATAGATAACATACATGAATAGTAAGAGATATTCTTTGGAAAAATAGATATGAACATATAATTTTTATGCATTCTTTCAAAGAATTAAATTTTGAATAATACGTAAAAATAATCTTATTTCAATCTAATCGTTTAATTAATGATGAATTAATCAACTAAAAAGATAAACAAAATATTAGACAAAGGCTGGGCCTTTTACAATACATAATATATGCTTACATCAAAATTTTACTAAAATTTTTTTGTTATTTATTGATTAGACTTGCTTAACTTTTATATAAATTTCGCATACAGTGAATAGCAGTGATTCATATTAAAATCTTGTTTTAATCATTTTTTGATATAATAAATTTCTAAAAAAAGAATATTTCCAATAAACTAAAAATAAACAAATTCATATTTATTTTACAAAATAATCATGAGCGATTTCCCAGTTTTTCAAGCCGCTGAAAGAATTAAAAACACTTGCAACCCAATCCGTAATTATGTTGAAAGTGTTCTCCCCAAAATTGACATCACCCTATACAAGGATACCCGTCCTGCTGATAACTTAAACTTAACTTTAGGTGATCCTACATTGTTTTCTGAATTTTAAACCAATCCAGAAATTTTGTAGAAATGTGCAGATGGGGTAGGCAAAATAGATGGATATACTGATTTAATTGGTAAGCCAGAAATTCGTCAGGCCGTAGCAGAAAGATATAAATTTTAAAATAATCCTAATGTTAAGGTAGATGAATCAGATGTTTTCCTTACATTTGGTTGCTCTATGGGTATCTATTTATCTGTAGCAACTTTGGCTAACCCAGGTGATAACTTTTTATTCCCATCTCCTGGATTCCCTTTAATGGTGACTGTTGGCTCTAATTTAGGTATAGATGCTAAGTTCTACGATCTAATGGAAGATAAAGACTGGGAGGCAAACTTAGAATAAATGGAAAAGCTCATTGATGACAAAACTAGGTATAAATTTTTTCATTAAATTTAAAAAGAAATAAATAGAACTTAGAGTTAATGATAGATATCAATAGTAATGAATCGATTTATTAGTTTTATAGAAAAAGAATTATTGCTAAATCATCTTAAAATATCAATAAGTGTTTTAAAGCAATAAAAAGATAGATTAAATTAATATCATTAAAAATTAAAATATATTTTAAAAAATACTAATTGTATTTTTTTATTAAAATAGGTTTATTTACATTTGCAACCCCTCTAATCCTCTATCCTCTTTATGGACTAAGAAGCATATGTTAGATATTATAGATTTCTGTAAAAGACATAACAATCTCCCTATTGTTGCAGACGAAACTTATGAGCATATGCCTTACCCTGGTGAAAAATTCTATTCTTTTGGTGAGTTAACTGACACTGTTCCTGTTGTAATTATTTCTGGTATGTCAAAGAGATGGCTTGTACCAGGTATTTAATTGAATATTTTTAATATAACTTTAAAAAAATGACTTTTATTAATGAATAAATTAATTTTAATTATACATTTTATAAAAAGGTTGGAGAACTGCATGGTTAACTTTAGTAGGTAAGAAAGGAGTATTTGATGAAGTTAAATAAGGTTTAAGAAATTTACTTAGCTTCATTTTAATGCCTAACACAATTGTAGCAGGTAATTAGGTAGAGATGCTTAAAATGAATGATGACTACATAGATGAAAAAATGAGATTATGCAGTGAAAGATTTAAATTATTAAAAGAACTTGTACATGATGTTAAAGGTATTAAATTAAAAGAAGCTAAAGCTGCCTTTTATGCTGCTGTTGGTATTGACTATGAATGTATAGATATAACCTCATCACAAGAATTTGCCACAAAGCTTTTATAAGAAGAAAATGTTTCTGTCTTCCCAGGAGAACTTTTCTTTGGTAAAAACTTCTTTAGAATCATTATGTGTGCTGATGAACCTGTCATAAGAGAATTTTCAGTACGTATCAGAAGATTCTGTGAGCGTCATTAAAAAAAATAATGAAAAAATAAATGATAAAAAATATTTTATACTTATTTTTATGTTTCATATGAAATTAAAATAGATTAATTAATATTTTCTTTATAATATATAAATAAATAAGTAAGATATTTTCAAACAAACAAAAATAAATAAATAAATAAATTTAGAAAATTATTAAAAAAGCTGTTAGGATTCAAAGAAATTTCATAAACAAAAAAAATTCAAATTTAATTTGCAAGCTTTTAATTGAAATTCATATAATAATTAAAAGAAGAAAAAAAAAATTAAAGTAAAAAAAGTAAAAAAAACAATGAAAATCCCGAATATTAGCGAATATGTAATAAAATGGTTTTAAAATAATTTTTGTAGTGTAGAGAGCAAAAAGAATGATTGCAATTGATAAGCTGAACATTTAACCTCCCGGTAAAAATAAAATTATGATCGCAATGAACTCCTAAGGCACGTTAAAGTTTTTTAATCCTTCACATCAGCTCAATCAAAAGCAATCAATCCAGAAATTTGCTTAAAGTAAAAGTAATGGTTGGGTGAAAAAAACCCTTTTACTTTATTCAAATGCTTTATCTACGCTATTTTAATTATTTAAAAGTGGTGGCTATATATAAAAGTCATTTCACATAAACCATTTTAATTTGTCAAAATTTTAAAAATAAAAAGAAAAAGAAATATAAAAAATTAAAAAAAAATAAACCCTGCAATTTTATAAAATCAGGAAGTTAAAAAATCAAATTTGAATTATTAAAAAAATAAATAAATAAATAAAAATATTAGAAGCAAAAAATATACTACAGAGATAATAATAAAAGCAAAAAAAATTCACAGAAAACAATAAAAACAAACATAAGCAAACAAATTAAAAGCAATTAATAAATTAAAAGAAATAAATAGATAAGAATAATAAAATACTTGAAATATGAATTAAATATTAATAAATTAAATAATGATTAAATTAATTAAAAACAAACAACCCAAATATTAAATTAATAAATATAAATAAGAAACAAACAAAAAAGAAAGAAAGAAAATATTAAAAAGATAAAACAAAAACAACATAAAATCAAATTAAAATAAATTATTTAGAAGATAAAAAATAAAAGTTTCTTTATGAGAGGGCTACGCTAAATTTCTATTTTTTTATTTATGAATTAACTAAATTGAGCAAATTAAATATTTTTCATTCATATTCATGAAATATCCTACAATAAGTTGATTTTTTGTAAAATTAGTGAAAAATAATCTGATTTAATAAATCAATCAAAAGTTTTTCAAATTACTTGAAAATTTTTTTTTTCATTTATTTTTAATATAACAAAGAATATTAGCTACTCTCTCTAACTTCTAACTGCATTTCTAAAATTTAGCTTTACGAGATTGAATTATTTTCATAATTGAAAATTAAAACTCAAGTCTAAATTTTATATGAAATTCAGTGCAAATTAGCAATAAAAAATTTGAAACAATTTTATTTTATATTTTTAATAAAATATTTTTTTTAGAAACAAAAGATTATTTTTAATTTAAAAAATTTTATTAATAATTATATATATAAATATATATATATGTATGTAAAATAATAAGAAGACAATCAAGCGTAAAAATAAATTTTCTTAATTTTTGAAAATTACAGGGTAATTAATTTAATTTGACTTAAATAATTTATTAAATTGTGTCAAATTTATTAACCTTTTTATATATTGTTTAATGTTGCAAAAGAATCCAATTAATTTAATTGCTAAAAAAAATAATATTATTTAAGAAAATTCTAATTCGAATTTTGTATTCATTTTTCTCATTAAAATAATACCTATTTGTGTATAAACAACAACTTAAATTTATTTTAACCTTTTACAAGAATATTTATATAATTTAACCAGATAGATATTCATAAATTATTTATACAGTTAATTAATTAATAATATTAGAAGTCGTTTAAAAGATTGAACCTTAAATTATTAATTATTTTTTAATACTTATATTAATTCATTATGGCTTAAAAAAATCCTAAGTTGTATAAGATAGATTTTTTTTATTAGATACTAGTTTTTTCAGATTATCAAGCAAATTTATACAATTTTATCTACTTGATTTTATTTTTTATACATCAATTCCTGTATAACTTGCTCCATGAATGGATGACTTAATATTTTAATGACTCTAGGAAGTATTGCTATTTTTTTTCAAAGTATCTTACATAGAAGTTTAAATAGAAATACTATTTTTTCTAATGGATGGCCTTCGTTTTTTTAATGTACCTTTCAAGTTATCAATTGATGTATTTGTCACTGGATTTTCAAATTAAGTAACTTTATTATGATTATAGTTTTATGGTTAATAAGTTGTTTTGTAATGTACATTATAACCTAAGTTTGTTTAACTATCGTTTAAATTAGAACCACCATTCTTGTGATTTGGAAAAACAGTTTTTGAAAAAGGAACAGTTTCATGTTAGGTTTAAGCAGAAGAATAATATCTATTGTGATTTTAACTATTGGCTACAGGCGAAACTGGAAGTGTGTTTAAAGAAGAGAGAATTCTGTTTGGTGATGAAGCTTAACTAAATCCTTTCATTCCCCATTCATAATTTGAATTAGCCTTACTTGTAGAATTTTATTTAAGCATATCAGAAATGAGTGTATTTTAATAATCCTTTCTATTATTTTGATTGTTTTAATTTTAATAGGGAAATTATTATTCTAAATTAGCAAGCCTCAATGGTTAAGTAGCTTATCCATTTTCTTTATATTTTGGTTTATCATTATTTACTGGTGTAGCTACTTTCCTTTATACCTGATTATTGTTGCTCATTTTATTCTATTTAATTTAAAATTATTTATTTTATTTAACTATAAAATAGGCATTTAGATTTAACAAATGTTACTCTTATGTGCTCAAGTTATTAGAAAATTTATTTTTCTTCCTACAAAATTTTATCTTTGTAATTTTTTCCAGCTATACCAGGTTAGCTCCTATTTGGAGAAATCGATTTGCAAACATTACACTCGTTTCTATGTTACTACTTTTGGCATGGCATTAAATTTTGAAACTAATCGCACTCACTTTTTAATGAGTTGGTCTCATTAGTGGTCAACCTTGTTTATTTTTCTATAATATAATTTAATTTATTATTTTTACCTTGCTATTTTTTAATATTTAAAAATATTACAATTATATTTATCATTGCTTGACCTAGCTACTGTTGCTATCTATTTAAATGTATAAATTTAATAAAATATTTAGTCAATTAGCTAAATAAATTTATTCGAATATTTACAGGAGGAAAGAACGACCCAGATTAATTCTCATGCAAATTGTAGTGATTTCTTTGACTGTTTGAATTATTTCTACCTGTGTATTGATTTCCTAATTTTTTTTATAAATATTTGCTTTAAATCTTCTTAAATCTAATTTGACAATTTTTATTTTTTACTATACCCATTTGAAGCATCAGTTAAGTTAACTTATTTCAATTTATTCTGCAAATCTAAGCTAAAGTCTGTTTTTTATCTTTGGCTATATGGAGCGCCTTCCTAAATTAGTATTGGGTTTGTTTTATAATTACCTTTTTTTTCACAGGAATATATTTTATGTTTTAATTGCAATATAAATATTGATACTTGATGATCGATAATTGTCATTTGTAGGCGAAAGATCTCCAACAATATCTAATGATAACAAAATTAAGCTAATTATTTTGTCTTTTTGCAATATAATTTATTATACTTTTTCCTGCTTCCTATAGTCTTCTACTACGAATATATGTATTGTTATTACTCATTTTATTTACTTCTCTATTAAATCTATTAAAGTAATAATTTGATATTTAGTGGAAGATTAGTAATTATATAAACTAATAAAAAATTTGATGGTTTATATTATTTTCTTTAGCTATCCTTTATGTGTATATTAACCTTTAATTGTTAATTAATTGGGAAGTGTTAGAGAATATATTTAGGAAAAACAAGATATTATACATTTAATAAATACCATAGAAATAAATACTATCAATAAATTTGGTAAGGATATAAATAAAAATTAGTTATCCTTTACTGCTTATGGGCAGTAAATAAATTAATTAATTCAATATAAATTCGGTTAATTAGATTAAAAAATATCAACTATTCAGCAAAATTTATTTTGAAATTAAATTATTTTTACTTATAAAATTAACCTTGCATTTACTCAAATATTGGTTATTTTCTTTTCTTTCCATATGTATCAATGTTATTAATTGTAAAATCTAATAGAAAAGTTTGTATTTCTTTTAAGTAAATAACAAATTAATAGGATCCAAAACATTTTTACTTTTTAATGTAGACTCAAAATAAATTAATTTATTTTTTAATTTAAAATATTCTTACTTCAAATCAAATTCATTTTTAAAATAATTAAAATAAAATCTAGCAAAAAAAATGATTTTCATGTTTTAAGTAATACAATATCTCCAAAATTTGGGTTTATATTTACAGCATTAATAAAATAATAGTATTACACTAAATTATCTTATTTTTTGGCAAGTATAGGTAACATTTGATCTCAAAATATAAACAGGTCAAAAAGAATATATTGTATTATATATATTTTTTATTTTATAGAATATCATCAAAAATATGATTATTTGATTTTTACAAATCATAATTTTATTTTATACTATTTTATCATATAATGATTAGTTATTTGTTTTTGTCAAATAATAAAGAAAAAATATAACTTATTTTGAAATAAAAATTAATTAAATTCTAAATATTTTGCAAACAATATTTTATTATAAATTATTATAATTCATTATCAAAAATAATATTTTTATAAAAAAAAAGATAAATTGATAAAGTTAATTTTTTATTGTACATATATTTAATATCATAATATTTATAATATCTTTTATTTATTTATTTAATTCAAATTTAATATCTTTTCAATTCATTTTCATATTTTTGGAATATCCTTTTAATGTAATGTCCTATTAATCACAATAGGTGTTTTTGACACTTATTGGCTGATTGGCGGTAGTTAACTTGTAGAGAGATTTTGAGAAGACCCAATTCTATTTAAAGAAACCGGAGTCATTTACACTCTCACGGACTAATCTAGGTTAACTTAGGAAAAAGAATTCGATAATTAAGATTTGATTGGTTTTTCAGGAGATGGTAATTAATCTTTTTAGCAGAGTATTGCAGGAGTTTTAGAGACTGAAGGAGTTTTTTAGGAAATAATATTTGTTTAGACAAGTTGATTGTTTTAATCGACAACATGCTAGACCACAGTCTTCGAAACTGGATGAGGGTTTATAATCACATTTTTAGTTGTCGCTCTTTGAACTTCTTATCCTATTTAAGATGGATTGAAAGTTTAAATTGAGCTATTACTTGAATGAACAGAATCATTAAGATTTTAAACAACTTGAATATCATTTGCTGAGGTTATTGAAATCTGTGAATTTGAATGATTGTGATGAATTACCGAGACTTATTTAACAGGGCTTAACTGAGTTATTTTGATGAATGGTTATGAATTGTTTAACTATTGTGAGTGTTATAACTAACTAGGTATAACAGTTTGAGAGTTAGAATGATGCAATGTTTTTGTAACAACTAATGGTGAACTTATAACAACACTGTTATTTATATTACTTTATGAATGACTAATTTTATGTGTCTACTTGACTGGTGAAGTTAAATGTAATTTTTACATTGATCCAGGGTGTTATGGAGGAAGTGATGCCTAATTTTAATGACGTATAGAATGATTTCCTTAACTATCAATACTACTTAAACTATTATGAGATTAATAGAGGATTTATGAAGTAGACTTAGATACAATTTATTGTTTAATTATAGTTTGCTATATAACAGGTTTGAATTCGCTTCTGCTTGTATGAGGAGAATGATGAGCACTGTGAGGATACTAATTAGGACGGAATGTTTAAATAGCACTTTAATGTACAGATTAAGTTTATTAATATGTTGCTGCTTACTAAACCAATTAGTTAACTGATTGTATTTTTGCAGGGCTACTTGTCTATGAATAGAAATGAGGTTAACCTTAAAAGTTAGCAGTAAATGAAGAGTCTCTTGATTGATTTCTACTGTGAAGGTTGTCCAAGAAATTTGGGTATTGTTGCTGATTTTAAGCAGGTACTGCTTCTTAGAAGGGGCTTTGGATGTACTATTAGGGGAATTAAGATTGTGGGCGTATTAGAAAATCTACGTTTCCATTAGATATAAAGCTTGAATTAGGGAAATTTTGAGAGTTATTAAGTTCATTTTCTAACATATTTTCGCTGCCTAAGTAATCTTATGTATTGTCTTTATTTTCATTTTTAGTGTTTGGATTAAGCTATCCATTCAAAAATTCAGCTCTAGCATTAGGAGATAAGAAATTCTAATTTTCATATCTTCTTTAAGGTGAGCCTCCCCTAAAAATGTCAGAATTTTTAAATGATTCTAATGATTGGTCTCTACTAGGTTAAGGTTTTTTAATTTCAAAAGGAATATAAGAACCATAGCTGTTATATCTTGTATGGTAGCCTTCACTTTATTAGTTTATGCTTAAAGGCATTTCTTTTCTTTCTTCCTCTTCTTATCCTTCTTCATTGTTAATAACATTCTACTTGTTTGAAGATTTTTACTTCTTAAACTCTTAGTTAAGATCATTGAATGTACTTTTAGGAAGAAGAGTATTTGATTGCAAATTAATAAGAGTCGAGTTAGCTGGAGTAGTGTATCCACTAGCCGGGAAAGCCATTGTGTTATTATTAGAATTTACACCAAAATGAGTAGAAGAAACAGGTAAATAACTGGAGTCTTGCAAAATTTAATAAGAATTGTTTAAGCTTACTTGCTTTTAATCTGGATTTTGTGAGTCATCTCTATTTTAATTGTCTAATCCAGTTTAGCTTCTAAAAAGTATTGGTTTATAATCATTTATTCCAATATGAGACAGAGAATTGTTTTGATCAGGCTCATTTGAGTTACCAAATGTTTATAGCTTATTACTTATTCCAACATTGCTTTCGTTATTTCTTTAAAGATTACTGTTTAAATCATTCTATGGCAAATTTTCAGCTTAATAATTGCTTTATAGTTAAGAAATACCAATTAATGAATTATTAGTACTTCCTTTGTTAATTTGATTGCTATATTAGTTTTAACCAAGTGGTAAATTAAATTAGTTTATTGAATTATCTTTTTACAAGGAATCGTTTAAGGGTTTAGAAAATTATGATGATAAATTTTTAGCTGCCTTTTTTAAATCTTCGCTTTCTTAAAATGATAGAATTCCAGCTTATCTATCTAAGTTATCTTGAGATAGCATAGTTTTAAATTATATTTAATCTTAGTTATCAGATAATTTATCAAATTAATTGGTTTCTTATTCTTTTGGTCTGAATGTATTTGCTTAGCTTTATTCTCTTGAATAGACAACTGAACTAGGTGATTAATTGAAAAGATTAGTATCAAAATTTGTGAGATTTTATCTTTCAGATTCTAGCAGAACATTTATTTTACCATTTGAAGGTGATAATTGTCTTGCTCCCTAAATAATTCTATCTATAACTTCGGAATTGTTTTGAATTTATTGCTAGCCACCATAGCTATGAGCTTACTATATTTTTAATTCATCTTTTGGAGTTGCATTTTAAGAAATAGGACTATTTAAACTTTGGAATTGCTAATGCTAAAATTAGTTATTTGGAGATTGGGTAGAATACTTGGGAGATAACTTGTAGTATTTATTAACAGTGACTTATTCTTGAGGAGGTATACCATAAATTTATTACTACAAAATTTGACGTTATGCAAACGAATCTATTATTGACTTATCCTATAGGTGATCATTTATTTTCTCTTCCAAAATTTGAACAACTTAAGGCTTAATAATCTTAAGACCTTCTTTTTCCTTTCCAGAATAGGATTCTTTGAGAATAGCTAAATTAGTTTGAATAGCTTCTGGAGTATTAGAAAATATCAATCCCTAACCATCAAAATTTTTTCTATCTACGTGATCTAAAGTTTATTGATAATTTTCTCCATAATTCATTTAAGCCACAATTTAATTTTGTTCTTATTCTACACTTCTTCCTCTTAAAGTATCAGCTTCACCTATTTTTTAAAACAATCTTAAAATTAAGCTAATAAAATATTTTTTTTTGTTACTTATTTTTTCTGTTTTATTTTTACTAATAAAATCTAACTCTTGCTAAAGGTTATTCGAGATTTTACTGTTTACATTCTACTCTGTTTTTCTTAAATTGTTGTATTATTTTTCAGGATCATAACCTTTTCCTTCATTATCGAAAGTGTATAGTAAATTGGCTTGATTTTTAATGTCTTAGTTAGCTAAATCTTTGAGACGATCAATTGAATAAATTTGTTAGTCTTATACAGAGTTTTATAAGCTTTAACCTTAACTTTAAGGTTTTTCTACTAAAAGAAGTGCAGGATCGAATATGCTAGTTGAAGGATTGAGAGTAATTTCTTAACTTCTTTTTATTAATTTATAAATTTATTAATAAATAATTAAAATATAATTTAACAAATTTACTTCTTTGTTTCAGAGTTTTTATTTTATGCTTTGTGCTTCTTGATTAAATCATCAATTGTATCACTCTGTGCTTAAATAACGGAGGGATAAACTTAACTAGCTAGGCTCTCTTATTATTCATTTTATTTATCAGGGAATTATCTATAAAAGCTATCATTTAATTATTGTTAACTTTTATGCTTTTGCAATATTTAATCAATAATATCACTCTTATCTTTGACTACTGACTCTTCAATTTATACAGGTAAGTCACTTATTTAATTATTTTAGGAACTATATTTTAACAAAAGATGATTTATTTATTCTTTTTTAAGAGGTTATTATTCTGGTTGATTTAACTTTAATTGCTATTCTGAGCTTTGAAGATTTAGTAGGCTTTGTGCTTAATTAGCTTAATTTATGTCATATTTTTTCATTAGTTCATCAATATTAATTTAGTCTTAAGTTTTAATTGTATCATCAGGAACATTATTATTGTTATCTTATAATGCTAACCCTTAGTATTTCTATAAAATAGTATCGATAGGATCTTTTTATCCTGTTTGTTATTATTTATTTAATTCTTGAATTACAGAGCTATTGCTTTTTTGTTGATCAATTTAATTTAATTTTTAAGTAGAAATATCTTGGGGGTAATCATTTTTAAATTTATTTAAGATTTCATCTATTTTATCTCCATGCTTATTTTATTATTCTTTTTCGTCATCATTAATTATAGGTTATTCTTACATGGACTCTTAGTTGTTAAGAGGCTTAAGACTAGAGTATTTATGAAGGATTTAATCTATTTCATCCTAATCCTAAGGCTACTATACAATATTATTTTAATCTTCTTTTGAACTATTTATTTGTAAAAATGAATTATTTTGATAATTTTCATTTAGATTATCTTTTAGAATAGCTTAGACTATATTCTACTATTGATTTTATTCAAATTTACTTTATTTTATTGATGAATTATTTTACTCTAACTGAAGAGGTAAATTGTTTTCTAGTTATTATTGATTAGAATTGTTAAATGTTTTATCAAAATTATCATTATTTGAATCTTAGAATCCTTATTAATATTGTTAAATATTTTATTAAGGAGATGATATTGGGATTATTTCACAATACTATCTTTAATTGGTATTATTTGTAGGTAGATAACTAGATTCTTTTTTATCATCTTAACAAGAAATTTATCTGCCATATAATTAATTGTTTAGGTTGGATAAATTATTACTATCTTTGCTTGTTTAATTTTTTAAATTATTATCATACTCATCTCCTTTTTTATCTTAGTTATCTAAAGCTTCAATATTAATTTATTATTTAAGCTATTAATTAATTTGTGGATTCAAGAAAGATTGCCTGTATGGTGATTAAAGTTCCACGGAAGATGATTCCATATACTTATTTAAAGTTAATAGTCCTTACGATTATTTAGAATACTAATTTTCATCATTATTTTAATTATCACTATGTTATTTTTCACCTGTCAAACTATAAATTAAAATTTTTAAATAATTAATTCAATTATAATGAATTTATTTATAATTTACTCTGAGCTAACTTTTTCCTTTTAATTTGAGGCTTATTCTTCAATAAGAAGGCTATCTTAATTTTCTATAAATCTATTAAATTAAAAATTTTAAATAATTAAATAAAAGAATTTTAAATTTTCAAATAAAATTAATTTTTATTGTTTGTAAAAAGAAAAAAGCAAAAATTATAACAAAATAAAAATTTATTTACTCTTTTCTAATTTTTTAATCTTCATCATCCTTTTCTAATTAAATTTAAGACAATTTACTATTCTTGTAAATTTCGTTAATATATTTATCGGCATCTATTTAATTGAAGGAAGAATTTTAATTAGGATTATTTTGATTTCTAGTTTGCTCATCTAATTAATTGGAAGACCTTATTTAAAATATAAGTAAATAAAAAATATAATCTTATTTTAAAAACTTTACAGTTAGATGTTTGGTTATTATCCTAGATCTAGCTAAGACAATTTACTATTTTTGTAAATTTAGTTTACATAATTTTCTGCATCTAATTAGTTGAAAGAAGAACCGTAATTAGGATTATCAAGAATTTTAGTTTATTCATCTAACTAGTTACTAGACCTATTTTAAAAATAAATTAAATAAAATAAAATTGTTAAATTTTACATTTAGATGTTAGGTTATTACCCTAAATCAATCTAAGATAGTTTATTATTTTTGCAAGTTTCGTTTGCATTGCTTTCTTCATCTAATTAATTGAGAGAAGGATCTTAATTAAGATTGTTAACAGACTTAGATTGTTCATCCAACTAGTTCAGAGACCTATTTTTAAAAAACTAGTAAATAAGCAATATTATATTTTTAAATTCTACATTTAACTATTTGGCAATTTTTATAAACTTATCTATGATAACTTGCTATTTTTGTAAATTTCACTTAAATAATTTTCAGCATCTAATTAATTGAAAGAAGAGGCATCATTAATATTATTTTAACCTTAAGATGTTTTATCTATCTGAACATTAGATCTATTTTTAGAATAATTAATTTAGATAAATAAAAAGATAATATTAAAATAATATTACGTTTGATTGTTTTGTTGAAGTTAATCTAATTCTAACTGAGATAATTTGCTATTTTTATAAACTTCATCAATATAACTATAAGCATCTATTTAATTAAAAGAAGAGCCTTAATCTTTTTAATTATTTTAAGCTTAAGCTTAATCTTCGTCTAATTAATTTTATGACCTATATTTTAAATATTTGTTAGTTAAAAAAAGAAATTATATCTTAAAAAAGTTTACAATTAATTATTTTGCTATTATAATTCTAATTCGAGCTAAGATAATTTGCAGTTTTTATATACATCATTTATATACCCATCAATATCAAGTTTGTTTACAGAAGGCAATGAGCTAGAACTATTATTTTGTTTTAAATCTTATTGAATGCTCATTTCATTATTTTTATTTTTACTATTTTATATATTTATGTTTTTATTTAATAAAAAAAATAAAATCATTTACTTTTTCTAAATATCTACACCTTCTTAACTGTCTTCATCACCCGATTTAATAATTACCTCTTATTAACCTGCCTAGGAAGAATATTAATCCTTAAGTGTATTTGACTCTTTTTCTTTTTGTAAACTAGACTCTTGATTTCTTTTTAAAAGATAGCTTAAAATTATAATTTATTAATAAAACTAAATGTTACTGTTCTAATCTACTATTGAAACTTTATTATGATTTATCTTCATTTTAATCAGTTGTGATTTTTGTTTGTTCTTGATTGAATTCTATGTTTGAGGTTTCAACTTCTTTTCTGTTTTCTGATTTATTTTAATCTAATTACCCTTATTAGTCATTTAAAACTTAAGATTATTTGCTAATTTGAGGTTAATCTTAAATTTAGTTATTTTCTATTTATTTTTAGCTGTTTTCTTATTCAAATTACTAATTTTCTTATTTTTGTATTTGATTTTATGTTTTCAAATTTTCAGAGTGGTTATTTATTTTTTAATCATCAAAAGGATTTATTAATTGACTATCATTTAAAAGCTAATCATCTAAGTTTTTGATTTAATCATCATCTCTTTTAATTTAAATTTATTTATATATTAAGTTTAATATTTAACAAATTATTTACTCTTTATTCTCTGATTAACTCTAGCTATATTCTTAACAAGTTTCATTGTTCTTCTAAGATGAAGTAGGATTAAATTGATTATTACTCTTTTGATCTTCTGATATTTCATTTTATTAGTTTGATTAATTCTAGTTATCCACATCTAGCTTATTTAAAGAACTTATTGACTTTGGAAGATCAATATTTTTATCTTGCTATTTCTCTTAAGATTTATCATTTTATTCTTAGATCAACATTTATCTAGAAAATTAAAAATAGTTTATTTAAAATAAAATAAAATTTATTTTACTTTTCTTTTTCAAGATGCTCATCATTTTCTGCTTTTTCAATTTGTAATTAAGATAAATTGCAGTTTTCATACACATTTTGGAGATAGTTATTAGCTTCTAATTTATCTATGGAAGTAATGGATGGAATGTTTTATTTATTTTCAGACTAAGGAAGATTTTAATTTGCATTAATTTTACTTTTGTTTTCTTAATTTAATTCGTCAGAATCACTATCTGAATTGGTATTGTTACTTTTAATATCCCTATTTTTTTAATATTAATTAAAATAAAAAATAAAAATATAAATTTACATATTTTAAATTTCCTCGTCTTCACTATTTTCAGACTCTACTTCTGAAAATTTGCAATTCTAAAATAGGTCATTTAGATAATTAGTCACTTCAGCTTTAGTTATACTGGCAGCTGATTTACTGCTTTTACTTTTCTTACCACTTGAATATTCTTACTGTTTGTTACAATCTTAGAGTAAATCTTCATCGTATTATTTTTTCTTGAGTTTTTTTGAATAGTTACTAGTAAAACTTTCTTCTGATTCTTAATTAATTTTCCTTAAAGATGATTCTTGATCTCTCTCCTCATCGCTTTCAGAATATTAGAAATTAGATTTTCTTTTGCCTTATATAATCTTTGAATTTAAGTCTTCTTAAGATGATTGAATTGTTATTTCTTATGATTGTACTGTAAATTCTTATGAATGCTCTGTTAATTTGCAAAGATCTTTTGGTTGATATTTCTCTGCTAATTTTTTCTATAATTTTTTCTTTTTACTTGACTTTTCTTAACTTTATGGAATACTTCCAAACAAATCACTTAGATAATCTTTAGCATCATTTATTTAAAATCCTTATTCTTAAAGTTAATCTTCTTCATCTTATTCGATTACATCTTACATTTTATCAGAGCTTTCATTACCTGAAACACAATCCTTTTCCTAGTGGGAAGATTAAGTTAAAATTTCATCTTCGCATTCTTTTTATTGTTTCTCTGAAGAGAATTATTCATTTAATAAATAATCTAAAGGCTTTTTGTTAAAAATAACTTATTAATCAAGAGGGATTGATTCTCCTTCTTATGACTAGTTTAACAACAATTATTCAAATTTTAATCCATTGTTTTGAAGTAAATCATGTATTTTTTAAGATTAATTCCTTAAATCATTATCTTAAAAGTTTTCTTCTTAACTTATTAATTCTTTTTAATGCTTTTCAGATACTTAAGACTCAATTTAATCACTCTCGCATTAATTAGAAGTAAAATCTCTTACAGTTTAATTTTTTGGAGTTTAATTGCTCTCAGATGAATGTAGCTTTTGATATTTTTCGAAACTCATTTGTTACTATTCTTGCTATAATAATTTATCCCCTGAATTTTTCTTTTTCTTTGATAAATTTAACCAGTCATCTTCTTAATCATTCTACTCAAAGTCTTCTATTTATTTTTTAATTTCTTCACTTTACTTGTTACTTTATTCTTTATCCTCTTATTTGTCTTGTTATTATTCGTTTTATCTGCTTTTTACAACTTCTTTAATATATTCTTCAATTGTTTTTGATGGATTATTTTGCAACCATTCTTTAGCATATTTAATCTAGTTCTCAGATAGACTTATTTATTTTGTAAAGGGTTCAACGCTAAAATTACTAATGTTATTTATTTCTAATATTTAAGCAATTTCATTCTAAGCGTCAAAAATTTCTTTTTATCTTTCAGGATTTGGATCTTGGTTTGTATTTGGAGTAAAGAAGCTACAATAAATATTTAAATTTTCATTTTAATTTTATTTATCATTCTTATTTTAAATATTGGATTCATCAGCAACAAGGAAATCAGCTTTATCATCTTAAGCTATGTTACTGTTTTGAATAGAATTATTTATAGATTATTGCAATTAGTTTTACATATTTTAACTAATACTGACTTCTTCATTCTCTTCTGTGAATTTTATAACTTCTTAATCATTAAAAATTTTTTCCTGTTCTTGCATCTATTACATTAAAGTATCAAACTTTCTTCCATTTTATTTGTTTTCAGTCTAATTTTCTTCTGCTTCAACTTGGTTGTCGTATTTTTACTAGCTGATTATCTTTTCGGCAACTTAAGCTTTTTCATTTTAATTATTAAATGCATCTTTTAGATTACTATCAGCCTGCTCTAAAGTTATATTTTCTTAGGGCAAGAAAGATTAAGCTAATTAATAAGGATGAAGAGGTAAAACAGTAGCTTATTAACCATCAATATCATCTTTTTAATTTTGATTTTAGAAGGATTTTTATTTGATGTAATCAATATTTGTAACTAAATTATCAAGAACTTCATCTCTTAGCTCACTATCAAGAAGTTTTAAATCATCTTCAGAAGTTTATGGAACGAAATGAGTAGGTACAGATAACGAAGAGCCAATTAAATTCTTTTAGAAATTAAGAACTTAATCATCTTTGTGAGAAGGACTTGTTTACTATGAAGAAATATTTGAAGGTAAATCGCGGCTAGTTAAATCTCCTTCTTTATTTTAAGAAGAGTTAATTTCTTTTTATGATCCTAATTATTGCTAGGATACCTATGAGTTTTATTATTATGGTGTATCAAATACTCTACTTCCTAAGTTGCTATGATTTGGTGTAGGATTTTCTTCTTCAATTTATTCTAACTCGTTTCTGCTATCTTAAACGTCAACATTTTTAATCATATTCTATGAACTAAAGCTGCTGCTTGATTTTCTTTATTCTAAAGGTCCTCCTTCAGCAGTGTAATATTAGTTTGAAGATGATTGATTTTATAAATCATTACTTTTTATTGAATAAAATACTTCATCACTTTTTGCACTTTAGAATTTTTCTGGTGATTCTATTTAATTTGCACTGATTCTTTCATTTTTTTATTCAGGTTATTCCTCTAAATCTTTGAATATTTAATTATCAACTGAATTGAAAGATGGTATCCTATTGCTACTAAATTAAACTTAGCTTACAGATTATTAAGTGAGTTTCATATCTCCTGTTACATTGCAAGTATCATCGCTTGTATGATTAATTTATTCTACCTATTAAATGTTAGAATTATTATCTAAAAAGTCTCTTTCGGGTGATAAGCTCCCCTAAGAAATACTTTAATTTAATCTTATATTAACTGGTTCTTAATTTTCTTCATTTTAAGATTATTTGTTATCATTCTATTAATCTTTAATTTAATTATTTAAGTTATTAGAGTTTTACAAATTTTAATCATTTTGATTGGCAGTTTCTTAGGTAAGAATCTTTGTTCTCTTTTGCAATTCTTCTTATTAATAAATAGCTTTAGAATCTATTCCTTCTTAAAGTTATTCTTGAGATTCAATTTATTCAGATTTAACAGATTAATTTTCATCATCATAACTATTATTATTTTATTGATTTTGTAGTTAGGTTAGTTCTTCATTTCTTTCTTTATCTTCTGCTGATAAATTAATTGGTTGTTATACTTTTTGCTATTATTGTTATTAGTTTTATTCATCACTAGAGATTACTTAATTTTTTTATTCATCTTAATCTTCTTATAGCTTTTCAATTTAATCAAGTTTATTTGATTCTTTATCTGTTTCCCCTTCTTGATTTTAATTTGGTTATTTCTTTTCTTAAATATTAAATTCATCAAGTTTTTTAATTTGATCATTTTCTTTATTTATATTTTCTATGTTAATTTATTCTTTTTAATCGTGATCAATATATAGCTATTCTTGCATACCTTCCTACAAATTTTCTTTATTGCTTTATTTGACTAAATTATTTTAATCAACTTAATTATCATCATTTTATATTTATTAGTCTTAAATTTATTTCTTAGTTTACTCAACATCTAATGATTAAGGTTGTTAATTCAAAACTTAATTATTATTTATCAAATCTTTTTCTTTATTTTACAACAACAATTAATTCTAATATTCATCTTTTGTTTCTTATGAATCCTTATTATTGTTTTTCATTTCTAAATTTTCTTTTTACTATTCTTAGACTAAAGTTTCAATTTAATTATCTGCTAATGACTAGTTCTTTTCACGAGTTGACTAAGTTTACTCAACATCTAATGATTAAGGTTGTTAATTAAAAACTTAATTATTTTTCATTGAATCTTTTTCTTTATTTTACAATTACATTTAATTCTAATCTTAATCTTTTGTTTCTTACTATTCCTTATTTTAGTTGATCGTTACTATATTTTTTTCTTATTATTCTTAGACTATTGCTTCAATTTAATTTTCTTATAATTACTATTCCTTTTAAATAGAATTCTCATCAACTATTTACTCATCATTAAACTATTATCTTTCTTAGTTAGAAGCTTGATATTACTTTTATTATTAGGCTTCAATTAAAGAAGACTGCTAATCTTAAGATTATTTGACTGTATCATTATTATTTTATTCATTTAAATCTGTAGTTTGTTACACTTAAATGTTATTATCCTCCTTTTAGTTAATATCAGATCCTTTTTCTTATTTAATTTGATTAATTAATTCTTCATTCTTTAATTCTTCAATAATTCCTTAATTTTAAGATAAAAGTAATTCATTCATTTCATCTGTTTATAATAAATCACTTTATCTTTATTATTTACTTTACTCTTATTTTTGTTGAGCTTAATGAGATACTTCTTCTTCTTCTTCTGAATTAATTTAATTATTATTTTCATTATTTTATTCAGATTTAATCTCAGAAGAATCTTAAATTTTTGATATTATTTCTAAATGATTCTTAGTATTTTAAGATTCATTCAAAATTTAAGAATTGTTTTGTTCATTTTGATTTTGACTATTTTTATTGTCATTTTATTATTATTCCTCTCCTTCTTTTGTCCCTAAAGTTTTTAATTGACCTTCGTTTAAAACTTACCTAGAGTCAATTTAATTTCTACTTAAATCATTTTAATCTTCTTTATAATCACTAAATTCATCCCATTTAACACTTCTATATGAAGTATGATTTTAATTATCTAACGACTTGTCTACATCTTACAACCCTGAATTATTTAAAGAATGCTAAGAAATGCTATTATCAGCATTTGACTTAACTTAGAGTTATTAATTTTCTTACTTTTATAAAGACTCTTAAAATAATTAATTTTATTAATCTTAATTAATATCTTCCTAAGAGGCTTGGTCTTATATGTTTTGTTTATGCGATTAATTTTTGTTTTCATCAGATTTGTTAATACTTTATTAATCACTAACAAAACCTTTAATTTCTTAGTCTTCTTCATTTTGTAATTTTTGCTATTAATTTAGGGCATCTTCTTCTAATTATTCTTAACTTTATTGTTGTACAAGATTTGTAGGGTTCTTATTGTTTATATCATTTTTACTTTCTAAATTTATTTCTTATTGCTTTTATTATTCTTTACTTTTTAAGTCCTTAAAAATATCATCTTGATCTATTACTTGCTCAGATTATTCTTATTATTGTTTAGGATTTTCTAATTGTAACTGATCATTAAGAATACTTGGGTTAGAGGTAGAGGGAATCTCATTTTTTTAATCTGATTATTTATCAGCTTATAAAGTTTCCTCATGATTTGCAGAAATTTATTTATTATGTTAATTAGTTGAAGCTTAAATTTATTCTAAACTCTCTTAGCTTTATTCTTCAGGCTTCTCTAAATTTTATTTAGGTTACTCTTAAGTTAATATAGACTTATTTTAAGTATCCTTAAAGCTGATAATTTAGTCTCCAATAATAATTTTTGGTAATTAATCTTCATTATTTTAACTAGAATTCAATTATTATATGCTATCTTATTCATCATTTAATGGCTTTTTATTTTGTTTTTTAGATTTTTTACCTGATTCATCTGTATTTTCATCATCTAATTCAATATTATCTTGGTTTATATTTTAAATATTTTATTGATCATCTTCTGAATGTACTATACTGTTGCTTTAATATTAATCTTAATTTTTAATTGAGTCTTAGTCTTCTTAATCTAAGTGATTTTTAGATCCAGATGTATTAGATACATCATAAATTTAAGAGTTATTTCCACTTTTATCTTCAGTAAGAATATTGAAAGATCCTTATGAGTTTAATTCTTTATTATTTTCATCTTCAATTAGTTGCTTTAATAAGTTACTATTTTAATTTTAATTGACTGGTAAATTAGACATAATAGTGTTAGCTTAATTATTTAATTATTTTAACTAATCTGATCTATCTGAAACATCTTACTATTAATTATAATATTCTGATTCAAATTCGTATTCTTTTTCATCTTATACATTTTCTTCATACTTTTCTCTCTGTCTGTCGTTAATAGATGTATAAGGTGCAGTTTATTAAGTTTATTAGTTGTTTTAATATTCAGTAAGGTCATCATTTTAATTCAAGAGATCGCCTTCAATTTTTTCTTCTTTTTCTTTTGATTGTATTTCTCTACTTTTAGCGAATTCAAATTCAGGTTCTAATTCCAAGCCAAATTCGTTATTTGCATTTTGGTTTTGCAAGTTTGTTGATTCTAGCTTTTATATTTCCTCTTATTACCTTTCTAATAAAATTTATTATTCATAGTGCAATCTTTATGATTCAATCATCTCAGAATATAAAATTAGCTTAGCAAATGCTTAATTCAAACGAGTAATGACCTTAGTCTTTAAAATTTTACTAAAGTTATTTAAAGTTAAATTAAAGATATTCTTATTTAATTGTATTTATTTGAGAAGTAGAGCCAAACTCTTTGCATTCTTTTTCCAGCGTAACAAAAATCTTTTTTATAAATGACGCTACACAATTTTGTCAAGCTAATCTGCATTCTTTTAGAGAGCATTTACATACTATCCTCTAATATACACTTTACTTTGCTAACAGTTGACGAAAAATTCAAAATATTATCTTTGTTTGAATTGTTTAATTACATTTTCTAGGATTCTTAAGAATTATTTATTTCTATAATCTTTATTCTATGCCAATTTTTATATTTGCTATAAAGCTTCTTGCTTTCTTAACTTTGATATTTGCTGTAATTTTCTAAATATATTACTAGCTTATTCTCTCTGCTTGACAAGTCTTCTTTCTTCTTTTTTAACTTCTTCTTGTTTCAACTTTTATTCACTTGTGTGATCACACAATCTTTTAAAAGAATAATAAGCTCTCTTTAACACTAGCTTATCTAATTTAAGAGCAAGAGAGGCACACTTTTATTGCTTTTTGTTGGCTTATATAAGTGTCTCTTATTCTTGCAGTTATTTAAGCAGCTCTTATTCTTATTGTTGCTACTTTAATAACTCTTATTCTTATTATTATTTTAATAACTCTTATTCTTATAATTGCTTTAATAATAGTTATTCTTATTATTATTATCTTAAAAATTCTTATTCTTGCTTAATTTTGCTTGATTTCTTGACTTCTTCATCCTACTATTCTTCTGAGTATCTTAAAGGATTTATTTCATTTTTATCTTGATGTCTATTATTTTATAAATTAATTATTTAAATAAGATTAGTTTTAAAATTTTACTTTTCATAGATTTATTAGTTGGTTTATTTTAAGGGCATATCTTAGCTTTTATTAGGGATATTAGCACTACTGTTATCGTTTAAAGAAGTTATTAAGTTTTGATTGTCTTCTTCATCTCTGAATAGTTCTCTTTAATTTTAATTTAAAACCGAGTGATGGTTTCTATCAGAATTCAAGTTTTCTCCCGAAAGATTTAAAGGATTAATCCCAGATACTTAGAAAGGATTTAATTTCTATTTAAAAGATTCTTCCTTATATGCTTCTTTATTTGCAGAAGATGATGTATCATTAATATCATTTGATTGTGAGTGATTTTGCTTAATATTAGAGTCTTCTTCAATTTTTTAACTGTTTTCTAATTTTACTAATTTTTCTTATGCTTTTTGTTAGCTTGTTTGCAATTCTTTATCTCCTTCACTAAGTTAGATCTACTTGGTAAGCTCTTTTGAATTTTGTCTTTACATGCCTTAGTTTTGTTATTCCTACTCTGTTAATTAGGAATTTATTACATTTACTGCAAAATTTTATTAACTATTAGACTTATTTCTGTTAGCTATAGGAGTTGAGCTTTTTAATTTATTTTTTAGCTCTTCTATTTTTTTTTCAATTTTTCTTGGAGTTGTATCTGAATTATTATCAGGATTTTCTTAATTAAGAAATTATGTGAAAGCCTATCTTAAATTAAATCCTGTATTAGAGCTACTTCCTAAGTTAGATTCACCTTAAGAGCTAATAGGAAAAGAAGATATTTGAGTTTAGTATTAAGTTGATTGCATATTTAATGGAATCTATCCCTATTTAGCTTATAAGAATGATTATTACATACCTTTAACATTACCACTATCATCAATATAAGTTCTATTATCTGAATAGTCTTAATCTTCTTAATCACCTAAATAGGTATTTTTTATAAAACTATGAGGCTGAAGGGATAGCTTATGCTAATCGTTGCGAAAATACCCAAAGTTATTGTTAACAGCTGAGTTTTCATCAAAATTTTATGATCCAGGATTTTTTGAATATCCTGTATTGTTTCCGTATGGGTTATTACCACTGCTTGCGTTTCCACCGATTCCTTAAATCATCATTTCAGCAGTCTTATCAGTTACATTATCTTAGTTAAAGCCACTGATATCTTCATCAAGAATCTTCTTAAAATCCTTTTTACTTTAACTTTCTAATGGTTTCTCAATATCACTCCAAAAACTGCTTTATTTACGATAATTCTCCAATTATCCCATTCTTTAATCTTGCATTGAGTTATGAATTTCATTAAATTACTCTTCGTTAGGATCTCCTCCATCTATTATTGCTCCAACATTAAAAGAAGAACTAGTCATATTTTATTGCATAAGCTATTATTGCTATTTTTATTATTTAATTTCTTCTTAAGACATGAGTTAGTGGACAGGCGCACTATCTTAAAAGCTACCTTTGCGAGATACAAATTACAAATATTAGTTATTTGGATGCATATTTTTATTTTTATCGCCTTTATATTAAATAGTTTACAAATCAGGCTCTACTGTGTCTCTTCTTTCTTTTAATGAAACTATTGTCTCCAAAGGCTCTTCTAATATTTCTTCTTCTTAATTCAAGTAGTTTTCACCTAAACTCTACTTTAAGTAGGAAGAATTTTGCAAACTGTTATTCTTCTAAGAAAGCTCATTAGCTCTTTTTTACTCATTTCTTTGATTGTTATTGTTATTGATGTTGAAGTTTGAATTTTGGAACTTTTAGCTCATAAAATAAGGCTAAGGACTGTTTGTACCTTGTGGTGATAGAAAATTAGATGAATTAGGAGATTAAATTAAAGATGGATGCTAAAGAGAAGACATGTCGAATTCCTTTTCTTCATCTCTATAAGTCGTGCTTTCAGCATAATTAGAGCGACTTTTATTTTTAATATATTGCAAATTATTATTTGGATATATTTAATAGTTAAATCCTGCTTGTTCATATGGAGCATTTTTTAGCTTTTGAATTTGATTAATTTTATCACGAATTCTATTAATTTTTTCTTGCTAAATTCTTTAATTCTAGCTATTTTATCTAGATTAGCCAAAACTTGGTGAATTATTTATGCTTTAATAAGGAGCATTTGTACCTCTTCTGCTTGTGCTAACACGTGAAGAAGGATTGTTACTGCTGCTATTACCATTAGAATTAGATGGCTAAAGGTTGTTTAAAAGTTATGAAATCTGATCTTTAATTGCTTCTATTTTTTAATCATCTTTAGGAGATCTCTTACCTTATTTATTTAGTAATTCAATACCTCCTTATATCATATATCGGGCTTTTGAATGAAGAAGGCTTTCATCATTTTCTTCTCCAGGTTCTTCATCATCTGAAACTATTCTAATAACTCTATTTGGTGATCCTTCTCTTTCAAGTTATTCTTCAAAAGCAATTTGTTATCTATGAATTTGGTCAATGTCTTTTTAACTCTTTTTAATATAGCCATCTATGTCATTTATATTTTATATCGGATAGGAGTTTTAAGCAGCAAATCTTTGATTTTTTTACACTCCTAATTAATTAATTTAATTGTAAAAACTAGAGTTGTTTAAATTTTATGAATTATTCAGTGATGCACCTCTTGTTCCTGGGAATAAAAAGCTATCTGGATGATTATTTTAGAATCTCTCTCTACTTGGACTTTAGTTTCTACTATTGTAATTATTATTTTCTAAGTTCTCTAACTCTTTTAGTTCATCCTAAACTTCTCTCATTTCCTAAAGT
Source organism: Tetrahymena thermophila SB210 (assembly GCF_000189635.1). Taxonomy (NCBI): domain Eukaryota; phylum Ciliophora; class Oligohymenophorea; order Hymenostomatida; family Tetrahymenidae; genus Tetrahymena; species Tetrahymena thermophila. Next base: position 182,844 of record NW_002476426.1, read on the forward strand.
ATATCATTGGGAAGTATATTTTAATTAAATGCACTGGGCTATCTCCTTTTTATGCCTTCATTATTTTCATTAAGGATATCATTTAAAAATTAAAATTTATTATTATTTTATATTTCTTAGCCATTTTTTTAGCTTAAAATAGGAGATTAATTTTAACTTTTTGTCTTTAATTGATTCCATTTTTCCATGAAATTATTATTTCTTTCCAATTACCTACCTCTTGCTTATTCATTCTCTCCTTTATTTGCTTTCTTTTGAGCAGAAGATAGTTATTTAATTTTATCTAAATTATATTCAAATTGTTAATTAAATTAGTCATCCAAAAAACTATTTTTATTTATTTTATTTCTATCTTGATAGTTATTATTTTAAGGCAAAGCTTGCTGCTAATACTTTTGGCCAGGACTATATTTTAATTTGATATATTAATAATTATAATCTAACTCTAAAATTGAATATACCTTCTATCTTTTTAAGGTGTATTTTTTAAAATGTTTTGGATTCTTTGTATTCCCTCGTTTCTATATCATAAAATTTAATAAATTCTTCAATAAATATAATTTAATTTTTTTTTTTTACGTTCTTTTTTGGTTACTTGAGTTTCTAGAAATATTATCACCAAAGACGCTATTTAATTATTTGTTATAGCTATCTTACTATTTTGGATGTAAATCATATGAAGGATGGTTTTTTTATAGAGTGCTGCTTTAATGGAAACTAAGAGGCTTTTAGCTATTCTTTGGAATATTACTAATAGCACTGTCAATTGAAACCTTTCTACTCACAGATTCAGAAAATTAGTTCCCAAATATATAGGTAGAAGGTATAATATTAGTCTTTGAATTACTTTGTTGAGGATTAAAAAACTAACCAAAAATACCTTAATTTGCATTTACGAAATTAGCTTGGCTTTTTTTATTTGAAGGCATATAATTAAATATCCTGTCTTCTTAGTTTTTACTTGAGCTTCTTGAATTTAATTAGCTGAAAAATTACTTGTTAGGTGAAAATCTTCTCAACCCTGCTCTATTAGGAGACTCTCTAAATGGAGATTTATTGAAAGATGCTTCATTTGATTAATTTAAAATATTATTCCTGCTAGGAAAATCATAATCAAAGACATAACTTCCATCAGGTGAAGGTGATCGATTAGCTATGTGAGAATTTCTAAAATAAGAATCAAGCAAATTTTTACAGCCTGAATGTTCTTAAGGAACAAAACCATCAAATAAGCAAGATGAACTTAATGGTGGTACGCTACCACTATTCTTTCTTCTAGAAGCTTTAGATTTTTTTATTTCTATAAGAGGGAAAAAAATAAATTAAAATTTATAATACCTTTAAAATTTAAATTACTGTATGTAATAGCTACTTTTCTGGAATTTTTATTATTTACAAATTATGCAGACTCAAGCTTTTAATTTAATTAATAAATATTTGGTGGAGATAGTTCTGTTGGGAAAGACTTTTAATTTTGAATAAAAGGGAGCTTTTTAAAGGCTAGAATATCCCATTCTAAAAGTTCATCAGATGTTGTAAGGCCATAAACAGCATTTTTACTTGCTGAAATTTATTCTAATTTATAATTTTCAGAAATAAGCAAGCATTGAAGCCATTTATTTATTATGTATAATTCCCCATGAGCTGTTAAACTTATCTACAAATTCTCATCGATGTAAATATAATCAGAAAAAAATGTATCTTTATTTGCTCTAGGGATTATTTACTAAACAGAGAGTGTCGCATATTGTCTTTCCTATGAAGATTTCATCCCAAAATTTATTTTTTATCCAATTATAAATAATTTTTCACCCTCTATTTATATATATTTAAGATAACAATGTTACATCAAAATATTGTTAAAAAAAAATATATTATATTTGATTATGTGGACAAAATAAAATTTAATTTTTATGATTGGTATTTAATTTATTAGAGTCAAAAAATAAATCAGTTTGGTATTTTCCACTAAATTTTCATAACGAATCATAACCAACTAAATAAATTAAATTAAAATAGTTGGTGAATATTTTACCCATAAAAATTAGTTAATAGTTAAAATATCTAAATAAAATAGATAAATTTATCATTTTCATGTTTTAAAATTTTATTTAAAAATCTACTTGTGATAAAAACACTCTGTGAAGGACATGCTAGGATCTTTTTATTTGTGTAAACCTCGATAAGTCCAAGGTATTATGGATAAGTTGCTTTTTTCGTATTTTCTAAACCTAATTAGCCACTTTGATTACTACCCCAAACAAAGGCATTACCATGATCTATTTAATGTTTGTTGAAAATAAGATTTGTAAGAAATTCACTTTTAATACATTAAGTATAATAAAAATAAATATAATTTACCATTAAGTGCTATTGCATGCTTATCGGATGTACTTATTTAGGTTATTCTAATATAAAAAATAAATAAATAAATTATGTTCATTCATATTTTTCAAATATTTAAGAGGATTATTATTGAAAAATTCTTTTATACTTTTCTGAAGTGAATGTTTGAATGAGTTGTGGAGATTTTGCACATTTAGTCTCATGCAATCCAAGGATACCACAATTATATCTATCTTAACCATAAGCATATAGATGTCCTTATGCTAATTTTTAAAATTTTATATAAATATTGCATATTTTAAATTTAAAACTACTTATAAATACTTTAAAATTTATAAAATAACCCTACTTGACAAGAAAAATGCGTGATATTTGCCACAGCTTAACTAAGATATTCTAGGTAGTGAAGTAATCTAGCATGGAGCAAGTTCCATAACATCTTCTTTTTTCCTTTCTTAATCGCTATTAACGTTACCTAACATCCAAACTTTTCCACCTTCTATATATTATAAAACAAATTGCTAAAAATGTTTACTTTTAGCTAAATTTTGAATAAATTTCATGTAAATTCACTTTAAAAAATACAAAGAAAAAAAAATGAAAATATTAGCATTTGTTACAAAAAGTAAATTGAATTATTACATGTTAAAAAAGTTGCGTATTTTTAAGTTACTTCGATATCTATCAAAGTATCATCCTCATATTGCTATTCTGGCAATTTAATATCGTATATATAATGCTTTTTTAAGTTGAAAATATAGTTTTAAATAATCCTATCAATCCATAATTGATAATTATAAATCAATCTAAATATAAATTATGAAGTAAAAAGTTATTTTTATTAAATAAATTTACTTATAAAGAATCAAAAATTATAGTTTTTGAAGTTTTCTTCATTTTTATTTATTTGTAAACTCTTTCTTCCTTTTTATTAATATGCAGATAATCTACTTTATAAATATTCTAATCCTTATATCCTTTTTTTGTTGCTTTTAATCAATCAACCAAGTAAAATATTTAATTGAATGTTATTTACTTAGTTTTAATGAATACAATTCTTTAAATTAATTATTATTTTTAAAATTGATAAAATTTTTAATTTTTAAAGAATTGATTTCAAATTTTAAGTTCTTTATTATCTAAAAAGATAAATGCATAACAACTTGCACGCCATTGATTTTAATTGATAATTTGTTTTCAGTAAACATTCAATTTTGTAAAAGTTAAGTAAAGAAGTGATGATTAGCATTATTAAAAGCTTAATATAATTATATTTAATGGTCAAATAATTTATTTTTTTACATTTTCTATACCACTTTATTATTCAAAATATAGAGATAAAGTTAATTATTGATGAAATTCAATGAAAAAATACATTTTTTATAATATGCTTCATGATTTTTAAAAATTAAAAATAAATATTTTTAATTTAATTATAAATGCTGCTTATCTTATTAATCTTATTTAATTCTTATCAGTATTAAATAAATTTTATATTCTTTTACTAGTATAATCTTTTTGTATTTTTAGTTTTTTGAAAAATCACTGTAACTACTCTTTCAAATTCCGAAACAATTTTTTTTTAAGTTTTATTCCTTTTTAAAAATTTTATTTATCAGTTTATACTGGAATGAAAACAAAAAGAGAGTTCAAAATTAAGATTTTTAATGAATTAAATAATTAACTAATTTAATTTAATACTGGAAATTATTTAATTCAAAAATTAAAAAATTTTAATTACAATATTTAAATAACACAAAAAATTTTAATACAATAATAATATCAAAGAGCATCATTTACACTACCAAGGAGTTATAGTTATAATAAATAAGCAATTTATGCTTTTAAATGTGGTATTCCAAAATTATTCCTTTTATGATTTAAAAATGTTAGATTTTAAATATATTTGAAAAAGTTTAAATGTAAAGCATAATATTTACTTTGAGCTTGTAAAATGTAGGATATGGTATGATAAGACTTTGTCTTTTAGTTTATTTTTTGCTTCCTCAACAAGCTTTTGTTATTTTTATTAATTAATTTTATCACATTTTGTATAGACTATAACATATGGTTTCATTTTTTATTCAAGCAATTCCATAAGCATTAAATCAACTTCTTTAATACCATGTTCACTATCAATTAATATAAATAAACGATGTAAATGGCTTGAATGAACAAAATAATTTTGCATCATTTTGCCCCAAGCTTATATCTCTTTTCTTTAACCTTTAGCATAGCCATAACCAGGAGGATCAATTAAAACAGCTCCAGATTATGGGTTCATAGTAATGAAGTTTAGTTCTCTAGTCTTTCCAGGCATATTTGATGTGTCCATCATCTTAAAGTTGAGGATTGAATTGATCATTGAAGATTTTCCAACATTAGACCTTCCTATAAATAAAATTATTATTTTAGAAATAAAATAGAAATATCAATATTAAAGAATTTTATTATTTTTATTAAGAATTGTATAAAGAATTGAATTGAATTGATTTTTTACCTAAGAGCGCAAACTTTAAGGAACCAAAATTAAATTTAGTGATAAATATATGAATATCAAGTAGAATTAACAAAATAATTTATTGAATACTTCTTTCCTAACAGCCATTTAGTTCTAAGCAACATCTTTAATGCTTTCTAAGTACTCCTTAATTTGGCTTGGAGAACACTCAAACTCCTTTCTGAAACTTTTAGTAAATTCTTGGCCAGCATCTATCTAGAATATACATAATATTTGATGAATATAAATATGACTTCAAGAATTCATATAAAAGAAGGAATATATTCTTTAATTAGTTAGATACCCATTTCGGTTTGTAGAAATCTGTTTCAATATTTTCATTTAAAGAAATATAAGGCTTTAAATCTCCTTTTAAGTTTAAATTTAAAGTAGAAAATTGTTTATAAATTTTAAGATACATCATGGCAAATTAAAAAAATTATAAAAATAAATAATAATATTTTTACAAGAAATTTCTTTGATAATTTATGAATAGAACTTATTTAGGTGTTTTGGAAATTTAAAATTATAATAAAATAATGAATTCATAATTTTAATTTATTTACATTTCTTCAATCTAATTAAAAATTATAATATTATAACAAATCAAAAATATTTTCAGGTAAATTTTAGATCTAAAAAAAGAAAAACATTTTAAAGTTATTTATTTAAGATAATTAAACAAAATCTTTTTTAATTTTATAAAAATCAAAGTAGTATGAAGAATTTATAAATAAAGAAATTTGAAATATGTATAGTAGTTAAATAAATCAGGCATCAATTTTTAACCAAATTAATCTATAATAGTTATTAATTTTTATGATAAATTATTAGCATTTTTAAACTTTGAGAAAACTTTTAAGGAATAATTTTCTCTCTATTCATTTTTCCTTTTTGAAAAGAGATTATCATTGATTTTAATTGAAATTTATATACTATTTTCATATTAAATTATTAAACAAATTAATTTAAAAATAAAATAAAGAAATTAAAGACAATAGTTAGACTTTAAAATTTAATAAAAAAAATTAAGATATTTATGAGCTAATATTCATTTTAAAGTTATAAAATTTAGATTTAATTTGGGAAAGAATGAATTGAAATTTTTTAATTTTTTAAATAATTTATCATCAATTTTTAAATTGGATTTGTTTAATTGCTATGAAGTTTAATTTTTATGGCAGATTTATAAATAAATATTTTTAAGACAATATTTAAATTTTGAAAAGAAAGATTTTAAAACTTCAAAAGTTATTTATTTTACATTATATAGAGAATATATGTATATACATTAATAAAGAAAAATAGTATGAAGTATTTAGTTAAAAAAGAAAATTGAGAAATTTATAGAATTAATTCTTTAAGCAAAGTTATTAGTTAGTTATTAATTAATTAATTAGACTTTGCTGCTTATTTGAAATTCAAAATTGTAATTTATATAAATTAAAGTTATTTTATTTTTTATTAAAATGTTTATTTCATTTCTAATTAGTCAAAAATTTTTTATAGCCAAAGAAAAAAAAGTGTTGCAAAATTATTTAAAATTTAAGCATTTCTTATCTGAATAGTATATTAATTAGTTTATAGTGCATATCAATCTTACTTTTGAGTTTAGTCTACAAAGTAACTTTTCATTTTGATGTTTATTGATTTAACTTAAACTTCAGGTCCTGACTTAAACTCAAACTTATCAGGGAAATGCTCTTGAATTACTTGTTTTAATGGATCGCTTATTAAAATCCTACCTCTTTCTCCATTAGACTCCATTTTGTTAGCAAGCAAAACATCTTTTCCATAAATGTCATAACGGACTACATTTTTACCAATAACACCACCGATTATATCTCCCTAAATTATATTTGGTAAAGTAAAATTAGCACACAAATTTAAAAAATATTATTTATATCTTACTATGTGAATGCCTATACGCATGTGAATATCAGCATTTTAATCAGATGGGTCTTTTTGTTCTAGTCTAAATTAACGTAATGATTCAATCATAGAGAATCCCATTTCTAGTACGTTTTTAGCTTCAGCGGGAGGATCTCTCTTGTTAGCATCAGAGAAACCCATTACAATGTAGCAATCACCAATGGTATATACTGTAAGTTATAATATAATTTTTATAATTAAAAAATTATAAAATATAAAATAAAATTACATTTAAAGACATTATGCTTAATGCACTTGTGATCAAATTTAGTGAATAAACTTTTGAGCATATGAACTACTTATTCAGGCTTTTTATTGCTTGAATAAGCTGTAAATCCTGAAATATCTGCAAATAGTAGAGTAGTTTATGTGAATTTTTCAGTAAAAATACTATTATCTTCAGGGTTTCTTAAAAATCTGTCAAATATCTTTAGAATAAAAAATATTTCATTAATTTTCAAACTATTTTATTAAAATTTACATGTGAAGGAAGTAAGTGAACTAGCAGACGTACTTCTTAATGTTTTTGGTGATCATTGCTTCTATTTTTATTGAAGAATTCAAGGCACCTTTTTGTAGACTATCTTTTTTAAGACAGGAAACCAATAATTGGTAGAGTAATTAAGATTATATCAGACATGCAATAAGCACCTTTAAATATATCTATGATTTAGAAAGATATAATCAAGCAGAAAGAAAATACAATAGCATCAGTAAAACGTAAGCATTTGTTTATAATAGCCATGATTGCTATTATTTAAATATGAAGCATATCAAAAATTTTGAAAACACCGTTGTACGAGTAACAATATTCTCCTAAAATACTAATTATGCTGAGCAAGTAAACCCAAAGTGTTATTGTACGAAGTTAATGGGTCTTCCATAGCTTTTCCCAACTCAAAACAGGAATTATTGCCATAACTATGCTTATAATATCTATACTATAGAATATCCAGTTCAGACCATTTTAAAGAATCAATATACGGAATGTCATCATTAAGAAATTTAGAAGCAGCATTATTACCAACTAAATGTTAAAAACGAAGCTATGTTTCTAAAATTGTTGTGATTCGAAATTTTTGAAAAGGTGATTCTAATCATGGTTATTTGCTAATAAAAACCAATTGTATTTAAGTACTTCTATTTCATTTTCATCAGTTGCGGAAGTAGATTAAGATTCCTCTTAGTCAATATTTTAAATATTCTTACCAATATCACTCATTATCGATTTCTCCATCAAGTCTTCCTTGACTTTGCTGCTTTACCTCTTCAAAATACCTTCTATGAGTTTAATAAAAATAATTATTTATTTATTTTAAAGTTACAAAGATTATGCTATGAATTAATTACTTGGATCAATAATCTTGAGTTTGCTGAATCTTCTATTATTTTCACTATCTTAATTTACTTTGTATGTAGATGCAGCCACTATAGCTGAACGATCATCTTCTTAAGGATTTTATTAATCTCCCATCTACAAGCTATTAATAGATTTTTGGTCATTCATTTAAACTTTAATACCTGTATTGTTTAAAGGAATAGACTTATTGGAAGGATACCTTTTCTGATCTTCAACTCCATTTTCTAAAATTAAAGAGTTTTACACAGAATTTGGTCTGCTTTTTTTCAAATTCAATATTCCATTAATTCTATCATTTTTCTCTCTTTTCTTTAATATAGAGGGACTAAGCATATTTGATGTTTCGTTCTATCCATTAAGTTCAGAATTTTTTTGAACTTGAATATTTATTAAGCTTACATTATTAGAAATAGGCTAAATATAGCTGGTGTTGTTGCTAGGATATTTGTGAACTGATTTGCTATTTTATTCATTGTGAAGAGAATCTTAGCTTTTAAATTCATCAGAAACTACCTTATTACCTGAATTTTTACGATTTTTTTTCTTATCAAAAAATGGATCTCCTTCTATGATGGATTTCTTAAAGTTTAAAGATTTAGGCATATCTCCTGAGTTTTGATCGCCAGGACTCCTTAATTCTTAGCTTTCATCCACTGCATTGTCAAATTCATCTATTTAAAAAAGCAATTAAAATTTTTATAATTTATAAATTGAATATTACTATCAGTGAAGTGAGGTTTTAGATCAAATATTTTTGTTTTGTATCTATCTTTTTATCTCTTTGTTTAGACTACTTAACGAACTTTTTACTATTATTTATCATAGTCGATAGATGTGTACTCAATATTTTAAGATTTTTAAAAGTCGTTTTCAATAAATTCAGCAATATAATATGATTTCAGTAAGCCTTTACCTTTTGCTTCAAACTAAAATTCTTCATAAGCCCAATCTATGTCTGTTGTATTATTTTCTAAGAAAGGGCTAATCTTTTCAAAGATAATATCAGAGAAAAGAGATCTCCCTGGCTCACAATTTGAACATAATCTGCTCGTTGTATTGACTGTATCACCTATAAATAAATATTAATTTGAATAAATTTAAACAGTAAAATATGATATTAAATTTTTAGATTATTCAAATTAATTTGAATAATAAAATTACAAAAAATGTAAATTAATTAAATAAATTGATACCTATAAGTGAAAATTGAGGTTTATGATAGCCTATAACACCTGCTGTTATGGGACCAATATGAACACCTATTTTTAATTTAACAGGATAGCCATCTCCCCATTACGATTTTGCTGCTACTTAATGCATTTTATTAGACATTATAAGCATTCTTATGAAATGATGAGATTTTGTTATCTTTTTACTTAAATTTTTTTCTACTGCTTTTAAACCACCAGCAGCCATGTAAGTCTTTCCTACTGTTTCTATCTTTTGTAATCCATATTAGAATGTCAACTCATCGAATTCTCTAAAAAGATTATCCAACAAAGACACGATCTTGTAGTCTTCTCTATCCATTATTTTATCGAAATCACTAACATCACAAAATAAGATAGATGCCTCTTCTTAATCTCTTGAGAAATTTGTTTTACCTTTTTTTTGAATAAATTACCATAAATTTAAAAACGACGATTAAATTATTTTACCTAAAATCACATCTTCACGTATAAACTCAGGAAGTAAAATACCTAATATATCTTGCCTTTAAGATTTTTCTTCTTAAAACTAAATTTTAAGGAGGAATTAATTTTTTTAATCTGTTTCCTCTATGTACTTATTTTATAGTGAGATTCCTAATATTGTGAAAATGAGAGCGAAATAGCAAATATATAAGTATACTGAAAACAAAGTTGACTATCCTTCTTTCAAGTATTATTGTTAATCTTTAATAATTTCTTAATTAATGTGTACTGCAAACCAAACATATTGTTGAGCTAGATTAAATGAGGAAAAGAAAACAGAAGGAATGAATTTATAAGGAATTAAACTGATAAAATAGCTGATAAAAGGAGCCAAGGCAATAAAATCTATTTTTTTATACCATCCATAAATAATCTAGAATATTAAAGTGACAGCAATAAACTATTTATTAATTTATGTAAAATTTAAAAATAGTCTTTTATTAATCAAATTTTACCAAAAACATGATTTAATTCATTATAACTAAGAATTTTTCTCTTAACAAAGCGAAACTTAATATGATGTAAATGATACATATAATCAAAGTGAATAACCTAAAAGTAGCTACATTTTCAGAATATGATTCTTCGCCACTCAATGGTTCATTTAAAGAATAAGATAAAATACAAATAATTAGAGAAGGAATAGTGATTAAACCCATATTAAAACGAAGACTATTCAAAGTATATTTGCTATGCTAAGCATCATAATTTTTTTGTAAGCCTTAATCAATAAACTGCAAGCTCGTTTTACTGAATCCTTAGTCTATACTCATAGAAAGTTCAGCAGGATTTAAAACTTTTTAACAATTATTAATTAATTAAACTTTTATATTTTAAACAATTATTTACTTTATTCTATGTGCTTATCAATTTTGACATTTTTAAAGATTTTTTTGATAAGCTAAAATGGTTTTTTAATATGAGTGAGTTAATTTTCTAAAAAATGTTCAAGCTAAGCAATAACTTCAATATATTGCTACCATTCTTTATCAAACATTAGTTAATGATAGCTGTTGACACGATTCATTGAGTGAGACTATTTATTAGATTAATCACCTAAAGTGTGTGATGATTATTTTCTCCTCACACTTTCAAATATTTGCTTAATTTGCTGAGACATAATTTCAATTTAATTAAAGAATTTATTCAGCAGCTAGTCGTTTATAACTACTCTAAATTCAGAATACAAGTAAGAGAATAGAATGCACATAATAACATTAAATATGATACACATCATTTGTTATCCATTTCTAAAAATTTCTCCTAAATCACTTCTGGTAAATGAGCTATATTCTAAATATACTCCTAGATAGAGATAAGAAGCTATGACTTTAGTTTTTAGTAACAAAAATCATTTAGATAAAATATGAAAGAAAAATTAAAAAAAAATTTACTCTCAAAAATAATATTGCAAGTAATAACAATATTTGGAAACCTCACATTTAATTCTTACGAGTAGAACATCTTAAAATGAGTTACTATAATAACCTAAAGAATAATCGATAATCTCAAATTCTCAAAACTTTCATTTATATCTGAGAAAACACATGTTAGAAAAATTAAGAGGAAGTGAATTATGCTTTCAATAAGTGAATTTGTGAATAATGAACTAACTCTGAGCTATTGTCTTTGTACTTTATTGTTGTGATAAAGTTTATCAAATTATTCAAGCTTTTATTAGAAAAATAAATTTAAATAAAAATCAAAAAAATATATTATTGAATATATTTATTTACCAGTTTCATATTACTTTTCGTTGGATCATACAGGAGAATGTAAATAATAATTCTTGGTATGAATAAAATGATTTGAAGGAAGATGATGTCTGAATTTTTAAGTTGCAAATTTCCTGAGAAAAATTCCCAATTTGAAGATAGATTAAAAAGAAATAGTAAAAATGAAAAGTAGAAGCTTTTGAAAATGATGTATTAGAACTACTTAAATAGTTTTGGAGAATAACTTTTCATCAAGTGATAAATGAGATGCAAGTCTTGAATAATCAAATCACCTGCATTGGGAAATGAGAATGAGGTTATAATCTTTTTTTTCTCATCATCTTGTGAAAATTGAGTGGTTCTAAAAGGAAAAATGATATCTTTATTTAAAATATGATTTCCATAAGTTTGAGCCTTTTTTGGTTATTATTTTTTCATTACTTTTGAGCTATTAACTTAAGATTTTTAAGTTTATATTGATTTAAGATCTGATGATAATGCGTGTTCTGCTTTTTAATTGCTTATATCACCTTATCTAAGTTCGAATGAGACATCACTAATTTGCATCATTAAAGCATCATTCCAACCATCTCCGATACTCATAACAACATTTTTAGGATCAATAAACTTAACTAATCTAACAAAATATTATTTGTGTTCAGCCCTTAATTCATATGCTATTACTTTTCCTACATGTGCTAGAATAAAAGCAAAATGTGCTTCTAATGTTTGATTTGTCGAAATCAAATCTAGTTATTTCTGTCCTACTATAAGCACATTCTATTTTTATAAAATTATTAATTTAAAAACATACTAAAATTTTTATTTATTTACCTAAAATACTTTCCTATCTTATGTAAATTAAATAGATTATAATAGTTAATTTTATTCAAGATTTTTCTCAATATTGTTTCCATCATGCACATTATGATAATCAGGTTCACGATTCTCTACCATAGGCATCTTATTATCAGATTATTCATTTGATGAAATTAAGTCTTTTAGACTTGCAAGACTTTTTTTGATAGAAATACTAATTTCATCATGAGTTGTACCTTCTATCTCAAATATTTTCTATGATAGGCCAAACTCGGGAGAGGTGAACTAGGTAAGATTCGCTACAGATTTAACTTTTTCTTAAGTGTCGCCTGATAAAATACCAACTTTAACCAATGAATCATTCAAGAACTATAAATTTTCTTGGAATCCTTCATTAATTTAATCTTAAATAAATATGCAACCAAGGAAGTGAATTTCAGATTCCATTTCTTGTAATAATTTATCATAAAATCCTTCAAATTCTTCAACTTAAGATTTCATAGTTTTAATGTTAGACTCTATTTCTTCTGCTTATTTTCTAGTAACTTACTTTTTTCCATAGATGATAGCTCTGCAACCTAAATCAAACTATTTAGCAATACAGAATCTTAACCTCTCTTTAAACATTTCATTCATGTCCTTGCAAAGATCTAATATGGAAGTATCTCCTCTCACGTACCTATATATTTTTTACAGAAAAATATTACAAAATAAATAATAAAATATAAATCAGTTTTTTACAAATGATAAGTAACAGGGGAGTTTAATATTTTTGACATTTTTTCATTTTCGTTAGGAATCTATGACTCTTCTACAAGAAACGAAGAGCGATTTCTTTCTCTATAAAAATCTATTGATTTTCTAATAACTACTTTGTTGCTGGGAGCGGTAGGATTTTTGGTATTAGAAATAATATAAAATTAATTTCTTTTCATTTGCAACTTACATTTTATACCTAAGTTTTCAATGTATTTAAATATGTATTCGTCTTCTCGTTTCTTACCATCCATTTTTTTGTGGCGACCATCTTTTCCTACCTTGATTTTCCACCCTTAGCAAACTATTAAAGCTTTTACAAAGTCCTAAGTTGAATCTTTGTAATCAGAAAGACGATTTATAAACTCTTCTTCTCCTTCGTGGTAAGTAATTTTTTAAATACTTATTTCGCTCATTTGGCTTTGCTTAATGTTACTTGTAGTTGTGTTAGCGATAGCATTTGTTGGAGCATTTTAATGAGAAAGTATTTATAAATTCATACGAGTTAATCTTTATAGATGATTAGCTCTTTTAAAGCTAACTGGAGAAAGATCTCCAAGCTCACTTAGCAAATTCAATTCAGTTTTTTTAAATTCTGTAGGAGATGTATTACTTTTTAAGATTTCATTAGTATTATTGCTCCTTGAATGTTTCAAGTATTAAAATTATTTTGAAACTTCATGAATCTACTTTAGAGTATTACTGCGCTACAAAGGACTAGTACCATTGCTATTATCCTCACCATTAGCTCCGGCAAAGCGAACTCCTCGTTTATTGATAATAGCTGCTTAATTAATATCTAAGCTAGCGCCACGTGATAGCATTCTTTTTTTAAAAGACTATAACCCTTTTTAAGAAGTTTAACTTGTTATCATATCTTTTGATTCAATTTTCAAAGAAGGGCTTTTTAATTCTTAAGCAGAAGGTTGCTTGCTTTATAAATCAAATCCTTGAATTCTTTTATCGCTGGGATTTAATATATTTGGAAAAGACTCTTATTAATCATACAAGTTGGATGTTACTTTTTTAACATTAAAATTTGGGAGAGGAGACACAACCTCTAAATTTTAAAGAGAAAATTTCTTTTCATTATTTTGTTAGATAAAAGAGTTACCTGTAGGCTAAGGAACTGCTAATGGATTAATATGATATGTGCTAGGAGATTAAATATCATAGAGAGTAAAATTTTATATTTTAATTTGTTGTTGATTACTAAAATTCCACATGGTAACTCGATTAACTTCTTAATTTTCTGAAGGAAGTTCTAAGTTTTCTTCTTCCTCTGAAATGTTAACTGAATATTCCTCCTTTATTTCATCTTGCTCTTAAATGGAAGAATCTTAGCCAAACATACCTGTTTAACCTTCTGTGTTCATTACAGTGTTATTCATTTTTATTTACCCATTTATATCATGTAAATTATTAAAACTTTAAGATTTGTTAGACTTAAATTTAGGGCTTGAAGGATGATTAGAATTGGTAATATTAGCAGAGGAACTAGATTTTTATTTACCTGCTAGTATACTGCTTTTAGGAGATAAATCTCTATTTATATTTTAGGCCATTTACTCTCTCTAATCATCATTTTCTTCATCTTCTCCTTCATACTTAACCTCCACCTCTTATATAATTGTATTATGTTTCTTTGGCATTTTGACTTTCTAATTCGAGCCTATGCTGAATAAAAGACCTATATTGTTTACTTCATTATCTTTATTTTAATATGTAATATAGTTCCCTTTATTATGTTCATTTTTTTCTTAATTTTCATCATCTTGCAAACCTAGGAAATTGCAAATCATTCCTTATTCGTCACTTTAATTCTTCATATCTGAGTTATTTTTATTAGTTTCATTGTTTCTATTATGGTTTTTTATTATGCATTCCTCTGATTTTACTTCAAGAGATCTATTTGTACTGATTTAAACTCTGTTTTCATCCCTTTGAAGGTTTTCAATACCTTGATAATCTTATTCATTTTACTGATCTTATTACTATTTTTAGTTATTCTTTTCATAATTTTAGTTTTGTTATTACTAATAATCTAACGCAAAAGAATATTTTCTATCTTATTGTTAATCTAAATTTTAGTTGTGATTTTAGTTTTTAGTTTAGTTGAAATCTGGAGAAAATTAAAGTTTATTATTATCTGCTCCACCCTTTTAAGGAATAGAATCAAGGGAGTGCTCATTTCTTTAAATTGAAGCTTCTATTATAGGGGAAAAAGCATTCGCTTTATTTTTATCATTTTTGTTTAAATCATTCAAACTGACTACCTCATTTTAAGTTAATCCTAAGACTATATTAGCATTTGTGCTATTGTTATTATTACTGCTAGGAGCAAAGCGGCTAGGAGCTTTAACAAAAACAGATTCAATACGCTTGCGCTACTCTTGTGAATTAGATGTGCTCTTACCAAAAGGACTTTAAACTTCTCCTAAAGTATTCATACGATAGGAACCATTTTTTTGTATTTTTAATTTGTTTGAATCCATACCATTTTTTACTCCAAATAAAGAAGATTCTATGTTCCCATTATTATTACTCATCATAATAGATGTTTAAATAGCAACTTTAGCTACAAAAGGATTATTACTTTACATAAGATTGTGTTTGCTATCAAATATTTTTGTATTATAATTATTATTTTGATTCATTTTGAGTGTCTCAGTTAATTGATTTGCACTTTCTTAGTGTTTATATTAATCTTCTTGTTCATCTTTATTTTTAGGATTCAATACACTTTATCCAGCAGGTTGAATTCCTAGTTAGGCTAATTAGATATCTTAATCATCTATAAAAAGATCCTATTGATTTTCAACGTCAAGCATTTGTTTATAAAATTAAGATTATTTATCTAAAAAATAAAGCTCATTTTCAACAATAATTGATTCTATTTTTAGGCGATTATTAGTAATTGTTCCAGTTTTATCAAAAAATGCCCAATTTACAACACTTAAATTAGGAAGAGCATCTGGATTATTTACTACTATTGGTTGTTTTTATGACGAGTTATTGTACTACAGTTATATCTTTTGATAGATTAACAAAAAGTCTAATAAAGCAAATATACTCAAAGGTAAACATATGCTATATATTATATAAAATGTTCTACTATCAATTAAAATTGTTTTATCATTATGCCAATAATTTTAACTAAGATAGGCTTGTACATCAGATAACTAGGTATCGTTAGCTCTTCTTTCAGTGTAAAGCAATCTACTTAGCTATTTAAAAAAAACCAAAATAAGTATTTAGATAGATATGTGGATAAAACAGATTTTTTAAAAGAAAATTTTGTAGTTAATTTCTAATCACAAACTAAGATTTTTTCTTAGCAATAAAAAAGTTTAAATTGAAAAGCGAGACAGTAAATTAAATTAAATTAAATTTTTTTTTTACCAAAGAGAGCATAATGAGTACAGCTATAAGAAAATAACTAAATTTTGATATTATTCTTTCAAAAAAATTTTTTTTCCTGATATTGTAATTTGTATTATCATAAATATGACTTTCTTTTCCGCACTTTAACACTAATCCGAAAACCCAGTCAACGCGATGCAAATAAGTTCCATTTAATAAAATATTTTAAATCGTAAATTTTTCACCGGTAGGTTCAACTTTTAATCTCAGAGTTCCCTCCATTTCTTCAGCAATATTACTTTCATAATTATATTCGACAGTACAGTTTAATTACTTTTTGTATTCTTCAAATTTCCCTTTTACTTGAGAATTAGGATCCTCTTTTTATATTTTTTGATTTTTAAGAAAAAATTAATTTTGTTAATATTTTTATTTGGATAATTTACCAAAGGTTACTCTAAGCGCTTCTTTCGGTTAAAGTGAGCTTTGACCATTAATTTTTTATGTGTTCACATCAAAGTATCTTTCTGAAGAATCCAATATTAAGACATCAGCTGGAACAAACTCATCTTTCTTAATGAGTAGGATATCACCTGGCTGTAATTATTTTTAAAGTTTATTTGTAAATAAGTAATTTAATTTAAAAATTAGCTCAATTTACCTCTAGTAAACAGCATTTTAAGTGGTTAATTTCTTTTTCCTGTTTATGGTTAGATTATTATTAAAAGTTAAATATTTGTATTTTTGAGAAAATTAAGAGAGAAAATGTATTTAAGTTGTATGTTTCAAATTTTAAAAAAACCAAATAAGATATTACATTTTTGGGGGAATTTACTAAAACTTTTTTTGCTATTTTAATTATACAAAAAAAATTCATTGATTACTAAAAAATGAATTAATCAAATTTTTGTGGAGTTTTTGTTAATCTATTGTAGATCTGTTAGTATATAGAGATTTATCAATCATTCTAATTTATTTATTTTTTTATTAATATTATATTTGATGGCCAAGATATATAAGAAATTCAATGAATAAATTCATTTATTTATTTATTGATTGGTTGAATGAATATCTTTTTAAGTTATTTATACCTCATCGATTAAGTAGCTATGGAAAAATCAAATTTTAATTTAAAATAATGCAGTATACTTTATTTTCTATTAACAAACAATATAAATTATATTTTCTCTCTCTTTTCTTATTTGAATTTTGATAATAATTAAATAAATTAATATGTATGTATTACGTTTTCATTTTGAGTTGATTGGCTATTACTAGATTTACTATTTTAACTTTAAATTTATTATTTTGCTTAGCTTAATTTATTCTATGTTTTATTAATTAAAATAAATTAATATTAATAAGTTTAGCTAAAACTATTCTTACTAAAACTTTAACTTAATAACCCCTTAGAATGTCTCTGTCAAGAAGAAATTTATGGTAATTAATGTAATACTCTTTGATAATAGCCAAGGCAACATAGAATAACAAAGGTATGAGGAATACTTAATATGTATATGGAGAAACTTAAGAGCGGTAGGAGAAGAATAATAATGCAATAAGAGTATAAATATAAATAGGTTTTGATAGAATAGTTTCATTGAGCACTTTAAAAAATAAATTGATTTTCTGTTATTAAGTTTAAAAAAATATTTAAAACTAAAAATAATTTATTTCTAAATGTTTAAAAACAGGGTTAAAGAATAGTAGAATTTTTTGATTAAAATATATATTTATTAAGATTAAATTAGCAATCTTTGGTAGTTGGTATTTTTGTAGTAGTAATAGTTGTTTAGTTAGTCATTTAATTATTTCGTTTGGTATAGTAATAATAATAATTGTAAATACTTACTGATGAGCGAGATGTATAAATAAGATTTTACTAAGCACTTTTAAATTTTCCTCTAAAAGAATTAAATGAGTTAGTACCTCCTTTATTCAGCACAATCTAGTTATTTTAAAAAGAAACATTATTTTAAATCGAGATGCATTTTATAAAATGATCTAATTTTAATCTTTCATAGCTAATATCTATTTCTTTTTTTGAAACTCCCTTTATAATTCAACGAGTTTTACTTATTTTAATGGTATTCTGTTTGTGTGTTTAATTTTTTTGCTGGCTTGCTTGCTTGTTTGATTCAAGAAATTTATAAAACAAAATAGATATTTGCTAAGTTCAAAAGATTTGTGATCTTCAAGATATACTTAAATAAAGCATTTTATTAATTACTTTTCTCTTTAGCTAAGATTGCTTTTATCCATGGCATTCGCATGTACAAACTACTGTATCTCCGTCCACAGATGTAAATTTATTTTGCGTTTAATTCTTAAAACCTTATTCAAAATTTCCCTTTTTATTCTAAGTTTCAAAAAGTTTTTTAACTCGTCCCGCATAGGTAGAAAGTATATTATTCGCTTGGTTAGGAGACTTCAACATACGCTTAGTTTTTATCGCTCTCTTTTATTAATGGCGAATAAAAATCGCTAATTTTATATATTTGCTTTTAGATTTGTTAACCTCTTTACGATTATTTCTAATATTGTAATTTTAAGGTCAATGCTTTGAGTTATAAATTTTACTATGAATTTATCTTTTTTATATAATATAATCAAGTGAGAGATAGATAGATCTTAATCTTGGAACCTCTTTATTTTTCTTTTTATTAAAATTTGTAAAGATTTTAAATAGTATAGATTTATTGATTTTTTTACTATAACCTTAAAAATTGATTGTCTTTTACTTTTTGTTCGTTCCTTGAATGGTTTATTTGCTTTTATATTACTTACAGATAATGTTAAATTCGTGCTATTGTTAACTATTTAATTAATTATCATCTTTGGCTTTTATTGTTTGACTTAATATTCTTATGCAACAAATGAACTAACAAATTTAATAATTTAGATTCGAGATAAAATAACTTAGTTCTTATGATAACAGATCAACTAATAGTACTGCTCTAGAAAAGATGTATTTGTAAATAAAAGTATTAATTCTTATGAAAATATTAAATTTAAAAAGTAAATTATTTTAATGAAAGCGTATTTGTTTAACTATTATATGTATTTAAAAAACCTAAAAAATAGATTTTTAAAATAACTAACTGAAGAATAAAACAAAATTAATTACAAAAATTTATACAAGTTAAAATCAAAACATGCAACATAAATAAATAATTTCTAAAATAATCTAACTATATTGAGAAATACATTTATATAAAGCATTCCTACAGTAATTTTAAAATTAGTTAAAGCTTGTTTTTATAAATTGTTAAATTGATTTTTTTAAAAATCCTAACTGATATTAACTATTTAATTAATTAGTTAAATAATGTATTCTTTTGGTTGGTAAAAATTTTTAAATTTTGTAAATTATGTTTTAGACAATAAAATTTGATTATGATTTATATATTTTGATTTAATTAATCCTATTGTGTTAATTTTTCAATAATTTAAATCTAATTAAATAAATTTTTTAAATCTAAAAATAATGTCTAACTAACTAACCAACCAACTAAAACAAACTAAATAAAAAAATTAATAAATTTTTAAAAAATAACCTTATCGAAATACAAAAATAGCAATAAATATTTGAAAAAGATATTTTTTAAATATTTAATAAATGAATAAAATAAATAAAATCTGTTAAAACAAACATTATGCATACAAATGTATATAATTTTAAATGCATTTTTCAAATATTTAATATCATCATTAAGTTTTTTCTTTCTTTTTTCCGTTTGAACCATTCTATTTATTTTGTTGAGTTTTTTCTGGTTTTTCATTTTCTAATTTTTTTTACTAGATTTACTTAAGTTCTTACTCCTTTTGATAGTATTCAAGAGGATATTTAGTAGTGTGGTCAGGCTTAAATCTTAAGTATAAATAATACATTATACTAGATGAAATTACGATAATCCAAGGAACAGAAATGTAGAGAGGAGTGGGTACAAATTATATATTACCAGCATCTTAAATAAATTTAAGGGCAATGAAAGCTTCTGTAAAAGTAATGAAAAAGGTAATCCATCTGCACTTGCCACTAATAGGATTTTCAACTCTCTTTTTAGTTCCCCAAGTATCTATGTCAACATATATTTCTTTAAATGCTAAATTAGAAAGCAAGAACCAGACCAATAGTCTATACAAATTTAAGAAATTCTAAGGAGGTATCCACAAAGAGTTAATCATGAAGAACCCACATAAGAAGTTAGTAATGATAACAAACCATATTGCTAACAACCCACCAAATCTTCTATGGCATTTCCAAACCTTCCAATCGAAAAAGCCTTTTGAATCTTTTCTGCCAAGCCAATCGTATGGTTATAACTTAAATAATTTGCAAACTAATAAACCTATTTTAATTATATTTACAATTACATTAAAATATGAATCCCTTTTATAATTAGAACTCATTTGTTAGTTTATAAGTAAATAGATAAATAAATAAATATAATTTCTAATCCTAAAAGATTTCAAAAAATTTTGAATTTTTTTTATTTAAAAAACTTAAAATAACCTTATTAATTTTATTAATTATTCTAATAAATCTTTATTTTCTAATCATATTAATAAAAAAAAAAGTATTTATTTATTTACCTATAACAATAGCAGTAGTGTTAGAAAGAATGACATCATGGAAGACATGATCCCACCAGCATTCTCTGAAGTGAGGGAGAATGTGTTAAGCTGACAATTCTACATATTTAAAATAAAAACTAAGCTAAGGAAATTTCTAACTATAAATTAAGTAATCAAAAATAGGCAAAACATTGTTGTTTTAGATTGAACAAATATTTTGAAATATTCAACAAATACAATGAATTCAAAAATTGATTGAAAGCTTACCTATCAATTCATCTAAGATAGACCATGTATGAAGAATATAGGGATCACGAACAATTAAAGTTGCACAAAACCAGTTAATCAAATGAATCTAAAAGTAATGATCAAAGTTATCAAGGATATTATCCCATTCGAGTTCGCAATTGTCATCATAAGTATGGTAATCTTTACTAACTTGCTTGCCAAGTTCAGGATCTAAATGCTTGAAGATATTACGAGCATCTTTAGTATTTTAAAATGATAAAAAGACCAAACTGCAAACATAGATTAAGCAGAATCTCAAAACACCTCTCCAAAAGGCTTCATTAGGTCTTAAGAAAGGTCCTTTGTAGTTTCTTAATGTGCCTTCAGCTATGAAGACAACAAAAGCTCCAAGTAAACCCCTTCTGTAATTGGATTCAGAGTTATCAGTGTGTTGAAGAGCGAAGTATAAAATTCCGCCAAAAACTACAGTAAACAAAATTTATTCTGCGTATCTCATCTACTTTTATATTCTTATAAGATATTTTTAATTTATATTTTAAATATTTATGAATTAATTAAATTTTTGATTATTTTTGTATTTTTTTTGAATTTATAGAAATGCAATTTTTCTTTTCTTCTTGATTATTCTATGTGAGCACTAATAATCCAACACGAATAAGTGAATTCAGTATCATTGGCTGCACTATTCAATTCTTAAAGTTAAGATATTTATATATTATTAAGCGTTAGTCTTCTAAATGTTTGTATTCTAGCTTCTTATTTCTATTTTATTATATAATATTTGAAATCAAAAACTAAATTAATGCGAACATTTTATTTTGAATGCGTACTAGTTTTAATTTTTAAACTTTTACAATCTTTCACAATATTACAGTTGTAAAAATTGAAAAAATAAAAGCATCAAATTTGCAAATAAAAAAACAAACGGGATAAAAAGAGTGATATTAAAATATTATATCTAAGTATTCTTACATTTCTAATATTATGATGATTTTTAATGGATAAATAGGAACATTGATTTTATTAAAACTAAAAATGTTTATATAATCATTAAAATTTCCAAATTTATAAATATCTCAACTGTAATAATAATTAAATAACCCATTAAAGTTGTTTGAAAGAATATTCAAGTACTTCAAATACTCTATTATAAAATATTTAGTTACTCATATTCTATTTTTGATAATAATTCCTAAATTTTTATAAATAAATAACTAATTTTTAGAATTGATTTATCAAACAAATATTTGTATTTAACATAAATGATCAGAACATAAAAAATTTACAAGTTAGAAAAATGTTTTAAGCTTTTGTACTTTTATAAAATGCAGTCAAATAAGAACAAACTCTTTTTAAGAATAATATTAATAATATCATTTGAGAAAATTATTCCATTTTAGAGCTAAGCCAAGTCTAAGACCAATAAATAAATTAGATAAAATATAAACATTCATACATACATACTTATTTATTACAATATCTTCTACTTTTATTAATATATTTCTATTATTACTTTTTTCATTTATTTATTTTATTATCAACAAATTTTCATATTTAATTTTATCATTTTAAGAACTGATTTTGGCATCTCCATTGATTTATTTATTAACAATTAAAACAAAATATTCTAAATGCTTTATCAATTTTAATTTTTTTTTGGAACCCAGATCTTTTTAAAAAATAAAAACATGTTTTGTAAATAAAAGGATAAAAGTTATAATTAAATTACTTGGGTGGAGCCTGAGTTTATCTTTTCTTTCATTTTCTTCATTCTCTCTTCTTTTTTCTTCTATTCTATAGAAGCAATGATTGGAGTTTATACCTTTTCAAATTTCTTAACTTTTTCTTCAGCTATGAAATTTATAATTATTTTATTTTTATTTAATTGATGATTAAAAATATTAATTACTATCTTCATTCGCTTTTCTTTCAATTTATGAGATGTCTACTTTTTATTCATTTAGCTTTGATTACTGTTCTTGATAATTAACAAACTGAGAATACATATATCCTATAATCATATTTAAAATCAGAGTAATTAATATATTTTAGTTCATTTATATTATATACCTGCTTTATAATCTGAATCTATTGAGGACTAATCTTTATTTTAAGGATTTATTTAGTAAAGCGATTTTCTTAAAACAGGTTCATAAACTGTGTTATCTATTAAAAATATTAAAAATAATTTTTAAAAAAATCCAATAATATATGTCTGATTTTAATTTTTTAAAAATTTTACTCTGTTTATCTGCAAATTTTTGCTTAAAGTTATTCAAAAAATTTAATCCATTTTCTTATGTATTAAAGTTTAAGTGAGCTCTTGAAAATACTATTTCCTTTTCCCTTAAATTATTTATTTTTATTAATGATTCAATAAACTGCTGAAAATATCTACTTTATTTAACCAGGAACATAATATTAATATATAATGTTGCTTTAATAATCACGAATGGCTTATTAAAATTCTTCTTTAGAGAGATTTGGAGGTAATTTTCTGACATCAACTCTAAATACTTCGCTTTAAGGTTAGCTCATTTTAGTCTACTTAAATTTTGTAATATTTGTATTGCTATATCTATAAAAAATAAATAGTGTTTTGTAAATTTATTTTTAATTATTTCTTTTTTAGCTTAGATTATATTAATTAAATGTTAGAAACTAAAAATCTTCATGTGTGATTGTAAGATTTTACAAAATATGAATATAATTAACAAAATTATGATTCCAAGCATTAATTTTAATAAAAAAGATTTAATTATAATTTTTGAAAATATTTTAAAATAATTAAAAATAAAATTTAAAATAAATTAAAAATTGTTTAAACAAAATTAAAAATAATTCCTTTTCACAAAAAATATTTTTTTTAAATATTTATTTAATAATGCTTAATCTAAGTAAAAAGTTTAACTTTTTATATTTTATTGTATTAAAATAATATGATTATTAATAATTAAATTAAAAACAAATGATATATCTTCGTTTATCAATTATGATAATTAAAGACAAATGTATCAAAGTCGTGTTTAGACATAATATGATATTTATAGGATCACCAGATAAATAGATAACTTTTTAGATTGGTATACTAACTTAGATGCTATTAGACTGAAGATATGATATAATATAATATAAAGTTTCTACCAAATTTAATAGATAAAGAACAAAAAGAAATTAAATTTTAGAAATTTTTTAAATGGATATAGAGAAGTAATTGATTGAGGGGCGGGCTTGATATGGAAATATTTAAATAATTAATACAATTAATTATTTGAAATATGTTTATTTATACAATAGAAGGAATAAGAGAGAAATGAGAAAAAGAAGAGAGAAGAATTGTGAGGAATATCATCAATAATTAATAAGTATAATTCGATTCTTTAATCAAAAAAGTGAAGAAAAAAATTAGGAAAACTGACTTAATTGATTTATAATAAAAATAAAAAATAAAGATAATCAAAAATCATAAAAGAAAATTTTGAAAATATTAAGTAAAAATAAATAAATAAATAAATATATTTATAAGTAATTAAATTAAAAAAAAATATTTTATTTAAACAACCAGCATCTAATAAATATGAGCAATCAACATCACAAAAAACCCTACAACAACTAATACTAATAGACAGGTGGATAGAACAACAATGGCAGCAATAATAAGCAACAGCCTAACTCTTAAAAGTAGAATAACCATAACTCCTAGGATAAGAATGAATAACAGCATTACCACTCTCATTAAAAATAACATAATAATTATGGCAATAACTATAATGATAATAATTACAACAATAGCAACGAAAACAAAAACAGCTCCTAAGGATACAACAACAGGAATCACAATAATAGCAACAGTAACAACTAAAATTATCCACAATAAAATAATTCATAAAAGGGCTAGAACACAAACAACTACAATAATAGTAATAATAATAATAATAACAATTACAACCAAAATAATGATTAGAGATTTACTTAGCAAGACTCAAATAAATAGAAAAACTATAGAAGCAATAGCATTAATTAATAAAACAGATAGAGCGAAGATGATAGCTATAGAAATAAAGTGAGCTATGCAAACCCTAATAATTAATATCGTAGTAATAACAATAATAATTACAATAACAATAAAAATAGTGGTAATAATAATTATTAAAACGAAAACTAAGGTAATTAATAAAATCACAGGAATCAAAGAAATTCTTATGAAGAAGATGGCCATTCTTACGATAATTACAATCAATAAAGAAGCAATACTTAAAATTAAGGCTAATATCACTAATAGAATTAGAAGAACTAATAAAACAATAATTAACGCTTCAACAATAATAACAATAACAATAACAACAACAACAACAACAATAATAACACTAACAACTAAAGAAATGACGAAAAAAGATATAACAATAATAATAATAATAATAATTAGTATAACAATCAAGATGACAGAAAATAATATAAAAATAATTAGTAATAATACTCTCAAAATTATTAATAGAATCGTAACCAGCAAAATTAAAATGAGGAGGATTACTAAAATGATCAAGTAGCTATCAAGAATAAGAATTATAGATCATCTGAGAATAATGAGCACAAGGTAAAGATAGCCATGGCTACAGTGATATAAAAAGTTTATGATCATTGTATGAACAAACTTTACACCAATAGAGAAAACACAAGAATACGCATTATGTCAGCTGGTAAGGCGAACAAAAAGGCAGTCATTCTTGCTGAATTGCTAAAAAGAAGAATTAATGGCTTATAGCAACTAAACTACGTAAAAACTCTCAAGCCTAAATTCAATAATTAAAACTAAAACAAAACTCTCATTTCCTTCAATATCTTATTGACAACTTAGGAATTAGATAAGAATCATTATGGATATTAAGGACCTCTTCCTCAGTAAATAGTTAGAGAAATCGGCAATTATCTCGAAAAACATAATCAAAATAAATAGAAAAGCCATAACAATAAAAACCAACATCATTTGTAAAATTAAGATGAATTCAGTAATAATAATAGTAACAACAATAGTAATAATTATAACAGGAATTAAAACGATAGAAATATTGAGAGCAATAATAATTAATAATAAAATAATAATAACCCAAAGAAGCCAAATAATAGAGGTAACAAAAAGGGTTAGCCTAATGTTGTTTAGAGCTACTCTAAAAATGCTAATAACGATAGCCAAAGTAATACTAATAATAGAAAAAATTCTGCCTAAGATTCTTAGTATAGTGAAAATAGTAATAGCTATCAAAGAAACGATAGAAATCAAAATGTCAATAATCAATAAAGAAATGTGTCAACTGAAAGAAGACCCTACAAACCAAACAACAACTAACAAAAGAATGAAAGCTAATAGGATTGGAATCAAAATAAAAATGACCAACAAAAACAGGGTTATTCTTAGAATCAGAACAAAAATTAGAACTAACAACATTATCATAAAGATTAAAATAATGATAGGTATTAGAATAAATCTCATAGCTAGCAAGATTAAGCAAATCATAATTAGAATTTCAATTAGCAAAATTATTAGAAAAACTAAAATAAAAATTAGGATTAAGCCTAAAGGAATCAAAATAGGTAAAATTAAAGCTATAACTAGGCCAATTAACCTTAAAATAACAAGAAAGATTATGAAAGAGATAATAAATAAGATTAACAAAAGCAAGAAGTTCAAAAGAAGTAGCCAAAGAGAGACTACCAAAAGAAGGTTGAAGAAAAAAGAACAATTAAGGATCAAACTAAAGACACATAGAACAATAAGGACTAACAAAAAAACACTCCTCACTAAGGAAACGAAAACAACAAGCAAAAAGGAACAGGAAAATAATAACACAACCAAAACTTTAATTAGAATAATCCTCATGAAAACCAACCAAACAATCCCTCTGAGCAATCCAAATAAAACAACAATAATATCCACAAAAAAAGTAAGAACAGCCAAGTGGAGTATGAAAAGAAGCACAAAGAGTAAAATACTCAAGCTCCTGCTGGCTAGCAAAATCAAAACTAAGAAAAGGCTAATTAAAAGAAAACTAATAGCAGTAACCAGACCTAAAAACCAAAGCCATAAAGACCAGTTTATGTTGAAAAAATGACTGAAGAAGGTGAAAAACAAGAGTGAAGAAAAATATATTGAGGAACGATTAAATAAATTATCTATATCTAAATCAGTATCTATCAATCTATTACCCAACTGAGTAAATAAATAAATAAATTAATTCTTGAAAGTTTTGGTGGATTAATTATTTAAATATGATTTTAATTTACAATTGTTTAGTAACTTAGAATAAAGCAATACCATTTATTTATATATTTATTTATATACATACATTTATCCACTAATTGTTTTTAATTAATTAATTAAATATTTATAAATATTTTTTATCTTTTTTTTATTTAATTTAATATTTTTCAAAATCATTCATTCATTCACTTATTAATCTATTAATGATTATCAAATATCCCTTATTTAATTACTTTTTATTTTTTTATTTGTTTATTTATTTAAAAGCATAAATTTTATTCAAAATATTCGCTAATCAATCTATTAATTATTTTCTTTATCCTTTATAAATATATTTATTTATTCATTTATTTGTTTATTTATATTTAAAACATAATAATTTCAAATTATTTATTTACTTATGAGTTATTTATTTTATTTAAATTCTTAAAAATAATTAAAATTATATAATATAAACATATTTTTACATATTTAATAATAATTACATTTTATTTTTAATCAACCAAATTTATTTCTGTAAATTTCGTAATAGAGGAATAATGCAGCAGGTTATCCAATAAAGCAGAAGCTTATCCAAAAAGCAACATTTCCTAATTGGGAATTTTCTAATTTAAGCATCTATATAACATAAATAAATTAAGTTAATATTTTATTCTAAAGTAATTGAATTAATTACCTTATTAAGACGTCTTTAAATTATAATAATGGGAGCTTAGAGCCACATAGCTAAAAATGAGTGATAAGTAACTACATTTAAGGCACCACTTACTATCCATTCATGTAAAAATGCTGATAAGGTAAATACCAAGAGGTTGGAAACTACCTTATTGAAACCTCTTTTAAGCATAGGGTTGTAGAAGTGACGAACGCACCAGTTATGAACAGGCAAGTTCCACATTCTCCAATACTACTCTAAATCTCTACAATTCCACCAATCCTAAATGTTAATTAGTAAATTAAAATACTTAAATAAAAAGTTCTGATAAAATTTGACTTATATTTAATAACATTTGAATTTTATAGAATGTTCATTATTCAAAATAATCAATAAATTACTAAATAAAACTATCTATCTCCATATCTAAGAAGCTCTGCTGTGATGTTAAGGAATACTTAGAAAAGACCAAAGAATCCACTCACCCAAAAATAGAGATTAGGAATTGACAATTTAAGCATTCTTTCAAGCAAGAAAAATATACTTTTATTCTCAGGTAATTTGGATAATTCGTAAGATTCTTCTAACAAGGGACTAACATACTATACCCATAGAACTCTTTGATAAATAAGTTTTTATTTATTTTAATATATTTTTGAGAAGTAAAAAGAGTTACGTTTAGAAAAGGAAAGTAAATATTAATTCTACGAATCTCTTAGCAAGCCAAACTTTTCTGATTCTTTGAGTACGAGGATAAACTAACTAAAAGCATAAGGTAGGAGCAGCTAAGAAATAGAATAAGTCTTTTAACTTGAGCAAAGCTTCAGGATTCTTTACGTGTTTCTTAAGCATTTCTAAATTCTATTTTAAATTGTTTATTTATGTTTATAATTAGAAATGTGACTAAATAGTAAATATTACGTCTGAAGAAGCTTCAGATTCAGTAATAACTTCATTTAATGCTTTCTTTTTTTTGTTTTCGTCTGTTTCAAACTTTCTAATTCTCATAATTAAGAAGTAAACATTTCTTAACACATGAGCATAACTTATAAGCTTGAGCCAAATAACACAGCTGATCATAATCAAAACAATACTTGGTAGGAAATGAAGATCAAAGAATTGTTTGAATAACACAGGAACTATCAATACAAACATAATATTTATAGCGTTTGCAACTAATGTCTATTAATTTTAGTTTGTTAATATTACATATAAGTGTTTATTTAAAAAATTTTGCTTACTGCTTATGGTGATAATTTATCAGAAAAATTGAGTTTTTAGATTATAAATGCTGCCATTATAGAAAAGAATAAAATAAATGCTAAAATAACAGCTTCAGTTTACATGTAGTTGAAAGGCTGTGCATACTTTATTATTTTTTAAAAGATTATTAATATAATAAATAAATTGCTTTTTTAATAAATATTTACAATATGATGTAGCTAAATTCCATACATCTTAGCATTATCAACGATACTCCTTATGTTATTTGCTAATAAAGCTAAACCAGCAGCATTTAAAAAACCTCTATAATTCTATTCAGGTGATTCAGTACTTAATAGAGATGTTCTATTCATTTTTGCTGGATTATAAGAAAGAGGCCCTTTATACTTAACAAAGACCTTTCTTTCATTAATCTTGTTTATAAAAAAAGAGATTTTTATAGTTTTAAAGATTTTATTATTATATAATAAATAAATTTTGCGAATCTTCGTGAAACTAAATTTTTTTTTTTTCTATTAAATTTCAAATTACATTTTCCATAACTTCACGGATTGATTCACGAGAGTTAGAAGTCATTTCTAACATCAAGACGGGTTCGCTATCTTTTTTCTCTTTATAGAAAATTTTCAAAACTCTTATTTTATAAAAAAAAAATTGATTTTGAAAATAAATAATTTGAGTAATGCTGTAAATATTAGTTTAAAAATAATAAAAAATAGCAATGAATTAAATGACATTATTTAGTACTAATGTAATATTAGGATGCTAAGGATGTTAACATTTGTATGATAACGTAAAATAAAAATATATTGAAAACTAAATTGAAAACTTATGTATTTTACTTTGAACTTTCATCATATTAAAAGTCAGTAATATCACACAAGAAAGTACATAAGATTTAGTTTTTATTTTCTAAAATATCTATGTGATGTGGATCTGTTTTAATCTAATAAGATTAAACATCATCTTTCACTACCTATTCTGCTTTAGTTTTTTCTAAAAATAAGATGTGATCTGTTTAGTAAAACTTAATTTTAACCTCACTCATTTTAATTTTTTTTGATGAACAGATTGATTCTATCTTTTTAATTTATTATTTCAAAAATTATTATAAATATTATAACAAGTGATCATTAATTAGTATTAATTGATCTTTTTTTTATTTATTAAATAAAATTTTGCTCCACTTATCACATACCTTACTCTTCTATAATAGTTGATTTTATTAAGTATTAATAAAAATAAATAATTTTGCTAAATTAATTGAATTAGTTGATGATGATGAAGATTAGATACTTTTGTTAAGAAATTGATGATGATATTTTCAATTAATTTTCAAAGATTATGATGACTATTTAAATGAATCTACTCTAAACCTTTAATTCATTAATTGTATGATTTAAGAAAAATAAACTCGGCTTTACTTCAAAAATTAAATTTTTTAATTATATTTTGTAAGGTGGGCTCAATAGCTTTTGAAAAATACTATAAATGTATTTTTTTTGTCTGATGTAAAGTATGGAAATAAGAAGTTAAAGTTCCTAAAATATATTCAAGAATGTCTATCCTTTGGTAAATTATTACAATTTGTTACTTTTATTTGAATAAAAATATTTCAATTTTAAAAAATAAAATCTTCAATTACATCAATAAATTTATTTAATAATGATTTGTAGTGCGTAAGATAAAAACAAAAAATCCATAATTTTTAAATATCAAATATAATAGATAGTATGTAAATTAAGTAAATATTAATTAATTATCTTAAGCTCCTCCTGAAAAATAAAAATATATAATTGATTTAAAAGTGGTGGTTTGAGAAAAAGTTAATATTAAATAAATAATTTTGGTTTTGAGGAATTATTTTTATATGCTAAATTAATATGTATGTGCATTTGATTAATTCTACTTATTATAAAAATTGCAAATAGATTTTTTTGAATAATATAAAATTATGCTTATTCTTTCATTATAGTTTGTTGATATTTAAATAAATTTTGGAATATTTCTTGAGAATGTTAATTTAGAAAAATAAATCTAAAATTAAATATTATTGAATTGCTTCTAAAATTATATTATTTAAGGCTACCAAAGCTTTTTAAAAGTATTATTTTTAAAACTATTCTTTCTTAAGATTAATGGCATTTAAATTATTAAACATAGAATGTTTTTAACTGGAGATATTCAAAAGAGCTAGCATATTTCAGAAGAATTAGAATAACTGTAAGAAGAGGAAGGATAAAATAATAATGATTCAGATTTAGATGAATCTTTCTTAGAATAACTTTCTTAAAACCATCTAAGAGAGTAGAATAAAGAAGATACCAAAGAAAGATAGACCTAAAATTGTTAAAATATGGACAATGTTAAATAAATTACATAAAATAAAATAAATCAGAAGAACTAAACTGCAGATTCTTCAAGTTTTTTAGCTTTAAGTATACATTTTTACTTTTTAGTAGAGCGTAAAAAATAAATAAAATAAATAGCTATTTGTTATTTATTATTTTGATATTTTTTCTAAACACATAAAAGAAAATTAATTAATATCTATTTACTAGCTTAAATAATAGGGAAAAAAATAAGCTCTCTCTTTTCTTTTCCATTTTTGTTTAAACTTAAGTAAAAGTTAGATCTTAGGTTGGAATCAAGCATATTTTGTAATATTACACATATTTTATAGGTTTTATAAACAAATTAATTTTTTTTTTGGAAAAGAAAAAGAATATAGTATTACTATAAAGGGATTTATAATTAGTTTAATGCTGTTACTAATTAGTTACTTATATTCACTTGGAATTAAAAAAACATTTATAATTCTTACTGTGTTGATAATATCTTGTTTCTACAAAAAAGGAATTTCACTTAAGTTGCTTAACTATCTAATATCTATCCTTCTATTACCTTAATAAGGATATTTGAAATTGAGAGATAGTATTTTTTAAGTTTATGAAAATACTTATCTTTAATTTAAGAAATCTCTAACTTTTATCAGAGAGACAGAACTATTACTAAATAGAATGAGATTGTAAAATTAATTTAAACTTTATTAATATAGATTTAATATTACTTTAATTTATAACTTAAATTTTAAATTATCCAATTTTTAAAAAAGCATTCTAATTTTAAGCAGAAAGAACTTAAATATTTATTAAAATATCATTAATACATTGTATTAAATGATATTTAAGTTGGAATTTAGAATAAAATGGCATTTACATAAAAATGTTAATTCTTATCATTAAATTTTGGTTGAAAAGTTAATCATTATTTACTACTAATTTATAAAAAATTGTTCATTTATACTGGAGCAATTTATTTTTTTTTTAGCAAATTATTGAATTGCTTTGAATATTCTTTATTACTTTCTTTCATTTAGATTTGTTAAAAATTTATTTAAATTATTTTACTCTCACTTTTATAAAGTTTATAAAATAATTTACATTTAATTAAATAAATATAGAGGTACTCCATCATAAATTATTTAAAAATTTGAAAGAATCGCTGAGACTCGATAAAATTAGTAGATTGATTAAAAATAATACTCTTAAAACTCTGAATAAGATAATTTGATTAATGATTCCTACAAAAATTAATTAGTCTAATTTTAGTTTAGCTGTATTAATTTAAGGACATAAACAGTAGAATTGCTAATTGAGGTGATTAGTAGATACATAAGTTTTTTGAAGATTATATATTTTTTAAAGAAAAGTTAATCTCTCAAAATTAAATGCTAAATATTTGAAAGTTAAATACTAAAAAAGAGCATTTAAATAGAAAATATTTCTAATTTATGGAACACATTTTGTGACATTGTGGAATATTCTAAAAGTCAATTCAACGAAGAATTATTTTGTTACTACCTATTTATTTTAAGTAAATTGTTTTTTATTTTATAAATAGATTTACATAAAAAATTTTAGACATTTATGATTTCATCTTACACTTTATTTAAAAAGTTGGTTAAATGAAGAAAATTTATGACAGCAAAAATGCGTTAGAAAAAGGTTTTTAATTTTTTTTAAAACAAGAAATGCAAACATTCTAAGAAAGTGATGAAGTGAAAAAAATCAAGTAAAATTAAAAAAAAATTAAATTTTTACAAACCTAGATTAAATTTTTAAATCTACTAAAATTTTTTTATAAAAAAGTTAAGAAAAAGAAGAGGTACAATTACTTCCAGTTCTCAAATAAAAATACTCTAGAGAATGTCATAAGTATAAGCTTACTCTTAAAGCTCTGGTTAACTGCACTATAGAAAATACTAATTCTGATCAATTATAAACAGAATAAATATAAACAGAAAATTGTAATGAATTTAAAAAAGAAAATTTAAAAAGCTAAAATCAAAAATTCATTTCTGAGAAAGCAAATAACCAAAAATAAAATAATCATACAGTATTTTTATAGAATGGTTAAGACTGGTTAATTTAATTAAGAGATTAACTTAACTTATAAATGCAAAATATGATTTAAATAAATGATCAAATAAATCAATAATTAGATTTCAAACTAGGTCTTGTGAACCATAAGAACTAATAATAATCTGAGAGCTGCACAATAAATGAAGGTTATTAAAATTAAGAAGTAAAAGAAAATATTTTTGAAAATGTAAATGATCAAGATATACAAAATGACTAATCAAACACCAAAAATATCATCAAAGTTTTTGAGGCTAACACATTCATTGATGATTAATCTGAGAATTAGTAGGAAGGATTATATTTTGGAAAGAGCTTCATTAGTAATAAAATTTAAAACTAAGTGGATTTTTTAGGTGAAATGAAAGAATTTTTGTAATAAAAGTAAAAAAAGCCAGTTATTGAATAAAAAATAATTCTAGATTCAGAAGAGGAAAGGATTAACTATGAGAAAAATAAGATAAATATGCAAGATATTGCCTAATAAAGATAACTATTTTAATAGGCTAATAAAATTTCCTTACTTTCGGAACTTAAATTTGTCATGAATAAATGAAGATCTACTAGTTTATATTTTTTTCTAATTAAATAAATAATAATGAGAAAACAAATAAAAAAATTTTTTTCTTGTTCGTATTATAAAATTATCATCAAAGTATTCAAATTTTAACATTTAATTTAAATTTTATCAATGAAAATCATTTTTTAACTTACAAATAATTGTTCTATACTATTTAGCAAAATAGACATTGGAAATTTATAAATAAACATACAAAAAACGAAAGACATTATCATGAATTAAAATTTTTCTAAAAATAAGCTAAATCTAATATTTTTGAGTATTTTATTTATTTAGCTAGAAAAATATAGATTAGCTTTACTAATCCAAAAAATTAATCAAGGGTAATCAAAATATTTCTAGAATACTTAGAAAGTGATCTCTAACTTTTCAATTATTTTGAATATATAAGTTCAATTAATTTACTTCCTTATCATTTTTCCAAACCTGTTTGTGTATTTAATTTATTTGGATCACATTCAAGTACTAGACTGATTAAGAATTACATGGGTGAGCATTTAACATTTAATTACTATTAATTGTTAAATGTATTTGAGTTTTTAACCACTCATATATAATAATTAACAAATTGAAATTAATTGTTTAGTAAGCGATGGGGAAAAATAAAGATACATCCTCTTTCAATAATTAGTATAACCAATTGACAAATTAATATATAATACATCAATAATTTATTTTCTCTTTTCTTTCATTAAATATAATTGATTTGGATAAGACTTAAATTAGAAAGAATTTTTTTTTTGTATTTAGAATAAAAATATATAATCCCAGTTGAATATTTTGGCATTAAATTGAAAAATATATATAGCCTTTTATTTAATTAAAATTAGTATTATGGCTAAATAATGGAGGCTTCTCAATTTTGTTATTAGATTTTCATATTTCAGGAATATACTTTGCATTAAGCACAGCAAAGAATATTATGTTAAATTAATAAATGATTTTGTGTAAACTGCTTAGTACATGTTGTAGCAAATGTTATAATTACTAAGCAACTCTTATTCTGATAAATTATCATTAATTTTTATACATTTAAATGAATTTTTAAATTAATTAAATGCGATTTGAATCAACTTGAAATAATCAATTAGTATTGGATTTTGTTCTTTGAAAAAGAAAAATTTCTTAATAATTCATAACAATTACATTCTTTACCCAATTAGAGACAGACAGATACTAATACCATTTGAATTATTATTTAATAATAAAAATAATAAAAAAATTATCAAATTTCATTTAAAAAAGATTGATTGAATTTATTTGCTACATATATAATTATATCATAGATCTTTAACTTACTAACTAGCTAACTTATGATCTAAAGCGATAACTATGAAGGAGCCATATTTCCTTCTGAAAGCTCCTAAAAAGCTAAAATTGACACACCTAATTTCAATCCAGAAAATAGTACAATCAGTTAAAATATAAGTGAAGGTGAATATAGCACCAATTTCTAATAATATGACTAGCAGAAGCGCCTATCTTGGCTTGACTGCTCACTGATGATCGCTAATCGAACTACTGCATCAAACAGCACAGAATTTTAAGTATAAAATTCTACTATTATTTTCAATACCTTTGGTGATAAACATGTTGATTAAAATAAATATGACTCTATTTCGGTTTAGAATGCCGTATTTTCTGAGGAAAGTTCTTGTTCTTCGCGTAATTCACGTACTTAATCTTAGGACTTCACTCCTTTCTTAGTAGTTTTAGCCAATAAAAAAAGCAGTGCTATCTGTTAATAATAATCAGATGACTGGTCATAAGAAAAATCTTCATCAATTCTTCAAAACATCAAAGAAGAATTTAATATTGATTAAGAGAAACTTGCTAAATAATAATCTACTTAGTCAGAAAATATTTTAACTGAATACTAAAATTAAGATCAAGTTATAAACCAAGATGAGTTAGTTCATGAACAAAAGTGCCTAGATCCCTTAGTCATTGAAGAAATATAAAAGATTAATTAACAAGAAAATGATGATGAAACACAGTCTCCTACTCTAAAGTTAAATAGGATAAAAGCTTAGAGAGATAACTCCTTAGAATAAAGAATTTATCGTTGGTTGGATATTCATGGTATCTTTCAAGTAGACCCATCTGTGAAGAGGGAAGAATACTACTCTTCAAAGAGAGAGAATTTAATTAAAGTAAGAAAAATATCAAAGCCTTTAGAAGATGGAATGAAAAATTCCACAGGATCTCTCAACTTATGTAAAATCTCTAGCTCTCCTCTGTTCAGCAGAAGATAACAGGTTAGACAAGTTCCAACAAAAAAGAAAAATTTTTTAGAAATAAATGATGAAAATGAAGTACAGTAGTAAGTATCTGAAGATATTTAAGTTTAATTTGAAAAATAACCTATTTGCTCTGAACCTCCAAAATCTGAAAATTTTCAATTTAATAAACAAACGCCACATAAATTAATTAAAGATTTACATGATGTTTCCGAAATAAAAAATAATGAAATTTCTATTAAAATTAAAGAAGCACCAGAAGAAAACATAATAGAATCCATTTTACCAAAAAACAGTTGTAGTGGACTGGATACATCTTAAAACCAAATAAATTTATTCAAAACAGAAGAATTAAATTAAATAAGTTGTAATAATAATAATATTCTACCAAAAAAGAAAGTTAGAGGAATTCATGAATTAAATAGAGTATAAGTTGGATCTGATTAAGATAAAGAGTTTAAATAAAATGAATATAGCGTAGCCTTGAATAATGAAAGTCAATTTAACTAAGAAAATTGTGATTTTATTAATAAAAGACCTATACCAAATCTTGATATTGAAAAAAACCAAAAGAGACGCTCTTTGAAATCAGTAAATAGTATCCCCTCTTTAAATGCGATAGGCAATTTGTAATGATTTAATCAATATCACAATTTTGTTTTTCACTCAATTCTAGCATATATTTTTTGTTTCAAAATTAATAAATTGCGCTAATAGAAATTAAAAAATACTGCCTATAATTATGGATAATAATATTTTTTTAATACTTCTTAACTTGCTCTTGGCGAACTAATATAACTACCCTCTAATCCTAATTTTAATTCAAGCAGATACTCTAATTTCACTTAATTCTCAATAATATAAACAAAAAAATAAATAAATATTTATAAAAGAATTTGAAAGAAGCCAGCATGACTATTTTTCCAGCCTAAAAATATCATACAGCTTAAAATTAAAATAAATGAATAAAAATACTTACTTAAGTAAAAATTTAAATCCATCTGCTTATACATTAATAATTAAAAATTATTTGACAAAAAAATACCAGAGAAAAGCTAGCATTTTTAGTACAATATAAACAATTACATTAATAAAATATCTCCTTTATTTACCTAATAAACAATCGAATTATAACTTATTTAAGCAATATATTAAACTAAACTAAAAAAAACAAAAAATACTTTATTATTAAATATAATTGCTAATTTACTTTAAATTCTTAATATTAAATATATATGTTAACTAATATTTACTTATTTATTTGCACTAACTATTACTTACATCTTCAAAGCAAATACTTTATGAAAAACTTAAATAAATCATTATTTTTAATCCTCAATTATTTATTATTTCAATAAATATTATCCAAAAATTATATGTATTTTTTAATTCAATTTTTTTAATGTTACATTTAAATTTATTGGAAAGTAACTTATAAATTACTCAACAAAAACAATAAAAAGAAAGTTTTTGTTATTAAATTGATTTATTTATTTTTTGAAGATATTTCTACTTACTTTATTTCAATTAGTGTTGTTAAATAATATATTAATAAACAATAAATTATAGATACTAAATAGTTTTCTAAATCTGTTCGTTAAAATTGTATTTTATTTTCATCACAAATAGGAAAAATTAATCTCTTGAATGAATTTTTATCAGTAACTAAAACGAATCAATAGATCTTTAATTAAAACTCAAAGATTATTTATTAAAGTAAGGTATGAATACGATACAAAAGATCTTTGATTTATTAAAAAAATTGGATCTTCCCTACTGCTCTGAAAGCGACCACTTTGATTCCCCACTTACTGATATAGGTCTCTACAATTCTGGCAATTATACCTAATAATTGAGGTCTTCATAGTAGCTTAATCTTAGGAAAAATGAAATCCAAAGTATGGAGAGTGAATTAATCCATTAAAATGGGTGCCTTCTTCAATAAGACATTTAACTCTAACTACTTTGCCCTATATGTAGGTATAACATAGAAGATAACTAACAATCTCAGCAAAGACCTTTTGATATAATCCCTATTAAAATGTTCCTTAAAAACATTATATAATCTTTAAACAATAAGATTGAAAATAGATAAAAGCAGTCAGATAAATTTATTGAAAGTATAAAACTTTAATTGAAAGACGTTAAAATTATCCGCAAAATGTGCCATATAATTGAATAAAAGTTATAAGGAGTGCTTTAATCTTATGAATCTGTAATCTAAATGAGAGAAAAGTCAGAACTCTCAATTGAAAAATTAATTTGTTAAATGCTTGAGAAATAGACTAAGGAATAGTCTTTCTAAAGCCTCATATTTTCATTATAAGAATAATGCGCAATTCAAGTTGATTCTATTTCTTCAACTTACCAAATTACAATCAAAACTGAGCAAAATTAAAACAAGTTGTTATTTAACTAGTACATTTCAAAAATGCTTGAATGCTCAACACAAATAGTTGATGAAATTAAAAAATCTCTTTAATAAAATATTCATGAATTTGATTAGAGTGAATCTATCTCTTAACTCTTTGACCAAATAAAAAAAGAAAATGATGAACTTCATTCCAATTTTTAAATTAATTAAAGCTGTTCTGAAAAAAATAACTTTTCAACTTCTTCTATGAAATAAAGTGAAATTTCAACATAAAGTAAATATCATTTCAAAGAAGAATTAAATAAATTCGAAATTCTTAATAAACAAACTGAAAATTTTCTGCTAAATATCAATTAAACAAAAAATTAAACTCAAAATTAATTTTAAACATTAGAAGATAAATTTCCAAAAATAATAATTACCCATAACTGAATTCAAATAATAAAAAAATTTGGTAACTAGATAGATATTTAGTATGAATTATAATATCAAATTACTTAGATTTAAAAATATGATTTTTCTAAAAAAGAGAATTATAAATTAAAATAAATAAATATAAATAAAAAGTGTTTGTAAGTTAGTTTAATATATCAATCAATTAATATTTTTACTATATAAATAAAAAAATACCATTTTAACTTATATTAATTTATTTTTATCTCTATTGTATTAAAATTTATCTATATATTTTAATAAAATTTGATAATGGATAAATAAAAAATAATGAAATATAATAATTACCTTAATTATATTTCATTATTTTTATTCTTATTTTTTAAATTGTTTTTAAAATAAATAGGTTAAATTTTTGAAAAAAACCAAAATATATTTTTTTTCTAAAATCATCACTTCTAATAATGCATTATATTCTATAATCTTTAGTTATTTTAAGTTCAAAATGTTTTAATTTTATAATAGAAACAATACAAATTTTAATTTTTATATGTTTTAAAAAAATAATTAATTTAATTTTGTTGAGTGATAATTTTTAAATACAGCAAGATAATTAAAAATATAAAGATATTTCTTTTTAAATAGCAGAAAAGTGTGATCTGAGAGCAGAACCTAGAATTAATATATTATTGGTTAGTTTTTTTTAATTTAATATTGCATTCATTATGTATAAATGATCATTTTATTTTTTACAAATAAACCTTTTTCCATTCTAATTGATTTAATTTAAATCCAGATTTACCATATTTACTAGAATATAGTTAATACCAAAATTCTTTGTTGTTAGCATAATTTTTATTAGATTAATAATTTAGAGTTAGAAAGTTTAGTAGATCTTTTTTATTTAAAAATTTGCATACTCTTAACAATATTGTATTTACTCTCATACAAATAATAAAATGTCTTTAATTTAACAGTAAATTTTAGTTTATTTACTCTGAATTAAGCATAAGGTATATTCTACTGTCAAATATATTTAATAAACGACTATAAATATCTAAATTAAGAAACTATTAATTTATTTTTGTATCATCTAAAGTAATTTAGTTGCTCAAATATTTTTTGAAAAAAGAGTAAATATTTAGATTTATTTCAATAATGCTATTTGAGGGAGTTTTAGCACAGAATATTTTTATGTAATGGCTTATTTGAATTACTTTTAATAAAACTATATCTTAGATTTTTATTTTATAATAGTCTGGATTTATTTCTTCTACTGAAATATTTAAGTTAAATTAGTGTTTAGCGGCTCTCCAAACAAGATAGCAAATAGCTTCAATTTTAGTCTTAACATACTTAAGGTTGCCAAATTCAATATTGATCCTTTAATTATCTTCTTTCTAATTAACTTATTCTAAATCCATTTTTTTTTCTATATTGGTTTTTTTATTTACTTATTTAATTCAATAAATATCTGATGAATATTCAATTATTTTTTCAATTAATTAATAAAGTAAAAAAAAATTATTTAAAATTATAATTTGATTAAATAATTTATTAAAAATTTTAAAAGTATTTTGAATACTAAAAATAATTATAGTGTTCTAATTCATTTTTATATTAATTTAGGAATTATATCACTAAACAAAAGAAATTGTTTTAAATTAATTTTAATAAAAGCAAATTTATTCATGATTATATACTATTTGAACAATACATATTCCTATTTAAAGTCATAATTTTAAGAAATTTTCTAAAAAGGTTATTTTAATTTTAAAAGATTGATAAAAAAAGAAATTGTTTATATTTATTATTTTTAAATACTATAAAGTTTCAAGTATTAATTATGACTACCTAGCTCGTTTTTTACTTTATTTAAGGTAATTCCAAAAAAGAAAGGAATTTAAATACTTTAAAAATTTTCAAAGATTAATTTTATAATTAGCTTGTGATATATATATATATATATCATTGCTTTTTATATAATAAATTAATAGTTAATTGCAGATTTAGATGTCGTCTTTTTATAGAAAATCAATGAAAAAATTTTATATTGTTTATTATATTTAAGAGAAGACAATAATTATAAAATATAATATTAATTTATTTATTTAATTAAAAGAATGTATTTAAAAAAATTTATTTAGTATAAACAGAATAAAAATTTTATTTTTAGATAACTATGAGAATCAAATTTCGTTTTTAGCAGTCTCTCTCTGAAACTTGACACGAAAATAAACTAAAAAATTAAGAGTTGATCAAAAAAGGGAATGTAATAATTAGAAAGGGATTCAAAAAGATTTTGGCAGAATTAGATAGAATACAACTAAAAAAAAAGAAATTTAATAGGAAGTAATAAAGGAAGGGAAATATTAATTTGAAAAATAAATAAATAAAAAAAGACAGTGAGTTTAGCTTTATTAAATTTTCAATAAAATAAATAAATTTAAAAATCTAAATAATTAATATAATTAACAAAAAGAATTCTTAGAGAATCATAAAAAGGAAAAGAATCTCTTAAGAAGTGAAGTAAAGAAAGAGTCAGACAGACATCTAATAAATAAAAAAAGAAACCAAACAACAAACAAGTTTTATCTTAGGTATTTATTTTAGATAGCACAAAAAAAATGGATTAGGACAAAACCTCAGCAAAAGAGGTTTCTTCTTCTGTCTAGATATCTCTTGATGAACTAGAGCCTCTTAATATGTACTTATCATCAGTATGTATTACACTTCTCAGCGTCAGCTAAGACAGCTTCCACTAGATTATTCACTCAGAATAAAATTAACAAGTTATATCAAAATTCGCATCATCATCTTCGTAAAAGATTTTAATAGTGTCAAAACTTAATCAAAATAAAAGTAATGGAAATGATGATAATGTAGCAATAGAGTTTTCAAATGAAATAGAATCCACCAAAATGACTGCCCACTCTATAGCTTTTATCAAGCGTCACTAGTTTAGCATCTTTGAATAAGTTAGTGCCTACTCAGGAGTAATTTAAGTTATTAATTTAGGTTACTACGCTCATGACTCTTCCCCAATTTCTGTCAATCATCTTTATGTTTAAAACTGCTTCTTGCCAATATTCAATGCTTATCGCTAATAATTCGAAAATAAAGCTCCAAATAATAAGCAAGCATATTAATCACTACTCAAAAAGCTTAGTGAATTTAATTTAGCATTAATCTAATGTTAGCAAAATGTTGAAGTACCTGAAATTCAGCTTTTTTATGATCCTGTCTTAAAGGAAAGAGTACAAAAGCTCAAGGCAGAAGGAAAAAATGTTACAGTAGATGATTTTGAAGACCTCCTT
The DNA here is from genome assembly GCF_000189635.1 of Tetrahymena thermophila SB210. Taxonomy (NCBI): domain Eukaryota; phylum Ciliophora; class Oligohymenophorea; order Hymenostomatida; family Tetrahymenidae; genus Tetrahymena; species Tetrahymena thermophila. The sequence continues at coordinate 225,616 of NW_002476426.1, forward strand.
GATAAAAATGAATTTATAGATAGCTTAGCTAACTGTGTAACCAAATGGACTAAAGATATAAGAGCTATTATTAACATGGATTACGAGGTAAAAATATTTAAATTTTTAATCATAAAAGTTTAAAAGGATCTGTGAATTTTATTAATAATAATTTTTCGCTCAATTTTATTACTGTTGTTAACAGTAATTAAAAATAGCTTTTTCTATTGAATTTGAAAATGATAAATAAATTTATGCTATTGCCTAATAGATTTTTTTACTAAGTAGAAGTGCCTACATAATTAAAAAACAGATACGATAACTCAATTATTTTAAATAAATAAAAATTTTATTTTATTAAAATCTCATATTACAAACAATTAAAGAATAAAAGGAATTTATTTTTTTTAATTAAAATTTAGGTTAGCAGTGGATCTACACTTCAAGAAATCAACTATTGGCTTAGTTATGAAAGAAGTTTAAATTTAATTGACTAGCAAATAAGTTAAATTGAAACAACTATTACTATTGAGTTATTGAAAAAGAAATTTAAGCATAATGTCATAGTACCATTTGAATATGATTTAAAGTTCAAACACACACTCTAAGAGTGCACAAAATGCAATTAGTTTATGAAAGAATTCCCACTTAACGACTTACTCTCTGCAAGCAGCTTGTAAGAAATCAGAACTTCACTATCTGGAATCTTTAATCATATGAAAAATATTAAGAGTCTTAGCTATACTCCTTAAAGAGCCTATTAGCTTCTTGAAGCCTTATCTCGTGACTTGAACTCCTAAATAGTTAAAATTTTAAGCTAATATAAGTTAATGACTATGAATTATGATCATTTCACTTAACTTATTGCTGATAGTCAGGAGATATTTAAAAAGTGGGACAAAGAATTTAATGCTTTCAAGTAATCTTTGAAGGGACACACCTCAAACTGCTTCTTCTTACACGTTGCTTTCATTCAAACCCGTCTTGAAATTATTATGGAAATTCGTAAATTGCACTAAACTTTGAATGAAGTTATTTAGAACATTCTTAGTAAAGATCGCTCTTCAGATAAATTAGGTGATACTAATTTCCTTTCCACTACCGAAATTAATGAAGCTTTCAGCATTTTCGATGATATTGATGTTCTTAATTCTTCTGAAGAAGGAGAATAAGCTTTAAAGTTAGCTAAGAATAAATATGAGCAAAGAATTGATTAGATTGAAATCCAAATCACTTTAAAACTTCGTGATAAACTTGGATAAGCAAAGGAAAATCCCAACGAAATGTTTAGAATTTTCAGTAAATTCAACAAACTTTTTGTCCGTCCTCATATTAGAGGTGCTATTGTTGAATATTAATCTGACTTGCTTGAAAAAGTATAAAAAAAAATTAGTTAGTTGCGTGAGAAGTTTGTTAAGAAATATGTAAATACTGAAACCTCAGTTCTCTGCAAGGTAATTATTATTTTTTTAATTATAAATTATATGTCTTTATTAAATTATTATTATAATAAAGGTCAGAGATATTCCCAACATTGCTGGTAGTGTCATTTGGACAAACTAAATGATTAAAAAATTAAATAAATATATGGATTAAATGGCTGATGTCTTAGGTGAAAAGTGGGTTGAGCATCCATTGGGATAAAAATGTAAAGAAACTTGCGAAGCCTTCAAGAACCACTTAAATCCTTAACAATTTGTAGACATGTGGTCTAATGAAATTTTAGATCTTAATCAAAAAAAGAGTGAAAGTGAAAAAATATTTAAAATAGTTTAGAAGCGTAAACTTGAATTAGATGTAAATTATGATGAGCGTTAAGTTAATCTCTTTAAGGAAACTCGTATTTTGAGTTCTTAAAAGGTTCGTTTCCTATCCTCCTTGTCATACACAGCTTAATAAGCTAAGAATATTTATCCTTTTGCAATGTCTATTTAAGAATCTATTCGTTCATATAACTAAATTTCAAACCACGTTGATGATAAAATGAAAAAGCTTGTTGCTTCTTTCCGTAGAGGTGTTCACAAATAAATTAGAAACGGTATGCAAATCAACTGGAATGGTGTTATCTATTTGAGCACATTTACTAAAAATTTAGCAGAATAAGTTTAAAAATTTGAAGAAGCTGTTAACCTTTTGAAAGATTATAGTGAATAGATTGAATCTATTTTAGCATTTTTGAAGACTTGCCATCCTTCCCATGAAACTTTCAAAGAAAAATTAGAAGAAATCCAAAAGTTGATTGATGATATTAACTTTTAAAAAGATTATTCTAACTTGCATATTTGGGTACCTGAGGTCGATGCCAAGATAGAAGATATTCTTGTTGAGCGTTTGGTCTAAATTATAAGGAAATTTGTTGTTGAATTCGAGACTTATCGTTTAATGGAAAAAAGAGAATTTATTGAGCAACACACAAGACATGAGCTCAAGATGAAGGATTAAGTAATTAGTATTGAACCTTCTACTGAATTTGCCCGTTACTATTGGTTCTAACAGTTCCACAAGGCTATTGGTATCATATGTTCTCTTCCAAGGTAATTTTTCAAAATATTTTTTTAAATATAAAATAATTTATTTACTTAAATATTAGACTAGAAGCCACTAGATATTCTACTTCAATTTCAAGTAAAACAGCAGAAAATATTAAAAACTCTGATTATAGCTCTATATTGCTTAAGATTCCTAAGGACGTTTTGATTGGATCTTACAATAGAATAGATTAAATTCTTAGAGATAATGAAAGATACGTTAATACATGGTTGAGCTATCAGTCTCTTTGGGCTATTGATTAGAAGAAAGTTTATGAACTCTTAGGAGATGACATTAATAAGTGGTAACAACTTTTATCTGAAATAAAATAAGGAAGAAGTACATTCGATAATTCTGATACAGACATATTCTTCGGTCCTGTATAAATAGACTATCGTTTAGTTCAAGTTAAAATTAACAATAAATATGATTAATGGCATAGAGAAATTTTAGATCACTTTGGTCTAACATTTGGCGATAAGCTAAGAGATTTCAACACTAAGATTTATAATGCACGTTTAAAATTAGAAAAGATTAGCTTTAACAATCCTTCTGTTGATGTAACTATTGCTATTACTGAAGTAAAGGAAATGATGGAAAAATATTCTGTATGGAACAATGATATTGAAATTTTCAGAACTGGTTAAAAGCTCTTGGAAAGATAAAAGTAATCATAAACAAATAAATTAATTTTAAAATTAAATAATTTTTTTATTAAAATATTAGATATTAATATCCAAATGATTGGCTCTGGTTAGATTAAGTTGAAGGTGAGTGGTCAAATTTTAGACAACTAGTAAATAGAAAAAATTAATAACTTGAAAAGGAAATTCCTACACTTCAAGAGAAAATCCTTTAAGATGAATAAATCTTAAATGAAAAAATTAGAGATGTTGAAGAAAGTTGGTCCTCTAAGAAACCTTCAAGTGGTGAGTAATCTCCAATTGAGGCCTTAGATGTTTTGAATATAATTTCTGGCCAATTAGGAAGAGTAAAAGACAATTATTCAAACTGCTGCAAGGCAAAACTTCTTCTCAATCTCGAACCTGGTAATATGTAAAAATTAGAAGATCTTGAAGAAGATATTAACTCTCTCAAGGAAGTTTGGTAAGAATTAAACAAAGTCTGGTAGAACATCGAAGCATTAAATGACACTCTTATCAATGCCATATAACCTAAAAAAATTAAGGAAGCTATGGATAATGCTAATCGCCTTATGACAGAAGTTCCAAATAAAATTCGTACATACGAACCATATGAAAAAATGAGACAAAGATTGAAAGACTATGGAAAAATGAACCGTATTATTGATAATTTAAAAACAGAAGCTATGAAGCCTCGTCATTGGTCAAACATCCTCAAAAAAATGAAAGTAATTTTATAATTAAATGCATTAATATAATTTAAAACACATTTATTATACAGCTTAAACCTTCATTAAATGAATTAACTCTTGGTCATTTGTGGTCTAATGAATTAGTTTTGAAGTATGAAAGAGCTATTGAAGATGTTTTAAGTGTGGCTTAAGGTGAATTTGTACTTGAGTGCATGATGAAGAATGTTAAGGAATACTGGAATGAATTTGAATTAGATATGGTTAATTATTAAAATAAATGTAAACTTATTAAAGGCTGGGATGATCTTTTCGCTAAACTTGACGAAGATTTGGGAACTTTGGCCTCCACTAAAATGTCTCCTTATTACAAGCAATTTGAAGAAGAAATTACTCCTTGGGATGAAAAGCTTCAAAGAATAAGAATTTTGTTAGACAGCTGGATTGACGTGCAAAGAAAATGGGTTTATTTAGAAGGTATCTTTTTCGGTGCTTCTGACATAAAGACTCAACTTTAAAATGAATATAATCGTTTTAAGGGTATTGACAGTGAATTTACTTCTCATATGAAGAAAGTAGCCAAAAAGCCTCTTCTTTTAGATGTCATTTCCATTCCTGGATTACAAAAAACATTGGAAAGACTTGCTGATATGCTTGCTAAAATTTAAAAAGCTCTTGGTGAGTATCTTGAAACATAACGTTCAGCATTTGCTCGTTTCTATTTCATTGGTGACGAAGATCTTTTGGAAATTATCGGTAACAGTAAAGATGTTACTAATGTTCAACGTCACTTCCCTAAAATGTATGCTGGTATAACTACTCTTACTAGTGAAAAGAATGAAAAGAATGATGACATAGTCAAGGGAATGAATTCTAAAGAAGGTGAATCCGTAGCTTTTGACACTGATATCAATGTAGGTGAAGATCCTAAGATTAATGTCTGGTTAGGAAAGGTAGATGACTAAATGAGACTATCTCTTGCTTCTAATTTATAAAAATCAATGCAAAAAATAGCAGCTATCGAGCAAGGAGATGACCAATCTTTATTAGAAATTATTGCATAATAACCTGCTTAATCAGGATTACTCTCATTACAAGTAAAAATTATTTTTATAACTTTTTTCAAATTGCTAAATTATTTTCATAGGTATTCTGGTGCAGCAGAGTAGAAAAAGCTTTCGAAACAAAAGAATTAGAAAGTGTAGTATAATATATTATCCGCTTTTTGGAAGTATTAGCCACTAATGTAGTTAAGGATTTGAAAAAAGATTTACGTCAAAAATATGAGCAAATTATCACTGATTTTGTTCATCAGAGAGATGTAACTAGACAGTTGATTATAAAGAACGTTGATAATCACAAAGACTTTGCTTGGTAATACCATATGCGTTTCACTTGGTTCACTAAAGAGCAAGACCCATTGAAGAAACTCTTGATAAATATGGCTAACGCTTCATTCCATTATGGTTTTGAATATCTTGGTGTAGGAGAAAAGCTTGTTCAAACTCCATTGACTGATAAATGTTATTTAACATTAACTTAAGCTTTACACTTAAGAATGGGTGGTTCACCTTTTGGACCTGCAGGTACAGGTAAAACTGAATCAGTTAAAGCTCTTGGTTCTTAATTAGGTAGATTTGTTCTCGTTTTTAACTGTGATGAAACATTCGATTTCCATGCTATGGGACGTATCTTTGTTGGTTTGTGTTAGGTAATATTCTTTTAAAAATTGAATAAGTTAAGCAAAAAGTTAATAAATATTATAGGTAGGTGCTTGGGGTTGCTTTGATGAATTCAATAGATTAGAAGAAAGAATGCTTTCTGCATGCTCACAACAAATTCTTATTATTCAGAGTGGTTTGAGAGAAAGAGCAACTAAAATTGAATTGATGAATAGAGACGTTAAGCTTAATCCTAAGATGGGTGTTTTCGTTACTATGAATCCTGGCTATGCTGGTCGTTCAAATCTCCCTGAAAACTTGAAATAACTTTTCAGACAAATGGCCATGGTTAAACCTGATAGAGATTTAATTGCTTAAGTTATGCTTTATTCTTAAGGTTTTAGAACTGCTGAAAAGCTCTCTGGTAAAATTGTTTCACTCTTCGAATTATGTAATGACTAATTGTCCTCTCAACCTCACTACGATTTTGGTCTTCGTGCCTTAAAATCTGTCTTAGTTAGCGCTGGTAATATGAAGAGAGTTGAAATAAGCAAAGTAGAAAACTTATCTAATTTCACAGATGCTTAAATTCAAGTAACTTTTTATTTTAAGATATTGCAATTATTAAATAAGCGGTTTTTTTAAAAATAAGGAATTTGAACAAAAGATTTTGCTTAGAAGTGTATGTGAAACTATTGTTCCTAAGCTAGTGTCTGATGATGTCCCTCTTCTTTCTAACTTATTATCTGGTGTCTTCCCAGGAAGCTCCATTCCCGAAATCAAGGAAGATGAGTTGCGCAAAGAAATTGAAAAAGTTTGTGCTAAGAGAAATTTACTTCCCACAGACTTGTTTATGCAAAAAATATTACAACTTTACCAAATTTAAAGATTACATCACGGTGTTATGATGGTCGGACCTTCTGGTTGTGGTAAAAGTGTTGCTTGGAGAGTCCTCCTTGAAGCTATGTACAGAGTAGAAAAGATTAAAGGAGAATCTTATATTGTAGACCCTAAGGCCATTCATAAGGATGAATTATATGGCAAGCTTGATAATACAACTCTTGAATGGACTGATGGTGTTTTCACTGGTATTCTAAGAAAGATTACTGAAAACGTTCGTGGTGAATCCTCTAAGAGACATTGGATTATTTTTGATGGTGATGGTAAAAAATATTTTTCATTTTTCATATTTTTAAAAATTAAAACTAAAAATTATAAAATAGTTGATCCAGAATGGGCTGAAAATTTAAATTCCGTTTTAGATGATAATAAGTTGCTCACTTTACCTAATGGTGAAAGAATTAGCATTCCTCCTAATGTAAGAATTATGTTTGAAGTCGAAACTTTGAAATACGCTACACTTGCTACCGTTTCTAGATGCGGTATGGTTTGGTTCTCTGATGAAATCGTATCATACAATATGATTTTCTATAACTATGTAAACAGACTAAAGTAAGAAAACTATGATGAAATTCCTAAAGAAGAAGATGATGAAAAAGAAAAAAGGAAGGAAACTCCTGAAGCCATTACACGTAAATAGTGTGTAGAAGCTATTCAAAATCTTTTCTTAGAAGGAGAACCTAGCTTTGGTGAATAAATTGTAGAAATAGCTTTGTCTTATCCTCATGTTATGGAATTCACTCGTATTCGTGTGCTTGAAGCATCATTTGCCTTAATAAGAAAGGGTATTTCAAATGTTCTCGAATATAATGAATCTCACCCTGATTATAATCTCGACCCCGAAGTACTCAAGAAATATATGCAAAAGTGGACTCTTTTCTCTTTAATGTGGGGTATTGCAGGTTCAATGACTCTTTATTAAAGACAAAAATTCGGTGAAAATATAGCTAAATTCAGTCCTGTTGATCTACCTCCTGTATTAATTTTTTATTTTTAAATTAATAATTTTTAAATTGAATAAAAATAATATTTAATTAGGTTGGAGCTGGATAAGAAAGTATTATTGACTTTGAAGTAAGAATTGAAGATGGTGAGTGGTACGCTTGGAAGAAGAAAGTAAATTAATTGAATGATATTTGATATATAATTAAAAATAAATAATATTTAATAGGTTCCTCAAGTAGAAGTTGATCCTATGAAAGTAACTGATGCTGATTTAATTATTACAACTGTTGATACATTAAGACACTAGGAAGTAAAAAATAATTTAAAATAAATAAATTTTTCTAATTTTTTGATTTGATTCTAGGTTTTGTGCTCCTGGTTGAGTGAACATAGACCTTTCTTGCTTTGTGGTCCTCCTGGTTCTGGTAAAACTATGACTTTAATGAGCACTTTGAAAGCATTGACAGACTTTGAAATGATTTTCGTTAACTTCTCTAGCTCTACAACTCCTTCTCTCATTCTTAAGCAATTCGATCACTATTGCGAATATGTAAAAACAACTTAGGGTTTGATTTTACGTCCTAAATAACCAAATAAATGGTTAGTTGTATTTTGTGATGAAATCAATTTGCCAGATATGGATAAATATGGTACAATGACTATTATTACTTTCTTAAGAGAATTGACTGAACAAAAGGGTTTCTGGAGACCAACTGATAAATAATGGATTAGCTTAGAGCGTATTCAATTTGTAGGTGCATGTAATCCTCCTACAGATACTGGAAGAAAACCTCTTTCTGCTAGATTCCTTCGTCATACTCCTTTAATTTTAGTTGATTTCCCTGGTCCTGAATCTCTCAAATAAATTTATGGTACCTTTAATCGTGCTATGCTCAAAAAGGTTCCTCATCTTCGTAATTTAGCTGAGCCATTAACTAATGCTATGGTTGAATTCTATACTCGCTCTCAACTTCACTTTACTGCTGATATTTAACCTCACTATATATACTCTCCTCGTGAACTCACTCGTTGGAAATATGCAATCAACGAAGCATTAGAACCATTAGAAAGTCCCGAAGATCTTGTAAGACTATGGACTCATGAAGCTATGAGACTGTTCTAAGACAGGTAATGAGTTTAAATTTATTTTTAAAACACATTAATATTATTATTTTTAATTAAAAGACTTGTTAAGGATGATGAAAAAGAGTGGTGTGAAAAGTTAGTAGACGAAGTTGCTCAAAATAATTTCCCTTCTGTCAAGCAAACTGCATTAGAAAGACCAATCCTATTCTCAAATTACATAAATAAAGATTATCGTTCAGTTGAAAGAGAAGAATTAAGAAAGTAAAGATATTATTTTTAACATTTTGTATATAAGCTTAACATTTATACATTTAATTAAAGATACGTTGTTGCTCGTTTGAAAATATTTAATGAAGAGTAATTGGATGTCCCAATTGTTGTATTTGATTCTGTCCTTGATCATATTTTACGTATTGATAGAGTACTCAGACAGCCTTTGGGTCATCTTTTACTTGTAGGTGCCTCTGGTGTCGGTAAGACTACTCTCACTAGATTTGTTTCTTGGATGAATAATTTGGTTGTCTATCAAATCAAAGCAGGAAGAAAATACAATGTCCACGATTTTGATAATGATCTTAGAGATGTTATGAAACGCGCTGGTGTTAAATAAGAAAAAATCTGCTTTATCTTTGATGAAAGTAATGTCTTAGGACCTGCATTCTTAGAAAAAATGAACGCCTTGCTCGCCTCTGGTGAAATTCCAGGTCTCTTTGAAGGTGAAGAATATATGGCTCTTATGAGTTAATGCAGAGAAGCTTAAATGAAAGAAAATAAAATGATGGTAATTTTTTATAAATTTTTCTTAAATTGCTTACTTAGTTTTTTATAATTTTAGGATACTGATGATTAAGTTTACAGAAACTTCATAAAGAATGTCCAAAGAAATTTGCACGTAGTTTTTACTATGAATCCTGCTAATCCTGACTTCTCCAATAGAACTGCAAGCTCTCCAGCTCTTTTCAATAGATGTGTTATTGATTGGTTTGGTGACTGGTCTTAAGAAGCATTGTGGTAAGTTGGTAAAGAATTCACTTAACACGTAAATTCAGATGAAGCTTCATTCACTAAGAGCTCTGTTGCTGAAAATGTTGAAACTAGATAATTATAGCTTGTCAACACTATAGTCCACATCCATAATACTGTTGTTAGTCTTAACAGAAACCTCGCTAAGAGTGCTAAGAAATATAATTATATAACACCAAGAGATTATTTAGATTTCATTAAACACTTTATGGAATTACTCCACTCTAAGAGATCTTCTCTTGAAGACTAGCAATTGCACTTAAATAAGGGTCTTGAAAAGCTTAAAGACACAGAAGAACAAGTAGCAACCATGGAATCCACACTTAAGAAAAAGAAAACTGAATTAGAATAAAAGGAAAAAGAAGTAATTTGTTTTTTTCTTATTTTCAAATATTTATTTAAAAAATGATTTATTAATTTAAAAGGCTAATGAGAAATTAAAATTGATGGTTTCAGAATAAAATAAAGCTGAATAAAGTAAAGATGAATCAATAAAGCTCACTGAATAAGTAGATAAATAAAAGGCAATTATTAATGAAAGAGAATAAATTGCTCGCCAAGAATTAGCTGAAGCTGAACCTGCTCTTATCAAAGCTAAAGAAAGTGTTAATTCTATAAATAGAGCTCAGCTTGATTAAATCAGATCTTATGCTGCTCCTCCTAAATTGGTATAAATTACAATGGAAGCAGTCATCTTTGTTATTACAAACACTTATACAGCTAATCCTGCTTGGGCTGATATCAAAAAGTAGATTGCAAATAAAGATTTTATCAAAAATGTTCTTGATTTCTCAACTGATAACCTCCAACCTGCAATTAAGAATAAATTAATTTAGAATTATTTAAAGAAAGAAGAATGGAATGTTGAAAGAATTTACAACTCTTCTTAAGCAGCTGGTCCTCTTGCTCTTTGGGTAGAATCATAAATCAGATATGCTGATATTCTATTAAAGGTAGATCCTCTTAAGAAAGAAGTAGATGATCTTAAGAAACAAGGTAGCATTTTAGAAGATAAAAAGAAACAACTTGATTAATAAGTCGAACTATTACAAGAAAAGATTTCTCAACTTAAGAGTGATTATGCTATTTTGATTGCTGATAAAGAAAATATAAAGAATGAAATGATTAAGGTAAAAGAAAAGGTCGAACGTTCTCAATAACTTTTATAAAATTTATCATCAGAAAGATTCCGTTGGGATGCCTCATCTCAAAACTTCAAGCAATAAATGGCCACAATCATTGGTGATGTCCTTTTATCTGGTGCATTCTGTAGTTATATTGGTTTCTTCGATCATTTCTACCGTCGTGTTTTAATGAAATCATTCCGCGATTATCTTGAAAATTCTGCTTACATCCGTTTCCGCAAGGACCTTAGCTTAATTGAATTCTTGTCAAAACCTTCAGATCGTCTCAATTGGTAATCTCATCGTCTTCCTAATGATGATTTGTGTACTGAAAATGCCATTATCCTCTCTCGTTTCCATAGATATCCTCTCATCATTGATCCTGCTGGATAGGCATAAGAATTTGTACTCTCTTTCTATAAAGATAAAAAAATAGCTAGAACTTCATTTGCTGATGATGCATTTATGAAGACCCTAGAAACCTCTCTTTGTTTTGGTTGCCCTCTATTAGTTCAAGATGTAGAACGTATTGATCCCATCCTCAATTCAGTTCTGAATAAAGAAGTTTACAAGGCTGGTGGTCGTGTTTTAATTCGTGTTGGTGATTAAGAAATTGATTTCTCATCTTCATTCTAAATGTTTATGATTACACGTGATTCTAATGCTCGTTTCACTCCTGATCTTTGCTCTCGTGTTACTTTTGTAAACTTTACTGTCACACCAAGTTCTTTGCAAAATCAATGTTTAAACATTTATCTTAAGAGTGAAACTCCTGAAACAGAAGAAAAGCGTATTAAACTTATGAAATTATAGGGTGAATATATTGTCCGTCTTCGTGAGCTTGAAGATTCTTTGCTTGATTCTCTTTCTAATGTAACTGGTTCTATTTTAGATAATGAATCAGTTATAGGTACTTTGGAAAAACTTAAGAGTGAAGCTACTAACGTATAACGTGAAATGGAACAAAGTGATAAGGTTATGTAAGAAGTTTAAAAAGTAACTTCTGACTATATTCCATTAGCAGAAGCCTGCTCAAAAGTATTCTTTGCTCTTGTTTCAATGAAATAATTACATTATCTTTATGATTTCTCATTAAACTTCTTTATGGAAATTTTCAATGAGTTACTTCATAAAAATGAAATACTTGCTGCAACTGCTAAGACTGATTTACCTGCTCGTCGTAGAGTCATTTATGATGAGCTCTTTATCAGAGTATTCTAAAAAGTAACAAACTCACTTCTTGACTAGGATCGTATTATTTTTGCTTTACGTCTTACATAAATAAAGCTTGGTAAGACATACGAAAATGCTTTTATGAATCTTGCTAAAGCTCCTAAATTAATTGAAACAACCTTATCTGAATAACTTCTTGAATCAAAGCTTACAAAATAATAGCTCAAGCTACTTGAAGATATTTCTACTAATACTACTGAATTTTCAGCTCTTTTACCTGATGTAAATCGCAACGAAAGCTCTTGGGTTGATTTCATCCTTTCTGAAACTCCAGAGGATTAAGTTCCTTCTGATTGGGCTCCTCAACAAAATCCAAGTATGTCTGAATTTGATTTAACAGTAAATAATCTTCTTCGTGATTTAACAGTTATTAAAATTTTCCGTCCAGATAGGTAAGATACTTTTTTTTAGTTCAGAATAACATTATTTAATTTTTTATTATAATTAATCAAGATTCCTTGTTGTTGCTAAGAGACTTGTGTCAAAGGTTATGGGAAGCAAATTCCTTGAAGATATTTAAATTGATATGAAATAGGTAGTAGAAAAAGATTCAAATTGCAAATCTCCTATTCTCATGTGCAGTGCTCCAGGTTTTGATCCATCTTACAAGGTTGATGCCCTTGCTAAAGAAATGGGTGTTAGACATATATCAGTAGCTATAGGTTCCTAAGAAGGATTTGATCTAGCTGATAAAGCAATTCAATAAGCTGCTAAATCTGGTATTTGGGTTTTACTTAAGAACGTTCACTTGGCACCTTCTTGGCTTTCTGAAGTAGAGAAGAGTATTCATAGATTAACTCCTCACAATAACTTTAGATTATTCTTAACCATGGAATTCAATCCTAAGGTACCTTCAACTCTTATTCGTTAATCTTACAAACTTGTATTTGAACCTCCTAGCGGTATTAAAGCTTCTTTACAACGTTCATTTGCTTCTCTTCTCACTCCTGCTCGTACTGATCGTCTACCAAGAGAAAGGTAAAATAAATTTTCAAATTTGATATAATTTTAACTAATTAATATTTATTTATCAATTAGATCAAGATTACATTTCCTTCTTGCCTGGTTGCATGCTATTTTATTAGAGAGACTTAGATACACACCTATTGGTTATACTAAGGTTTATGAATTTAATGAAGCAGATCAAAGATGCTCACTTGACTTAATTGATGAATTCGTAGATTCTCTAGGTGACCGCTCAAATATAGATCCTGATAAACTTCCTTGGGAAGCTATCAGAACTATTTTATGCTAGAATTTATATGGTGGTAAAATTGACAATGAATATGATGGTAAGATCCTTGAATCATTAGTTGAGCACTTATTCAATCCTAACGCTTTTAACGCAAATTATGACATGTTCTCTACATCAGAAAAAAATATTTAACTCATCAAGATGCCAGAAGCAATTCGTCAATCTTAATATGTTGAGTGGATAGAAAAATTGCCAAATGTAGAATCTCCTGCTTGGAGTGGTTTACCTGTAAATGCAGAAAAAATCCTTAAAGAATAAAATACAGAACGTGCATTAAATTTATTATGGACTTTGTAGGATGTAAATGATGAAGAAATCGAAGAAATAGATATGGGAGTTAAGCCAAAGACTGGAGGCTAAGGTTAGTAATCCCAACAAGTATAATGGTTGCGTACTGTTTAAGAGAGATCTGAATCATTCCTCAAGGTTCTTCCTCAACAAATTGAAAAGTTAAATCGTACTGCTACTTCAATGAATGATCCTCTCTTCCGTTTCTTGGAAAGAGAAATTACTGTAGGTACTAAGCTACTCAATGAAATTAAGTCTAACCTAAAGGATGTTATTTAAATGGCTGCTGGTAATATTGCTGGTACTAATGTAACAAAATAACTTGCTAAGGATGTCTATTCTGACGTAGTTCCTAAGGCATGGGTTAAATTTAATAGTTATTGCACAAGTCTCAATGAATGGATTTTTGATTTCAAGCAACGTATTGATTAATTCAATAAGGTAAATAAATTGAAAATATTTAATAAAATTTAAAATTATTATTTTAATTAACAAAAAAAGCTTGCAATCATACCAAATTACCAAAAATCAGGTGTTTGGATTGGACAATTATTATATCCTGAAGCTTATATGACTGCCACTAGATAGTTTGTAGCTTAAAATAATGCTTGGTCATTAGAAGAACTGGAACTCTAAGCTTCAGTTTATAGTGAAGGTGACTAACTAGGAGATGATTGCTTCTTAGTTAAAGGTATGTCTATTGAAGGAGCTGACTGGAAAGGAACTCAACTTTTACTTAGTAACGAAATAAGAATTATGTTACCTCCTATTATCTTCAAGTGGGCAAGATCATCAACAAAGGGAGTTCAAGATGGACAAATTATGGTTCCTGTCTATCTCAATAAAGCAAGAAAAAATCTAATTTTCAGTTTAAAGGTAATATTAAATTTAGTAAAAACTAATCAAAATAAAATAATTTTTTTTACCCAATAAAAGATGAATTGTGGTCACATTCCTCGTGCTCAACTCTACTAGAAAGCAATTACATTGATTGCTTGGAATAATTCTTGAAGAACAATTTTTAATTTAGTGAAACTTTGACAGGTAGAAGATAAGTTTCAAATACAAAATATTAACAAAAATAAATAAATAAAAATGTATCAATAAAATTTCAAAAAAATTAATTATATAAAATAATTAAATTTATAATTACAAAAATGCTTTTCAAATAAAAATTTATATTTGTCATCTTTTATTTTTAATTAAATAGTGTTTAAGTTCTACTAACAACTTTTCATAATCTTAATTTGTTAATTCTACATTCAATATATTTGTTTATTTACTAATAGATTTAACCTTATTTTATTAAGATACTAATTTTTTTATTAAAACCAAAAATTTTATTCACTTAAATCAATTAAGTTAATAATAAAAATTTTAAATATGTAATTCAGGTCTTGTTACAACCTTCTGAGGAAGAAATTCTCATCTGTATAGTTTGCAGAATCAAGTTACTTTTAGGATATTAAGTAAGATTGCTAAAGAGCATTGGTTAATTAAAACCCTAGAGATTCAGCTTTCATGATTTAGAAGATATACAAATCCATAAATAATAATGAGCAATAATTAAAAGATGAAATTTTAAATTGTCATGTTAATAATAACTACTAAGGATAGACATATGATTTTCCTGAAAATGTCTAATCATCAAGCGTTAAAGATATAAATTAATTTTTAAAAGACAATAAAATTAGTAAAAATATATAACTGCTTCATTCCCTTGCTCATATTGAATATAACGCAATGAAGAGTTATCTTGACACTTCTATTAGATTTCTAGATAATGTAAAAAGTGAGTAAAAATTTGAGTTTTTTAAAGATATAATGAGAGTATCTTGTGAAGAATCTGAACATTTTATTCTTTTATCAGACAGACTAAGTCAAGATAACATAATTTATGGCGATATTCCTGTCCATACAGGTCTGATTGATAATGTTAAAAATTCAATTAACTGCCCTCTTACAAGAATAGCTCTAATTTCTATTGTATAAGAAGGTAAAGGTGTAGATTCAGGGGATAGACTTTTAGTTAAATTAATTTCATTCTAAGATAAAATAGGAGCTAAAATATTACAAAGAATTTTAGATGAAGAAGTTGGCCATATAGGTATTGGAAATAAATGGTTTTAGATCATTTGCAAAAATTAAAATATAGACCCTATTATAAAATTTAAAGAAATATGCTAAAATCATGGAGTTAAATTCTTTAAGCCTTATAATAAAGAAGCTAGAATTAAAGCTGGTTATGATGAAAATTGGATATAAAAAATTTGGGAAGAAAATTGAATTTGAAAAAAAATTAATTTGAGAATTATTAAATATTAATAAAAATTAACAATCATAAGTAGAATAGAATGATTTTTTAAAAATTAAATAAATAAAGATTAGAAAAAAAATAAATGAAAATAAAATAATAAATTGCAAATAAGATGATTAAAATATTATTTAAAACGTATGATTAATTTAGAATAAGAAGTGAAATAAGTGTAAAAAAGTATATATACAATAACAATATTATTTTTTATTTAATTATTAATTAATTAATTCATGAGTTAGTATAGTAGGAATCTTCACAAAATATCATTTAATATATAAGAGGAATAAATTTTTATTAGTCTACATTAAGAATACTATTTATACGTTTGGTTTAATCTGTTTCACTCAAGTTTTAATCTTACAGCTTTTTTTATAAATTTAAATATTTTAAAATAAGATGAAATGAATATATTTTATTTGTATATTAATTTATTGTTTTTTGTTTGTTTGTTTGTTTTACCTGAATTTCTTAGTAAATTTAAATAAATAAATCTTCGCCTAGATTTCTTTCTAAATAAACTTTTAATGCTTCTATTCTGTTAAATATTGAGTCTTTCTCACTCATACCTGGAATTTGAATACCATCTACACCCAAAAATCTTATATTATTAACAATGAGAATTCATTTATGTATTTAAAATTTAAAATTTTTACTCGCATTTAACTCTCTAATCTTCAGGCTCTTCAAAATCTTCATCAGAGTCAGATTATTAGGTATTATTGAATTACTTTTTTTGATTGCTTAAGATAGAGTTTATAGAGTTTGATCGTTATTTTTGTATTTATTAATCGCTTTCTATTTTGTATTTAGTTAAATAAATAAATGTATTATATAAAATTAAATAAAATTACATTATTATTATATTTGAGGTAGGGAAAAATTAGGTATTTGGGATAAAGAATTTTTTTAATGATTTTAATTAGGAAGAGGTATATTTGCTAAACTGCCTGAATTTCCTTGCTGTTTTCTACTTGAAGAAATAGAAGAAGAGGATAAAGATGGTAGTAATGGATTGCTTAAGTGCTCTATACTGCTTCTGACTGCTTGATTTTAATTAGCTAAAGGAGGAATACTAGTATATACATTATTTTACTAAGGGTTAATTATTTTGTTTGAGCTTTTGTGATACAAAGGACTTACTATCTTATTATTTGAGTTATTTTGATTTTATAATAAAGGCGAGGTACTTTTTTAATTTTAATAAATACTATTGTCTTAAGATCCATCGAAAGATCTTCTCAAGGGATTTTATATACTTTAAATATTTTTATAGTTTTAATAAGGATTTATATTGTCTTATCTAGTTAGAGAAGATTATCTTACACCATTATTTTATAGAATTTAATTTTCATTTTTATTTATCAATTAGATGTTATTTATATTTGCTTAATTACCTTAAATGTTATTTTTCATCTAAATCTATTAGTTGCCTAGATTTAGGGAAATTTAATTTGCTTACTGTTATCCAACACCTCCATTCATCTAAAATGAAGGAAATTAGCTTTTTATTTCTGCTAAAGTAGTGGATTATTATTAGTCAGAAGATGATGAACCATAAAGATTATTTATTTTTTTTTCTTAAATTGGAGTTCTAAACTCTTCTCCATTTTATTTAATAGCGCTTTAAGAGTAAGAGATTTAGTTTTAAACTCCTTACTTTTCTTTATATTCTTGCTAATTTTGTAAATATTAGAGTTTCTGTTGTTAAATAATACTATCGCAATTAGATGCTATTTACTATTATTACTATGGATTTTATATTTAATTCTGGTGTTAATATAATTGCCTTAAAAAAGAAGAATTTAAGCTTTGTGGCTGCTAATTACTATTTTATATGTTTGACTTTTATTGCTCTTACTATTATTTTGCTAAAGGAGCTTGGTTTTCATCATTTTTTGTGATTTGTCTTTCTATATTATTTGACTGAATCCCTTCTGCTAATTATTATATTACTTAAACATCATTTTAAGAGCTTGTTCCTTTGCGGTTACTTGATTATTACACCATATTTGCCAAAATTTTATTTATTGTGTTAGCTAAAAACTATTTTTCTAAAATTTTTTTAACAGAAGGCCTTTTTGCAGGATGTCTTTAAAGCATTTCGCCTATTAAATCGCTTAATTAGGGTGAGTAGCAATTTGGAATAGAAGGATAGTTTCCCTTTAAGATTTTAAGAACCAACCCCTATTAATCTTTAAAAGTGATAAATGTAAATTTCAATATTTACATTAAAACTTACGTTTTGCATCAAAAGCATGTCTTAGTGTACATAATTCATATAAAATGCACCCAAGACTCCATATATCAGTTTTTTGATTATAGGGCTTTTACTGTTATTATTTTGTAATATATTTATTATGAATCTGTTTTTTAAACAAAGCAGATAATAAACAAGATTTAAAAATATACTTAACATATTTCAGGAGATAAATAGTAAGGCGTTCCTATGGCTGTCTTAGCCATTTCACAAGTATTTTAAAGTACTTTAGCTGTATATTAAAATTTTATTATATTTATATATCCTACTTGCAATTATATTAATATTTACCAATACCAAAGTCTCCTATTTTGATTTACTTTGATTTAGTTAAAAAAATGTTTTGGGTTTTAAGATCCCTATGTAATATTCTCCTATCGTGAATAAATTTCAAACCAAAACAAATTTAAACAAACCATTCCAGAATTTATTATTCTGTAAATCCTTATCCTGTTTTCTTTTATTCAATAATTTAATTGTAAAGATCTCCTTCTTCACAATAATCCATAACTATACACAAATATCGACTTTTTATATATAAAAAAATATATTAATATTATATTTGAATTTAAAGATTGATAAATGTTTAGGATTTTCAAAATATTTATTGAAATTCCAATATTTTATTATTTTTTTAATGAAACATGCTTTCTGTTTTTGTAAAATATTTTAAATCTTTACTCTTTATCGACAAAAGACTCACGATAAGCTATGATGAAAGGATGTCCTAGTTCTTTTAAAAATTTAACTTCATTTAATGCATCTTATCTTTATCTTTAATCTAAACGCAAAATATCTATAATCTATTAGTAATTAAAAAACAATCTTAAACATTTTTGAAAGACAAATAAGTTCTTTTTTTTCTTGATTAATTGTATTTATTTTGTTTCATAGTAAATCCTACTAAAATTTCAAAAACTCTATTATCGTTTATTAAAAAATGTATACCTTCATTATATAATATTTTCGATTGATTTTGGACTAAACTAATACTGCCAATCCAAAATTTCCTTTCCCTACAAGTTCTATCTTAATATAGTTATCCATATGTACCTTTTTAGAGTTATTTTATTATTCTTTTATAAGATTTATGATATAGATTTAAGCTTAATGGATTTGTTTTTTAACGAAAAATTCTTTCGTTTATAGTATTTATTATTCAGCAAATTTTGTAAAAAATTTATAAATAGTCAAAAAAAATTTTTAATTTCAAATTCATATGATTTTAAAAGCTTATTAAAAACTGAAATTAGATGATATACAATAAATCATATATTCAGAAAAGCAGGTAGGCAGGTAGGTAGCTATAAATAAAACTAGCTATTTAATAGAATAAAAATGATAATGATATCAATTATATTAAATATAACAAATTTTTTGTATTGGCCTTGGAATAAACTGATTTAAAATTTATTCATAATATAAAATTATTTATATAATTTATCTAAAATAATAATTTTATTTTTTGATTAATAAAGCATAATAATTAGAACGAAATATTTTTAATTTTAAGTTAAAAGATACTTTATATAAAATACAAACCAAAAAATAAAGTAATCAATTTTCAAAAAACCTCACTCAGGTCGATATTTCTAATTCAAAGACGAATTAAACTATCCCAGCATATCTGCAAATCTCATGTTTGAATCTGCAGTATGTATATGCAGCATATTTATTTCTAGCGCTAAATCTTAGGATAGTGAAATAAATCGATTGCAAACTATATCTCGTGAATGAGATAAGTGCATACAAACGTCATCGTAAAGCTGCCTATTAACGAATCCATAAAATTCACCTTCACTTTATACTTACTTTGTTTCAGTAGGAAGCATATTCTTGAGAGCTTCAACTTTATTACTTTGCAATTCACGTATAGTTAGTGTACAGGTATTATCAAGTTCCCATTTAGATGTGTTTGAGCTTGTGAAGAGCTTTTCCTTCTTTTAATTTAACTTTTTTAAATGTTCAAGATATGTATTTTCTAATTCATTGTGATAGTTTATTGTTGCTTTATATTCTTCATACATCATGTTTTGGTAGCGAACATATTCATGGAAATTCTTTTCAAATACAACTGTAATATTATGAAGAGTTTACCCAAAGTCAATGAAAAAGTTGTTAAGGTGAATATTCAAATTCTCGAGAGGTTGGCATTTACCGAGGGGAGAAAGTCTGTTGAATTATTCATGAACTTTGTGCATACGGGAAAAGTTAGTGGCTATTTTATTAGATTCTTCAGCTGCCTTTTTAATACCTGAAATAAAACCTTCAAAAGATTCATTTAAATTTTAGTAGTTGAGAAGTGATTTAGAAGTTAAATCATTAAATTAGAGCCAGAACTCTTTGAGAGGAGGAGTTATTTCACTAATCAGCTCTCCCTAAACTGTAGAAATCAAATCAACTATCCTGGGTGTTGGTTTCAAATCGTGCTCCTTTCTCTTAGCTTCGAATGCCTTTTAGTCAATTATACTTAAGAAGTCACTTAAGTAAGGACTCACACTTAAAGTTGGGCAAATGAGAATTTGATTTAAAAATTATTCGAAACTGCGCATTCTTTAATATAAATGTTCATCATTCATTTCTTTTATTGCAGTCTTCTTAGGTATAGGAGGTATAAAGCTACCTGGATGGTGTTTTCTAAGCACATTGTATAACCAATGAAAATCATTGAATCTCCTTGAGACAGTCCAACCCATTACAGGAGTTTTAACTGAATATAAAGCATACTCTGATGAAAAAAGACCATCGAAAACAATTTCAAATGAATCAAGAATCACTTTAATTTTTTAAGGAGGCTTATCATTGTTAACTGTGATAGATTATTCTTCTAAAAATTCAGCTATTTTGCTTTTTTCAATTGTACGACAACTGATAACTTTTGATGTTTCTTCTCCTTCTAAGTTTTTTTTAATAAAACCATCTTTTACCATACTAGTCTATGGAACTATTTAAGCTTCCTTACGAACTATTGTTTAGCCTTAAGGATCCTTGATAATACGTGATTGAGAGAATGTGCTATTTAAAATACTTTGGTTTAATGTGTCTTCACCTCCCACGTTATCAGAGCTTAACTTTTAACTATCTTAAAGCTGAGGCTATCCTTGAGCATAAACAGAAGCATTTATATTAGATTTTTAGATTTGTGATTTATTTTAGTTTGATGGCTCTTCCAAAATTTATTTATTAATTGCAAATTCTTTAGGATCACTATTTTATGCATTTACAAATGTCGAAGCTTGTCTATTTCTGTTAGCCTAATTATTATTGTTGTTGTTGGAAAATGTAGATTATGTCATGCGAGTACCTTGTTGAATATTACTAGTTTATTTAGTATCTTCAAATGTTAAATATTCTTAATTGCTGTAGTTGTTTTAAGGTATTTAAGAGCTGCTTCTACTTTGCTATCTGGTTTGTAGTATAAAGGCTTATATAACTTCTTTTAGTTAATCCATAGAAATTTATTTCAAGTTTGACTCAGCACCAGGATATTTATTTTTCAAAAATGACCTAAATTCTTCAGCGTCATATCCTTGCTATATAATTTGTTGGTTGAGATACTCTTACATTTGTTAAAGCTCACCTCCATTCTGTTGTGCAACGAATCTAACTTCATCATTATTATTTTAACTGAGTTAAGAATTCATGATTGGTGGCTACTAAGATTAATATTACATTTTTGATAATTTTAATTCTAATTTATTAATTTTTATCTAGTTTGAAAATTTTTTTTTTTTTATATTTTATCTTTTGGTTAATTTTTTTAAATAGAGTTGGTTTTTATCTGTAATATATATATGTTTTGATAATAGATACAAATTCATCAAACATTATTTTATTATTAAACAAGTAAGAGAAAATAATGAGATAATCAATCAATATCTTATTTCTAATAGCAAATATATCAAAAATTTAGACTCTTTTATCATATAAACCAGATAGAGAGATTATATTAAATACTTTTTGCTTGTCAAATTTTTTTATTCAAGTCAATAAATTGTCAACGCTGATGTAATCAAATAAGATATCAATTAAATTTTTAATAACAAAATAAATTATTTATTGCCTGCCTGATCAGCTATTTTTAGCGTGAAAGAATAAATATTTGTTTCCATTATTACTTACTTTGTTTAAGCAATATTTTTCAAAAGAGTAATTGATTCCATTTATTAGGCATCTTTTAAAAAAGATATTATTAAATAAATTAAAATTAATTATCATTAAAATAATTTTAAAATGAGTAAAAATATTGTATTTAGTTATAAAGATTAAAAACATTGATTTTGTGGTTTTTATGATATATTTTTTTGTAATTTAATTGAAAAAATAATTATTTGTTAGAATTTAAGCAAGAGAATTAAATTATAGCAAAACTATATCCTAAAAAATAATTCATTTAAATGTTAAAATAAGAGATATATTTAACTGAAGAATTACTTCAAAAATTAAATTAGGATTAATTATCAATTTTCTTAAAAAATTATCGTTCTTTTTATAAGAAAAGGTAATCGCACTATAAACTTCTAACTCTAAACATGTATGTTTTTCAACTAAGAAAAATCTTTCAAATTTTATATAAGAAATAGAGCAAAAGAAAATATTGATAATTATTGATTAATTAATTAGTATTTTATTTATAGATTAATTATGAAGAGTCTCACAAAAAGGATTATTTATTTTTTTTAAATTCTCCATAATTATAAAATCTAAAAATAGAATAAATTTTAAAATTATCTCAGAGATATAAAATTACTCTAAAGTTCTGATAAAAAATTTAGATAATAGTTAAAAAAATACACTAAATGAGTTTTTTCTTAAAAGTAATTAACTTAAAAATATTCAAATAATTGATAATATTTGATAAAGATAGAAATTTTTACTTTAGAAAATAACAGAATAAATTGATTATTATTATTTAATAAAATCTCTTTCTTTAATTTTATAATTTTATTTTTTCCATTTATCTTTTAATAAAAATGAATAAATAAAGAAAAGATGTATAATTTTACCGAAATTTAAAAATCTAATTATTAGATTAGGTTTTAAATTTTAATTTCATCATAAAAAAATAAATTTTGTAAGATACAAGTAGAACTTGAAAAAAGAAGCAACTTAAAATTAAGCTGTGCTTTAAAACTAGATAAAAAAATTTTATTAAAATAAATTTATGATTTTAACTTATATTTAGATTTAAAGTATTCATTTAATTTATTTCTAAAAATTTTTTAATTTTAATTTGAATATTTTAGTTTTATTGAATCAAATTGTAAAAGAACACTAATTAGCATGAAATTATATTGAAAGTAATTTAATTTATGATATGTTATGGCTGAGTAGAATAATATTATATATTTTAAATGACATATTTAATAAATTAAATATCAAAATATTATAAAATTAAAAATGGAGTATTATTTAAGTATCAGATGAAATCCCTCTAATAATTTCCTAATTTATGAAATTAATTTATTTTGGGGAACGCGAACAAAAAAACAAACTTAAATTATTTTGTAGAAACAAACAAAATCATTAATTTATTTAAAGAAAGTAAGTAAGTAAATAAATAAATACAATAGGAATAGAATAATTAAAATCATTTATAGATAGTTTAGAAGATACAAATAATGGCAATAGTTATAAAGTAAGATTAAATTAATCTTCTCATATACAAGTACCTACTAGAAGCAGGTAAGTTTTAAATTAAATTTAAAAAAAAAGATAGATATGTTATCTATGTTCTTTTAGAATGGAAATATTCATTTCATTTTAAATTTGATTAAAGTATTTATCATGTATAAAATAATGTCTTAATTCAATTTTAGAGTATTTTAAGAATAGAATAGCAAATAGAATTAAAAAAATATTTGATATTTGATAATAAAATGTATTATATTAGGCCTTCAACATTCAGCATATTCATTGTACAACGAAGCTAAAATAGAGTAAATTTACAGAAACTATGAGAATGATTTAAAAGCAGGTCACCTTATCCATCATTTAGAGAGATCGCTAATTTTTAATCAAATAGAGTCTCATATATACTTTGTAATATTTATAAATTATAACAAGCGTTTGAGTTTGTGAAATATAATTGAAAAATGTCTGAATTATTTAAAATATCTTTAATATAGAGCTAGTATTGTGAATGCAAATAACCAATGGAGTTAATTAAGCAGCATTAGTGTGATGTAGTTTAAAAAAAAAGGGAAATTAAATAAGAAATAGAAAAAGAGAGAGAAGGAATGTCTTTAGATACTATTGGAAGAGTTGAAGGATAGATAGGTACATAAGGAGGAATATACTAAAGCAATGGATAAATACACTTCCCAGAACTTGACTAGAACTTTTTATTAGAAAATCTCTGCCACATCAAGATTGATAAGGCCTAAGAATTTGTAAGTTCTTTTATGAGAAGAATTGGTTTATATAAATACAATATAAAGATATTTTTTAATTCTAAATTTATTTAAAAATGTTAACGATATTTTGTTTAAAATATTATGTAGGAAATATTTGATTGGAATCCTTAGACAAGCATGCTTCATTTATAGTAACTTATAATCAATTCATTTTTAAAATAAGTTTTTTATGCTTTTTATTAGGCTAAAAATTAAATTATTTATTTATTTATTTCTAAATTATATAAGTACTCTCACAAAGCAAAAAAAAGAGAGCGTTGCTTATATTT
The DNA here is from genome assembly GCF_000189635.1 of Tetrahymena thermophila SB210. Taxonomy (NCBI): domain Eukaryota; phylum Ciliophora; class Oligohymenophorea; order Hymenostomatida; family Tetrahymenidae; genus Tetrahymena; species Tetrahymena thermophila. The sequence goes on from NW_002476426.1 coordinate 250,231, forward strand.
ATTACTTTTAATATTATATACATTTCTTTTTGACTACCTAGAATTTACTCCTTTTTAAGCACTTAGCATATCTTTAAAAACTCTTATTTAAATAAATTAAAAATTAATAATTCTATTTCAGTTTGGAAATATGAAATAAATAAATAATTTAAATCACAATAAAAATATGAATGATAGATTCTATCACCAATAGCTTTTGATTTATATTTTTCAATTTTCAAATTTCAAAAGTTGTCTCATTAATTAATTAACTTATTTTATTTCTTAAAAAATAGTGAGGAGAAACACAATTGGATTAAAATAATCTCATATAATCCTTAGAGTTAGAATAATCATTTAGTTTTTTAAACAGTTTAAATTTTTCCTTGCGTTATTGGGGAATTGCTTAAAAAACCAAAATTCATTTCATGGGAATCTGTAATAAAAAGCTTTTATATATGTAGATGTCTAAATATATTTTAACTTATTTTAACTAGACAAGCTACAGTTTTATGGTTATAGTGTATGAAGATGGCTTTATTTAGATACTTGATAAAAACTATAACCAAATAAATATCTTCTAGATAGATTAAATTGATAGTTTGAGGGCTTTAAAGTGGAATCCAGATTATTACAATGTTTTATGTTTAGAATTCTCCGAAGGATTCGAAGTAATTTTTTTATAAATATCCCTAAAAATTTAAATTTTATTAAAAGATTATAGATATTCCTAGCTTAGAATCTATAAAAAGTGTCACTGAAAATGTTTTGTAGTTTGAGTGGGTTTATGTTTAAAAATATGTCTATCTAAATAGCAATTTTATGATTTATTTATGCTCATTAACAGAGAGTGCTCCTTTACATTAAATTTAAGCAGATGTAAATTTAATTATTCTAAAATGTTAAGTCAATAAAATATTTTATTGAATAAATAGCCCGGTACTTGTAGCTTTAGCCTTAATCACAACTCTTCTTTGATAGCTACTTTTTCTCAGCAAGAAAACAGTGTCAAAGTAACATTACTTAAAATAAAATAAATGAATAATAAATATGTTTTTAAAGATTTGGACATTCAATGAGACTTAACATGCTCTAGAATTCTTAGATGAAAATGATATCAAATTCTATACATGGAGTAAAGCTAATGGTAAAATAATTTATCAAAAGGAACGAATAAATTACAATTTTAATTTATGAAAAGCTGATGGATAAGGCTGCATTATGACTTTAATCACTGAAAAATCAATTAAAATATGGGATGTAGAATTCGGTGAAATAAAGTACTCATACGAATTAAAAGAAACGTAAATATTTTTTTAAGCTAAACATAAAAATAATAAGTAAATAAATTTGTAAAATTAGGATTATGGAGTATAGTATATTACAAGGCAGTAAAAATTAGGATTTGCTAATTCTTTTTACTGAGGATTAAGACAAATATAAGATTTGGATATTTGATCAAAACAATAAAAATAGAAGAGAGATCACACTTAACAGTCATATGGAATCTATGTAAAATTATGAAATATTTTCTTTTAATAAAATTTCAATAAATGAATAGCTTAAAACTTGATGAAGAAGAGATGCTTGTTTTACTTGATGACGAATTGATGGTTTTGAACATAAAAAAAATAGAAAATCAATATGTTAATGAATCCTTCCCACCCTTTGCTTGATAGAAAAAAAAAGCAAGAATAATGCATAAATAAAATAAATACTGAATAAATGTTCTTTTTATACAAAGAATGCTATATTAAAAAAACAATACTTACCATACTTTAAAAATATAATAATTTTGATACTTTTTCCTAACCCTTAATAAGAAGGTAAGATTTTAATATTTAATAACCAATTTTGATATGTAAATTATTTTTTATTTTACTCTGCTGTATTCATTTATATAGAATAATCCATTATATTTCTATTCTTAACTTGTTACTAAGAATAGATCAATATTAAATTTTATTTATATCAATTTTGATTGCTTTCAATTTTTCAAATTTAATTTAACTTATAATTTTTTTTTTTTACTAATTTCAAAAATAAATATTTGAAATTTGAAGAAACTATTTTAACAAATTTATTAACTAATAAAAAGAATTTGATAAATTAATTGATTTTCTGTCTTAATTTAAAAAAAAATTTTTTCTTGCTTCAAAGAAAAAAACTTAATTACAAATTTATTTAGTTAATAAACATATTTAATACAAATTATTAAAAGCTATAAATAAATTTTTCATTCATTTCTTTTTATAATATTATTTTTTGTTATTTTGTTAAGGTCCGTTTCCAAACCATGCTTTTGTTGTAGCATCAAACTTCATGATGTGATTTGAAGGCTTAATAAAATATATATCATGGAGTCCATTTTGCTCTTAAACTGGTAATCTATATTTTCCTATTATTTCTTTATTAAGATCTAGTAAGCTTCCATTTTATAACTCCTTAGCTAAAGGAGCATCCTTATCAGTAAAGAGAGCTTGCAATACGTTATTTGAAAATTTAGCAGGCCATTCATCAATGAATAATGTCATGTGAGGGATTTTATTTTCAATGTCTATCATGTTAGGATCAGGAAGACAAACACCACATATAATTTTATTAGGAACATAAGCCATTGCTAACACTTCTATAGGGATATTTAATCCTTCTTCGAAATTTTCATAGTAGATACCTTCGGCTTGCTTAACAAAATATGTGGTAATGTGGTGAGATTGTGGATATTTGAAAACCTTATTAAGCAATTCATCGTGGTTATTCTTGATTATATCGTCTTTATATTTATTAAAGAGAGATAGAAGATTCTACTTCACATACTACTTCTAAGTTTTTTAAACTAAACTTTCGTCATCAGCAAAAATACCTAAATAAATAGGTTTTCTTGGAGGGTTGAATTTTACTGCAGCTTTTCTTTTGTTGTTAATTCTAGCTGTTAAAGTATTGGTTTACTTATACTAGTGATTTTCTAGGATAACATCAGATTATTTAGCTTCTTCAATTTGATCAATTGGTACTTGCTACTTATGATTTTCATTATTTTATTTAATTTCCTAGACCTACTCTAGTTAACCTCCCTTTTAATTAACTTGGTTTATGCATTCCTTATAAGTTTCTTATGCTCTTAATTTAATCTCTTCAATTGGAGTATTTTCAAACTACAGATTTAAATTCTTAACTCTATCTGCAAATGATTAAACCAAACCTTGATTACTACAAGTATTTCCTGGAATAGTTTGTAAAATTATATCTTCAAACCTATCAACTATGTCTTGTGGATATTATCTTGAGCTATCATCTTTGATGAAAGGGAATTTCAAAATTATATCAATACCACTTGCTTACAAGCTGTGTTCACTCAGACTAGTGTTTCTGAATCTATTAAAATTAAAAAACATAAATTAAAAATTTTTTAATTATTAAATTTTACAAGTTAAAGAACATGACCATCACATCCATACTCTTGCCTGATTTGTTTGTTAAAGTAGGATGCTCTGCACGAGTTTAAACTCTATTGGCACAGTTAAAGAAGAAATTAAGTGAGAAAGGAAATCCTATGTTAGAACCTATTTTATATTTATTAGGTTCAGTTTCACTAGTCATCATAGAACAAATTTATAAGTTCATATTAGCTGGCTTATTTTCCAAAATTTCTTACACAGCCTTATCTATAGCATTTGGGGGATAATTTTTATCAAGGAAAACAAAAACGTTTTATGCTTTTGTTTAAAGTGGTTTTTTGGAGACGCAATCTGAAAGACTTCTAGAAAATTCCTTGCCAGCTTGTTTACCAGTTTAGCTAAATAGCTAATCCTCCTTCAAGAAAGGTTTATTTTTTTTTAAGTTGTCCATCAAATCTCTTCTGATATTATCTGAGGATATAACAAATATTTCATCATTATTTTATTTAACAATTTCAGAGAAATATTTGACGAATGTGCTTTTACCCATGCCAGGGATACTGATAGGTATGATAACGAAAAGATTTCTTTAGTTGGTGTTTAAAACTTGCTTGAGCTTTTAATCATTTATTGATTCAATTTCTATCTTTTCTTCATTGTTTTTGGCTTAAAAGCTACTATAGTTTGACCAAGGAACTTCAAGTAGTTTCTTCATATTTTCCTTTTAAAAGTGAGTAGGATTAGGCTTTTGATTATTTTCAAGGCAGTAAATTATAACTGAGAGGAATGATATGTACTGATCAGCAACAATACCAGCTTAGCCAAGATATTGATCAACAAAATCAAATGAGAGTTTACCAATTTAGAAGTAAAAATTTAAAGGATGTGCAGGAGGATTGTTAACACAAAGCTGCTTAGTTTCTTCTTCAAATTTGCTTCTAAGACGTTAATCCTTTCTATTTATATAGTTTTTAAGTTTTTCACGCAACTTACGGAAAATACGGTATTCTAAAGTCTTAAGTTTAGAAACACTTAAAGTCCTTTCTTACTAAGGAATTTATTTACTTTTTTTAACAAAGTACAAAACAGATCCTTCTTATTCACCTTCTATATCACTGCTAGCAACAAAGTCATAAACCTATTTCAACTTATTATTAAATGACTCAGATGTATTATAAGAGCCTTCATCTATAAGTTTAACAGTTGTTAGATTGTACTTGTTAAATACTTCATAAGCTTACAAAGGAGGAATACATGGATCGTTACTTTTATGGTTAACAATTGCATAAAAGAGAATATCAATATTCTCGTATTTTACCAAATGCTGATAATCTTAATTACCACAATATTCTCCTACCATTGTTTATTCTTAAAGATCTTGCTTGAGAGCCTCTACTTTATCATTACCCTATTCCTTTTAAATCTTCTCTAATATATTGAACCAAACCTATGCTATTAGTCTTGCAAATCCAAATCTATTATTTGAAATAAAAATATTTTAATTAAATTAAATTTAGATCTATTTAATTTATATTTAATAAGTAAAAAAAATATCATCTTAACAATTATTTACCTATCTGCTGTATACAAATCTATATCTGAACGTTATCTAGCTAACAAAGCTACATTTTTAGAAGAAATAACCCAGCTATTTAAAGGCTTAAAGTAAGAAACCTAAGCGTTTTCACCATTAGCCTTGACTAATTTATAAATTGAGACTGAATCTCCAGCTGTGAAACTTTCCTAGGCTTCTTTAAAGATGATGCTATAAAGTTCCTTATGCAAGGAAGCATTTTTGTTACCGAATTAGGTAAGCTCTTAGATTTCATGCAAATTATAATCAATATACTCTCTCTACAAATCAAAGAATTTCATTATACCTATTTTATTTCAAATATTTAATAAACTTTAAATATAATTCATTTTTTTACCTCTTCTACCCCAATAGTAATCAACAGGATTGTTTTATTCATCGACTTTAAAGATAACTGAATTACCTCTTCTTATATTAGTACGCAACCTTTCATTAAAAGTATAGGCTTTATCTTCATCTTCACCCCTAAAACTAAGAGACAAGTCACTTAAAAAGTAGTCTTTTTAGAAGGGAATTTCAGTTTCAATAATTTTAACATCCTTATTAGATTGTTGCTCAATCATATAATCTTTAATGCTCATGAATTACTATTCTTATCCTTTTTTAACATAAATAATTTTATTTTTCATTTTTTCTATTCTTTAATCTGTTTTGTTTGTGGATTTACTTTAATTTATAATTTTTGATGGTGTATTTTCTTTTATGATTTCCTGATATATTTTTTTTTAAAGAATAATAAATTAAATATCTTCTAGGTGATCTATAGACACTCTTAAAATAAAAATTTAAAGGATCTATCAAAACAATGTCGCTTTAATGAAACCTTCATATTATTTAATATCCTCAAATAAATTAAAAAAATGTATTTTATTTTGAGTCATTATTCGTGTGATTAAAATGTTAATATAAATATCTTTAATAAAAATATAATTTTAATGGCTAAATTTAATTAATGTCTCCCATTTAAATAAAAGTTTAAATTTGAAAAAAAAGAATTTTATTCGATAATTTTAAGATAGACATACTTTATTTTAAAAAAATCTACAAACAATAGTAATAAATTAAATTTTTTGAATCAGGAATTCATGTCTTATAAGATTCTTAATGGCTTAAATTAAATTTAGCCTTAGTAATATTTGTAAAATGCTACTAGCTGTATCGTAGCAGGGCAAGTTTTAATAAAACTTTAAACATAAGGAGTATAATCAATAATACCTCTTTTAACGAAATGTTCTAATATGTGTTCTTTTTTAATAACTAACTTGTATTCGTCAACAAAGATACAACTTTTGAGAAGTAGATGCATAAATTTATCAATTTTGGGAAGGCTGACTAAATCTTTATCAATTTCAAAATTAAATGAATTACTAGAGTTAAGTGCTGCTATGAAAACTTTTTCAATTTCTGACTAATTTCTTATACTATTTATTTTTAAATAAGTGTTACCTCTTTTACTATATATTTCGAATTCTTTCTCAAATTATAAATAAAATTCTTCAATTTAGCAGCTCATCATTTATTCTAGCACAATTTGATCTTCTTCTGAAACATATAGCTAATTTTCGCTCTTAATTTAAATATATAATCTCAAAGAATCTTTATTTCTATACTAATCTGCTAAGACAATGTCTTCAGCCTAATAACTTTAATGACTTTAATATAAATTTTTAGCATAATATATACTAAATATCAGCAACAAAAAGTGCACAACCAAAATTTTAATTTATAGTACTGCTATTATCTTTGGTTAAGTTGTTTCGTCCAATAAAAAATATTTTATTATAAATAATTAAACAGCAAAATAAACTAAGATATTAATAAAATTAATTCTACTTTTGGCAATTTAATCATATTATCTCATATCTCTCTTTTGTAAAGGAATAATGAATAAAAGTTTTAGACCACTGAAAAACTAGTCATAGATTGAAAAATTTGTATGAATAAACTTTAAGTAATTTTTTGTTCTCAAAAAATACATAATTAGATAAATAGCAGCATAAAAAGTTAAAGTTTCAATACTAATCTTACTGCTCATAAGATATGCTATATTAAGGAAAGGTTAAACAAACTAGCAAATTAACTCTAAAATAACAAATAACTTATCTCTCAAATCATAATCTAGGATAAAAAAGAAAGCTTAGACTTGAATATAGTTTAAAATTAATAAGCTTATAGTACTATAAATTATGCCAATAAACAAAAAGAAACCTATGCTACTTCTATTATACATTTCACATATGAAAATCATCATTCTAAAAGTAGTAAAAAACTTTCTTTCATGTAGCCAGACATACATTTTTTCACAATCGTATTTTTTACTTTCAATTTAATCTTTATTGTTTTGAATACTCTTTTTTAATCCTATTAAATCTAATTATAAATACTTAACATCAAGTTGTAATAATTTTAAGAATAGGCTTTAAAAGTTTAAAAAGCAACTATTTCTAATAGATCCTTCATTACTTATTGGGATTGATTTTTTATTTAAAATTGAAAATATTGTTTGAACAATGCAACTATAAAAACCAATCTAAAGGAGGAGACTAACTTCTTCAAATATTAAGAAATTAAAAATTAAGCTTAATCTGATAGCGATATCAAATGCTAAAATTGTATCCTAAACTTAGCTTATTTTAAAGAAAACTCTATAAACTCTTCTCATTTCATCTATTTATGAAACAAACTCCTAATTTCTCAAATATTTTAATTCTTTACCTAATTATATTTTAGATTCATCTTAAAATCTAGTATATTTTTGAAGAAACCTGATCATTTTAATTTCAAGCTAGAATATTTCTTCTGATATCTATTTATTATTTTTGTAAATTATCAAAAAATTAACTCAAATAAGTTTTTAAATAAAAAATTTAATTAGTTCAAATTAATATATTTGGAGCGTTAATCAATAATAAATAAATATTTATAATTCATAAAAAAAGTGAATAATTTTGTAATAGCGTTTATCTGTATTAGATTTGATTTTGTAAATTAAAAAAATTTTGAAATTTTTTCTATATATTTTCATTTTGCAAATTTTTAAAAATTATTAAAAATGATGATAATGGTAATAATAATATTTGATGATACATGTTATATAATTAATATAAACTTACATTTGATTTTACATTTAAATATATTATAAGTTAATTCTATGGATGCTATCTTTGTAATTATTTATTTAATAAATATATTTTTGATAATATAATTATTTTTTAAGAAAACTTAAAAAATGTAATAAGAAAAATTAGGATCAAAAATTATATTAAGTTGGATTAGATTATTTTAGATTAGATACTTAGTTAATTGGTTAGTTTGTTATAAAATTGTTATGTTATTTAATTTTAAGCTTTTAAATTTATCATTACTATTTTTACTAGTTTTATATTCCATGTCTAGATGATAGGTAGTAATCGTTTCTATAAGAGCTTGCCTAAGCCTATTCTTAATCTATGTTTACATTCTAAAATGAATACATTTACTAATTATGTGATTGGTTTTTTGTACTTTAGCTAAATATTTATTTACTCAATAAACTGTCATTTTAAGTAAGAGAATTACTATTTTATATTTGAGAGTTAGCCATCAAATTTTGTAAATTTTTTTAGCTTAAATAACCCTATTTCGAAATTAAAAAATAATTATAATTATTATTGATAAAAAATAAATATTTATTACTTAAAATGTTTATGGTATCAACTACTTAGATTAAGAGTTATTGATCATGTTAGAAAAATATTAATTTAAGTCTTTTTTAGATTTGAATGTATTTTAAGTAGATATAGGAACTCCTCTAGCAGACGAAAATGCATCAGATTTTTAAAATCCTTTGCTCTAGCTATAGAAGGACATATTCTCTCCATTCGGGTAAGATGAAATTTCTGCTGTAGAATTTTCAGTGCTTTGAATAAAAAAATAAAATATTAAATTTTAAGAAAGTTTAAATTTAATTACTTCATATATTAATTAGAGTATTCTCCTTTATTTCTATTTGATTTTAAATGGGAAGTGTTTAAATTATGTATATCATGTTGGCTAGTAATTCTTTAGAGTAGCTTTTCAATTGTGTCCTCTTGTTATCTGTTAATTAATTGAAGTTCCTCAATTTTTAGTCTATAAATTTCATTTTCCTATTATGTATTAATAATATCAAATTAATTAACAAAAAATAAATATTTTTATAATGAATAATATATTTACTTTTAATATTATATCTTTTTCTGCGTTTACTTTCTCAATATTTTAATTTAAAGATCTGTTTAATACTTCAAGGTTTACACATCTCTAGACTATTGAAGACATTTCTAACTCTAAAGCTCCTAGCCTAGACTCTAATTTGTAATTGATTTGCTCTTACTTGTTAGTTTTAGAGCTATTTACTTTTTAAATGCTTTTATGTTTATTGATATTATATCCTGCTTCTTAATTTGGTTATAAATTAGATTCTTAAGGCAAATCCTCAGATCCTTCAGTATTTACATTTTCAGAAAAAGTAATTATCACATCTTGTTCTTCTTGATCTTCATTTTCTGTAGTAAGGTAGGGTTTAGGAGAGAGAGTAATTACCTTAGATGAAGGAGATATTACAAAATTGCTTATCATAGGAGAAACTAAGGTTACTTACTACTTAGCATCGCATGTGGAAGGAGTAATTATTTACTAGCTGACTGAAGATTTAAGCTAAGCTTTCTGCTGACGATGAGGAGTATTATTACTATTTTAATTCTTTCCATTATGTGAACAATTTTAATTTTTCTTTATACTGCTGCTTTAACTGTAATGAGAAACAGTCTCTTCAGTTTAGAAATGTACTTGGCTTTCTTCTAAATTTAGTTAATTTATTTATAATTATTATGCACTGCTTTCTGTATGTGCTCTTTAGTACTCTTTGTTAGACTATAAGTTAGAGTTGATGAGATTGCTACTAAGTAAGTTTTAATTTGAGTTTCCTGACTTACTGTTTTGATTACTGCTATTTTTATTGCTAGTTGAATTAGTAATTAAAGAAGGAGTACCTACAATTTGTTATCTGCATCCAGAGTCTTATGATGAAGAGTTTTGTTATTTCTATTCTAAATAATCTTTTATTTTTTTATCAATTTCATTTTTCTTTTCAAGAGGTTATTTTTCATATCTTCTATTTGGCTCTTTACTACTTGAAGAACTTCTTAGGAAAGGAGAGCTATATTATTATAGTGCTATTAATTCTTCATCATCTTCTAGCTACTAATTATTTACAGGAATTAATGATTGTCGAGAATTCAAAGATACCATTCTCTGCTTTTACTAAATCTACTGCTAGTTAATTTGTGTATTATTAATATCTTACAAAGTATTTGGATATCCAGCCATTGATATTAAGTCATTCTATCCTAATAATTCTTTAGTATTTTAAATACGGCCATATTAGTGCTAAGCTGCTTACTTTACCTCATTTAAATTATATTGTTGCCTATCAGTATTTATTTATTTCTGTAATTTATTTTAAATTACTGAAAAAGGAATTTCTTGGGTAGCTTGTTTTTCTTATGATTTTTATTTTTATTCTGAATTCTTTTTATGGTGCAGTAGTTATTGTATTTATTGTTGTTGCTGTTATTGTTATTAATAGGAATTTTGGAATTGTTAATTTTACTTTTGTATTTATGCTTTCAAGAATGGTTATTTTTAATGTTGTGTAATCTCTTAATTATTTGAATTATCTTCTTGTTTATTTATTTGATTGGCTGGTTATTTTTTTTAATTTGAATTTGAGGTTTATTTTTTCTGTTGTTGTTAAAATAGTAATTAGATCTTTTAGATTTCAGATTCTTTTAGCTTAAATTTACTTTCTTAGTTACTTTCTTAGCGTTTGTCTTAAGACTTATCAGAAGTCATTTTACTTTCTTAGAACATAGTATTTTAATTACTTGCAATAAATTAAGAGTTTTCTTTCAATTTATTTGCATTTTATTGCTGATTTAATTGATTATTTTTTATCTACAAGTCAGTTTAATTGGTAATATTGCTATTTAGGTGCTAGTTTTTTAAAAGACCACTACTCTTTTAGTCTTAAGAGACTACTTTACAGGAGTCTACTACTTAGTTATGAATTACTTTTATCTTTTCTTGTGATTTTTCACCTTTCTTTTTTAATATATTCTGAATTTACTCGATTTAAGGATTTTATCTAGTTAGAGTAGCAAACTGACTTTAGCTATTTAGAGTTAGAAGCTACTTCACTCCCATCTGCTCACTTCTATTTCTTTACTTTTTTTATAGATTGTTTTCATCAAACCTTAAATAAGCTTACTCAGTAGAACCAACTGACTACTTCTTTTTGTTCCCATTTTTACTTACTTAATGTCTAGTATCTCTTTAAGAAAAAACTTACAATTATTATTTTATAAATTCTTAGTTGTTTCCTGACAAAGTATTCCTCTATTATGGAGAAGTACTATTAGTAGCAAGGATCTGCTTAAAATCTTCATCATCTGTTTGATTACTTCTTGCACGATCATTTAACAATGTTTAGTATTTTAGATGACAATTATTGCTATTTTTTTATTAAGAAATAGCTTACTAACTACTAATAGATGCTTTGTTAGGTACCTTTATATTTTTATAAAGTTGCATACTCTTTTGGGAATTACTTTTAGGCGTATTATTATTCTTTTAAATTTTTAAATTAATTCCATTTTTAATCAAATCTACCATTTGCATATTTTTATTATAATTGTCTATGCCAATTTTTGAGATAATGTCTGCGCTCAAGTCCTAGTCTAATTATATGGACTTTTTATCCTCTAATTTTGTTTTTTGGCAAAGAATTACATTTTCTTGGGCTTATGATATACTTATTTTATTTTAACTTTAATTTTATGCATGAACATTACCTCTTAAACAGAGGTCAGATATTTTAATTTTATCATAGCTGACCTTTTTGCTAGGAAATGTAGTTTACTGCATGCTTTAATTAGAAAAGCTTGCCTTATTAGTTTTATCCATTTTATCGTAACGTAAGAATGTAACAAAACCTCAAAAATGGTAGTAAAATAAATTGCTTATGTAAATAAGATTAGTAGGTAATTTGGAAATCAAATGGATCTTATTTCCTATTCCGCTTAAATATATGTAATTTTTTTAGTTGTATTTTTTATTAATTGAGTTAATTGTTGTAATAATTTTATTTAGCTATAAAAATGTGAATTTTTTAAAATATTGAATGGTATGAATCTTTTAATATTCTTAACTAATGGATATTTTTAAATTAAAAATGTAGGAAAAGATTCTTTTGTATTTATTATTGGCGCTAATAAAATTTTGAAATTCAAAAATAAATGAAAATATGACCAATAAAAATAAAATTTGTTGGATTTCATTTTAATACATGTGGGAATGCATTCTACTTCTTAAATTTTAATATTAATTTAGTTTAAATACTTTAAAAGATTAGCTTTGAAACAGTAAAATATAAAGTAAAAGTAACAATTACACACAACCACAATCAAAATACAAATCTCAAATTTTTAAATACTAAATTCAATTTTAATTTAGATTTGAAAAGAATTAATGATTTTTTGAATGAATGAATGAATGAAGGAAGGAATAAACAATATTAAATAAATGCTATACAATAAGTATTATTAGTAATTTTGTTGAATTATTTATTAGCTTAAAATTTTAAATGAATTAAAAGAAAAATTTAAAATTGAATATAAACAACAAACAATTTTATAAATAAAAAAACATAGAATATATTTTAATATGTCATGCTTAGTACAATTTAAATCCAAAATTTATCTTATCATTTATTGTAAAAATTAGTTATATTTTATAGTTATTAAAAAGTTAGAAAATAAAGTAGTTAATATTAAGACAAATATAAATATTAATAAATTAATTATATAAAAAATATTTTGAATAATTAAATAATAATTTTTATTCAAGAATTATCTGCATCATTCTCTTCTTACAAAGCATTATATTATTATCCTCCATTAGCAATACTTGGCATTTAAAATTTCTTTACTGTATATTTTGCTTATTATGGCTCTTATTTCTAAACTTGATTTTCAGTTAATTCTGTAGTTTCAGGATTAGCATCTATTTATTTTTCATTATTTTTTAATGTTTTACCATTTTCAGGATTATTTTCATCGCTCTTATTTTCGCCATTTTAATTTAATTTTTCTTCTTCTTTACTCTCCTATAATTTCTCTTTGCTTTGCTCCTATTTATTTTATTTAAGATATATATTTTTATAAAATTAATTATTAAGAATAATATACTTGCTATTCTTTAATTCTTCCTTATACACTTAAAAATTCTTTACATTTTTAACTAATCTTATCAATTTCCTCTTAATTTTTTTAAACAGGTTCGTTAAGATCTACCAAAGGGGCAATATACTTTTAAGCCTTTATTTTTTATATTTAAATTAGATAAACACTTTTTTAAAAGTAATTTTCTTACATCAGGATGAATGGGCTCAAAGTCTATTAGAATTGAATTCAAATTACTTATGCTTTCAATAATATTTTTTTCAATTTGTGAAGGTATCTACTAAACTAAGTTGTTAAGACTTTCATTTTAGGGATTTACAATTCTTAATAAAAGATTTTGGCTAATATCAAGCTCAAAATTTATTCCTTTTATTTGTTATAGCTTAATCAATATTTCAATAGATTTTAATAAAATTTGTTAAAACTCCTCATTTTTCTCCAAGTTTTGAATTTTTTGTGAATATTTCACTAAACACTATTTTTATATTTTAAAAATTTATGTTGATTTGTTTTTAATTCATTAAAATTTACTTTGAGAAGAGCAGTTTGTATTTCGTAAGATGACTATTCAAAAACTTAAAGAAGTTAAACATTATTTAAAAGATTTAGCAATTTCATTACCTCATTACTATCCTATTAATTCATTAGAAAATAATTATTTTATAAATATTCTTTTATCAACTTACTTTCATTAATTATGAGTATTCTCCCACAATAAACATAAATGTTTAGAATATAATTTCCTAAGCAGTGATAGGTGAATTACTAATTTTTTAATCGTTAGCTTCAATTGTTTTGATTCTAAAATAATTAAACGTTTCATCAGATTAGTTAAGCATTAAATGGCTTAATTCACTTATAACCTAATACGACAATGAAAATATTGTCTTACTCAATCCATCTATTCTTACCATTATATCCTTTTTTTATTTTAAATCAATAGTTAATTTTATAAAAGAACTTATTTTTAAAAAATATTTCATTTACATATATCATATTTTAAATTTCGAGAGCATTTTCTGCAGAAAGTACATTTTTACTTAAGCATGAAACAACAGTTTCTATCAACCAGTCATAATCGCTAACATATTCATAGTCATTTGCTTTGGTGCATGCAATTATACAAGAAATACTTCTCCTTTAGAGTCTCATGAATTGGGCAGATTCTGTTCTTTTTGATTTATTCTACTGCTTGATTACAATTTGCTTCAGTACTATTTCTATAAAGTCTTCATAAATTTATTTGTTCATAAAATTCTAAAAGATATCTAATATTTAGAGTTTTGTGTAAGCATCGCTTGTTCCATCAAGTGTTTCCATTAAAAAGCTTTTGTATTCGTTGATCATGACTTGATTAGTAGAAATCATTTTATTTAAAAGGTTGAATCCTAAGCTTTGCAAATTTGCGTCGTCATGCTCTATAAAAATTTTTACTTTTTCGCAGGCTAAATCATATAAACTGGCATCTTCCTTAAAGAATTCAATGACTGAATTTAGTAATTCATATTCCAATGCTTTTGAATTTGTTGTTGTAAGAAGATTGCTATATATTTCTTACAATTTTTTAACTAAACGGGGTTCAAGTCTTATCATTTTGTGGAACTTTATTTTTTATAACATTATTATTTAAAATTGTTGTGTTGAAACCAATAATAATTACTGTTTTAACCATTTTAATCAAGAACCAATTAGATTTTTGTTTATTTATTAGTTCATAAAGAGGTTTGATGAATAATGGAAAGAGTTTTGGCTAAACATTTAACACACTATTAACTATACTTGTAAAGCATGCCAATACAGCTTTTTAGTTAAAAATAATAGATTTAATTTTTTTTCATAATATAAAAAGCAAATACTTGGATTGTCTTCTTTTAAAATAATTGAGTCCAAAATGTTTTCTAAATTTCCTTGGATAGTTTAAGGGCATACTTAAAAAATTTTTGCAACTAACGCCATGGCTTTCTTTCTAAGTATTGGTTTATTGCTTTTTAATATTTTTATAGAATCTTCAATCAAAATTGGACCCATATCTGCAGTAACTATATTAGTAACGCAGCTGAGTATACAAGAAACCTCAACGTGGTTAGATTTCATAATTTCCTTTTGATTTAATTTAAAATATTTTACTTTATTTGTTATTTTTGTTTTTAACATTAAAAATATGCTTTTAATCATAAAATATAGCTGATCTATTATCTACCTAAGTTATCTTATTTGAAATCATTGTTATAATTCAAGAAATTAATATGATTACCTTTTTAAACAGATTTGTTGCCATAAAAAGACTTTGGCTTGAAGGATCAATACAAACAGGTACCTATAAGCAAGCCATTTTTTTAGGTCCAAAAGATGAGCAACTAAGACAATTGACTATCAAAAAGTCTAACTATCTCAAATCAACTCCTTCCATTTTAAGCTTTTGGATTTATATTATTAAATCATAAGGTTTATGTGTTTTTAAAATTAAATGTAAACACATATTAAAAAGTATGTATAATATAAAACCATCTTAAAAAATTAAATTACAAAGAATAGCTTTTGCAATGCAATTTGAAGTGTTTTTGGGTCAGAGGCTTTAAGTTCTTTTTTAATTTCTTCAAGTTAATAGCTTAAAATGGCTTTTTATTCTTATTAAGGACTAGCTCTCACTTGCTTAATAATTTCGCTAATTGTTTTCTAAGGATTGAAGATTTTCTTGACTTTCATTTTTACACTATTGGCTATTTAACTAATATGCTTTTTGATGATATGATTTGGGCTATTTTTTTTAAGTTTTCTCAATAATTAAAGCAAGTAAATTTTTTTTTTCTGTTTTAATAAGATTATTTAATTGCCAAAATCGCTTTAATAAACTTTATAATTAAAGGATGAAGCAAGCAGAAAAGTTATCAACATATAAAAAATATTAATTTTTAAAACGTGTATCTAATGAGTGCAAAATAAACAAAGAAATATCTATTTTCAATCACTTGAAACTCATATAAATTCATAATGACAAATCAAAACTTTTAAATTAATGCAATATCTTTTTTTTTGTCAAAAATCAATCAATTAAATCAATACTTGAATAGAAAAAATATTCTAAATTCCAAAACGTAATTCTTAAAAATGATGCAATTTGATAAATAAAATATATTAAAATAAAATCAATTAGTTAATAAATTTTAAATTAAAAATTTTGCCATCTACTCTTTTTTTGACGTTTAAGATATTCAAATCTACTCCAATTTCAGCTAAAAGTAAAAAAAAATAGTATATTGATGCAGGGTAATTTAAAATAATAAAGTAAATTAATCAAACAATTATGATTAAAACAACAAACTAAAAATTATATAAAGAAATTGTAATCGCAATTACTTTAAATAGTGAATTTATTCAAATTAGATTAAATAAGATAATTAAAATAAAGCGCTTTAAACAAATAAAAACATAAATATAAATAAATACTTTTGAAAAATTTTTATAATTTTGTACTTTTAGTTTTGAATCAATTATAAATATCTCATGAAAAATATTCATATTGATTTGTTGAAATAATTTCTTTTTGCTCAATGTTTATGCTATATTTTACTATATTTCATTTATTTATGTTCTTTATTACTATCTTAAATTTTTTACTCCAATTTTTAACTCTTTTCTTTAACGGAATTATAGTCTTACTTTGTATTTATGAATTCTAAAGAGGTGTCTAGTATATCTTTTTGGAGCATTGGAGGTTATGTATTTTTATGACTTTACTTCTTTTTATAGAAAGATATCGTAGAATCATCTTAATTAAACACAGTATATTATGTTCTTATAAATATATCTCCAAGAATAATCACATGTTCCATTTCTAAGCCTAGATTCATCCCACTCACTCTTACATAGCAAACAGACTCATCACAAAGCAAATATTAATTTGGATAAATAAGAATATGCCTGCTTTATTCGCAAAGAGTGAATTTGAAAATAGGGTATACTGATTCATCTGTAGCCTCACATCTCAACAAATTATATTTATCATCAATAGCACAATTTAACTTCTTGAGCTTTTTAAAGAATTTAACAAGTATCTTAAAATCATTGTCATTAAATACAATAAAACTAGTTCCAGAATCAATAATTGCCTACTTAGACTAAAAATGCAAATCGATTTCTACATCTGAAATAATTGGAGCTATCTTTTATACTTAAACTGACCAATACGATCTAAAAGAGCAAGGACAAGTAAAAAAATCGCTGTCATCAGCTAATGAGGGATCCACGGAATCACCTCCTAAAATAAAAAAATCTTTGTTAGTCATACCAAAATTTATATTTTCAGCTTCTCCAGAAAGAGAAAATGCAAATTATCTTTTAGTAATTTATCCCTGCTCTTTAAGATTATCTAAAATAGTTTTTCTTCCATCACTCATTGAACTAAATCCTAGTCCAAATAACCCGTGTCCTGGGAAAAAATCGAGATCAAGCATTGAAGTTACAAGTAGAAAATCTTGATTATTTGCAATAAATTTATTGTGAGCAAATCCTATTTGGTCTCTATAAACTGATGCATTTACTTCTCCTTTGCCATAAGTTATTTAAATAGTCTCATTTTAATTCCCACAGGTGGTACTCTTATCACAGTCAAAGAATTTCTTAATTCCTACCTACTAGCATGTGCTGCATGATGCATGAGATAACCAGGTGTAGGAACTTCCAGTATCTAGCATTACCTAAAACTCTTGCCTTTCAGATCCTACGTAAATATCTACTAAATAGGCATTACCATAAGTTGTGTATAATGGAAAACTAGTATAGTTTCCGTGGTTTGGCTTGGTTGTGTTATTATTTTGCTAATTATAATTATTTACATGTGCAATAAATTTTCTATTAAATTTCTGTTTGCTATTGCTTTGACTCTATTGAGTTTGATTGCTATAATATGTAGAAGAACTAAGCCAGCTGCTACTCCTCTCCTACTTTTGAAAAAAATAAACCTATTAATCTAATATTTGAACCATGCTATTTAAATCTTTATAATCATTTTATCTTTAAATCTCCAACACATATTGCTTGGTTAAAGCTTAGGAAATAAATAAAAGCTAAAGCACTAGTTTTAATATCATAACTATAATTTTTTTAATTGAATTGTTAAATATTTTTAAAAATTGTTAAGTAAAAAATTATCTTAAGGCTTTAGTTAAGTAATTAATAATAATTAATTAGTATATAGAATAATACCATATACCTTCTTGGTAATTAATTTAAAAAAATTGTATAAGATTTATTTTTTTTTAAGGCTTCCATAGACAAAAAATAGACTAAATAATTCAAATTGTTCAATATTTTTTCAAGTTAAATTATGTGATAAGAAAGAAAAATCAGATAAAATTCATATTTAAATTGAAAGAAATAGATTTCTAAATCGGAAATACTTATCATCCTTAAATCTAAAAAATACTACTTTTTGTTTCTAAACCAAAATATTAATTTTATCAATAAATAATTTGTTTGTAAATTTATACTTAGATGTATCGTTTTTTATAAAAAACTACATATTCAAATGATTATTTTATTTATATACTTCTTCATTTTCATTATAGTATGATTAGTAACAAAAAAACAAAACAAACATTCAAAACTTTAGCGTTAATTGTCTAAACTACAAGAATTGTATCTTAGGTAGTGAAAGAAATTATTATAGGTTATGTTACTTCAGCTTCTGAGCTAGGATCATCTACAGAGCCAATAAAATATGCAGTATAACTATAATTTGAAAATAATTTATGAGAAAAATAAGAATATATTAAAATTTATTTACTCAGTTCCTGGCTAAAGTTAGATAAACTTGAATTCTTAGATTACTTCTCTTTAGCAGTATCTCATTTCAAAACTAAATAAATTTTAATCATAAAAATTTAATCCTTTCTTAATTTAGTCTGGGGAAGGCGAAGTATTTGATTTTCCTTACTCAATCCCAACTATAATAAATCCATCCAAATTTTTTAACTTTAAATAAGTTAAAGCTGTGGTGGTAAACACTTGTTTTGGTTAAGCTACAGCAATATCAATTGTACGAGTAAATATATTATCTTAAGTTTAAACAGAAACTATTTGAGGATAATTTGAAGAACTTGGAAGATAGGGAATGAAGTTATTTATAAAGTTGCTCATTATGATTTGTTATTTAATTAAAAAATTAGTGTTATCTTGTTATATTGTGTAATCAGGAAGAATGTAATACATGTACCTAATTTTTAAATTATATATATATTTATATTTAAGTAAAAACCAATTTTATGAATAATTACGGGTAGTTAGCATTGATTGGGTTCCTAACATCTCTATTATTATAATTAAAATTCTTGTAATTTGGATATTAATTACAATGTGTATCCTTATCTGATAACACCCTTTAACTTGGCAAAGTGAAATATTTTTAAATTGAGCATGTTATTTACATAGTTTACTGAAACGTAAGCAAGCCATTAAAAAAGAAAGTTATCTTTAAGAGATATGATCCATTACTAAGAGTTTTCCAAGTTACTGATTAAAATACACTAGTTAGTTAATTCTAATTTTAGCAATAATATTTAAATGAGTAGTAAGTATTTGCCTTTAAATTATCAAAAGTTTTATAAATAGGCTAATTAATATATGAAATATCAACTCCATAAATTTTTTGTTTGAGATCTTTATAAGAAGAAACAGTTGGTTATAAACCTTTAACTCCAGTAACAATATTTAGAATATCATTAAAAGCTATATTCTATGTAGAAGGATCTATGCCTTTTATTCGAAAATAAATAAATTAAAACTAAAAATTATCATGAATATTAATTAAATCTTTGTTAAATTATATAATAATTAAAGTTTAATTTAAAAAATAAATTAAAGATAATCAACAGCTATGTCATTTATTTAATATTGTAAAAATACTACTTTAACTAGCAAATTCTATAATAATATAATTATTTAATTGTTTTAGGTTACCTATTACCCAGAATGCCATTCCAGGCTAGTTGCATTGAATTTATAAAGAGACAGAATTTTATAAAACTTATAGAATTGTGATTGGTGAAGCTAAAGGGGCTACATTGTTCTGAGAAATATACTTTATAGTAATTTAGCTTGGAGGTAAGTATGCTAATTAGTTTACTCCGCTAACTTAAAATGTCAATAAAATTTATAAATTAACATTACTGGGATTATGAGTTAAATCTTTAAGTAAGAAATACATTCTACTATCATTTGAAGTACCAGTAATTTTATTGATAAGGTAATTTCTATTATTTAATTCAAAATATAAATTTATTATATAAAAATGAAAGAATTGATTTACTAATCGAAGTCTAGATTGTTAGAATTTGTATTTTAAAGCAAAGGAGTAAATATCACATTATCTAACGGCATGCAATTATAAAAGTCTAATTCAATGGGTAAGGAAATACCACTTACAGGAATTTCATAGTAGTATTACCTCGCATTTATTTAGCAAGCCTCAGAACTAACTATTACTTTTAGGTTTGGTATTATTGAATATAAATTAGCATTATCATTAATTTTAGTTGCAGAGAGTGAATAAATTCCAGGCGCTGTAGTTGTCAAGGCTCCCATTGTAAATTAAATATTATTACTACCCCTAATTGTAAATAGGGTAGCGGGCTTTAATTTAAAAAGATTTGCGAATCCAGAAAGATTAATCCCGAATGATATAAGATAAGTTTGATTGTTTGCAGGTTATAGATTTATCAATTTACTGTAATATCCTATGTTGACTATCACTGTTCTTGTGTTAAGAAGAACTTAAGATTGTATTATCATATTTATATTTGTAGAATTTACTTATTTATTCATACCATAAATAAACCAAATCAAGTCTATTTTAGTTGTATCATTGGTGAATGAATAATAATTTGATTATTAAATTAAACTTATCCCAACTACATTTGTAGTGTAAGAACCTATTGCCAAATCAGGAGACTGAAAAAGATAAAGTCTGATATAATTTTAAATTTATTCAGGAATATATTAGGGAGAATATATTCCTTCTAATAATAGCTTATAGCTGTACCAAGTATTTGTTGGAACTGATGAAAATGTTATTTTAATAAGTCTTTAGGTAAAAAATACACAAGCAGTATTTGATAAAACTGTGTTTGTATTTATTTGAATAAGAGTGCATGTAATTACTTATCCTATTTAATTATTGGAGAAACTGGAAGGAAGCTAAAGATAAATTGGAATTGAGGAGCTTAGCTAAGTACTAGTTACATCAAAAGCTATATTTAAGTTGTAAACAGATCTTATTAAAGTATTTGAAATTTAAACTGAAGAAATTATAAAAGAATATTGACTAGGAACAGTTAGTTCAGCGCGTGGTGTGCTTATATAGGAAAATTATTTGATACCATTAGAAAGTATAGCATCGTCATCGATACCTATCCATACTTCATTATCACTAGCTGTTGGATCTTTATTTTTCAATTCTGGTTAAGATATTCCATGGATAACAATATGGAATTCAATATTTGCATAAACATTTTAATTAAACCAAAGGACTAGTCTATTATCGTTAATTAACTCACAATAAGCTAATTTAAAATCTTAATACTAGATAGGTGTTGGAATATTTTTAACCCTTGTATAACACTCAGGATTAACTTCTCTATTTACACCAACTCCTACATAATAAGGGAAATTTATATAGATTCTTGTGTAATAATTTAAATTTATTGTAGGCTTAATAAAGAAAGTGTAAGAAGACTCAAATCCTTATTAGTTAAATAATTTAGAGAAAAGAGATATGTAGAGAGGAGATAAAATGGTTGGATCAATAACACCTTTACTAATAGCCATTGCATAAGAGTAGCTACCAGTGACTTAGCTAGTTTGGATTACTACTGCTCCATCCATCCATTATCCTTATATATTAAAAGTACTTGAAGAGCTACTTGGTGTGTATGTTCCTAAGCATTTCAAAGTAAAAATATATTAATCTGGATTTCTAAATTAAGTTTTTGGATATATTCTAATATCTCTCAAGTTAGCATTATATACTATATAACTCCATCTCCAACTTAACTTAAACTAATCGTTAGGAACTACAGTAATAGATGTAGGAGCTTCATAAACAGAGCATCTGATTATTAAGATAAATGAAAAATATGTTATAAATAAGTAATATTGTTACTGAAATAATTTTTTTCATAAGATTTTAAATATTTAGGTAAGATAAGCATTTATATAGAAGATAGTAAAAAAAATTTACCTTATAAATTTACTCCTTGAGGGTATAGCTTAGTACGGTGCAATCAAAAATCCAAAGTCAAAGGAATAGAAAGAAGTAGAATAAAATCTTTCTCTAGGTGATGAAGAAAATGTAAAATTAAAAGGAGATTTGTAATTTGCATTTTTAACTTCAAATTATAAGTTATTTATAGTCAACACTTTCAAATAAGGTTAAGTAGACATTAAAAAGTTATTAGATAAGCATTGTGAAAAAAGAATAAAATTTCCAATAGTGGTTAAGGGAGTTGAAAGAATATTTCCAAAAACTCTTCCTCCTGTAATTTTTTAAGTTGGCAAGTATATTAAAATGTCATATTTAACACCAGATACAGAAGCTTAAGAGCTTGCTTTTATAATTAAAAAAAAAATTATGTTTAGCAATAAATTTTTGAAATTTAAAGTAAATTTAATTTTCTAAAATAATTTGATTACCATCAACATACACTGTGAAAAGGAGATATTCAATTACATCTAAAAGGTATTTTTAGGTCGGCTTTAAGACTACTTACCATTTCTAAGTTGATTAAGAAACTGAACATGTAAAATAATTTGATAAATAGTTATTTAAATCACAAACTGAAGAAGCTAAGGCTAGTGAAGATAAATTTACTGAGAAATTTATTTGGATTACTAAAAAACCATATCCTGTTTATGAAGAAGGATCTAAAGAAGTTTTAGCATTGATTTAAATTGAAAAATCTACTGCTTATTTACCTACTGACATGGGGTAAATATTATTCATGACTTAGTTTACTATACATGTGTTATAATATGTAGCCACCGATTATGATTCTTGTTAGTACGAATAAACTTTGCCTTATCCAGAAGAAAATGAATACATAAAAATTGGAGTGAGTTACAGTTAGTAAGCAAATTAGTAACTAAAAAAGGGATTTATCCAAGTTATAGATATAGTGCCTAATAGCTTAGCATCAATAGGACAATATACGTTGTATATTGTAAACTTGTCTTAGTCTGGATATTATCCTATTATGTCATTATAAATATAATTAAATTTAGTACAATACTATGACACTCCGAAAGGTGGGTTTGTAAAGCCCAAAGTACTAGGCCCAAAAACATTATAATACAAAGAAGAGATAGTAACACCTGCTCCTGATTATCCAGGATTAAAATTGTTATTATGATTTTGATAGACTTAGCCTTAATCTTAAATAGAAGTGTTTGCTGTGCCTAAAGGTTAAACATTAGTCATATCCAGTTTATATTAACTTTAGTTAGCTTTTTTATACAATAATATATTAAAATTATATCAAATATTTTATTCAATTACCTGGCGTAACAGACCATTAACTAGATGTGAATGATAAAGGTGCATTTGTGATAATAGCTGAGAAAATAGGGCTAATTGGATTAGCTATATTACTATAAGTAGGAGCACCGTACACCCTAAATACATTAACTATTCTAAGTTAATTAGGAACTCCGTTTGATGTTTTCGAAAAATCGCAAAAGGCCACAACAAGACGCTTTGGCATTAAAATTTGAGATCCATATAGTTTATTTTATATTGGTATTAACAAATTAAAATCATTTTCTATATCTGTTAGTCCTGTAGCCAATACCATGTTGTAATTCATCCATGTTTCTTTTCCGCTAATTCCATTCGAATTATAAAAATAGCAATTGTTAGCTGAGCATCCAATATCCTTTTAAGCTTAGCCTTGAGGATTATAGAAATTTAAGTAGGGTTTTAGCTCAACAGATTCATCAAAAAAAACCTTTATAAATTTTATATATTATTAAAAGTTAAACATACAATAAATATGGATACTGCTATTGCAGGAGCACCTAGGTATTCAGTTTAAGCTATGCTTCCACCTACTCTTAAAAAAGTAGGAAATCTGTGACCTGGGTTGATTGAATTCTCACTGAAGTTGATATAACTTATTTTAGAGGTTTTAAGAGGATTAAGCTAAATTGTATATGCATTAATTAGCTAAGCTGACTATACTGTATATGATAAGGGTGTTCCAGCTGCATAATTAGCATAATCAAACCATATTACAAAATCTAATAAATCATCATCAGCTTACAGCTATGAGTGAAATCCCGTTCTAAACTTAATTCTTCTCATAGCAAAAACTCCTCCGTTTCCATTTTATTAAACTGAAAATCCCCTCCAATTGTTGCAATCACTAACTTGAGTTGCTATTATAATAAGATTTTTATTAACTTAAGTCAAAGAAAAAAAAATATTTACAAATGCATTCGAATCTTTATATATTATATGGAACGGTAGCAGTTGGAGGGCTTGTTTAAAGATAATTTAAAGGACTCACAGCTGCTTGCTAATTGTACCAAGAACACTTTAATTTATTATAGCACTAGATTTAATCAACAGTCCATTTATTTGGATCAGAGGCAGTTGCTGTTTAAAAGGCAGCAAAGTCGAGACCCATTTAATCATATCCTTATTCATAAATTATAACATTAGGATTATATAAGATATTCATTCTTATCATATACTAAGGAAAACTTGTAGATCTTTTGATTTTAAAATAGTAATTTATATACTTTAATAAATATAATGATTTTATATTTATAAAAATCTTACAAAGGAATCAATTAGCTTTAGTCAACTTTCAAAAAGAAAAGCAGCAGCTAGTTTGATACATCAGAAGGAATTATACCAACGGTATTTGACATATCAGATGACAGAAAATTTTCTACTGCATTTGGTACAGCTGAATATTATTCACTATCAGTGTAAGAAACGATTTATGTAGTTCCAAGTCCATACGCCAGACTAAATCCGTTAACATCGTAAAATTCATCATTAATTTTAATATTAATATTTTCTCCAGGATATGGGTTGTATAATTTGTTGCTTGGATAATTTTTTAAAAAAATTTAAACTCCTCCATATCCTTATGCAATAGAAATTGTAGATGCATATGATACTTTCACTGAAACAAAGTAATCTTAATTTTACTATATCAATGCACCAACCTAAATGAATTAAAACAAAAAGATCATTATTATTCCAAAATTTATAAAAAAATTACTTATTCACAAGCAACATAAACATTATTAAAAGAATCGACTTATTGGTAGCAGAGTGGATATTAGTTTAAGTTTAAAGCAGGAAGATTAGTTACAATAGAGTTTTCTATTATTCCCAATGCTTTTCCTAAGCATACTAAAACTTTATATTCCTAACCGATTGGTATAGCTAAGTTGACTTAAAATGAAATGTAAACACTATTTACAGTAGGAAGATTAACAGAACTAAACAACTTATAAGGCGAATTTTATAGTCCTTGTTCTTATTATGACATTCCCCACATAAAATTAAATTTACTCTTTGTAATTTAAATAATTTATGTCTAAAGAGCATTTGCAGCAACTCCTTTCTCTGTTGTTCTTTAGGTAGTAATATCCTATCCATGCACCCTAATATCAGCCTTTTAAGGAGAAGAGAGAGGATTATAAATTTAAACATTAATTCTGAAAGTTTAACCAACAAAGATTGGTTGATTTATCTAGAAACTAATTTAATTAAGATTTTAGTTTACGCTACAAGTTGAATTTTAAATCTATATTTAAAATTAGTTATTTAATATATATTTTTAATTAATTTAGAATACCTATGGTATAGAAGTGCACATAGGAGAATAGTTAACTTAACAATCTAAAATGTCTGAGAAACATGAAAGTCCAAATTTAAAGTTAAAAATAGGATCTGTTATTTATTTTTTAA
Source organism: Tetrahymena thermophila SB210 (assembly GCF_000189635.1). Lineage (NCBI taxonomy): Eukaryota > Ciliophora > Oligohymenophorea > Hymenostomatida > Tetrahymenidae > Tetrahymena > Tetrahymena thermophila. Next base: position 276,442 of record NW_002476426.1, read on the forward strand.
AAATATTAATTTATTTTTTTGAAAACCACAAAAATATTTTATAAAATTTGTGCTTAATCTTAATTTCTATTTAATTAAAGCCTCAAATTTAATTACCTGTTAAAGTTGTTGTAGGATTAATTGTAATTGTATAAATAGCACCACTATAGTAGCTTATTCCTGGTGTTATATCCAAATATGTATTATATATATAACCAGGAATTGTTTGTGAATTTATTGTTGTATTGAAACTCACTTTTATTAAAGTTGTTTGTATGTTAATTCCTATTTGGGTTCTTAAGAGATAGCCAAAGTAATTATTCATATCATATATTATTGGTGAACAATTTAATATACCATAGCAGGTATTTGAAACTGTAATCATTTCGACAGGTTCAATTTATGAAATTGACCAATTTATTAATGATGGGTCGACGTGCATGACTATTGAATACCAAGTTGTAGCATTTAAAGCTATTCCGTATTAGCAGTAGTAATTTTTTAATGAAGGAACATAATTTATGCAATTGACTCCAGACACTAAAAGGAGAGAACTCTCATAAAGATACAAATCTGAGCTTAGGACTTTAATATTTGGATCAGGGAAGTTTATTTAAATATACTCCTTCTCAGATAAACCAGATTCTAGGTTAAAATACATCTAAAATCTATTAGGTGTACCACTAAAATCATCTAATGTTATGATGTCCCATGATTTTATATATCCACATTTTATAAGCTATAAAGCACAGGCGATAAATACTATTATTAATTAGATTGTGAAATCAGTCATTTTAGCTCAATTTATTAGTTAAACTTAATTGTAAAATCTAATTGTATAGTAGTTAGGAAATTGGGAAAACAAAAAATTTTCTACTTATAGAGTTTTTGAGCTGATGATATTCTAGATTAGACCACAAAAATATTAAGAACTAACAAATCTTTTTTAACTATTAATTAGCTTTAGTTGAAATGTTTATTACATCTTAATTTTGTAAGGCTAATAAATAATTTCAAAAATGAATTAAAATACATCAATCAATATATGTAAATTAATTATTGGTTTTTTTACATGAAATTCTAAGCTCTAATTTGCTTTTCATATCAATTTAAAGTTTATTTCTTACTAATATAAGAATTATCAATTCAAAAATATAAAAATATGAATCCTTTCTTTAATATTAATTGATAAACTATTATAAATATCTTATTAAGAATTTTCAATTTTTTATTTAATTATTTCTTTTTTAACAATAACTTCTCTACCTGAAAAAGCAAAAACATAATTTAAATACTTCATATTTATTTTTTTTAATTCTTAAAATACTTTAAATATATATTTTTATGTAAAAAATATAAATAAATTACAATTTAAAATGTTTAAAATTTTAATTAAATGAAGATGAATTTTAATAATTTAATTAGTTGATAAACAATTTAATGAAAAATTTATTTTTAGAATGATTTACATCTTATTTATTTTTAAAAATGTTTTGAAATACTGTAAAACTTATAAAGTTAGTCACTCTCAGTACATATATTTTCTGGCTGAAATTAAAGATGCCTTGGGAAAATTCATCAAAAAAATGGTAATAATTTAAACTGAATATTATGAAATTATCAAATTACAATAGATACGATGTAATATTTTGATTATTTTGTTTATTTACATAAAACTTTCACCATTTAAATAAATTCATTTATTTTAAAAAATTAAGAATGTGATTATTTAAAATAGATTCTGATAGATAGTATAGATTATATAATATTTTTAAATAATTTTAAAAATTTATTTATTATTTATTGTACCTAATCTCATATATTACAAAAATACCAAATATTTTTAAAATTATTCACTAGTGGCTTTTGCTTTTAATAGGTTTTGAGGAGCCAAATTTTTAATGATAAAATAAAAAATAAAAATATTTTTTAATTAATTTATTTATTAATAAAGAATGCTGTAAGTTATATATATATATAAATCAATATAATAATATAGTTAGTTAAGTCAAATTAAATTATTTCATATTCTTATTTTTTCAAATAATTATCAGTAATAGTAATGATATCAAAATATATGTGAAACACAGTATTTTAGAACTAACAGTTACTACACTATAAGAATCACCAAGAGTCTTAAAATTTAGAACAATAGGCTAAGTAGTGACTGCGTTTGGACTTGGATCATCATTAGATCCATAGAAATAAGCAGTGTATCTTTTTTTAAATGCTTTTATAAGAAAATAAAAAAGTAAAAAAATTTTACGTTGTTCCTGGTTGAAGTTAAATAAATTTAAATTCTTATTGAACCTCTCTCTAACTATATCTCATCTCAAAAGTAAAAAGTGTAGCGTTTTAAGAGTTTAAGCCTTACTTAATTTGAGTTGCAGAAGGGATATTATTTTGTAATCCCTACTCTAATCCTACAATTATATATCCATCTACAGCACGTAGTGTAAAATAAACAAATGTAACTGTTTGCTAAGTTAATATTTATCCAGTTTATGCTATCTCAGGAGTATTTACTGAAACTACATCTTATGTTGATACATCAGATAGACTTGGTAAGCTAGATGAGTTTGATACTGTATTAAGGAAGGACATAATGAAATTATTTGCATTTACTTATTCTCTCACTACCAAGTTTGTCAAATCCGTAGTTGCTAAATAGTTAGGCTATATGTAAAAACTATACCTATTTTTTAATTTGATATATTAAATTTTTTTAATTAAATTTATAATTAATTTATTACAAATATTTTCCATTTTATTTTGACCTAACTATAAAATTATTAGCATTTAAATTTTTATAATTAGGATAACTGCTACAGGTAGTATAAAAGTCTGTAATAACCCTTGCTTGTGGTATTTAGAAATATTATGCCAGTGCACATGCTATGTTTTTCTACTAGTTAAAAGTTATATACTAAGAAAAGGAAAAAGTAAGTTTCATCAAAAATGATCCGTTATCGGGTATTTTCCAGCTTGTAGTCTATATTATGCTTTATTAGTTCATTTAATTTAAGCAAAAGTATTTAAAGTCATAATTTCCATTTGGCCTTAAACCATTGAAAACTTTAGTTAAAGGTGTAGCTGAGTAAGCAATTTCTGTACCAAACATTTTAAGGTTTGGGTCATTTGGATCAGTAATATTAGTAATTAGACCATTAGCTCCAGTCACTTAACTTTTCATCACATTATCATCAATATTAGACAAAGAAGGATTTAAACCTATTAAATTATTAGTTTTAATCTTTATATATAATAATAATTGTTTTTTACCAACAACCCAAAAGATAATAGATGGCTAACTACATTACATACTAAATGTTACATTATTTTATCCAATTTATACACTAGATATCTAAGAAGCTACAGGAGATAGGCTATAAGAACTTTAATTAGGATCAACTAAAACTAGTGTAATATCAGCAGGTGCTTAAAAAGATTGACCATTTGTTCCTCCAATTTTAAAATCTAAGGTAATAGCATTACCAATCTTGCTTCTGTCCTTTGATATCTCCTAAATAACGAAAAACATTCTAGGATCTAATTTGGCACCATTAATAGTATTCACTAAATATTAACTAAATTTATTCAAATTCAAAAGTTAATTAATTGATAATTTCATTTTTATAAAAAATAAATTTCTTTAGATTAAAAAAAAATCTATTTCTTCTACTTTAAACATAAAAGACAAAAAGTTTAAAAAAGCATATTCAAAAAAGATTTACCTGGCAATATTAAGATTATTAGAACTCAAGTTATTAAAAATTGGAGTATATGTAATGTCATTAACAGGCATACAATTAAAGAAATCAAGCTCTATTGGAAGTGAGAATCCTCCTATGGGTATGTTATAAGTCGAAAATCTTGAATTTATTTGGCATAACTAGCCACTTATTATTACTTTAAGTGCAGGTATAGGAGTGTAAATGTTTTGAGGATCACCAATTTTATTTGCGTTTAAAATTTCAATACCTGTTGGGGTTGTTTAAAGTGCAGCCATACTAAACTGCATCATGTTATTACCACTAAAAACATTAAATGTATTAGGTTTAAAAGAAAACTTTGAAAGATTTCCTAATAACGTTATATTCATGTTAAGCTAAAATACATTTTAATCTGGCTGTAATTAAATTAGCTTTTTGTAATATCCGATGTAAACATAAACAACTCCATTCGATTCTAAATTTTAAGCCACTATGTTATTGTTTGAATTAGCTGGATCGATACTTTTTACTATGTTGTATATGTACCAGCCAAGATTTTGTCTATTTGGATCTGAATTAAAAGAGACAACTCCAGCTTAATAGTTCAACCCCATGTAATCAACATATTGATCAAATAAGTTAGATAATCCATATGAATTGTAAAGTAAGAAGCGGATTTTATTCTTTACCAAAAGAGGAACATAATTTGGGGTTGGGAGGTTTTAAATTGCTAAAACAAAGCTATTAGAAGTGGAAGCTGAGCTTGGAGTTTAATTATTTCTTTTGATGATAATTAATCTTGAACTCAAAAAATCGCATTCTTAAGCTAAATTTGTATTCATATCTCCTTGATTAAATAATGTGCATGCATTAATTTAACCTAATTTATTCATGTCTGATAAACTTTAAGTCAGCAAGAGATACAATAAATATCCAGGCTGAAGTTAAGAGGGATCTTAAATGAATGTCACAGTCAATGTAAAAGTCGAACGAATAATCGTGTTGCTTACTTATACACTTGTGACAGTGAAGGGCTGTAAAGGATAAGATGGGGTAAGGGCTGGACTGGGTGTTTTTTAATCAGCTATGAAATTAAATTCTTATATTCCATTAGAAAATAATGAATCATTGTCAAATCCTATCCAAATTTGAGGATTAATTGTGTTAAAACGATAAAAAGTTGGTTACAAAACTCCGTATATATCTAAATAAAATACTGTTCCAAGTGTAATTTATTTATTTGACCAGACTGAGATTCTCCTCTCTCCTGTTACTTCACAGTATGCCAAAGAATAATCTGAAAATGCAGGAAATGAATTTGATGCCACAGAATTTAGTCTAATATAACATTCAGGATTATTTTCCCTATTTATTCCTGGTGGAATGAAGTAAGGAAATTCTATATAAATACGAGAGAAGTAATCAAGGTTAAAATTGTTAGTCTATAGCTAAAAGGAGTATATTGCTTCGTTGCCATTGCTCACCCAGTATTTTCTTTACAATTGTACTATTGAACTCTAAATATTTGTAGTACTTATAACATTTTATGAAGGGTATGGATATGGGGAAGCTGTTTTTTAAAGAGTTTCAGTACCATCGATCCAAGAAGCCTATAAAACTTCTGATGCTTCAACTGCACCTGGAGCTGGCACTATACCTCCATAACATTAAAGTAAGAAGTTATAATTACTTGGCTGCATAATATCTGCCTTAGGATATATTCTTACATCTTTTAGAGCTGCATTATACTCAATATGCTACCATCTCCAACTAATAGAATAACTTCCATAAGTGCTAGTACCTGTTTAAGTTAATGTGCTAGGTGCTTCATATACAACACACCTTTTTAAATATATTTTTGATTATTAGCTTTGATATAAAAAACTTTAATAATAATGTCGTTACCTAAATTTATTATCACCAACCAAATTAGCATTTCCTGCTCTTAAGAAACCAAAATCAATTGAAAAATAAGATGAAGAATAGAATCTCTCTCTTTGTTGAGGAATAAAAGTAAAGTTAAAAGGAGATCTAGCTCCAACATTAAATATATCAAATTATAAACTTCCAACACTCATATAATTACTGTAAGACATTGTTGAAAAGGAAAAGCTTCCTCCTGTGCACTAAGCAAATAAAACATATGTGTTTGAAGCTGCGTTAGTATCAAGACCAAATATTCTAACATTTCCCCCTTTTAAGGTAGGTAAATTTACAGAAATTTAATAAGTTAAGTTTGGTATACCAGTAGTTAATCCATTTGCTTTTTTAAAATTGAAAATAAATAAAATAAACACTTTTAAAAAAGTTAATACTTTTAGCATAAATTTAGAAAGTAACAGTCTCTAAAACTTAAAACAAATAAGTAGATAAAGGCTAAATAACAAAGGTTATAGCATTTGGAGTTGTTGAAAAGGAGCAAGTTAGCTATGTTGAAGATTGAGTTAATAATGTGCAAGTATTTGCAATAAAAGAGATTTATGATATTGATTAACTAAAAGTAAAAACTATCTATACAAAGCCAAAGCCTATTAATGCCTAACTATCAAGCTGAAGCTATGCTTTTATTTGATACGATAACTATACTACTTACTTTCCTAAAGAGTTAGGATAAATTGGATTCATGATGTTGTTAATTATGCAAGTATTATAATTCAAAGAGCTTACTTACTGGCTATCAGAATACATAGAAAATATTTTACCAACACTAGATGAAAAGGCATAAGTAAAAATACTTTATATATTCAAGTTTGCAGTAAAATATTAATTGAAATACGGATTATTCCATACAATATTTCCTTACCTATTAAAATAGATATATAAATTTAGTTAATATCCTGAAATTAATATTAATTTTATTACGCTGTATTGAGATTAGGATATGGCTAATCGATAGGACAAAATGAGCAATAAATTGTTTTTCCATCAAAATCAGCATAAAGACCTCCATTTGAATTATCATTAAATGTATAACTAAAATTTGTACAGCTACCAACAACACCATAAGGGGGTGAAGCAAATTAAAGCTAACTAGGACCGAAAACATTAAAGTACAGACTACATAATGTAACTCCAGCACCTTTGTATGTAGGATTAAATGTGCCTGTTGGAAAAGTTGTTGAAGTATCTGCTGCAAAAAGAGTATTAGTACTTCCAATGGGTTAAATATTTAAAGTTTAAAGAGTATATTTAGCCAAATAACCTAAATTAAAAAATATTAAGTTTAATAAAATTATATTTTAAACTAAATCTTTTACCTGTATCAGCTTACCATGTTAAAGAGCTAAAGCTCAAAGTGTTAGGGAATAAATTTTGGTTCAGTCCGTTTATAGGAGTAATAGCTTGAGTAATTATTCCATTTACAGTTGCTCCATAAACTCTGTATACTGATAATACATTTAGTTAATTTCTCACCCCTAATGAAGTTCTGTTAAAGTTACAAAAAGCAATATTTAACCTGGTTGGGAAAGACACTGAAGATCCACCCATAACATTTTAAACTGGAATAAGCAAATTGAATTCATTTTCAATGTTCATGAGATCAGTAGCTAAAACCATCATGTTGTTCATCCATGTTTCATAACCGTTAACTACTTTGGTATCATATAAATAACAGGTACCTGCTGAACATCCTATTTCTTTGTTAGTTTATCTACCTAATGTACCTTACTCGTCATAAAACCAATTAACTTCAATTGATTAGTCAAAGAAAATCTATATTTTAAATTTTATTTTAATTTTGTATGTTTTAAGAAATCATTCATAATTTACTGCTATTGCTGTAGCTTACAAGTTTTCAGAAGGCATTATACTACCTCCAATCCTTAAAAAAGTAGGTATTTTATGACCAGGATTGAGGGTTTTATCACTAAAGTTAACAAAGCTGATCTTAGCATTTTGCAATTAGTTATATGAGATGGTATATGCATTGATCAATTATGCAGAAACAAGTGAATATTAAACTTGGTTGCTTCCAGTGATTAAACCTCTTTAGAATGCAATTACAAAATCAAGTAACTGGTCATCTGGCTATATTTAAGATTAAAATCCAGACTTGAACTGAACTCTTCTCATTGAAAAAACTCCTGAAAATCCTGAAGCTGTTGTTTTATATCCCTACCAGTTGTTACAATCACCAAAATTACTTGCTATTATTTATAAAAATCATTGAATGAATAATAAAATACAACAGACTCTTTATATTATTTAATATTAAGAATAAATTTACATATGCAATCAAATCTTTATATATTATATACTGCTGATGTGGTAGAAGGACTATATTGTAAGTTATTGTTTGGTTTATTTTACCCATTTTAATTGTACCAAGTACAAGCATTTGCTGCATAACATGTTACTTAGTTAACATTCCATTAATTTGGGACAGAGCCAGATCCTAATTAAAATGCTGCAAAATCGATTCCAAATTAATCGAATCCTTGCTAATAAGATAAAACATTTGGATTAAACATTACTGACATTCTAAAATTGTAGACACTATTTCCTGGATTTCTTTAATAAAAATTTTATAATATTAACCAAGTTTAGATTAAAAATATTAAAAAGTTACTGTGTTAAACCAACATAACTATTTTAAGGTACTTGTAATAAAAACAGTAGTTATTAACTTTGATTAGACTATGGGATTATACCAACAGTATTTTTTTTACTTGAAGATAGGAATTATCCTATTCCATCAGCTGTTCCAGAAAGTGATTAATTATCAGGTACTGAAACAATTTAAGTATATCCAATACCAAACTGATTAGAATGAAATCCATTTAAATCTAAATATTCAGTATTTGCTTAAAGTTGAATAATGTCACCTAAAAAAGGGTTATATAAAGCAGCAGATTATTAGTTCTTTAATATTATTGAAACAGCACCGAAATTAGAAATTTATAGGGGAGTGCTGCTTGAATAATAAACTTTAGCTGCAACAAAATAGTTATAATTTTAATAAGCAAGAGCTCCAACCTTTTTTTATATTTAAAATTAGTTACTCAACAACAAAAATTTAATTTGAAATTTACTTGTTCACAGATAACACATGAATTAATAGCAGGGTTTATTTAGGTGTAGCAAGTAGGATTTAGGTTTAAATCTAAACGAGGAAGATTCGTAACAATAGAATTTGTCAGAATATCACTTGCTTGTCCGAAGCAAACAGTAACAATAAACTCTTAGCCCATAGGTATAGTTTAATCAACAGTAAATGAAATTTTTACACTGTTCATTGTGAATAAATTAGGCCCACTTCTGAAAAGGGTGTATGGTATGTCTCCAGATAAAAGGGGTTAATTATCTGGAATTCCCCACAGGTAAGTGTATTTAGCATGAGAAATGTTGATTAACTGTGTTTTAAGTGCATTTTAAAAAACCCCTTTTTCAATAGTAGCCTAAGAAGTCTTTCCTACTGCATATATATTTATGTCACGCTAAGACTGGTAAATAGGATTTTCAATTTCTACTTTAATACGGAAAATCTAACCCTAAACTAAAGCTTGATTAATATTAAAAGTCAAACTACCAAATAATTAATCCATTATGCAAGTAGAATTCTGTACCTTTGTTTAAATTTTAAGAAGTTTAATAATAATTTTTAAGCTACAAAAATTTACTTAAGTAATAGTAACACAACCTGGTAGACTATTTGAGTTACAGTTAACAACATCAGAATAACATGCACCCTTAAATCTAAAATCTTAGCTGATTCCTAAAATTTTTATTTAAAAATAAAATATAATTTCTTTTCAATTACAGCAGCATATTTTCTTTTTATAAATTTTGTAAAATATTCCTTAATTTTAAATAATTTTTATATCTGATACCTAACCCTAAATTTGCTGTACTTTGTTAAATTGAAATGGTATAGGTAGCGCCTAAAGGATCTGATACAGTAGGAGTTATATCGATAAAAGTGTAATAGCTTGAGCCAGGAAGTAAATTGTAATTGTTTATGGCTTAAAATGAGACTTGAATGTTAGGACTTGGTAGGCTTTATGGTAGAGTATCATAAAGAAGTGCAAAAGAGTGATTCATGTCATAAATTATAGGACTACAACTTCCGCCTTGAATGCAAGGATCTGAAACAGTTTATATCATTATAGGGTCTTAGAAGAGTATCTAAGTAGGAGGCTTAGTTATTGAACTTAAAATTAAAGTATACCAAGTTTATGGCTGTAACTGATAACCAATTTAAAAGAAGTACCTAAAAGAACTCTAAAAGGGAGCAGGTTCCACAAGCCAGTATGCTAAGCTTCGTTAATTAGCTATTAACATATTATTTTGATAAAGGTAGAGACTAGCCTTCACATTAATTCCCAAATTACGAGGAAATACTACTTAAATAAAATCACTAGGTCCTAATCCAGAATCCAAGTTGATATATAGTTTATATCCTTGTGTGGATCCATCATATCCTTGTATTTTTTCCAAATCCCATCCTTAAATGGTACCGCAGAGCGAGGATACTATTTGAAGTATTAATAGATGTATTGAAATCAAGATATATTTTTTCATTTTGCTGTATTGATATCAAATTATGAGATTTTATTTGACAGCTAAATCAAAGTATCTAGCAAATAATTAAACAGTATATTGAGATTATAGCTGTTCTTATTTATTAATATAATTGGCTAATTAAAGTAGGAACGAACTCTTTAAATTAGATGAGGGTCTTATTGTTCTTTCTTTTTTTTTTATTTTGTGAAAATTAGATATGTAAAATGCTTATTTATTTTGTATAATCAAACAAAAAAATAGTTAAGGATATTAATAATATTTTTGTTTTTGGTTGATAATTTGTTTATAAATTTCATATGAAGAAAATTAACAAAAATTTTTAATTGAATTTCATAGCAAATTTAAAAAAATAATAATTACAGAAGGTAACAGTGCTCATCAAAAAAGATATACTTTCAATAATAACCTCTAGTTTTATTATAAATCGTATTAGAAATATTATCAATAAGAATTGGTATTTGAATACCAATCATTAGTGTTTAACCATCTTTTACTTTTGGTTTTTTTATATCCATATTCATTGAATAAATCCTATTTTTAATTTACATATTTCAGTATTAACAAGCAATAATTTGATTTATAGATTTTATTTTTATAATAAATCTCTAAGTATTCTGATATTTTTAGCAAAGTAAATAAAATATATCAATCAAAAAATTAAATAAAATTGAATATTTTCAAAAAATTTATAAACTTATATTTTAAATTTAAATTCTATTTTTAAAATTACAAATGTTACTAAAACTTAATTTAGCTATCATTTTTCAAACCTTAAAATTTTTTAATTTTTTTTATTAGTTAAAACATATTTTTACAATTTTTATAATTTAGAGTTTTAAAAAAATAGTATCACAAAACTGTATTTAAATTAGATAAAACAAAATTTTTTTAAAAAAACAGATAAATATTAATAATATTGATTAAAATAAAAAATTTAAATTTCGATTAATGATAATAAAATATAATTTTGAAAAGTAAATAAAATAAAAAATATTTAATTTTTCTATTACAATTTTTAAGTTGATGGATGTTTGATAAAAAAATTTTATGAAATGCTTTATCAAATTTAAAGAAAATATAATTAAATGCTTTATTTTTTTAAAATATGGATACTTATAAATTAGTTTACTCAAAAATTTGCTTTTTATCAATTAATTTTTATTTTATTACTAATTAAAAACATGATATAAAATAAAATATTCTAAAATATCTTAGTTAGGTATTATACTTCCAAAAATTTATACAATAAATTAAAAGAAGAAACAAAATGATATATCTAAATTCAAAATAAGAAATTGAAAAATATTATTTTTAAAACTAATTCATAATTAAGTACAAAACATTTATTCGTATATATATAAAAAGCATTAAATACTATTACTTTATTTAAAGAAACTTTTGGCTTTTCAGCAAAAATATTTATTTATTTATTTAAATTATTTAATTGATAGGATTGTATTTGTTTTTACAAATTATAAATTTTATAAGAATTAGTTTAGCTGCCTAGCTAGCTATCAGCTGTCTATCAGTCATTATTAATATAGATATAATTTATTTTTTGAGTTTAAGAAAAATTACACTTGCTTGGTTTCTATTTGCTAAGTTTTTTGTATTCAAATTATTTAAAAATAAATAAATGAGTTAAGGCTATTTTTAATTTATTTATTTATTGTATTATTTTATTTTAAAATTATTTAATTATTAATCAGCTTTAATTGCTTCATTTCTTTTATTTCTTAAGGCAGTCTTTGCAAAACCAACTACCTTCAGGAGCTTCTGTAATACCTACACATTCATAATGGAACCATTCTCTTTCACAATATTCTGACTCACAATAAATCCTTTGTTATTTAATAAATAAAATGTTTAGAAAGCTATTTTTATGAGAAACAGCAAATAATTTTGAAGAAAAAGGGGAAATTTTAAATATTCTGTCAATATAGAATATTTAAAATGAATAAGTAAATTTTTATTTATTCAAATCATTATAAATGTAAATAATTACATATTTCCGTAATAAGGTTTATCACAATAGCAATATTTAGGTTCATTCTAATCAAATCCAGCATCATTATACTAAGCTTCTACATCTATTATTTTAAATATGGTAATTAAAATATGATATTTTCATAAATACTTTATTTTAAATGTTTCAGGGTTTGAATGAAAATAAAAATAGACTTTATATCTAAATTTATTGAATATCTTTACTTAATTTTAATATTTTTAAATTGAAAAATGTTGATTTTAATCGCCTATAATCTTTCTATCTAATAGAGATGATTTTTTCTTTGCAAAGAATATGTATTAATGAATGACAAGAAATTTAATTTGTTGTCAAAATTTGCATTTTATCATTTAATAATTTTCCTTTTATTATTTGACTGAAATTTTGTGTTTTTTTTTTTTTTGCATGCAAATTATCATAGGTGATTAGTAAAAAAAAATTTTATTGCTTGGTATAACTAACTAAGTGTTTGCTATTCTTAATAGGATAGGGGACTCTGAAACAAAATTTAGTGAAAAAGGGAATTTATTTATATTAATCTCTACTTTAATATGTCTGTCTCTCTGTGCGTTTATTTGTTTTATCCAAATGTTTAGTTTCTTTTTTATTAGGCTTCTTCTTTATAGTCGTTTCTTATTATACATTCTTTTCTCTAGCCATATATTACTCTTGCGCAACTTAGTTTTATCTTAATTATTCATCTAACTTTTTCAAATCTTTTTCTAATTCAATTATAGACTAATCTACTGATGAGTACATCTATTCTGCAATTCCTACTTTTTCTTTCGATTGACCTAGAACTTCTCTCTACAATCGTTCAATATTTCTTCTTTTTTCTTTTAAATTTTTAGATTCCTATTTTTTATCCTTCGCCTATCTCAACTATGCGAGGTATTCTTCTTGTAATTCCTACAATTTTCTTGACCCTTCTTATATTCTGATGTCTAATTCCTTTATTAAGCGCAATTATCTGTTGACATCAATAGGTAAATGATTTATTTTTTCTAAGTATTCTTCAAGCTAAGACATGTTTAAAACTTATTTATATTATTATTTTTTGTACTTGTTTAGTAGTTTCCTCTTTGCTTTAAGCTAATTTTATTGTGCTGTGTAGGCCTTTTGTTGAGTATTTATAAAATGAATATATTTATTAGTAACTCAGATTGATAACAAAAGTGAATACCTTGTTTGATTCGACACCTGCAATTTCTTATATTTAGATGATGCTGTGAATATTAATTTGAAAGAAATTTTGTTTTTTCTCCCCGAGTGCTTTATTTTAATAATTTAGATAGCTAGCTAGCTAATAATCTCTTTCTCTAAGGACTTCTTAATTTTATTTATTGTTATAACTCTATTAAATTACTTTCTTTTAAGAAACAAAATTTTCCTCATTTAATCCACTTCTGTTTCGAAAAAATTTGGTAAAGAGATATTATTAAATTAAATGTCTCTCATTTTACAATGATCCTCTATTCTTAATTAGATTCATTATTAATTTGAATATTAAATATTTTAAAAAGAAATCCCTCCTAAATTCAATAATTCAAACAACCTTTGTTGAGATTCTAATAACCTTATTTTTCAAAATTATCAAAAAATGAATTTTACTTATTAATCTATTTTATCTTAATAGATCATCAAATACTTTAGTTTTGGTTCTTTTACAAAAGATAGACTCTTACTTTATTAAAATTTCTGATATCAAAATATTAAATTAACAAAGTAACAAACAAATTTTAAATTAATTTTTTTTGTTTTTTAATTTGGATAAAATCATTTGGAAATTTTTAAACACATAAAATAATTTTAAAATAAAAAATTATATTTGCAATATCATTAAATATTAAAACTATTTTTATAATTATCTAACTAATTCATAAAGCAAAATTTTAAAATAATTATTATTTTAATTTCAAATAAAAAAAATTATAATTAAGCTAAAATTTTTAAATTTAATTAATTAAATTTTTTAAAAATAGAAAAATTTAAAAGTGAATTTAAACAAATAGAATGTAAAAAATATTTATATTAGGGTAATTATCTTCTTTTATTTCATTTAAAAAGCCCTAAATAATTTATTTATTTTCTTTGTTACTTATCTGCACTTATTTAGCTCCTAATATTTTGAAAAAAGTATTTAAAATAATGTTAATTTACTAATAACTATACTAATATAAATTGATAAGCTTTTCACTAAGTTAAGCAACCTCACTATTATTTTAATGATCCTATTTAATTAAATTTAGTTTAATGATTTTTAAATTAAGTTAAAAAAAAATACTTTTTGCTGATTAAGAAAGTCTTTCAAAATATTTTCAGTAGCCTAACTCCAAAAATTAAGATTTTCGTTTATCTCATCAATTTGATTTTGTCTTAGGACAGAAAAAGTAGAACTAAGTTCTACTTTGATATTTTTCTTTTTACCAGCTTTCTTTGTTTTACTATATTCTATACTATTTTATTTTTCATATTCAATTAACAGCTTTAACTTTTCTTTTGTAATATCTCTTCCATAAGCTTTGACTTTTGGATTAGAAAATGAGGCATTCAAGTATTATAGTCTTTAAGGTGAAGGAGATATCTATTTATAAAAAAGTATTGATTAATAACTATTAAATAAATTAGAGTATGATACATTTGATTATAAAGACTTATTAAGCTCTTAAGTATGCTATTAATTATTGTTAGTTTTGTGAGGTTTTATTTAAGATAAATTTTCTAAATTTCCTTATTGTACTTATTGTGTTTCCCCATTGTTCTGTCCTTCTTATTCATTTTATTTTTTATCTTCTTAAATCTAGCATTCATTTTATGTAGTATTCTGGACTTCTAAATATTAATGCTACTAATTACTTTTAGATACACTTCCTTGATTTTTTTTGTGGTGCTTTGATTTGCTTTCAATTTGTTAGTTGTTTTAATGAATATTTTCTTGAGAATGAGAATGAGTATTGTATTTGTTTTTTTTATGTTGAATAAATTGAGAAGAAGTTTAACTGTTTTCGTAATGAGATGAATTCAAGTTTTTTACAGTTTAAGAATGGCTTTACATGAAGGACTCCTTTTTAGAGTTTTTCAAAGACTCTAATTCTAAAGCAAATTGTTTTACTAATCTTTGTTTTTCATCATTTAATTACTTTTTGAAATTTTCTCTGTTCCTTTTTTATTCTTCCTTTTCTTTTTATTACATTTCTATTCTGATTTAATCTTCATGCAATTTATTCAAAAGTTTTTGCTTTTAATAAGCTCTCATTTTCTCTACTCTTTCTTAGTTTTCTTTTGCTTCTTCAATCTTAAGTAGTTCTAATGCTACCCTCTTTCTTAATTGGTTAATATTTGACTATCTGTTTTCATTAACGATTATTGTTTTTCTCTCTAGCTCATATAAAAATGTTTTATTCTCTAAATTAATCTACTAAACACTTCTCCTATTTCTGTCTAAAACCTCTTATTAATGCTACTCTTATGATTTTTTTCTTTCCATTATTTGTTCAAGTCTTTTCATTCTTTAATATTCAAGTTATTGCTATTTTTCTTCAAATCTTTAAAGTAACTTCTTTTTATTAGCTTACTCTTCCTTGAAATTCTATGAAAGTTATTTCTTAATTATTCTTTCTTTTTCCATCCTAACTATAACTCTATTTTACAATTGCTATTCTTAAACTTGCTAATCATAAAGTCTTTTTTATTCTGTTTCATATAATTTTTCGTCATATTTCTAAATAAATATAAAAATTACACTACTTAAAATGATATTATAATTTTACTTGTTTCACAAGTTATTTCTGCCTAATTTCCTCAACCTTTTACTATTCTAATTTAATTCTGTGCTCTTCTTCTTTTTCTCTCATTTTCTTCATTCTCTCTACTAATTCCTCATGCTTTTACTAATAAATAATAATATTAAATAACTATATAAGTTTTAATCTATTTTACTTGCTCGACTTTTGATAGTTTTATCTCTCTTTCCTACTTACGTTACTCTATCTATTCTTTTTTTTCTGCTGTTAAATATTATATTTTTGCCTATATAGATTCCATCTTGTGTTTTCTTTCTACTTCTCGTTTTATCTGCTCCTGTTCTCTCTACCTTTACAGTTATTCATTTTTAATTTTAATTTTTAAATCTGCTTCTTAATATCTATCTAAAAGTTCTCCAGCCTTTAATTGCTAGATTTTTTCAGCTTCTTGCTTTTTACTTAGTCTATGTCTTTCAGCTTCTTCAGCTTCTTACCTCTTTCTTTCAAACTCTAATTACTTCCTTCTTTCCATTTCTAATACTCTCAATTCTTTCTATTCTTATTTCTATTTAAAAACAGACTTTAAAAAAAGAAACTCATTAAAATAAATAAATTACTTCCATTATTTCCTATTGCTTCCTTTAATTTTCTAACAAAAATTCTATTTATTATTCCTATTTATTATTATCATAGTATTTTAAAAATTATTATAAATCATCAAAATTGCTTATATTTACTTGCTTTTTTTTTAATACTTAGAGCTTTAACTTTTCTTACTCCTAAGTAGGAGTTAAATTTGTTTAAGAACTTTCTCCACCTTAAGATTTGTAAAAGCTTTATCTCTAAAACTAACTATCTCTCTTTTATTCTTAAATTATATTATCCCTTTCCTTATTATAAATAAATGTTTATACTAACTAACAAGTAATTTATATATTTACCTATTAAACTTGTAGTATTCTCTCTTATCTTCTCTTTTCGTACTTCTCAGCTTTAAGATTTATATAAAACTCAGGATCATCCTTAAATTCATTAGGGATTTATTCTTTTTCAAAGTCTTTCTTTGTTTTCTTTAAAAGCTAATACTCTTCAACGCCTTATCTCAAGCATGCCTCTTTAGATCGTGGGCTTTTATAATATGCAAATAATATGAATAGATTTAATTGTTTAAAATTTTTCAATATATAAAATTGCTTAATTCAAATATTACGATGTTAAGAAAGGATAGACTCTCGAATTTTCATCAAAATTAAACAAAGTAACATAATCGCTTCTTTCTTCGAATTCTTAATATTTAGATACATATTTGTTTTATTACAAATTTTGTTAGTTTGAATAATTATTTTGCGCATTTGCAGATCCATTTCTATTTTAATTTTTATCTACTTAGTGTTATTCCTAAGCTTAATTTTATGATGAACGATTATTATTTTGCATGAAGTCATTATTATCATGTTTTTACAGTTATTCTTATTATTTATTGTGGCTCTCTATCTCACTCTAGCTCATTTTTTACTTAATTACAAATATCAATTGAATTAATTACAAATTTATTAGATACGCTAGTTTAATTTGCTGGTTGCAATTATAATAATAACAAAGTTACCTAAATGAAAAAAAAAAAAACAGCTACAAACTAAAACAAAGTAAATAAATAATTTCAAATTAAAAATAAAATAAAATGAATTTTTATCAGTAAGTATTAATTATTATGTTTATTTTCTTAAATTTTATTAAAGGATTTACAATTGTTAATTGATAAAATTAAAAATATTTTTGAATTAAATAAATCAATCAATAAAATTAACTTTCAGTTAAATTTTATTCTCTCTTTATTCTGAAAAATTAAAAAAAAGAACTAGAAATTAATAAATTTATTAAACTTTTTAAATTAAGGAGAGAGTATTTTATTTTAAATTAACAAATTTAATTAATTGAAATAGAGTCTTTAATTTAAATTTATGAAATATTTTAAAATTTCATTTCTCAGCCTTAGGGTTATAATTTAAGTAATTCTTATTAGATTTAATCATTTTATTAACTAAAAATGTTTTTATCAAAAAAGTATTTGATTTTAAATTATGAAAGTATAATATTTGAAAGAAACCTTATTTTAATTCATGTAATAAAATGTGTTAATAATCTTAAAGTTACTTATCTATGCTATTATTATTTGATTTACTCGTATTTTCATAGGTGATTTGATAAAATATTTTTTATAGAGTTTAAATATATTTTAATTGATAGACAAAATGCAAATTAGTTATTTTAATTACTAAATATTGCTTAATTACTTTTATATATATCTAATAATAAATATTATGTTTTGAATTAAGACATTCCAAATTTTGCTATTTATTAAAAAATATATTTAGTATGGCTAGAAAAAGATCTGCTTTATCTCAAAGGGCTCCACCAGCACCTGATTTTAATGAAGAAAAGCGTTAAACAGATAATGCTAGCATAGAAAGACACATGGCTAATTTTTTTGCTGACTTAAGCAAAAATAGTTTAAGTGATATCTAATAAATCAGTTTACCAAATAATAGTTCATAATAAATAGATTCTTAATAAAAAGATTAAAAACAAGGCGCTGATGCAAATAATTCTAGCAACTAAACAGCAGAAGCAGTAAAAAAAGTAGATTAATCAAAATTAGATAAAATAAGTCAATTGTTAGCATCTAAAAAATAAGAAGTAAATGCAGCTACAGCTTCTTCTACACCAAAATAAGCTCTAACTGATAAATTGAAAAATTTATTTCAAAAAAATGGATTAACTGGAGCATCTTCTACAAGTTCTTCAAGCACAGCTACTTTATTAGTATAAATATAAGAAAAACAATCTACAGCACCATAAAGTCATGAAAATTTAATATTGAAGTAAAAAGAAGAATATGACCCTGCTCGTCCAAATGATTATGAAATATTAAAGAAAGAAATCAATAAATAAAAGCAAGACTTAGAAAAGTTTAAGAGTAAAAAATCTTTAGGAAACAGCACTGAAGAAGAAGTAATAGTATAGCCTCAAAATAATATATAAAAATTATCATACAATGATGATTATGAAATGGAAGAAGAAGATGAAGATGATGATTTTAGACCTGCTTTTGGTTTAGGAATGAAAAATAGCCAGATGGAAATAGAGAAGGATACAGCAGATCTCTACTCTAAAGGAGATTGTAATTTAAATAATAATTAATCGATGTTTAAAATAAATAAATAAATTTAACAGCTGCAGATTACAATTATAAATATTTTTTAAAATAAAAGATGAAACTTCAGAATAAAAAGCTTATAAAATGATGGAAAAGCAAGGTTTTAAATTAGGATAAGGTAAATAAATAAATAAATTAAATAAATAAAATGCATCTTATAATCTTAAAAAATAAATATTTATTTATAGGTTTGGGTAAGAACTAGCAAGGTATTGTGGCTCCTATAATTGCACAGAAAATAAGTGACACTTCAGCTATCATTACATAAAGTACTATGGATTTATCTACTATATTACCACAAGAATTAGTTATGAAGAGATATTTTGAATAAAGAAACTTGTAATACTTTTTGCAAATTTGAATACCTAATTTAATGCAAAGTAATATGTATAAAGGATTCCAACAAAGGTTGTTTGCATTATCAATTTGATTGCACCGTGGGAAATTGATGAAGATTTAGAAGAGGAAGTTACTGAAGAGTGTTTCTAATATGGAGTGGTTGTGGTAAATAAAATTAATATTTAAAATTTTTTCTTTTTTTGATGTTATTTTTTATTAATTAAATAATATAGAATTTAAAAATATACGTTATGTCTTCTGAAGATTGTGAAGATGCTGTTAGAATATTCATTAAATATAATCAGTAAATTTATTCTTAATTATACTTTAATTGAGTTTTTTGTTTATTTATACATAGAGTGGAAGAAGCTATGAATGCCTTCACAAATTTGGATGGGCGTATATTTAACGGAAGATCAGTTATTGGATATTTTTACTCTGAAGAAGAGTTCGAAAAGAATTAGTTATCTTATAATCTCTCTTGATATTAACCAAAATTTAAAACTAATTAAACTCTAATATATTAAAATAATTATCAATTAATCAAAATAATTCGATCTATATAAATAAATTTGGTTTTAACACTTAAAAAAATTTTAATTTGGATCTTACAATGATTTCCCAGTAAATACTCTTTATGAAACTTTTAAATCGTTATTAAATATAATGATAAATGAAAAAGTTTATGGACTGATAAAATAGACGAAATAAAAAAAGATGATAGATAGATAATTCCTACAAAAAAAAGATACTAAAAAAATACAATCAGATAAATTCAGTAGGACAAAAATTAATTAATAAGCAATTACTTAAATTTTCTAAAATTCTGATGAAAAAACAAGATTTTATAAAAATAGCATTTATTTTACTTGAATTTCAACTATTTATATTTTATATTTCATTTGAGTCGATGTTCTTTTCAAAATTTGCATTTTTTTAATAATTTATCTTCATTTTTATAGGTAGAGTTCAATATAAAATGTCTTACAAAAACACTTTTAAATATTGTAAAATTATGCAAGATTTTTTTTGTCGCAGAGATATGATAGAATGTTTTTAGATGGCTCTATATATAAATTCAGTAATCAGTAATTGAATTATTCAATTTTATAAATAGAAAAATTATAATAAAAAAATTACAAAAAACATTTAGTTTTTTATTTTATTTATCAAGGAATTAAGAACTTAAAAAAATATTAAACATTCATCAATAAAACAAGCTATTAACAGCAGCATTGTCAGAAATATTTTCTAATTTATACTAAAAAGCTTAAAAAAAAGTTTATATAATCTAAAATAAGTTTCACACTGAAAAAGCTATATTATTATGGGATGCTTTTAATCAAAACAGAAAAAAGTTGAATCAGCACCATCATAAAGATCTATGTCCAAGCAAGGTTCTCTAAAAATTGCTGCTAGAAGAAGTTCAATAGATCATTATAAAACACATTCAGTGCATGGAGATCATTAGCATCAAAATAAATCTGAAAAATTTTTAGCCCCTTCAAGAGAAAATCTTGAAATATAGAATGATCAGAATGGAAATAATAGCAACAATAATAATAATAATAAGTTGAGCGGTTTTAACAAATCAGAGCCAATAAACAACTAAAATCTTTGACAAATAGCTATAATTACTCACTCTCTCCTTCATTAAATCTTAATTTTTCAATACTTAACTTATTGCTATGTCTAGTTGATTTAAAAAATAAAAATAAAAAGCATGAATTTATAAATGAAAGAGTATTTAGCATTTTAGAGAAATAGTGATATTAATCTACACGTTGATTCATTCTATTTATTTATAAAATTTATGTTTTTTGGAAGCCTTTAAAATTTCAATAGAATTAAGATAAGAAAGTATAACTCTCGCTAAATTCGAAGAAACTAATAAATAAAAAAGCAAGCATTAAAATCTAATAAATAAAATTAGAAACAAATATAATGATAGTTATAGGGTAAAAGCAAAGAATAAATAATAAAAGGAATGTATATACAATAAATAATTTAATTACTTAATATTAAATAAGGACACCATTTTTCAGTTATTTTATTTATAATTTATTAGCTGAGATTAATTTATAAATATCCATAAAACTAACTAACACTAATTAGCTAATTAATATTATATGTCTATAAAGTAAATATCTCCTAAATAATATAAAACTATTTAAAAACTGTACAATTTTTTTTGTTGAAAAAAGCTTTAAAAATCTTTATTATTAATAAAATATATCAATAAATTTACCTAATAAGTAAAATTATTATAAAATTGTCTTAAAAGAATTAGAGTTAATATTTCTTCAAATTCATTTTTTTTCTTGTTTAATAATAATTTACATAAATAATATTTATATGTTGTTTAAAAATCGTAAGCGTTTATATATAAATCAGTAAAAATGTATATACTCGTAAGCTTTTCAAAAATATCAAATTGATCAGAAATAAATTATCCTTATTCGTTTTAAAAATAACTTTAAATCACATAAATCTATTATTTATATAAATACATCAATCATTGATTACTTTTATTTTTTTAGTTTTACAGATCTTATGAATACTCTATAAGTTGAGAAACAAAACCTTCATTTGGACTTACGCAACTTCTTTTTGATCTTACAAAATTTAAAGTGTCTAAGAAGTCCATTCCTTTTTCTTTCATCAAGTAAGCAATTACAATAGAGGAACTTCTAGAAATCCCCATCTGACAGTGAACGAATACATTTGTCTTTTTTAAGTTCTCATGTATAAAATCATAAGTCATTTAAAAGTGCTGCTTTATCTCTTCATCTTCATCATCTTCTGCTTAAATAAATAAATGCTTTACATTTTTTGATGAATCGATTGCAACTGTATAGCCAATAATAGAGACGACAGCTCCGATTTTCATTTTTTCAATTTTATCCGTATAGACTAGGCCTATCTAACCTAAGTAGAGACCTCCTACTCCTTATTCATTAGGTGCAATAATTTCATCGCATTATTTAATTCCAAAAAAATCATATTCTTTACCACCGTACATTTTTTTAAGTTTTCTTATTTATTTTTTATCAAGTAGTTAATTTACTTTTTATTAAAAAGTAGAGAATAATATATTTTCAGTAAAACTCAAATATATAAAATCATATAATATTCAAATTATTTTCTAAAAGGAGATCAAATAATCATATGTATATAAAATAGCCAAATGAAAAAATGAGTATATTTAAATATTGTTTTTATTGATCTATCTTAGTTAAATTATTTCATAAAATAAATATGAAAATTAAAATAAAAAAATCATTATAAATAAATATGTGAAAATAAATGAAAAAATTTAAAATGACATTGATAATTAGCTTATTTTGAAAATGGTAACCTTTTTTAAGTTACTAACATATATTTGAATCAACTTAGTGATGATATAAGTTAAGTTATGAGCATAAATAATTATAATTCTTCTGTGATGATGATACTGATGACTTTAAAATGTAAGTAAAATTGTTTAGCTTAATTTCAAAAATTTTATTAAAATAAAAGCATCCAAATATGAAGACTCCTAGATAATATTTTTGCTCAAAATTTTTTTATTATTCAGTGGTGCTTGGGCTTAATATTGTCATCGTAATCTTGGGGAAGTCCGTGATACATATGGGGATCCTTATGATCAACAAAGGCTACGTGACGAACTCTTTCAGCTTCGTAGTTATCTTTGTGATAAATGGTGCTGTAGTTCTTCCAGGTAGCAGGTTCAGTCTTACCAACCTTAGAAACGAAAGCTCTCAAGGTATCGTTAACGAGTTGAGATTCCATGTATTTATTAATATCCATATCACCAATAGGGTTAATAGCCTTTAAGGGTTCATGGGTGTTGGTGGCAGATTTCCAGTGGTTTTCAATACCAGGAACGTGCCATTGGTTAACGACAGCGACGATCTTCTTTCCAGGAGTATCTCTGTAAAGAGCATAGAATAAGTCAAGATCCTTTTGGTCGACAATAATTTTCTTTTGGTAAGGAGCTAGCTTTTCGAAGTATTTAACGAACCAGTTAGTTCTGAATCTATCCATAGATTCAGCATAAGCTTCACCTCCAACAACATCAAGAGTGGCGTAGTTATCGAAGTGTTCTCTTCTCCAGAAAGAGTTATGGAGAGCTCTGTAACCGTAGTATAATTGGGAGAAGGGGTCTAATCTAGGTTCGACCTTCAAGGCAGAGAGAGTGACATCATCAACTTCCAATCCACCAAGGACGACAGGGATATTTTATTTATTGGCTTCTTCGATGGCAAACTTCATTTCCAAGCCAGGAATGAAAGGATGGAAGTCATCAGGGAAAGCTATTTTTATGTAAAATAAATAAATTAATACAATATTTATCACAAAGAAAACAAATTAAATTAAAAAATAAATTTTCAATCAGAAGTCTGTCTGTTTGTCTTTGACTTTCAAAACATAAAATTTAGATTTAATGTTTTTATCTGAATAAATTATCTCAAAATAAAGAAGAATGAATGATCAAAATAATTTTATTTAAGTTTCAATTCAAATAATCAAAGCTGTAAATTCTAGCAGATGATGTATGTAGTTTTTATATTGGATATCTTTTTTTAATTATATTTGCTTTTTATATTTTATTTGTTTGAAAATTTGCTAATACCAAACAAACAAACAATTAAATTTTTCACTTCTCTTATTTCAAATGAAGTACTTAAGAAACAACACTACCAATAGAAATGATAGGCGTGCCAAGTAGTAAATAAATTATTTATTCGTCCAATAAAATCAATATCTCCTATCAATGATAATTTACAGGTACTTCAGACAGAGATTTTAAAATGTTTATTTATAAAATCCTGCTTCTAAAATAAAATTTCTTTTTATTTGTTTTTTACTTTCTTTATTTTTCATTCATTAATTTGTAATTAAACCTTTGAAAATAAAAGGTCATGAATGCTATTTTTTAACTATTTTGTATGTTTCCTATTCATATTTTAGTCCATTGCTAACAGCACCTTTGCACCTAATAATTTTTATTTAACTACACATCAACTAAATTTAAATTTTATATTCTCTGATTTTATCTAATTGTCATTTTTAGAATCTAACTTGTTTTAATGCAACTACAGATATTTAATACTGATTCTTTTATTGTAAATATTGATTCACTCTTGCTTAAGTTGCAGTAGTGCTAGTATAATTTGGTAGATCACTCATCTTTTTTTTTGATATCCATATTTAAGTCTTAATTTTTCTTGCTTGTGCTTTATGTTTTGTTAAACTAGTTAAAATAAAATTAATTACCCTTGAACCAATTAATAACAAAGAGCCATGAGTAGAACTTGGCCTTGAAAACAAGGTTTCTGATGGTATTGTCCAAAGACAAAGTGTAAGCTTGGCTTAATAAATCATTATATCTGTTGAGTTCTTATTGGCATTTAACATCTTAGATGTTCTTGGCAAGGTTCCACCATTCCTTATTGGTTTAAACAAATACAGCATCAGGCTTTTCTTTTTGGACCAAATCCTTAGTTCTGTTGGCTAATAAAGTAGATGAATTGGTGGTACCAATAAGATATAAAGTTCTTCCGTTTTAAGGATCCTTCAAGACAGTCAAAGTGTTCTTGAAAGGGTCGAATCTATTAAAATAATTTAATTTATCATAAATTACAATAAATTTGCATTGTTGATTTCATATATTATATTTTGAATATAAGAGCTATTGCATATAGATTTATTAAGAAACCTTATAGATATTGCTTCTTTATAAATACTTTTTATTTTTTAGGTAACAAAGAGAAATGACCTTCACATCTTTCTTAACCTAAAAGCAAAAAAGAAGCGAATTTCAATTCTCCTTCACCTTTAATTTTACGCCCTTATATGTTCAGGATGGCCAATAATAGCCAGATAAGCGAAAGTAAGTATTACCTTGTACCAGCTCTAAAAGCAGCACCAGTTTCAAGATTAGGATTTCTTAAAAATCTATGAACAGCACGAGCACTAATCATTTTGCCTTATCTTTTATTTTTCCTTATCTTTTTACTTTTCTTTGGAAATTTTAATTTATTTTTATTAATTTTTTTTAGTTTTCTTCTTTGTTTTTCCCTCCTTGCATTAATGAAATTAGTAAAAAAATATATGAAATCATTTATTTTTCCTTTTAACTAAAGAGAGTTAATCGTCTATCAATAAACAATGGAATGGATTGATCATTTAAAGATAAAAGTTTTCTCTTCTTTTTGTATCTTGGATATCTTATTTGCTGATAATTTGTATCTAAATAAATAAAAGCTACAAGGCATTTTTTATTAGGTAATAAAATTATAAATATTATATTTAACTTTCTTTAACTCAATAATATAATTTATAATTAATATATTTTAATAAAAAATTGTTATATTTTATTTATATTTCTCAATTCTTAAATAAATTATTAATAGTTAACGTCCATTTTAAAAAAGAAATTAAATTAATTTAAATTTATTTCAAATTACCTTTAGTTATGTTTTTATTGAATTTAAGTAATACTCTCTACAAATTAGTTATTTATTAATTTTTATTTTAATAAAAACAATTGAAAAAAAAATAATCGACTACTAGTAAAATTAACAAAATGATTTTTTATTAAATTTCAAAAAGCAAAATTTCAGCAAATCATAATTTGATTAAATAAAAATTAGATTAAAATTTTAATATTAAGTTGAAATGAAATACTAATAATTTTAAATATATTTATATATATCTAATTATTTATCATTTAGTATAATTAAAAAGAAAAATATATTTTATGAAGAGAGATAAGTGTGTACTATTATTATAAACAAAAGATTTGATACATTAAAATAACATTTATTAAAGTATTAAATTTGAAAATGAATCAGGTTATACCTGCTTTACTCCTTATGCATTATGTAATATAATAATTTTTGATTATATTTGATACATTTTATTAGAAAACAACATTTGATATTATGTTTGGGTTGCTGATAAGATTTTTTATAATTTATTATTTTACTTATAAAAATATTGCTCAAGCTTGAGACTCATTGTTAACAGTATTTCCATTTATATTATTAGAATTATGAGTTCTATATACGGAGGTATCGTTCTCTTACATTTAATCGAATTCAGATACTTAATGAATTTATTCTCCAGAATTTTTACGGGAATCTGGGTGAGCCAAGCCATCACGGATAGCTTTTCTTCTTTTGAAAGCAAAATAGAATGAAACACATGCTCCAATAAAGCTGAGTGAAGTTAAAACTATGAAAGTAATTAAAAGGGCTTTCTTTGTTGTGTTTTAAGAATTCAAAGTTGCGAATTTATTAGTTATCTAATTTATTATAAATTATTTAGTTATGATTAATTTTATTTTAATTTAATTTATTACCAAAGATTCATTGTAGTCCATATTGTAAAGATCCCAGTTATATGGTACGAAGCATTGATCTTAGACATGATACTTATCGAATAACAAATTATTAGTGAAGAGTAAATTATGCTTTATTATTAATGAAAAAAACATTAATATAATTATTTTAAATTTTGATTTAAAAATTACTTGTTCATTTTATGCCAACTTAACAGTTTTGCCTGAATCAGGTTCTACTAGATAGTAAGAAGTAGCATCATCATCAGAAGTAGATTAAGCTTAAGGTGACTGGAACATGGGTTATCCATTAAGCTTAATATTATCTATTAAAGTTTAATTAACATTCTTGAAATATAAGTCTGAAACGAAAAGACCATTTCCAGCAGCAGAAGTAACATTCATCATGCCTTAAATAGTATCATAGAATTTTTGAGATTCTGATTTGCTTGGTTCATATGTATATTTGTAAACTTCTTATGAGTTGTGAGTGGTCTTAGATCCTTGAGATAATTTCTATATTCTGCCATACTTTTCATTCACTAATGTAAGGGAATCACCATCCTCTATTTTTGTCTTGAAACCAAATCCAAGACTACCAGAAATCTTGTTTAAAGTAATAATTTTAATATTGATTTTTTACTTAATAATAAAGTTACTGTTTGATTTAAGTAATAAGGAAGAGCAATACTTTGGATGCTATTAGTGTTTGTGCTATCAGCAGACCAAACGGTGTAGTATTGATATAATTGAGTGCTTCCTAGAATTTTTTGAATATTATTGACATTTGACATTTATTCAAGACCTGTGTTTACCCAGTATACCTAAGTAGATTATAAGTTTGCTGCTTATTACCAGTTGTTTAATTGCAAAAGCTTTCTCTTTTAGTCAATCCAAGGTTAGCCACCATCGACTTACTTCCAGCTTGCCTAAAAATAATTATTAAATAAAAATTTATTTTAAAACAATTAAATAATAAATGTAAATTAAAAAATTACTTTTTTCATCAAGTATAAATCTTAGTAACCCCAAAGTAATTCTTGTGAAGTTTTTTAAATATACATTCCGCCAAAAATTTCCTCAACAACTATGTGCTTAAGATAATCCAATATAATCTTAGCATCTTCCATAGAAAGCTTGAAATCATGGTAAATATCAGATTCATCGTTCTTAGTGATTTGTAAGATCAAATCATGAATTGATGACCAGGTCAAGATGGATCCAAGATTTGTATCTAACAAATTTTAAATACTTTCAGGAGTGAAAGTTATATTTTTTTGGTAAGCAGTTTATGTGTATGTGTAAATTTCAGGTAAGAGCTTTTATGGAAGTTTGTTCTTTTTTTTATATAGAAAATTAATTACATTTTTAGTTTTTTTTCAAAAATTTACTTGAGAATCCCAATATTTAATGGAAGGAACGTTTTCTTCAGGGTTGAAGTATTTAGTTGGGAGGTTATTTGTTACATCACCAAAGAACCATTATTTTCTACCTAACTCATATTATGTGCAGATAGAAAGACATTTATATTAAGTCTGGATATCAGTTTGGAGTTGACTTAACAATTTAGCATAAGGGGATTTCTCTGTATTATATAAAAAGAATGCTAACTAGTAATCCTAGAGTTAGAAGTAGGTTAGAAGATTCTTAAAATCTTAGCTGTTTTAATTGCCTGTTAATAAAAATTTTTTAAAATATCTTAAATAATAATATTCTTAATAATTTTATTACCTATGAATGCATAAATAAAGGGCAAGTTAGCGCTAAAGCTTCTAACAACATTGTATTATTGTAAACCTCTTTCGGTACACATTTTTAACATAGGTAAAACAACTTCATCTTAGAAAAGAGATTCACACTTAGTGCTTTTACGAGATAAATAATTATAGGCAGCTCTACTGTATAGGTTACCAATTAATACATCAGAGAAGATATTGAAGATATCAGTAAAACCTCTGTACATAAACCAAGCTGAGGTAACAGTTTCCTAGCTACCTAATCCAGGATAGGTATCGTTCTTCAAAATAAGGTTATTTTCAAGGTTATTCAAATAAAGGACTAATGAAGGAACCTTATTAATGTTGTACAGTTTTAAGCTTAAATTAATAAAAATAAATATTAAGTAAATATAAAACGTAATATGAAAATAAAATTTATTACTTAAAGTTAATGAGGCCATAATTGTCCTTGTTATTATATAAATTGGCCATATTGTAGTAACTAATTAAGGTGTATGTCTTACCAACGGTAAGAGGAGACCACATATCTCCAGTTGCTTCATTTATTTAAAGAAGGTTCATACCATCATTAGCATTAATAGGAGAAGGAGAATAAATACCAAGTTCAGCATAAGTAGGAATAGTTGAATTCAAAGAATTAAAATCGAAACTGAAGGTTTTAGGATTCTTATCATATTTAAAGATTTGTTTTCTTGTTAAAATACCTTAAGCCCATTAAGAGCTGACTAATTCAGAGTTACTGCAATAAGTACCAATACCTTGACATGCAGAAGCACCATATTCATAAACGGCATCAGAAATAGTACCATTAAGGAGCCATGATAGTTTGTTAAGCATTGAAGATTTACCTGCCAAACCTAACATTTAATCATCTCTTAATTAAAAGTAGTTTTAAATGGCCTTGAAATTTGGGTGGTTAGCATATTACTGGCTGAGTACAATAGAGACCCACTTAGCTAAAGTTTATTTGCTATTTAAAAAAACAAATTTAATTTTTTTAAGATAATAAAAAATAAATAAATATTTTATATTAAAATTATAATTTCAACAAATAAAACTAATTTCAAAAAAAAATAAAGTTTATACTTTTTCCAACCATATTAATCATCTTCCCACAACTTATCGATAATTTAAGGCTAGATCTTCAAAGGGTTGAAAACAACTTTATAAGTGTACTTTTAACTTCCGATGTTGAAAATTTGCATCATTTTAGCATAATAAGTAGGAAGAGTATCCATCATCTATTTCTTCAAGTTGTATAAATAGAGAGGCATTTTTCTTGCAATAGGAGCATATATTTCTTCATAATAGCCTTAAAGCATACCCTAATTAACAGTCATCAAAAGTTCATTTTGAGATTTGGCAAGTTAGTCAACTGGTTCAGTTAAGCTTTCATTTTTATAGTAAGTAGCGTATCCACCTGACTATTTAAATTAATTACAAATTTTTAATAATTCAAATTAATGCATCAATAAAAACCTAAAATACTAAAATCTTAAAGAATTCAATATAAAACTATTGTTTTCATTTATTCCTCTAAATATTATTACCATTTTAGTATAATATTTATTTGAATTATTATTTATCTTAGGTTACATCTAAATTGAAAGAAAAATATCTTATAAATCTTAAAATTAATATATTACCCCAGTTTGAAGTGTAATATTCTTGAAAACGATATTGTGCTAATAACTGTAGGCATTACCATCTTTCAAGTTCACTTTATTGCAATTCAACTATTTTTTATTTAACAATACTTTAATTTCTTTATCCTCTTTTCTAAAAGACTGATTGGATGAATGAGCGTAATAATGCAAGCAATTAAAAAATAATAATATGAAAAAAATTCAATTAGTATAAAATTTTGTTTTCACAAATCGCTTTTTCAGCTAAAAGCATCACAATCAAGTCTTCAAGTTTAATTTTAATTACCCCAGGAGGCATATTTTAAACAGTTGTATCTGAAGGAACATCAATTGAGAAGAATTTTATTGTCTTATTTAATTGTAAATCATTGTAGCCAGGATAATCACCCCAAACTTTCACATTGGTGCTATATTTTATAAAATAGACAAAGGAATTGTTAAGATGATTTTTTTCAATATGGAATTCTAAAGAGGCAAGAATTAAAAATGAAAATGAGATATCAAAATGCAAAAATAGTAAAAAAAATAAATATCTATCGCATTTTTAAGGTAATTAATAAATTGAATGAATGTATCAATGATATTATTCAATTTTATTCAAGCAAATTATCAATACAATAATAGTCTTTTTGGTCTTTTTATTGATTTAGAATGGTTTGTTTTGTTAATGCCAATATAATTTGATTGGCACTTAGTAATATGAAATGTAGAAGCGTATTTACCCTGTAAGTTAAGAAATGCTATTTATTGTTGAAGTAACTTAATCAGACATATAGAAATTAACTACAATGGTGGCTGATAGCAAAATAGCTGTAAGTGTGATCAGCGCACAAGTGATATTCTTTTAAGTTTTGTATTTCATAACTTTCTTTTTTTCTCTTCTTTATTTGCTGTTTTCTTTCACAAGATAAGGTGAAATATCAAAGTTTTTTTAACTTTTTTATTATTTCCTTTTGCCTTATTTTCTTTTACAATTAATAGACTTCACTGAAATACATACACACTTAATCATACATAATAAATAGAATGATTAAATGTAAAAATTATTGAAGAACAAGCATTCAAAATCACTGCATATATTATTGAATCAGTCTTACGCAGGCTCAATATATAAAAAATTCCTTTGATTTTGTAATATTAACTTAGTTATAATCCATATCTAAGTCAAGCATGAAGAAATATCATACCCTTAATAATATTATTAACTACTTAGAAGATAAATTTCTGAATTTTATTTTTCGACTCTTTTTGATATTCAAACTCTCATTAGTAATTCTTCTTCTTTGTTCCATTAATAAAATTATAACTCTGCATATTTACCATAAATTTTTAAAAGATCTATACTCCCTCTCCATTTGCTTAGCATATGTTATATTTATATTTTTGTGTTTTAGACCGATATTATTTATTACTCTTTCCTCCATTATTATCTCATAGTAATCTAATTTATTTCATGATTTAGTTACAAAAGAAAAGAATGCTTAGATATTATTATGTACTTAGGCTATCACGTTTCATACTATAAATTAATCTTATATTATTTTTTTTGACATTGATTTTTCTCAATCATTAATTTCTTCTTTTAATTTTTATATTCAACTTGTTTATTCTTCTTCTTTACATGCTTTCCCGTCATTTGCTACCTCACTTTATTTTTGCGTAATTTATTCTTTTATGCATCATTTTCTGTTCTGCCATTCACCAAAATATTTAAATTCTTTAGCATGCTAAAAATAAAAAAAATATAAAAATAAATAACATTTAGATAATTTACACCACCCTTTCAACAATAAAATTTATAAAAATCAATGAGTAATTTAATTCCTTAAATTATTTTCCCCAAATTTTAAATTTCAAAAGAAAAGTTTCAAAAATTTCAGATTAAAAAATGTAAGCAATTCATCAATTTAGTTTGGTTTTAAATAATATTATTTAAAATTTATTGCTAAGTCTTAAAGCTAAAATATGCATATAATGAAATTATAGATTTATTATTAGACAGGTTTTATTTAAGCAAAATTATCATTGTAATTATTTTCAATTAATTATTATCAAAACTAAAATTAATTATTTTAAAATTTACTAGCTTGAAATTTTAAATTCATTTTTGATTTATAATTTTATACTCAAAAATAATAGAAAATAGAATAAAAAATTAGGTATTGATATCAATAATCTATCATTAATTTTATTTAATATTTTCAAAATATTTTAAGTTTATTTTATTATTAAGAAGAATTTTAAAATATTATCTTCATTATCTTTTTCATTTTCTCTCAATAAATAAAAAAAAGTAATTTGGTTATATGACCAAATTATTAATTTAATAAAAAATAATTAATAGATATATTAATTATTACTAGATCTATTAAAAACTCCCTCTTTGGCTTTATTTGAAACAAGAGTCATCTCAAAAATAAAAACTAAAATAGAAAGATCAAAAATTGTATAAACAATTAAATTTTAAATATTCAGTACAAACATTAATAATATTTTTTTAGTTAATATTAATTTAGATGTCAACCTTAATAATTAGGCAATAATGAAATTTAAATTATTTAATCTAGAAAATTTTGATCTATGAATTATTATAAAAGAATATTTTCTACCTTCTAATTGTGAGCTATTTATTGCATATGATATTCAATAATTATTTAAATTATTTAACAAATTAAAATGACAATTTTTTAATAATAATTATTTCATCTTATTATCTAGAAATTGGTTAAATTCATTTAAATTTAAAAAAAAAGGTTTTTTCAATTAATTTTTTATTTTTATTTTAGTTTAATATTTTAAAATAATAATTTGATTAAATATAAAACATAAAATTTGAATAAAACAGTGAATTTTTATTTTTTTAAAAAATAAATGAATATTTTTTTACTATTACTAGATTATTTATTTTATAATATTAAAATTTTATTTAATTATTTTTTTTATTAAATTATTTTTAAATTAAATTAAATTAAAATTTATTTTTTGAAATTAAACTTTTTTCATATTGATTGATTATTGCTTGTTAATTTATTAAGTATCTTTTAGTGCTGCAAAGGAGAATTATATTAATAAAATGTTTAGTTAAACTCCTTATTTGAATTATAGCATCTTGAATCCCATAACTCTACTTAACTGAGTTGGTGGGGTTTTTCAAGAGATTTAATTGATGTTATTTTTATTTATTGTGAAAAGTCTTTTTAAAAACTTTATTTTTCATTTAAGCTAGTTTGCTCTATAAATTATTTATTTGTTTATGAGCTTTATTTAGCTTATTCTTAGATACTTTAATTTAATTTTTATTTCAATGAGCTTCCTTGGAAATTTACTTTAATGTTTACAATTCTTCGTGGCCTTGTAGGAGATTAAAATGGTTAATAAAATTTTGTTTATCTTCTTGTTTAGTAAGGCATAAACTTTTTATTATTGATGACTGTTTAATTAGCTTAAAAATCTGAATCACTATTATTTTAAAGTGTCCTATTTTGATATTTCGACTGTTCTTAATTTGCTTAGTCATTATTTACTATTTAAAATTTTGATTATTTTTCCTAACTGCAGATTTCAACTTTTGACAATTTATTTTTAAGCTCAAAACTTTTAGATGGAAGCCTTTCATCACTCTCAAGCATACTTTATTCTTTATCATCATCATTTATTTAATAAGTTTTTTTGATACTATCTTACTCTAAAAGAGTTGCTTGTTTTTCTTATTATTTTTACTTTTTTAAGTGGTTAGAAATACTCCATTCAATGTTACAAGTTTTGTTAGGAATTATTTATTTTATTTTATTTTAGGTTGTTTAAGGTCTTTGAACAGATTGATTTTAATCAAAATAAATTGAATTATCTCCACATAAATAATCATTTTACTGACTAATATTTAAATCTGAAAATTGAGTTTGGTTTTTCAATTCTTTAAAATTATATTTATTAAAATTTTTAGTTAATAAGCTATTTTTATCAACTTCAATTTCATCTCCTTGTTGAATCTAATTAACAAATTTTTTTTGATTATATTCTTTGATTTAGTGTAAAATATTTTGTATTTCTTAATCCTTTGATGTTTAGATAGCTTTATCATCATAGTTGATAGATGATGAGAATCTTTTTCTACTTTCAGTAGGAGAACTTAATTGGGAAGATGCAGCACTTTATTTTATATTTATTTTTTATTTTAATGCAATTATATCTTTCCTTTACCTAGCAGCAAGTATTTATTATTATTTTTTATTTTCAGGCGAATAAGACATATCATTTTCTTAAGTGAATATTAGAGAAGAATTATATCTCCAATCTGTTGTTGTTATTTTTTACTAATTTTTACCAAATTTTGTTTTTAGAAGTCTCATCAAAGAATCACTAATTGCTTGATTCTCTTCTATACTAACTGGTAAATTAGACTCATCAATTTTGTAATTTTTTAAGTGAGATGTTATTTTTTTTTCTTACTCTTAGCATATTTGCATTTTCTTTTACAATTATTTCTCAATTATTTCTACATCGTTTGAATTTATTAATTAACTTCTTAGGTTTATTTTTTCATTTGTAGGTTCATTCTGATCCTCCTATTCTGGGTAAATAAATTATATTTTAGATTATCTTTATCTTCTTTTTTATTTTTAGGTATTGTTACGAGAAGAATTCTCTTCTGTTTAACAGTTTTAAAGAAAAACTTAATCTGTTTAATTGTTAAGATTTATATTTTTTTTATTCAATTATTATAAGCTACTAGAATCATCAGATAAAATTTTATTTTTTTACCTATTTTAGGAGCTTGAGGTATACATTTAATCAAATTGTTTTTTATAGTTTTTTTTATTTTAAATTATATTTTAATTGTCATATTAAAGCTCTTTAGAATTCTTGTTATTATAACTATCATTTAAATAAAGCTACTTTGGTAAAATATAGTGTCTTTAATAATATTCTTAATAATTATCTGATTAAATGTTAAAATCTTCTATCAAATTGTGTTTATAAAACTGTACATATTTTGTATCTATTTATTTAGGGCATTCTGCAAGACCTTCTGAGGAAAATTTAAATCTATTATAAGTATGGTTTAGATCTTTTGTATTTGTCACTTAATTTTTAATCAAAGTATCAGAGCTTTTTTGTATTTCTATCGACTAACAGTGCTCACTAAAACTGCTCTAGGAGGTAGAGGAAAAATTAGATGACTTCAGACTAGATACTCTTTTAAAATGATTAGGTTCATCTATTTGAGATTCTTCTACTTAGTTTAAAAAAATATATTTTTAATCTTTATCACATTAATCATTTCTGTCTTGGCTTGTATTTTCTTAATACAAACTTTTTTTCTTTTAAATGCAATATTCTAAAATTTTTTAGTTAGAAAATATTTACTAGCTAAATTCTACATTTGACTTATTTTATTCATCGTTAGATTAATTTATTTACAAATTTTTATCATTATTTACATTATTTTAACTATTTTTACAGTCAAGCATATTATTTTTAATTTCAATTTATTATTTATTTTAATCAAGTAAAGCCAACAAATTAGCATAATTTTTATTCAATTATTTTTATTTATTAGGATTTTAGGATTCAGAATCATTTTATTGATAAAATTAATTATTTGGTTTTTAAAAGTTACTTTAATTTATTATTAATTCTAATTATTCATTTATTTTGATGCAAGGTTAATTTTATTACTAACAAATTATCTAAGGCGATTGAGTTTAAGATTAATATTTTACTTGTTTTTTTATAGGAGAAATAATATTATTTTAAGAAGATTGTATTGATTAGTTCTATTTTATAATAGAAGTATCTCTACTTCTTACTTGTGGTAAAAATTACATATCTTAATGTCCATTCGTTTATGATTTTGGTTAAATTTAGCATGAAAATTCTTTAATTTAATTTGTGTCTCCACTTTTTGATCTCTTGTATTTTGATAATCTTTATTTAATTTGCTTTATTTCCTGCTATCTATCATAAAAATCTAATTATTTGCTATTTCTTCTTACTAATTCTATTGGTTCCTAATCTGCATGGTAATAAACAAGATTTTTTTTGGGATAGACTCCACTTAGAAATTCTGAATGACCTTAAATTATTTTTTGTATGTTTTTCAAACGAAGCAGCCTCCAATTTATTTTTTCACTTATAATTTTCCTATAAGCAGACTTATCATAATATTCATTAACTATTCTCTTGAAAAAATGCTTTTGATACAATTTAAAAGTATATAAATCAAATTAATTTTAAAATCTATTTAGAAGTTACTTATGTTTTTATCTGAAATATTTATGCTTTCTAGCTTGTACATTCTATTGTAAATAATTATGGTTTATCATCTAATGCATCAACTATTTTTTAATTAAAATTGGAGTTAATACATATATATTATTTTAAACTATTTACTATCACAACATATTTCGCCTTCTGACAATGTAGCTATCTTTAAGAAAGAAGGATTAAATTTAAAATAATAAAAATGTTTTAATTTACTTCTAAAGCTTTTTTTACTTTTCTTTCTTTCATTTCTTCAATTTAGTCTTTCTAAGCTAATTTTTCTTTTGAAAAAGGATTAGGTTATCTTTCAAAATTTATAGACTTGCTAACTTTGAATTCTCCATTTATAATAATATAAATGTAAGGACTTATTTTATCCTCTTCACACAGCAAAAATCCTTTATTCACTTTTAATTTATTTAAATAGATCATCGAAGTTTCAAGTTATCTTCTAGAGAATAATTCGAAAATCTTTAAAGACTTCAGAAAGTTAATTTTATTTTGAACTTCTCTCTCTTCCATATCAGCTAAATAAAAATTAATGAATGGTGTTAAATTATAATAAATTAAAATACCATTCAAAATCATTCTCAAAAAAATTTTTAATCTGATTATTTTTAATTAGTTTATATTAATATGTGAGAATATTGAGAAAATATATATTTTTTTCACATAACCAATCTAAAAAGGGTTGGAGAATGCCAATTAAAATTAGGCTTTCAAAAAAAAGTCATAACAATTTTGTATAAATGTAAACTCTTTTATATTGAATAAATTTGCAATGAAAAAAAAGATTTAATATTGATCATTGAATTTATTTGTAGAACAAATAAAATTAAGATCTAGAAAAAATAAATAACTTTATAATAATTTACCTATGATTTTATTAAAGTCTTCTTTTTCAAGAACTAAAAAATGCGAATCTTCCTTACAAATTATCCCAGAATTTTTTTTTTGATCTCTCAATAAAGCAATATCTCCAATGCTATGTCCACATTCAATTGTATTAATTTCTTCTGTAACAATTATTTATTATTATTCACCCTTTGAGTTTATCTATGTTTCAGTATGATTGACGATTGTGCTTACCTTCCCGCTAAGCAGTACATAAAATCTATCAACTATATCACCTTAGTTAAAGAGTATTTCATCTTTTTTAAAGAAGCTATAAAGCATATTTTTGAAAAACTATTTAGTTGAATCACTTCCTTTTTCTTCAATAAGTTGCTAAAAAAAGGGCATATCTTTTACTGCATGTTTGATGCAAATTATATCAGAAATTTTTCTTTTTGAAGGAGGATTCATCTTTATTATTTCGATAACGGTCTATTATATAAAACTACATTAATAAATTGTTATTATTAATGAAAAAATTAATATTTTTTTGCTAGGTTTCCATCAAAATTTGCTGAATTTTCATAAAATTGTAAGTTCTAATAAGTTACGTTAATAAGTTCATCATGGTTCATTTTGTTTATTCTCTCAAGTAAATCAAACCCACTTAAACTATAATTTTAACGTAATCTTGTAACTTCAGAGCTACTTAAGTTACTACTTGAGTACATAGTGTTAAAAATATTGTAAAGAATTTCAAATTAGCTTCAAAATGAATCTTTAGCAATATTCTGCAATTGTTTACTGTATAAAATTTTATGATATTTTAATTAATTTAATATAGTAACGCGGTATTAAAATTAATCATTTCTCTAACAAATATTATTGATGATTATTCAATAAAGTTGAGAACTAATTTTCAATAATGCTTTCATCTAAATCACTTACTTGAATTACCTATCTCAAAAAAAAAACAAATATTTAAAATATTTTTATTAAAAATGATTTTCTTTAAAAAAATTCTTTTGTCTATTAAAATAGGATTTATTTATTTTATTTAAAATATTATTTTATAAGAAAGAGTTATTTACTAAAGTACTGTTAAAAGATTACCTATTAAAAAAAAATTTTTTTATCTAATGTTTTTAATCATTTTCAAAATAAATTGTATTAAATATTAAAAATATAATGTCTTTTTTGCTGAAAATAATATTTTTCTTAGCAAATTTTAATAAAATGACTTAATATCTAGGAAACTTTTTAGGATGTTAATTTTTTATGCTTGTTTAGAGAGAGATGTTAACATTAATTAACTTCTAAATTTTTATAAATTCAAAAATGTTTGTTAAAAATCTTAATTTTAGGAATCATCAAATGATTTGTCAAAAATTTTTGAATTGTGAAGAAACTAATTAAATTCACAAATCTTAAATAATTGAATACTTTAATTATTTTGATTCAAATAATAAACAAATTAATTTGTTACATAACCAATCAAAAATAAATTATTTTTGCAATAGCAAAGATAGCTATATACACCTTATTAAGAGAGATAATAAACATATTTTCAATTGTATAATTTGTAAGGTTATTTGTTAACATTGATCTTTCTTGCTTAATTTATATTTTGAAATGGATGGACTTAAAGATTGGAAACAAAATGGTAATTTTATTTGAAACAAAATTTATATTTTTATGAGGATAACTTTTAATGAGTAAATATAATTTAATAAAATGGAAGATAATTAGAAGTTAATTAATTTAGAGCCTATCACTTAAATTTTATAATAAATATTATTTTTTATTTAGGAGCTCTTTGTTGGGTTGAAAGAGAGGTAAGTGAGAATACTAAGTAGATTTTTGAGGAGGCTGTCATCAATACAAATTATTTTAGAAAAAATGTGCTCATCAAAGTTTAAGATAAAGAAGAAGAAGTATCTTTGGATAAATTACACTAGAGATCTCCTTATGAATAAAATGAAGATGATATGGTCAATATGAGAATATTAAATGATGCTGAACTTGTTATTAACATATAAAAAAGATACTAAAATAACAAAATATTCACTTATGTTGGTCCTACTCTTCTAGTCGTTAATCCATTTTAGTATGTTCCAGGGTTAAATACTGAAGAAAAAATGAGGTTTTACCACAATTAAATTATAGAAAATTCTAAGGGTAATGGTTCTTTAGCTATAAAAAGCTTAGAACCACATGTATATGCTATAGCTGCAGAGTCATTTAGATCATTATTTGATTAAGAGAAAAACTAAGCTATTGTTATTAGTGGTGAATCAGGAGCAGGTAAAACTGAAAATGCAAAGTTATGCATGAAATTTTTAACAACTAGTATAAGCTAACATAAATCTCCCGAAAAAGTACGTCTTAGAAAAAAAACCATTTCTTCTTTAGGACCTCCAATATTAGCTAGTCCAACATCCTCTATGCTTAGAGAAAGCAGCAAATCATAGTCTATAGAAGAAAAGGTAATAATATTATTTTAATTTAAGTTATTAATTGATTATTATATTAAAACCATTACTAATTTATTTGTATTTTATTAAAATTTTTTTTTGAATTTAGATTTTAAGTTGCAACCCTATCTTAGAATCTTTTGGTAATGCGAAGACTATTAGAAATGATAATTCTAGTCGTTTTGGTAAGTATGTAACATTATTCGTAGATATGATTGATACTAAGATTATTGGAGCAGAAATTGCAAATTATTTACTTGAAAAAGTCAGAATTATTTAATAGGTGAGCTATTTATTTATCTATATATTTCTTTCACTATTAATTAACTAAATAATAATTTGAATTAGGGTGTAGAAGAAAGAAATTTTCATATATTCTATCATTTCTTGAATGGTGCTAGT
This sequence comes from Tetrahymena thermophila SB210, assembly GCF_000189635.1. Taxonomy (NCBI): domain Eukaryota; phylum Ciliophora; class Oligohymenophorea; order Hymenostomatida; family Tetrahymenidae; genus Tetrahymena; species Tetrahymena thermophila. Next base: position 316,673 of record NW_002476426.1, read on the forward strand.
GTGCAGTAACTAAGCAAATACTATCTAGAAATAAATGGCAAACGCTTATAGCCTTAGTATTTTAGCTACTTAAAGAATCAAAATATAGAAGTAAAATCTATTGATGACTGTAAGCTTTACGAAGAAGTAGTTAATGCTTTAGATGTATTAGAATTAAATGAATTTGCAGATTCTATATGGAGGATACTAGCTGCTATTTTGCATTTGGGAAATTTACAATTTAAATAATCTTAAATAAACAGTATGACATTTTTTCTTTGACTTATCAAGGTAGAAAATAATATATTATTAATAAATAAATAATTTTAGAAGATTAATTTGAAGTTTCTGATAAGCAGCAAATATAAATTATCTCTAATCTACTTGGAATTTAAGCTGAGGAACTTGAAAGAGAGCTAACAATTAAATAATTTAAAGTTTAAGGAGAAGGATTTGCCAAGGAATTGAGCTTACCAGAATGTTAAAATTAAAGAGATTCAATAGCAAAAGAGCTTTATGATAGACTTTTTAATTGGCTAGTGAACTAACTAAACAGGACGATAATGCCAAAAGACATTTCAAAATAGCAAATTTTATCATCAAATTTATACAAATCAATAGGTTTATTGGATATATATGGATTTGAGGTATTCTAAAAAAACGGTTTTGAATAATTCTTTATCAATTACACAAATGAGAGACTTCACTAATTATATATTTCATACGTCTTTAAGGCAGAAGAGTTAGTAAGAATAATTAAAAAAAATAAAAATACTTTTTAATTTAAATTTCATTTGTAATAAATAGACATTTAAGGAAGAAAGACTTGAGTAGTATTTTAAAAAGCTTGATTTTAAAGATAATTAAGATGTTATAGATGTGTTAGATAATAATGATAGGCAGAAGCCTCTTGGTATTTTTAAGTTGTTAGAAGATAAATGTAAACAAAAAGGAACTATAATAGATGCTAAATTACTTTCAGACATTTAAAAATAGCATGGAGATAAAGAAATTTACATTAAAAATCCAAATTATAAATTTAAAAATCCAAAGAAAATAAATGACTCAACATTTATAATTATACATACTGCAAAGGAGGTTGAATATGATATTAAAGGATTTATAGAAAAAAATAAAGATGAGGTCAATGAAGGTTTAATAAATAAAATAAATAATTCATAAATAAGAGGAATCAGTTAAATCATAAGCGAAAAGGGTATTAAAAATATAATTAAAAAACTTTAAGAGCTTTTATTTATTTATATTTAAAATTTTTTAAAGATAAAGAATTATTAGATGAAAGCACAGCATCATAATAAGTTAAAATGAGATAAATAAGTTAAAAATTTATATCTGAAATGTCATTTCTTATGGATGTACTGATGTAATGTAATGTCTAATTTATTAGATGCATAAAGCCAAATGAAGAGAAAAAACCATAGTTATTTAATCAGGGTTTTACTTTAAATTAAATTCGTTACTTAGGTGTATTGGAGTCAATTAACATCAGAAAGCAAAGTTATCCAATAAGATAAAGCTATGAATCATTTTTTAATAAATATTCACTCTTGATGCTAAACAAGTTAAATATTTAAGATTAAATAAATAAAAAAAGTCTTGTTGAAGAGTAAGAATAATTTTATTTTGCTTTTATAAAAAAAATTATTTAAAATTTATTTTTTATGTTCAAATAGATTGTTTAGAAAAAATTTCAGTTCAATACCAAAAGAGAACAGATTATTTGGGGTAACAAAAATTTTTTTCAAAAACTATGAAGTTCTGCAATAAATTGAAGATATATACAATAAAGAAATTTCGAATATACGCAATTTAGTTCTTAGAATTGAAAGTATATAATTGTTGTTTCTTCTTAAAAGAAAAAGAGCTTCTGAAATAATTTAAAGTTACTGCTTTTAGAAAACAGCTATCTCTTATTATGAGCAAGCGATGGAAAATATAAAAAAAATATAATTCCATTGGAGAGCAGCTTATTAGAGACTTAGAGAAGTTAGAAGTAAAAGAATCAAAAATACTTATATTATAGTAATATTATTTTTATTTATTTATTTATTTGTTTAAGAAAATTATATTTAAAGAAGGAAGTTTTGAATAAAGCTTGGTAAAAAATATTTACCAGATCAGTTACGACAATAGTTGAAAAGACAAAAAAGCTAGTAAGATGCTATTACTTAAAGTAGATGTTTTCAAAACAACTCTATGAAATAAGAACAAAAAAAGCAGCTGTTATTTTTCTGAAACTTTTAAAAGGAAACTTTGTTAGAAAAAGAATAAAAAGGTTTAATTTAGCTGCATAGAAGATACAAGCCAAAGTTAAGTAGATTTGGCTTACTGAATTATATTAAAAATTGAGAAAAGCAATAATTATTATTTAAAGAAATGCTAGAATATTTATCATAAGAAAAAGAGAAAGGAATTAAAGAAATGCAGAATTTTTAGGACCATTAGAATAAAATCTAAAAAGAATACGTATTTCTGAAGAATTGCTTCTATTTAATGGTTAGTCTAAAGTTATTGATTAAAACACTTCTTTATAAAATGAGATAGTAAAATTTAATATATTAATTTGTTTTTAAAGTAGTAATCTTTTCAATTTAAAATTAGTTCCGTCTAGACAAGAGTTTAGAAAATGTTTTAGAAAAATCACATGAGCACTTCTTTTAGTAGAGAATGTATTTGTTTAGTTATGTCATTGATTTTGAAATATTATCTGATACAAGCGAAATTTATGATCCTTTGTGGTCATCTTTATACCAAGCTTCGTTTAAGGATAACTACGATAAACAGTCATATATCTAGCACATTTCAGTATAATTTAAAATAAATTAAATATATTTTTATTGAATTTTTATTGTAATTCAGATAGGAGATACTCACAGCTTAACCTGTAGCTTAAGCAGTAAGATTCATACTTGGGGATGGAACGATTTTGGGTAACTGGGAGTACCAATTGTAGATGAAGACGATCCTAACCAAGAATAAAACGTTTATACTGGTACATCAATTTACTCGATGAATGTCCCTCCTTAAATTAAAAGAATTGCACAAATTTCTTCTGGTAGTAATCATTCTTTGCTACTTGATCACAGAGGGTAAATATGGTCTTGGGGTTGCAACAACAGAGGTAAATAAAATTATTGTTAAAAATTAATATTAATTCTATAATATTAATTAGGATAATTGGGACTGAATCATTATGAAAATATGGAAACACCGTAAAAGATTACATATCTAATGAATCCCAAAACCGAGTTTTGCAAAGTTGAGTGCAGAGATGATGAAAACTATGCTATCACAAAAAGTGGTTAACTATTTCACTGGCCCACTCTAGGTAATAAAAATAAAATAACAATATAATAGAAAAATAAACTATTAATTTTAAAAAGGAATGTAAGGTGAGTGTGTGAATTACCCCCTTGAGGTAGTCATACCTAAAATAACCATTAAAGATGTGAGCTGTGGCCATAAATTTGTAATGATTTTAAGTAACTCTGGGCTTTTATTTAGTTATGGAGAAAACAAAGAAGGCTAATTAGGATTAGGAGATCTGAATCCAAGAAAAATACCTACTCTAGTTTACTGTTTGAGAGATGCTGGAGAGAAAATAAGCTAAATAGATTGCGGATTTAAGCACACAATATGCAAAACATCTTTAGGTATTTAAATATTACTTTTTTATGAAACTAAATTTATTTTTTAGGTAAGGTTTATACTTGGGGATGGGGAGGAAGAGGATAACTAGGACATGGAACAACAAATAATGAAATATACCCAAGAATTTTGTCATTTTCTAATTTGGCCAAAGATAAATAGACTCCAACGTTATTTAAAGATAAATGCCTGCAGGTAGTGGCAGGACATAGATGCTCGATGCTTTTAATGGAAAGCAGGAAAATTTATCAATTTGGCTCCAATTCATCATTAGATCATTAATCTTTCCCAGTTGAATTTAATATCAGATCGAAAGTAACCAAAACAACTTACATTATTTTTTTAATCTTATATTAAATTATCAAGAGCGACAAATTAAGCTAGAATTTTTATGAGCCGATCAGAATCCAATCTTCATGGAGTAAAACATTAAGCTTAATATATGTTACTTATGGAAATACAAAAAATTGTTTTGAAAAAAATACTGTCCTAAAAACAAAAACAATAAATAATCTAACTTAAAAATGGGCTGATACAAACATAGATACAAGTAAATACTTTCAATGGATACTTATTTTTATCTTAATGGTATTTATGACTATTTTTTAAATAAAAATATAGTTGACCCTCCATTTATAGAAAAGATAGCAAACTATATTTCAGAGAAAAATATGAAAATGCCTTTGTTTAAAATGCCTACGATGCAGTTCGAATCCAAAATTAAATATAATTAACTTAAACACGAACTTATCGAGGCTGATTAAATGAATAAAATTGAAATAGAGTATATGAATGCCTTGCAATACGAATAATAAGAAATTTATAATCAAAACCATCTAAGCTAAGGCAATCATTTATTAATTGAAGATCCTTAACTCACTTACTAAAACAGGTAAGTATTAGAAGAAATTAATTTCTAAAGAGAAAACTGGGAGGAATTTTAATCATTGGGTTTGGCACAAAGCACAAAAGACAGTTTAGTTGATCTTAACTATGAAGAATATTTTAGAAATTAGCAAGAATTATAATAGAGAATTATCTAAGAACAACAATAATAATTATAATAAGAAGAGGAAAACAGGGCTATAATAAACTCTTAGAAACTGAGTTAAAAGAAATAATACCCATCTTATAAAAAGTCAAACACTACATAATATCAAGTCGTAGAAATACCTGAAAGCAAGTCAAATGCAAGTATATCTAATAATTCTATTAATAATAGTAAGAGACTTGATCAAAAAAGTATTAACGACACACTATCTAAGGCCTCTTCATCATCTTTTAATAATAAATAAAAAAGCAGTAGTAATTAGTCCTCATAAAATATAAAAAATTCATCAGTTGTGCAATAAGCTAATTAATAAAGTTTATCATTTTTTGAATAGCAAGGAAACTTAGATAGGTAAGATTAAAAAATAAATCCTTAATTATTGTTGAATTTAACAAATATTTTTTTATTTTATAGGAGATAAATGTTATAAATAGTAAAGGAAAAAGTGCTACAATTATCTAAAGTACCTGAAAATGAATGGACAGAAAATGATAGAAAATTTATGTAAGGAGCAATGCAATTAAGTTAATTTGACTTTGATAATGCTTCTGAAAATAACTTATCTAAATCATAAGATAATAGTTCAATTAATAATAGTCAGGCAAGCTAAAGAATGGAATAAATACCTACTGATAAAGCATAGTAAAATAACAGGGCTAGTATCAGCTCAAATTCTTCTAAAAAAAGTGCAATCTCTCAAAAAAGTTAAAATCAACAAGAAAAGTAATTAAAAATAAATTAAATATTAATCAAATCTAATTTTATTTAAAAAGAAATTAAAAGTAATAAATAAATCCTCAGCTTATTAATGTCAAAAAGAAATGGGATGAAATCAGAAACACTCCATAATAGCAGTGGACATAAAATGACTATCAATTTATGGAAATTGTAAAGGCAAATAACTTAGAAAAAGTTTTATTAGAATTTGATTGAAAGTAAAAAATTAAATACGATAAATAAAATTAATTAAAAAAAATAAATTAAATGCATTTTTATATATTTTGTAAATAAACTTTGCTTAATAAAATTTATATTTTTAAACGTTAAAAATAAATAATTTATTCAAATATTTTAATGGCTTATTTACATCATTTGAAGATCAAAACGTTGATAGATGTTTTAAAATTTTAATGGTTTTCAACTCTTTAATTATATTTGATTTTTTTTTTAGGAAAGGTATATTAAACATAAAAATAATATTTCCTTTAAAAAATAAAAAAATAAAGTTAAATTAATAAATTTATTTTATATAAATAATTCATAGAACATACATGTGCTTAATTATTAACAATTGAACTATGTTATTTTATTTTTACTATTATTTAAATAAAATTTAAACATACCTAAAATTTCAATTTAAAATTAAATATATTTTTAAAAGATATCTGTAAGCAAACACTGCAATATATAAATTATTTTTATATATCTCTAATTGTATCGTTTAAAAATAAACTAGATACTAAAGATAAGTGATTGTAAAATTCTTTGAAATAATTTAATTTGAAAAAATATTTTATTTAGATTTATCCAAATCCTCATCCAATCCTATTTTATTTATTTTTGAAATTTTATGAGAATCATACCACAACTTAGTAAAATATCATTTATGACAAAATTGATCACATATGACTTTTTTTTGTCGATTTTTAACAACAAAAATTTTTTTAATAATTAGATTGTTGCTAAATAAATTTAAAATTATAAATTATATCAAAAATTCACCTTATTTTACTAAAAGATATTTTGTTTTATTTTTTAATCCACAAATAAATAACCTAAATTAGAATTAAAAATTAGTAATCATATTATAGTCATATTATCTCTAAACATATTTAATCCTTTTTTTCTGTTCTTAATCATAAATATTGGATAGAAAATAAATTTAAAATTGTTAAGGATAAGTGGTTGACAGACATAGATCTATTTTGTTTATTTGATTCTAAAATTAGACATATTTGAATGGATTATGCAAATTAGTTAAGTTTAAATAGTATATTAAAATAGAAATTTAGAATGATCAGAAATTAAGTTGAGTAATTATGAAAGGATTATGCAATATAATATTACGTCAAATTTTTTAATAAAGGTATTTATTGTGATATATCAATAATCGTTTTTAAAAGGAGGGTTAACCTCATCGGTGATAAATAAAAAATTTATTAAAAATAAATATCCAGATTAGTTAAACTACTAAAAAAAAATAAATAAACAATAGATAGCCAAAATGTTGAGCAAATTAACCAAGAACTTATATATGAACAAGCCTACCTTCGGCTTCTCATCTATCCAAAACGTCTTCGCCAGAGAAATTTTGGATTCCAGAGGTAATCCCACTATTGAAGCTGAAGTCGTCACTTCTAAGGGTGCTTTCAGAGCTGCTGTTCCTTCTGGTGCTTCCACTGGTATTTATGAAGCTCTTGAACTCAGAGATGGTGACAAGAAGAGGTAAATATTGAATACATTTATAAAAAAAACTACAATTTCAATAAAGCTTGTTTCATCAAATTTTATACTTTGCAAATCCAGAATCTTCAATTTTTTTTTGACTTCTTTCTACTTGGTTCTTGGGAATTAATTTTAAATATGTATAAGAAATTTCTACCTACTTGGCCTACTTTTTTCATAGTAGAATTGAATAAAAGAATCAAACACTTAGAAGATATATTTTAAAAAGATTAAACTTACATCATTATTTAAAAGATACTTAGGTAAGGGTGTTTAAAAGGCTGTCAACAATGTCAACAACGTTATTGCTCCTGCTTTGAAGGGCAAGAACCCCGCTGAATAAGAAAAGTTGGACAGATTCATGGTCGAAAGCTTAGATGGTAGCAAGAACTAATATGGCTGGTGCAAGAGCAACTTAGGTGCTAATGCTATTTTGGGTGTCTCCCTTGCCTTAGCCAGAGCTGGTGCTGCTGAAAAGAACATTCCTCTTTATCAATACTTAGGTCAATTGGCTGGTAAGAAATAAAACAAATACATCTTACCCGTACCCTCCCTCAACGTTATTAACGGTGGTAAGCACGCTGGTAACAAGCTTGCTATGCAAGAATTCATGATCTTGCCCACTGGTGCCACCAGCTTCAAGGAATCTATGTAAATTGGTTGTGAAGTCTACCACTCCCTTAAGAGTGTCATCAAGAAAAAATACGGTCTTGATGCTACCAACGTTGGTGATGAAGGTGGTTTCGCTCCTAACATTCTCTAAACCAGAGACGGTCTTAACCTCCTCTTAGAAGCCATCGAAAAGGCTGGTAAGAAATAAATTCTTTACCTTTACTTAACTCTTTAACTACATAAAAATAAATAAGAAGGCTTAGCTATTTTTCAACCCTAAATTGCGTATTTTTAATAATAGTAGTAAAATGAAGTAAGAAATGAATAAATTTGCTTGAAATATCAAAGAAATAGCTTGAAAATTTTCAAGAAATTATATTAAAAGCAAATAATTCTTATTAAATAAAAGTATAAGATATTTGAATAATAAATCGTCATTGTTGGTAGATATAACTAATAGCTAAGCTATATTTAAAATTAAATCGCAATTCTAAAATTTAATTAAGTTTCTATTAACGTATTAATAATCTATCTTTACAAAAAAATTAATAAGGATTCATTCCAAAGAAACTTCTTATTAATTTCCAAATTTTACATAAAAACAGTAAAAAAATAAAGTATAACCATAAAGAGTTTCTGCAATTTTTATAAATGAAATGCTAAATTATATTTATTAAAATATTTAGGCCACAAGGGTAAGGTTGACATTGGTATGGATGTTGCTGCCTCTGAATTCTGGGTACCTGAAAAGAAGGTTTATGACTTAGATTTCAAGACTGCCAACAACGACGGATCTAACTAACTCACTGGTGAAGCTTTAACCAACCTCTACTAATAATTAGTTAAGGAATACGGTATTGTCTCTATTGAAGATCCTTTCGACCAAGATGACTGGGCTGCTTATGCTAACATGAATGCCTTAGTTGGTAAGACCACTCAAATTGTTGGTGATGATTTACTCGTTACTAATCCTACCAGAGTTAAATAAGCTATCTAATCAAAGGCTTGCAACGCCCTTCTTTTGAAGGTCAACTAAATCGGTTCAGTTACTGAATCTATTGAAGCTTCAGTTCTTTCTTAAGTAATTAGCTTTTTTTTTTAACTCTTCAAATTAAAAATTTTGTATAAAAAAATAAAATTTACTTATTTCAATTTCTAAAAATAAAGAATGCTGGTTTTGGTGTTATGGTTTCTCACAGATCAGGTGAAACTGAAGATACCTTCATTGCTGACTTAGTCGTTGGTTTGGCTACTGGTCAAATTAAGACTGGTGCTCCTTGCAGATCTGAACGTTTGGCTAAATACAACCAACTCTTAAGAATCGAATAAGAAGTTGGCTCAAAGGCTGTTTTTGCTGGTAAGAGCTTCAGAAACCCCTCTAACCTCCTTTGAGAGATAATTTGACTAATTTGTTGAATATTTATTTTATTGTTTCTCTAGAAATTTATACTCTGTATTACTTTTTTATAATTCAGAATATCCATAATTTTCATCCTCTTTTCTAAATTTTGTTTTTGTATAAAAAATATTAAATTTAAAATTATATTTTATGTCATTTTAATTGCTTTTTATGTTGAATAAAATTTATTTTAAAATTCTCAAAGTGCAAAAATTAACAATAAGAAATTGAATTTAAGATAAAATTTATTTAATTCATAATAAATTTTATACTTTATTTTATACAATTTCTTTAAAAATGTTTTTGTAATCTTTGTTATAAAAATATATTTAAAAAAATTTACTTTAGAATTTATGATAAATTTGTTTTAAAAAGTTTTAAATATTTTAAAATGTAAATTTTCTGCCCAAAATAACCAAAATAAGTTAACTATTTTTTTAAATTTTGCTTTTTAAAAATAAATTATTCATTTAAATTAATCTAAAAAAGAATTAGCATAAAAAAGAAAGCTTGAATAGTTAAAGAAACATTAATTAAAAGGCAAGTTAAATATAAAAATAAGATCCTATTTTAAATAAAATGTGTGTTTATTTTTGATAATTATTTTAGGATATTTAAAAAAAATGTTAATCTATTGAAAACCTTTAACAATTTTAAAAATATGGATTTATTTTATTTGAATTTTGCATGAAAGATTCTTCCAAGCAAAATATTTTAAAATAAATTTATCTTTCATTTAAAAATTAAAATAACTTGAATAAAAAATAAGAAATCAACAATTTTTATAATAATTGAAAAAAATTAAATGTTCAAAATAATAATTTTAATAAAATATTTATCAATTAATCTGAGAGATATTTTAATCATTTAGTTTATATTGAATTATTTATATTTTACTCAATAATTATGTTTTTATTAAAGTAAAATAGTGAATTACAATAATTTAGAAACAATTTAACAATATATTATTTTGCTAAATAATAATATGAGACTAATTGAGCTGTTTAGGAGTTATTGGTGTAGTTAGTAATATTTTGAATAATCAAGTCATCTATCAATTAATAGAATAAAGCTAAGCTATTCTTTTAATAATTAATAAAAAGACAATTTTTAGGGATATCAAGCGCGCAAAACATAGAAACGATTTATTTAAAAATAATAATTACAATATCTTTATATATAATTAAATAAATTACAATCCAAGATAAGAACCTTAAATAAAGCTTAGGTGCCATTTAAATAATAAAAAATAAAACAAATTACTTATAAAGAAGAAAGCATATTTCATAGGAAATATTTGATTTTATTTATTTGAAAAAAAAAGGAATTTGAAATGTCATTTAATGTATCTTTAAAATATGAGGTCTTCTCATTCCATGAAGAAATTATAAAATCAATTAACTTTTAAAATTAAGGAAATGTTTTAGTATTTTGTAGTGGCTAGGATAACGATTAGTTGAAGATAGTTAAAACTACTATAAATTAAGACTACATGAATTAGAATGTTACAAATAAAGTTGATTTCTAGCCACTGAATATTAGGAGCGTTTAGAGTTCTAATCTTATTAAATGGAGTCCAAACGATCAGTTTTTGGCAGCTGCTTTTGAAAAGTTAGGAATTTGGGGATATGCAAATGGAGACATTTATAAATTAAAAGATTTTAAAGACCACGAGTTAGAAATCGCAGCAATCACATGGGCACCTGATTCATCTCGTATTGCTTCAGGTGGTTTAGATGGAAAAATTGTAGTTAGATCAGTTGATATTGCTAAGAATTATGAAAAAATAAAAGAATTGAGTCATGATAATAAGATTTTAGGTCTAGTTTGGGATACATATGATAAATATTTAGCAGCTCTATATTCAGATAATAATGTCATCATTTGGAAGTGTAATTCATGGGAAAAGTCATTTATTGTTTCTTTGACTTGTCCTATTTCATCTGACATCTCTAAGATCACTTCAAAAAGAGATGACAGAAAAATAGATTGGTCTCCTGATTACAGGTAATTTTAGTATATAAATAAACGTGTCTAGTATTTGTTATTTAAAGCTTATTATTTTAAGATCGATCTTTGAATTTGCTAAAAATTCCATGAAAACTAATTTTTTTATTTCAAAAGCAGCAAACAAACTAATGAATTTATATATATATCTTTATATTTTTTAATACTTTGATTTAGAGATTATAACATCAAGTAGAAACAATTAATGTTTAATTTATAAATAGGTATGTACTTGTTCCTAGTTTAGATGATAAAATTGTGCCCTTTGTGTGTGCTCTAGATAGATAAAAAGATTTTAAAGTTTGTAAAACATTTATGGGGCCTTTTTCATCTATAAACTGTGTAAAATTCAATCCTAATTTGTATGAAAATAAAGAAAGCGTTATTAATGTATTTGCACTTGGAGATAATGACGGTAATATATCAATTTGGGGTATAGGAGATGGTTACCAAGCTAAAAAACCTTTCTTTTTGTTTAAATCTCACCCTAATGGAAATGAGTTAATTGAAGATATTTGTTGGAATGCTGAGGGAAATATGTTGATAGCAACTACATTAAAAAAGTATGTGTTTTTAGCTTTATTTGGAGAAACTGTATTTGGGTCTAAACTAAGCCCTCAATAAAAGTAAGATTTTTTGGAAGGAAAATATGGAACATTGAGAACTGTAGCAGCCACAAATATGAAGTTTAAAGTATTTAAAGCAACATAGTAAGAAGAGGAAGAGGAATAAAAAAATAAAGAAAAGCAACTCTTTGAAGCTAAAGGTGATAATAAATAAATTGATTCTATCCTTGGAAGAGGAAATAACAATGGCAAAACAGCTACTTAATTTGGAAGTTCAAATAGCACAAATTAAAATGCTGATTAAAATTAAGAAGTTTTAACAAGTATCTCATATACAGAGCAAAAGACTCTAAATGAAGGAGGGAAAAAAAGAATTATTCCTAGCAAGTAAATCATATCTAAAGTTGTTGTTGAAAAGAAAGTAATTTATTACTTTATTTAATATTTAACTAACTTAAATATAAAATTAGCCAGAAGAAGAACAAAAAAGTAACGAAAATAATAAAATGATAGAGGAAAAGCCATTAGAGAATAATTAAAATATACCAAAAGCAGATAATTAAATTGATGTTAAAAGTTAAACATAATAAAGCAGTTCGATATAAGAAAAAGAATCTAATATTGAAGAAGGTAAGGTAAAACCAATAGATACCAATGATAGCAAGAAAATGGAAATAGAAACTATTCCTGTTCCTTCCAATTAAAATTAAATTAATAATAAAGATGAAAGTAAAAAAATGGAAGAAGAAAAGAAGCCTTCCTAGCCAACTAGTTAAAATAACACAAATTAAACTGCTGTTCAAAATTAGACAAACCTGAGTACAACCGTTAAGAGCATAGATCATGCTAAAAAAGACTTAAAAGATCCTAAAAAATCTTTATAAAAAACAAATGTTGTACCATCTGTCACAGGTTCAAGCACATAAGGAGGATCAAATGCAAATTAATCCAAAGACCAATAAAGCAAAAATATTGAAAACGCTCAATTCATTGAAGAATAAGAAAAATTATAAGAAACTGTGAAACTTAAAGTTCCTTAACCCATTCCAAATATACATACAATGCGTATTTCATAAGCTGAAATTAAATTTTTGGAAATTGAAACACCTTAAAATTAACTGAATGCTCCATTAACCACATAAATTCGTTGCACAATCTTAAAAAATAATGCTAAAGAGATATTATGGAATGACTGTATAGAAGGAAAGCTACTTTTTGTAGAAATATATAATGATTAATTAATTTACTACACATCTTCACACTTGCTGTATTTCGTAAATTCATTAAATGGAAGAAGAAGTGAACTTCCTTTGTTAATTCCAAATATTTGCTGGTTAAAATTAAATAAGTCTAACTAAATGATGAGTCTTTCTGAAAATGGTGATGTTAAAGTCTATGACAATAATATTAAAAAACTTATAATAAACGAGAATATTATGTTCCTATTAAAAGAAAATCTAAAAATGTTATCTTAGAATTAAGATTTACCAGACTCAGGTTCAAAAGATCCAATAGAAAATGTAACACTGGATAATAATGGAGTACCAATAATTTTCTTTAAGACTAGGAATGTTTATATTTTTAATGTTCCAATGAAAACTTGGCAAAAAATAGACAACTTTAATATAGAAATAGGTATTAAAATCTTATTTTAAATATTTAAACTAATTTTTATTATTGTAAAAATAATAAGGGTGCTTTTATGATGCAAGTTAACTCTTATCAAAAGATAATAAAGGAGATAGTAGCGTTGCTGCTATCAAAGAGGCTGAAGACTTGGGCTAATTCTTTGAAAAGTTAATAGAAGTGAGCCCTGGAGAGCTTGAACTAGAAAACAGAAAAGATGTTAGCATAGTTTCTAAATATGAAGAAAGATTAATTTATCTAATGAAATATGATGAAAAAAAGAGCTCAGATGTATTCATTGAAACTACTTCAAAGTATATTAAAAAATTATGCGATTTAAGGGAATTTAATAAAATAAGATAATTCATAGCTGACTTCTTCTGCAACACAAATACTTAAGAGTATTAGTTTATGAAGAAAAATAACATTGACTCAACAAAGCTATTTAAAAATATAAAAAGAATACTTGACTATTTCCCTTATACAAGTGATTTATCTTCTGAAATAGAAGAAATCATTTAATTTAAAGGAAAATCTAATTGAAAAATTCTCTTTAACTAAATAATATCTTTATCTTTTAATTTCATTATAAGTTCTCTGTTATCATTTTTGTAATTCAATTTTAAATTAAAAAAAGTAAAAAGAAATTATTTTTTAAAAATAAACTTAAAAAAATTAAATTATCAAAACTTTTATTTTCAGATATTTTGTAAAGCATTTGCATTTACCAAGTATCCATAAATATATTTTATAGTATATACCTGGGTTCAAATATTTTTATAAATTAGCACAGTTTAAAGGATAATTTTGTATAATAAGTATCCAAATAAGCTGATCTTATAAAAATAACTAAAAACTTTTGATCAATATTTAAAAAGTGCTGAAAAAATAATAAAAAAATAAAATAAAATTATTTAAAAACTAAATAAATAAGATATATTTAATAAATATCTAATTACTTTAAGTATTAGCTGAATATTTAAATTAGAGTAAGACGCCATTATAATATAAATAAGGTTACATCAATAAAGATTTTTAATATTGCTTAAAAAAATATTTCATTAAAATTGATTGAAAGAATTTAAGGTAGAGAAATTGTTAAAGAAATAAACCCGATATATTTATTTTGCATAATATTAATTATTTTCTTTTAAATATTTCTGAAAATTTTTTATTCTTGAATTATTTATTTAATAAAATACAAAATTTGAATTAATTTTTAAATATTAAACTTAACAAGTCAATAATTTCTTTATGCAGAATTATATTAATAAGCTGCATAGTTTTATGCTTAAGGATCTACATTTTCATCAGGTATCCTTCTAGATACTTCTCTTTGATCATAGTTGTTATAATTGGAATTATAATTCATATTTGGATTAGTTTAATAAACATTTTATTCATATTGTTAGTAGTTACTTACTAAATCTCCACTCTAATAGTTAGAATTGTAATTATTAGCTCTTCCAAATGGCTTCTTTTCATCTATATCATCTATTTCATCATCATAATATCCCATAGGTTCTAATTCTATATTCTTTATTAAATATTCAATTTTAACAAATATTACACCATACTAATTAAACTTACTTTTTGCTTTTGCTTTTTATATTTACGATTTAAGAGTTAAGCTTTAACAATATCACTGATAGAACTGAAGCTGTTGTTAAAAATAAATTAAAATGAATTTAATTAATTAATTAAAGTATGAAGCAATAACTAAAATTATTTCAAAATATTATACCAGACTATCAATTCTAAAACTAGAAACAATACTTCAATAACTACACATATAACTTCTAGAGGAAAGAAAAACTTGAAAATAATCTATGCTATTACAACAAAACCAATTGTCAGTATTATATTTGCTATCGATAACAAAATGAATGAAACAAATTCAGGAAATGTTTCATTAATATTTCCCGAGTATCCATTATTTAAGCGAAAAAATTCAAATAGTGCCCATATTGTTAAGATAACTAATTATATAATACATCCTAGTATATTATCACAAACCTTGAACTATATTTTATAAAAAAAAAAAATCAAAAACGAATTAGGATTATCTTATCTAATGAAAATGCATTTAATAAAGATTTACCTTATAAAAGATGCTAAAATACAGAAAGTATCCATGAATAAATGTATAAAAGGAGTTAAAATACATTAGTTATTACAAAAATAAACTAGAAACTATAGCTTATTCTTTTAATTTTAAAAGAGTTGAATTTAATTTAACCAGCTTGAGTAGAATCATAAACAAAAATGTTACCTCTGAATTATGTAGGATTTGGTTTAGCGTACTTGCATGATGTATATATTGAGTGATATTTTATATTTACAGAAGAATTTTAATTCTCCTTTTTTTAATCCTTTTTTAAAAGTTATGAAACGTTCTCATCTGTTTTATTTAACACTTCATCATTATTTTCATTTTAAGTGTTAATCGAACGATCTTATATCATATTTCTGCAGAATAATCTATTTCACTAATAACTTTAGGTGAACTTAATCTTATAAACTGTCAATATTTACAAAAAAAATGTATTATTTTCTTTGAATTCCTTTATTAAAAAACTATTTATAACAAATAAATTTTGTAAAATTTATTGATATCTTTGAAATTTATTTATTATTCACATAAATAAATTTAAATTTTTAATAGATTTTCAAAATTGCTTTATTCATTGAATTGATTGATTTATTGATTAAAAGCAAAATATTTAAATCAGTATTTATTCACTGATAGATTTCTTTCTACCAAAAATTAGCATTAATAAATTATTTTTTTATTTAAAAATTAAAAAAATATTTTTATTTTCAATTAACAAAAATTTCAAAGCTTACTTTTTTAATTTATTAATTTTTGTATCTGTATGCAAAAATATTGATTTATTTTAAATGGATTTTTATTATAAATTTTATGATATTTATCGAATATACACAAAACATTTTAAATCATAGAATGATTTTTTAATAAAACTAAATATCATTTCTTTTTATGATTTACAAATATAAAATTTTTCGAGTTTAGTAACAATCAATAATTTAAGACAGAACTCATGCAATTTTAAACCAATCCTATTTGACTAATTACGATAAAATCGTGCTGAAGATATTTTAAACTTGGATTCTTATATTTTTCTTTTGCTGATAAAAAAAATATTGCAAATTATATGATTAATTAACTTTGATTGTTAAGCTTGATGCAATCAATTATCATCGTTCAATAAATCGGATACTATTTTGAATATATGATTTTTTATAAATAAATCTTTAGCTTTTAATCAAATAAATAAAATTTTTTATCAATTAATTATCATTAGGAATTATAATTAGTAAAAATGACTTCTAACTTATTTAGCATGCCTTAAATTGGCGGTTAAAATTTAGCTAATCAAAATTTGCCATATCAGCTTGGTTTTTATGATTTAAAACTATAAAGTGTTATGGTATACAATCCAAGTTTAGTTCCAAGTGTAAAAAAGCCCTCTGAAGAAGAAATTCAAGATGCAAAACTTATATACTATTATCCTTCATAGACTCCTATTTAAGAAAAAAGAAACCATGTTGGGTTAGCAGAAGGTAATTTTTAGTTTTGGAACAGCTTTTTTAATGGGATAGATGATGATAACAATGAAGACGGATTAGACCTTTTATAAAATAACAACTCAAACTAATCTTAATCTAATTAACCAATTGACTTACTCTCTGAAGATAAGCCTTTAGGTGAAGAATAAAAAAATTAAAGCGAATAAAATTAGAATAAACAAGGATAGGATCAAATGCCATAAGAAAGCTAAAAGAAACCTTTTGTAAAAGGAAAAAATGTTTAAATAACGATTTTCGATAAATATATTCATGCCTAAGAAGAAGTTGAAGAAAATATATGGCTGTATATTGTGTTTGCAAAATTTGAAGGATGTGATATACTGTTAGAACAGCATGGTGAAGAACAAAGTTATAATATTGAATAAACTGGTTAGTTTATAGATCATAGAATCACAGAGAGCCACATCAAAAACATTTTGAGACACTTTTATGAAACTTTCTGGATGTTTTTTAGTGAAATGAATTTTCATATAAATTAAGATAAAAGAGCTTTTATTAATTTAATGGATCAATACATATTAAGGTATTTGGATTTAAATGGTGATGAGTTAAATAAATCTTTGAATGTTTTGCGTTATTAATTTTAAGGCTTCTAGTATGCTCCTATTGAGAAGAATATTTTTTTGACTCTTTAGAGTCTTATTAACATTTTAAGCACTATTGATAACAGGGTTAAGCATTATTCTATTTATTTTAGTGGTTACTTCATTTATAGCACATTGAATCATGACAAAGCATTCTCTCTTTATGAGTATTTATATTCATTAGATAAGCCATTTATTTATAGTGATAGAAAGGTGTAGTGCAAATTTGCTTTTCTTTAAGAAATTGCTCATAATGAAGAATTATTTTATGGTAATATATTTAACTCCAATCGCTTAGGAGTTTAAAAGCAATAAAATATTCATTAGCAAGGTGTAGCATAAAACATAAGTGGGTAATATATATCATAAGGAGATAGCATGTCAGGAAAATCTAATGAAATAGTAAATCTGTAAAATATATTTTTAAGAGGAAACAAAGGTGAAACTGAAAAATATTAGATGAATCTTTACTATGAAAGATAGCTGATGATTCTTATGTTTTATGATAGTAATTAAGAAGTCCAGAAGGACAAGCTAATCGAAATGAATACAGCAATATCTCGTAATTGTGAAAAAATAGCTGGTCGCATAGAAAAAGCTATTTCAGAGTAGATAAAAAAAGAAGAAAGTTATAAATATCTTTACTTCAATCATATGAACATAGCTACCAAAATATCAAATCCTCACAATCTAAATCAATTCCTTTAGTAGGAGATTGATACTATAACAAATGTGTACAACTAACTACAAAATGATAATTTAAATCACTCCTCTAGCTAATAGCTTTGTAAATCATCAAATGTTTGGATTTATGGCTACAAAAACGTTTCTCGTGTAGTCATTATGATATTCCCTGGAACTTTGTCCCTGCCAAAAGTGTATGAAGAATCAGAAAAATTATTTAAAAATTATTTCCCATTGTTATATATGTGATAAATTTCATATAAAATGTATCATCAATGCTAAAATTAATGTTTTAAAAATAAACTAATTTTAAATTTTCTATTTTCTAAAATTGCTTCAAATATTTAATATTCTTTTATTCTATTAAAAATCTTATTTCCTAGCTAAATTTTATAAATATATTTAATTTTTAAATTTATAAATTGATTATTTATTAGAGTTTAAACCCATAACAAGTTAGCTCTATTGTTTTAAAACATTTTAAGTCTTGAAGATTTTTATATAGCTAGAAAAAGAAAGATGTGGAAAGATAGAAGAATAGTGTTATTATTATTTGCAAGAAAGAAATTAATAATTGTTTCTTTTTTTACTATATTTGCTTTAGTATGAATATAAAAGCATTAATAAAAAGTTAATTAATTTGCTTAAAGCTCCTTAGAAAGTTAAATTTATTTTCAATACAAAATTCGTATCTTATCGTTTTCAAATCATTGCTTTTTAATTTATTTCTTGATAAATAATAATTAAAAATAAAAAACTAACTAAAAATAAAATGTGAAAAACCAATAAATCCGACTAAAAAGCAAAGAACTTCTAAGCTTTTAGTAAAAGATGATCAGACAAACAAACATAATTAAATGAGCCATTCACTCCTCCTTTCTTTCTTAAAAGATTTGAAATGATTTGAATTTACTCATAAATAAATTTCATGAAAAGGTAGATATTTAATTACTATACATTTAAAACTCGTAGAAATAAAACAAAAAACTAAGAAATATAATGATAAATATCTGCTAATGATGAGATTAGAAACGCTGATTATAACTCTCTTGAAAGAAATTTGAAAACAACCTTCTTTCCCCTACTGACTTAGCAGAATTACTTCATTATCTTAGTTTTTGTAGTTTTTAGCTTCTTAGTTATTAACTACTACTTTATATATGTAAATCTCTTAGGAGAAGAAAAAGAAATTTGCTTATTAATTTTATTAAATTTGCTTTTTTAAAAAGAATTAGATAAACAAAGAGCTAACATATTCTTCCTTACGATCTCATGCTTAGAACATTTACAAGTTCCTAAGAAAATAAGGTACTTAATTAATTTTTGATATATAGAGGAAGATCTTTTGTGTTGTTTTTCATTAAACTATGAGAAACCAAAATAAATAAATGCAGTATGCTGATGATATTTCTTAGGACGCCTTCTGAAACGACTTTTCGTTTGTGAGAATAACCAAGAAACTGACGACTCATTTATACATATCAAACTAATTTTTAGTTATTTTGATATGTTAATCTTCCTCTCTTTATTCAAATTTATTCAATAGCTAAAGCTAAATTTATTTAATAATATTAAAATAGAATTGAAACATGTAGCAGATCGAAGACAATTAGCTTATGATGAATACGGAACATTCATTACTAATAACAATTCTCAAAAATCAATAACTAATATTCCATATACACAATAATAAAATAAGTTATTAAATAATTTTAATATAAAAACTTTAATGTATTAAATTAATATTTATTCTACATATGAATTGTATCAAACTTTTAAGTAGAAATAATTTTCAATAAATAAATAAATTAATTAATATCTCAATCAATACTTCTATTTTCATTAAAACAAAAGATTTTTAAAAATACTTACTTAGATTGTATTTCTGTAAATTTATTTTTATAGTTTTCAAATTATTGATCTAAACATTTCTTAAATATTTAAATACAATACATTAGATATATAACTAGTTTTAATAATTTACTTTGTTTTAAAATACATAAAAATCCTTTTAAAAAATGATTTTGAGCAGAAGTTTCTAAAAGTTAGCTTCAAAAAAATTGCATTAAAAAAATATATATCACTACAACAGTCTGCTTGGTAGGCCAATCGATTCTTTAGCAGTCAACTCGCTTATAAATTTTGATATTGTAATCTACATTAATGAATGAAAAACATAATTTAAGTTTATTACTGATAATTAATAAATTATTAAGGAATGTATAAAATTATTTCATTTTGATTTAATGATGCCATGGAGCTCCTCTATCTTTTTAGCATCGATAGGATTAAGATTAGGGTTTGAATTAACAAAATACGTTGTAAATGTAAACAAAATATATTAAAATAATCTAAAAATTTGTGTTTCTTTTCTTTGTTCAAATTTTTATTTACAAATTATAAATAGAAATTTCCTGTAAAGTAAAGAGAAGAACGATTGATTGAAAAAGGCATAAATGAAGTCTTTCTTAAAGATCTCTAAAAAGATGTTTAATTCTATGTAAATTCAACTAAAATGTTAAGAACATAGCTAATCAATTTAAAATTAGTAATTAGAATAAAAGGAATCAGATAAATTGAAGAAATTTTATAGTCTAAATTCTCTTGTGAGCTAAGGAATTAACGTAGTTTATTTATATTATTAAACAATTTACGTAAACAGACTTTTACTTTTTAAATTAGAGTTATTTTATTCTTTCGTTTTACAGAGCACTTAATCACATAACTTAACATTCACATTAATTTGAGGGATTTGCATAGGGTAATTTATTTTATTTTTTAAATTATTAAAATTAAATTTTATTCAACCACATTCAACAGCAATTTTTTAAATTTAGAAAAGTTATTTTGGATGGAAAATATCGCCACCTATGATCCTATGTTTCTATTTCCAATTAGTATAATGATTGTAAATTATTCACTCCTTAAAAACAGCTCTCATCCTATGCTTATCCACCTTCGTAACGATCCAAATAAGCTAAAGATGTTGAACTTAGCATTTTTTTCTGGCCTTTTTTCCATTTTCTTTCCTGCAAATTACTTAGTTGGTTATGCTGGATTGGCTTGTACTCATTTATTTATTGAAGCGTTAAAGAAAAGATAATTTAAAAAAAATGAACAAGAAGTCTTAAATAAGTTCTGCTTTCCAAAAGATTTCATAAAAAAATATTGATACAAAAAACTAAATAAATTATTTTCTATAATTAATAAATGCATTTAGTGTTAGAGTTAATTTAAAATATTTTAAGAAACTATATCAATTAATTTAAATTGTGTGTGCATAATAATAATAAATAGTCTAATTTATTTAAAAATTCAAAGAAATGTGTACCGAATAAAGGTAAATTAGGAAAAAGTTACAATAGGTAAAGGATATAATATATATATTTTATTTAATTGATAATATTTGAATGAAACATTTTATATTTTATTTAAGATAACAGTAAATTTTTACCATTATTTCGGTTTGAATTTTATTCATTTTTATCTAATAAATTTATAAAGCAAGTAGGATTGATGGATGAATAAATTGATAGATAAATCAAGAGTTTTATTCTTGAAATCAATCAATCAATTTATTATTATTAAATGAGAATATGGTTGATAATTTTTTCGTTTTTTATCAAGTTTATTCTTATTAAACTTCTTTTACTATTATACAATTTTTATTTCTCAAGTGGAGAATAATAAGAAGCACTATTTAAAAATAGATTTTTTAAGCATTCTAGTGTAGACTATTTTATATAAGGAGTTTTTATAAATTGATTAAGTTGAGACATAGGTTGAATAATAAATATCTAAGTTGTATATATATGATGCACTTTATTTGTTTGTTTCAGAAATTTTCATCCCACTTAGTTTCGTTATTATTGTCTTTTTCGATAGCTCTAACATTTTATTCTTACTGTTTTATTATAAAAGTAAAATCTTAATTAAATTGATCATTGATTTATTTAAACTTACTTGTATTTCATCTATTATTAATTTCTTGTGCTCTTCGAATTCTTTAATATCTTTGTCGCTAAGCAATTTTTCTGAAGGTGGAATATAAGGACCCTTTAATTCCTTATCAAGTAGTTTATCCTTTTATATTTAAAATATTTAAATTAAAAATCCAAGCGTTAAAATAAATTTTAAATTACCCAATCGAAGTTTTCGAACCAAGGATTAGATTTAAGAGTTTGATAAGAACCACCTAATCTTACTTCAGGAACTCTACTTAGCAATTGATCCATCAACTTCTTAGCCTTTTTATCCTTTAAGTAGCTTGGGTAGTTGATTTCTTTCTTAATAATATCTTCATAAATCTCATATGGATCTTCAGCTTCTTCACCAAAAGGTACCATACCGCACATAAATTCATAAAGGCAAATACCAACTGACCAGAGATCGACGTAGCAGTTATAACCTTTACCACAAATAATTTCAGGAGCCATGTAATGAGGAGTACCTATAATTGTGAATGTTCTATTACCAAGACCATGTCTTCCTTTTAAGAATTTAGCAGTACCCAAATCAATTAATTTCAAGTAACCCTAAAATAAAAGTAAAAGTAAAAATGTAAATTTAATTTACTTTCTTAAAAATAATATTTTTTAGTTTTTTACATTTTCATCAACCATGATGTTTTCAGGTTTCATATCTCTATAAATAACGTTTTAGTGGTGGAGATATTCAAGGATAAGAATCATAGAAGCAACATAAAATTAAGAATCATATGTATTTAATAAACCAATATCTCTTATAACATCAAACAACTCAATACCCTTAACATATTCAACTAAGAAATAAACGTCAAATGAATCCTTGAATGATCTGGCGTATTAAATAATAAATGGGAAGTTAACAATTTCAAGTACAACTTTTTCTTGCTATTTAATAAGAATATAATGTTAAAATTTAATCCAACTCCTAAAAATATATTTTACGCATATGTATTTTTCTAAACTTTGCTCTGATATTTGAACTTTATTGAAACTCTTCAAGGCATATAAATTCTTATCATAGTTTGCTTTAACTAAATAAACAGGACCAAACTACCCAAAAGCTGTTTTTTTAAATTATTAATTAATATTAATATTTTATTTTAAGTTAGTTAGTTAGTTACCAAGAGTTTTGATGTAAATTAATTCAGACATTCTGATGTTTTAAAGTTCCTTTCTCTTGGCCTGATCTGCTTTCATCATTTTTTTCTTTGTTTGTAAAAATTAAGATATTCATTTTATGAATTTAAATCAATTTTTTAATTACTTCTTAATTTTTTTAGTTGTTAGAGATAATTTCTTCCAATTAACCGCCAATACACTCTACAAAGTTTTCAGATGTTATTTCTGCTATGACACCATCTGTTTCCATAACGATATCATCATCAAAAGTTTTATTTTTATTTTAATCAAGCATATATTCTTCACCCCAGGCTTGAGCTTTGGATGCGACAGTCATACCGCTCTTTGCTTTCTTAAGAGAACCTTCAATAATAACTACTATTTTTTGATTGGCGACAGTACCTTTCTTCATGATAATATCACCTGCTTTGTAAGATGAAATTTTCATAACATCTAAGACCTTGTCTATTTAAGCCTTGTTAAGCTTTTAAAGATAATTGTTCTTTTCAAATGCCCATTTTTGAAGATTTCTAAAAGTAACGGCGTGTACTTGATCACCTAAAACTTTTGTTAGAGTATCTCTACCTAAGGCAAGACATTTTACTTCATCTTCAGCTCTAACTGTCATTTATCTGACTGTATTATAATAAAGAGCTTATTCACCAAATGAGTCACCTTTGTAAAGCTTCCTTACTTCCTTATTTCCTTTCCATACTGTGACATTACCCTACGATTAAAATAATATGAAAAAGTATCCTTAAAAAAATAATTATTTACTTCTTTAATAATGTAGAAAGAAGAAGCAGGATCACCTTCAGTGACAATTACTTAGTTTTTATAGAATTTTTACACAATAAGAACTGCAGCTATAGCATCTTTTTGTTCATTAGTTAGATTGTCTATTTAAATTTTATTAAATTTAATTATTTGTTGCGTAAAATAATTTTGAAATGATATTTATAGATTTTATGTTTCAATTTATATTAAGTTTGTTAAGCTTGAAATAAATTGGAAATATTGTGTATAGTCTAAATTTCCAATATAGTAAAATAAGCTTTAATAAAAGCTATTTATTTATCTAGTTAAGTTCTTTCTAATTGAAAAGAGTAATAAAATATTGAATTAAAAAAACTGTGGGAAGCAAGCATTTTTGATGAAAAAACAAACTTGAATTAAAGTTTTTTTTAAAGGTTTAGGAAAGAAAATAAATTTTTATATTTTAAAAAGCCAAATTAGTAATTAAATTTATAAATGGTTTGTTTTTTATTAATTACGGAAAAAACGGACTACTTCCATGAATTTACGATTTTCTTCATATTCTTTAGTAATCATTTCTTCAACTGCTCTACGGAATGTATTTCTATCAATTCCCCACAAATAGCAATGATCTAAAGCCTTAACAGATGCAGAACGAGGAGCATTATAAAGTAGAGCTAACTCACCAAAACCATCACCAGCTTTTAATTCTCTCTTTGATTTTTCATTTACTATAACTTCCATTGCACCTCTTTCCAATATAAAAAAGCTTGTTGCATTGTCGCTTTATTTGAATATGAAATCATTCATAGGAACTTCACAGTAGAACATTTTCTTTACAATATTTTCCCTTTTTTTTTAAATAAAAATTCATTTCATTTTCTTTTTCTATTAAATGTTTTTTAGTTCGTTTGTTCGCTTGTTTTTTCTTTATTAAATAAATCACTGCTAACAAATAACTTTTGAATTAAATATCAAATACTATAGTTAATTCTACTCTTTAGGCTTTTTAGTAAAAAAAAATAAAATTTATTTACAATTCAGCTTCATTTAAATTATAGAAGACGAAGTGATTCTTTAAGCATGTAATAATAAATGTGTTATCGTTTGGTGTTTTCTTTTTAGGGACAGGTGCAATATTTTCATAGATAGTTTCTCCTTCTGCTGTAACAGGTAGTTTTTTTTTATCACCCTAGAATAAATTATGAAATATTTTAGGAAATCAGCTAATATAAATTAATTTTTAAAGTATTATTTATTTTTATTTATAGCTTTTTTTTAGAGATTTGCTATCAATTTTAACTTCAATTGATAATTTTTGCATTTTATCATCTTCTACAATATCCAAATTAAATTAACGATTCATTAAAACTTTATCTCTAATAATTATGAAAATAAAGATAGATTTCTATATTTTTCTCCTATTTTTATAATAAAATGAACATTTATTTTACCACATTTTCAACCTCTGAATCCTTGTGAGGATTTTCATCATCGTTACCGCTAGCAGCTCCGTTCTTAGATTTATTTAAGAAATTCATAACAATGTTTTGCTTAATTATATATAAATTTGTTTAGATGTAATATTTTTCCTTCTTTTGTTTGTTTGTTTGATTTTGTTTCTTTTATTGTTATATTAATTATTTTATTGAAATAGCTAGTTTTTTGAATTTTATTTATAGTAAGTTCTTCCTTTCTTTTCAAGTGCAAAAAATAATCAATTTTAATCAAATGAATAATCTAATAAAAATTTTGTTATCGTAAATTTCCAAATTACAAAGTATGTATGTAAATTTCTTTTGATTTTACTTGAATAAATAAATAAATGCAAATAAATAAATGAGAGAACATAATATATTTAATTATTATTTGAACGATGTTATTTTTTTATTTTTTAAAGCTATTATACCATAATAATGTCTTTGTTACAAGTTTCTTTAAATTTTTCACAAAAAAATTTAGGTTAATAAATCAACTTCTATTTGTGATGCTTATTTTATAAATCTCATTAAAAATGTAAAATAAATATTTATCTAATAATACTCATTTTTACATAATTTATTTTGAAATTAAATGTTAATATAATCTAATTTTAAAGATTAAAAAAGTAATATTTAATGTATATAAAACTTTAAATTCAAACTTGTTTTGATTATTTAACTCTTAATTAAAAAAAATAAATTGATTTATAAAATCAAAAAAATATATTAATTAAAATTTAATAAAACTTAAGGAAAATTTTATAATAATTAAATGTATCATAGATAATTTAATATAAAATTAATTATTTTTTAAATATTAACTTTATTTAGATTATTTTAAATCAGGCTAATTAGACTCTAACTGTTTTAATTAACTTTTTTAAATAAAAAATTATTTAGTAAAGTTTTAAAGAATAATATTCGGTCAATTTTTGGAATATAAATAAAATAGAGATAAATAATTTATTAAATGTTATTTGTAAATATAGTTATAGTTCATTTAATTTTAAAAAATATATGTTAAAGTATCTCAGTTAGAATAGATAGTGAGTGTTATATATTCTATTTTTGAATTATTAAAATTTAATTAAAGACTTATAGAATATATTTAATTTTAAGAAGGACTACATATCATAAAATATTTATAATAAAATTCATAACTTTTTATTAGCCTATTTATAAATCCTCAAAGGTATATCTCCTTCGAAATATATTTTTAATATTTAAAAAAGCACTCTCAGCTATAAAAATATAGAAATAAAAAAGAGTTTTTAAATTTGGTAAACCTCTAACCCATTTTATATATTTTACATATCAGTTGAGAATTCATTTTATTGGACCTAATAATTAGTATGTATTGTTGTGGATTCCCTCCATAAAAAATTTTTTATTTATTCTTTATACAAACAGAAAATTAAAGTGGATTTAAAAATATGAAATAAATATTATAAATAAAAAAATAGATAAATGGATAGAAAGAAAGATACATAGATACTGACTCATAAAATATTAACTTAGAAATAGTTCTTAAACATAAAATTAAAAAAATAATAATTATTTTAATATATAAAACATAATTTCTATTTGAAACTATTAATGTGCTTTAATTGCTATATTTTGAAAATAGAAGAAGATTTATTTATATCTAATAATTTGATGTATTCTGAAGATTTAATAGAGGAAAGAATATCAAGTTATTATTTTTTTTATAAATATTGATATAAAAGCAAAAATAAATGAAAATTATATTTGATATTTTGTAGAAAAAAAAATATCTTTGTTTGTAGAAATGATCATTTCGTTAAATAACAAAAAAATTGATGATATTTAGTCTCTCTTAAATTAAGAAGGGGATTAAAAAATTTTTGATTTAAATATTAATTTGAAAAATGTAGAATTTGTCTAAAAAAATGGAATTAGCTTACTTTTTTCACATTTATCTGGATTTTAAGACTTAAAAAAACTCACTTTAAAACTAGAACAATAATAAATTAATGAAGACACGGTTGGATCACTAGCTGAAGTCATCTAACAGATAACCAAATTGAAAGAAATTTCTTTTGAGTTTAATGATGCTAAAATATCTACCAGTGAATTTAACTGCTTATTTAGTTCGATTGGCCTCCATCCTAGTATTAATAGCTTTTATTTTTAAATAAATTAAAATATATTAAGTCATGTAGAATGTTTAGCCATAACTAAATGTTTAGAATAATCCAATTCACTAAAATGTTTTAAATTTTAATTGTTTCATTTTAATCATGGTCATTATGGAAATTTTGAGTATAATGAGTATATACCTTATTCTTAGTAATCTACATAATTAAATTAAGATTCATGCTTATAAGTTAGATTGCACAATTTTAGATTCAGTTAAGATTGCGGATTTAGCTTACTTATTTAACATTTGCACTAAATTGAAAATTTAAAAAAAATTGAGCTAATTTTAGGAGACTTATAAATTAATAAAAGTGATTTTGGTTCTCTTTCTCTATCTATCAAGCAAGCTAAATAATTAAAAGAAATCGTTTTTGATTTTTATAGAGTAAAGACATCAGCAACTCAATTAGATGATCTATTTAGCTTTTTTAGAGATCATACTTGCATTTAAAGTTTAACATTTTACTATTCTTATGTAAATTTGGGAGGTGATGAACTTTATTCAATTACATAGTCTTTGAAACAATCGTAATCTTTAAGAATATTAAAATTAAAATTAAAATTAGATTCAACAAAACTAGAAAAATAAGCAAATCATATGTTTTCACAACAACTTTCACAATTAGAAAATATTCGAAGTCTAAACTATACAGTTTTATTTGATAATATTTCTTTTGTTGAGGAGATAGTCAAAAACAAGTATCTCTAGGAGCTAGACTTAACTTTTTGTCACTTAGACGAAGACACTAATTATCAAGAATGGGCCCAAAAACTATTAGGAATGTCTAATTTAAAAAAGCTTAGATTAGATTTTTATTCAAGCAATAGTGATATAAAAGAGATAGAATTTTTTAAAGATTTAAATGATAATATAAAATAGACTAATTTACAGTAATTGACAATATCTTTAAATAACCATCACGAAGATTTAACGGGATAGTATATTATTTTAGGTAAATATCTAAGTAGTTAAAGATTAATTTACGATTTATCGCTTGAAGTACATGAAAATGATGAGTTTGAATCATGCGAAATGCTTATGGATTAGTTAAAAAACTCTCATATTTTTTCATTTAAGTTTAATTTTTCAAATTGGAATAGAAGGTGGTTTACAGAAAGATTAGATAAATTGCATTTAATTGTAAAAAAGCATATGAAAAGAGTTGTAAAATTAGAGTTCTGTTGAATATTTGTGTGAAATAATAAATCAAAATGTTAAATTAAATATCTTATATATAAATAAGCAAATTAATATTTATGTAATCAATATAATTCATAAATTAATTTTATTTTATTTATTTATTTTTTTAATTTTGAATGAAATAATATTTTAAAATTAATTAACAAATTAATTGAATAGTTTTTTATTTTTTAAAAATTAAAAAAAGATATTTACTTACTAAATGCTTGAAATTTATTGTGTAATAAAAATCAAAATCAAATTTTAGTTATTGCATTTCTAGATTTATTTGTTATTTTTTAAATTTTTTTAAAAAATAATTCAGTCAATTTTTAATAATTTATAAGTAAGCAAGTAGTTATCTAAAATCAAAAGCTAGTATTTCAATAGATAAAAATGTCAGTATTTTAGTTTGATTAGTTCAATCAAAAACAAATATAAATAAATTAAGCTATTGAAGACTAGTATAGATAAATTAAATATCCTCCTTAGTAAGGATTGATCTAAAATTAATATGTGGCTCAGCCTGATTAAGAAAATCATAATTAAAATAATCAAATGATAAATAGATAAATGGCTTAACCTTCAATAGAATAAAGTTCTTTTTAATAAAATCTGTTTCCTGATGATTAAAGAAGCGTTATGACAAATTATCCAAGTCCCATTACAAAAGAATATTAGCTTAGTTAGCTATAAATGAGTACCCCAGTATAATCAAATACGATAGCTTAAAATTAGATCTAATAATAGTAAATATATGGTGGAGCTGCTTAAATAAATCCGAAAACTCTACAAAACTAATAACAAATTAATACAGCAATGATAAATAGCTAACATACACTTAATCCTACAATAAACATACATACAGAAAGAGATTAAAATCTTTTATAGGATGAAGGCGGCGTTTCAGCAGTTAATTATTGTACTGAATAAAATGGAGCTAGAATAAGTCAATGGTCTTCATACACCAATAAGTGTCATCCACAAAACCTATTAAATTCAGTTAGAAGTGTAAAATTCTTATTTTGATAAAGTCAAATTATTGATAAAAAATAAATGGCTAGTTAATGAGTATTTGGTTGCCAATCTCTAAAACTTTATAAATCTAGCTTAAAGAAAATATTTATTTATTTTACTAAATTTATTATATTCAAAGACCATATGGATGTCAGAAGAAGGGCTTCCCTAAAGTGTAGTTGTCGATTTATCAAATTTGTAATAAAAACCTAGATATTTTAAGTGTGTTGGATTTGATTGCTGGCATGATTATTCAACAAATCCTGCAGTCATCGAAATTTCAGTATCTACTGATGGATCTAATTTCGTTACTTGGGCCACACTAAGGGCAGAATTAGTAATAAATAAATAATTAACTATATACAAAGATAAAATTCATGGTTAAATGAAATTTTAAAATATTTTCACTTGTTTTTTATTAAAAAAATAAAATTTGATTAGTGGAATAAATATAAAATATTTTTAGATTTTATAAACGATTGTTATCTTAAACTTTTTAATAAAACATAGAAAGCTGGCGTTCAACTTTTTTCGATAGATAATTTAGGAAAAAGATATAACTTTATTAAAGTAAAACCAATTTTTCAAAGAAATTTATTTTTTCAAAACAATCTCATTAATAAAAAATAGTTTAATGTGAAAGAAACTCATGGTGCGAGTAAAGTCTATATGAATAGGTTATATATTTTAGAAGATAATCCTTTGGTCAAACTAAATAAATTAAGCAATCTTACACAGTAAAGTTTAGTACATCAGACTGAAGTAATATCTCCCACTAATAAAAATATGAGCATTTCCCAAAATACTAACTCAAAAGATCTTCTTTAAATACGTACAAGTCCTATTCAGTATTTAGATATACAAACATAGAGCTCTCCATAAAATATGACTTTACTAAATTTTTCAAACCAGCAAACTTAATAAACCATATAAAGGAGAAGTCCTTCTAATAATTAATTTTCTGGCTATAATCCATAATAATATGTTTAATACTAAAATAATATTGTACCAATGGAAAACTAGAATTTTAGCTATTAGGATGATTAACCTTAGCAATATTAGTAGAACGTTTAGCATAAAGGACCTTAATAAGATGCTTTGATGGGTTAATAGCAGATGACCAATACCTTTTAAGTGAATAATCATAATAATTAATCAAAATTTTAATTTAATAATAGTGGAGTAGATGAAGATTATAAAATAATGAGTGGTAGTATGATTAATAATAATTAGGTAAGCTATTAGAACTATAATATAGTCCCATAAGATTATTAAAGATAAAACATAATGGAGGATACAAGAAGTATATTCGTGGATCCAAACAATAATAGCCTAAACTAAATGTACCAACCCCATTAGATTGTGGATAATATTATGTCTTTTTCTGCTTAAAAAAACAATTAAAACAATTTAAGCAATAATGCAACTTCTAACTAACAAGAATTTGATAAATATGTAATTCCTAATGAATTTTAGTAATTTTATTTTAATCTCATAAATTAACTTGTTAAAATTTTTTATATAATATTGGAAAAAATAGCTCTGTTAAAAACTAACACCTTAAAAACTCTTAAAGTCAAGTAGCTCAACATAAATCATAGGAAGGAAAGAGGATCATAAATAATTCTAATTAATATTAGAATACTGCTGATTTTAATGCAGATAATAAGTCTTTGTAAGATGGATATGAGTAAAATTATAGAATATAAAGCAATCCAAAGTCACTTAAAAGCTCAGGATAGATCTCAGTACAACCTGTACATCAGAATGAGAGAATAGCTTGGGTAAATATGGAATAAAAGTATAAAGAAGAAATAAACAAATTGCAAACTGAGTTATATACTGCAAAATAGTAAATTGTTAATTTGGGAATGATTGTTGAAAAAATGTAAGACACAAAGAATGCATTAATAGAAAAAGTAGCATTAATAGCTGAGAGTTTAAGTCTTTTTAAAGAAGAAGTGCACGAGAGATTACATAACGTAGAAAAAGATGTAGCTTATGTAAATAATCATTAATTAACTTAAGGGGAAAAGCTGCTAAAAGAAGATTTACTTTTTTCAAATAATAAAAATGGAAATGCAACTCCATCCTAAAAGTAAGAACCTCAAAAAAGTACAACTGCTGCAACCCTTAATACAAAATAAGACATACTTGAAAAGTATTTGCCAAGAAAGAACTCCTCATATCACCAATCTTCAGTTAGTCCTCGATAAGAATTAGCATATGACCAAGAGAAGTCTATTTCAAATGTAAATAATTATTACTTTTTAAGCTAAATTAATATTATATAATGTTAATTAATAGATTGTCAATAATGTATTAGACAAAAAGCTTTAAGAGTTGGAGTAAAGCCTTTCTAAGACTTTGCTTAAAAGCTTAAACTAAATATAACAAGCTTAGATTGAAGCTGGTGAAAAAGTAATCTTTAATTATTAAATATTTTTAATTAAATTTATTATTTATAAGTTATAGCAAACAGCATCCCCTAAGGAGCCATAAAAAGAAACTAATCACTAGAATTAATTATCTGGAAAATCTTCTTTTAACTATTAAAAATACAACTCACCTTCATCAACTAATAGATAGTATTAAAGTATTAGAGATTCCTAAATGAACACTTAATAGCCCAATTAAATTATTTTAAATGATCCACAATTTAATTCAAATGGATTCAGCCAAATGAAAAGCAAAAGAGAAGGAGAGTAAATATATAATAATAATAATGACTAAGATTATACCTCACTACATTACTTTAATAGATCTGCTCTTTCAGGAATTTAAGTTTAAGATCAAAAGAATACAAGGGTTATTTAATTATTAGATAAACTTTAAGCTAAACTTTCACAAAGGGTAATGATTAATTATAATAAATATCATTAAATAAAAATATTTTTATTTTAAAAAATAGCAATCGAAAGTTGAAGAATTGAACAAAAAAGAAAAGTTACTTAAAATGAAATATAAAGATAAGTAAAAAGAAGTTATTTAAGATAAAGAAAATAGAATGAGAGTCAAAAACGATAGAAAAGAAAAGGCTGTAAAATAATTATTCAGTGACACATCAGATATTCTCGATTATTGAAATGTAAAGAAATATATACTCGTTACAGACTAACAATTTATATTATTTATATTAATTTATAAAAATAAAAATAAATAAGAATTTTGATATATTTGTCTATATAAATAAAAAAAATATTTATTAAAAACTTGAAAAAATAACTTAATTATATTTAAATAATCAGTTAAAATTATAAATTTGATCTTTTAAGAATCACTTTTAAGAAAATTAATTTAAAAATTTTAATGTATTCATAAAATTATTGTTGTTTGTCCTATCATATAATACTGCTAAATAAAAGGTTTGGATTATTCAGCAAACCATCAATAGTCATTCATTAGAAATATTTTCAATATCACACCAACTCCACAAAAAATAAGTAAATAAATAAATAATTATACTTTTTAAAGAAAATGAAGAGTTATATCACTTATTCAATCTTAAATATCTTAGTTGAAATCTTATTTGAATTTAGATTGTTAGTATTACTTTTAAAATAAAGATTAATTTTTGATCTGTTTATATATAGTTACATTAAATAAAAATATTTTTTAAAAAACTGAAAAAATGACTTGATTATAAATTAAAAATTTAAGATAATAATTTTGCATTTTCAAAATAATTTTAATAAAGTTAAAATAAAATTGTTAAATTAATTTTTGTTTGATTATACTATTATTGATTATATTAAAGTAAAAAGTTTGGCTTATTCAGCCAATCACAATCATTCATTGAAAATGTTTTCTTTCAAAATCACATTAACAAACAAACAAAAAATAAGTGAATAAATAAATAAACATACAATGTAGAGATGAGAAAGAATTATCTCAGAATCTTAAAAGATTCCATTGATAGTTTATTTGAATTAAGCAAGTAAATCTTAAGGGAAAGAAAGAAAGAGAAAGAAATTAAAAATAAAGAAAAATTAAATTTATATTTGAGGTATTTCAAGAATCTTCTTCTTTTGTCTTATTAAATAGAATAAAAATGATTTAGAAAGCTATAAAGATATTAGTAAATAAGTAGATATAATGCTTTAGCTATTCCAAGCAGTCTTCTTTCGCAAGAATGTCTGCTTTCAGAAATGATTTTGATGAAAAGATTAAACAAAAGTATATCAAAAACAAAACTAATGATGAAAGATTTTAATAAATGAATCCAGAATATATCAAGAAAGCAATTAACGAAGAATATGAAGAAGCTAAAGAAGAATTATTTTAAAATGGTATTTTCAATTTCAAAAATATTTTGTTTATTTTAAAACTTTGCTTTTTTTAATGAAAAAACCCTTTTTATTACGAAAATCAACTCAATAGACTCTATTCTAAATGATATTGCATTAATACCAGCATGTTTTCTACTTCATAATAAATATTGTTTTTTAAATTTTTTAATATTTTTCAATGAAAGTGCTTGGTATATATTAAAATAAAGGGTTAAATTAGCATGGTAATTATAATTCTTTTTATTAAATTGTTAGGTGGTATCTTGACAGAGTTACGTAAAAGTATGCTTGGTAAGGAAGAAGATGAAAAGGAAACTTTAGGTGCTGAAGAATTTGAAGATCCTGTTGATAACTATCTTCATGATGGTTTAACTCATGATGAATTCTTATATCGTGCTTCTAATATAAAGAAATAACTATTGTAATAAATTATTTTATAGGAATATGCAATAAATAATAAGAGTTTAGAATTTTAAATTAGCCTATTAATATGCTTTAAAAAAGGCAATTTAGTAGAGAAAATATTAAATCTACTGCTTTACAAGTAGTAGATATTAAAAAAAGATATAATATATATATTTTAATAGATGTTTACATTAATTAAAAGCCAAACAAAATGATCATTAGTTTACTTTATAATTAACCATTTATTACTTCAAATAAATTAATCATTTTTTATTTTATTAGCGCTAAGCAAATCCCTGATTTCTTTGAAAAAGATGAAATTAACTCATAATATGGTAATTACAGCTCTTTTGATAAAAACTTTGCAAAATTAAAATCAATGAAAACTCACTTACCTGATATTGAGCAATCTGGATTTGCTGGTTATAAGCTTGAAAAATGGGTTAACTCCTTAAAAGGTAAAAAGGAAATTGATGATGATGAGGATCTTGACGAAGTTAGAGAAATTATTGAAGAAAATGAAATTAATATTACTGAAGATGAAAAGCATTTACTTAAGTGGAAGATTGCTGATATTATGAGAAAGGAAAATGACGAATATGTACCTTTCCTTGAAGAATTGGAAGGTGAAAATGAAAAGGATCCTTTTGAAGAAGATGACACTGAAGATGGACGTCTTTCTTGCAAAGCTAGAGATGATATTTATGAATTGTAACTAAAAATTATAAAATTATATATCATTTTATTTCATTATTTTAATTTATTTTTTAAAGGTATTAAAAAGGCTGGAGTATTAAAGATATTTGCACTAGATACGGTATTGTCCCTGAAAGAGCTAAAGCTGTTATTTGGATGTGCGAAAAATACTACTTTTAGATTTTACCCAAGGCTGATGCTCTTGCTATTCACATGGCTTAAGAAATGGAAGAGGAATGGGAAGAAGAAGTAATAAATAAATAAATTAATTAATTAAACTTAAAATTGTTTGTTTAATATTTTTGATAATTGAAAATACTTAAAAAATAGAATGGATGGTAAGATTATGGTATTGATTTGGAAGAATTAGCTGAAAGAGAAAAAGGTATGCATACTCTCAGCTTTAAAAGATATAGAGAAGTTGATGTAGGTAAACCTTCAAAGAATATATTGAGCGAAGAAGATTATACCTTAGTTTAAAAGATAAATACTCCTAGATAAGAGAAGATTACTCTTAAGCTAGACGGTGGAAAATACCAACGTGGCTATCTTATTAAAGACTGGAAGATTAATAAAGGCAGAGGCCGTAGAGATGTTAGTAAGATGTTTAGAAGAATTATTGAAAACTCTCACGATATTAGCAAACTCCCATCTAGCGTTTAGTTAAGAGTTAGAGAAGGTCCTAGAAACGCTTCCAAGGGCTACAGTAGCAAGTTGTGAAAAACCCATTTAATATAAATTATAATCATACTCTCTTAGTAATATCTCAAGTTAATTATAATATAACTAACTAAAAAGTAAATATCTTGCTTGCCTTAGCTAGCTAGCTGGTTGAATTAATTCGCTTTTTGAATAACTCAATATGTTATTAATTATACTTACTAAAATAAAGAATCTTTTAATATTATGTAAAGTAGATCTATCGATTTATCTATATAATGGTATAATAACTAGAATATATTAAGAAAGCGAGTTTTGAATAGCTTGTCATGCAATATATATAGCTAGCTATCTGCTTTATGAAAATATTTATTATTATTGATAAGATTTATACAAAACTATATTAAAATTATACATACAAATAAAGATTAATTAAATCTATCAATATATAACTCCACTTATTAATTATTTTATTTAAATATAGTACTTAGTTTAGTTAACAGTTTCATCTTTTTGTTTTTAGCTAATATTTTATTTACTAATAAGAAAGTCATTTATTTACATTTCATTTATTATTAATTTTAGTTTAATATTAAATATTTATATACCTTAAATCAATCAATCAATCGTTAAAAAATTAGCTAAAATTACAAAATCATTTTAGAAAACAAATATTTTTATTATTAAATATTACTAAAAATTAATTGTGTTAAGAAATAATGGTATAAGGTATTTACACTGCAATATTAAATCTTTATTATCATTCTTTTAAATTTATGATAAGGAAAATAACAAATTTCTATAATTTAAACCATATTTAATTTTAAAGAGATCAAATAATTTAATGGTAATTGAAATCAGTGTATTTTATTATTCTGAAAATTTTATATTTAATTGAACAAATTTATGTAATTATGTAGTAATAGTAATTAATAATACAAGAATTAATTAATAATAGAAGTTTATGTTATCTATTTTATAGTTTATTAGTATATATAAATAAATAGGCTCATTTTTTTCATTATCAAGGGAAAAGAAAATTTGCTATCGTTGTCACATTAAAAAAGCAGGCTATCCCATTTATGGAAATGTTTATGATCCTCCAAAGAAAAAACTTGGAGGAGGGTATTTCTATTGCTCTTTCATCATATTTAGATAATAATCTTCATATTTTTTATTTTGCTCATATTCATAAGCTCTCAGTCTATTCAGATCAGATTTAAGGCTTTATATTTCTTTTTCTAGCATTAAGTGAACTCTTTGATTTACATAATTTGGATCATTTTCTTTATTATATTGAAGACTTCTTTTTCTATTGAATTTTCCGCTTTATATAGATGAATAATGTTAACCATATTAAGAGTTACTACGTTAAGAATTTAATAATGGAGTTAAATCTTGGGAGTGTTAAGGGTTTGAGTATCTATTCAAAAGTTTTATCATGTTTATAGCTTATCTATTTGATAATTTTGGTTGACTTTGAGACTGTAAGAGTGAATTTTATCTCCTATTGTTTTGACTTAATGAATTACTTTCAAAGCTATTCATATTGTTTAGTTTTTCGATTACTTTTTAGTTGTCAAATTTTTTATTTTTTGGTAATATTTTAAAATAAATTATGTATTTTTTAATACTTAAGTTTATATGAAATCACATATTAAATTAACATAATTACTGACTTTGTTTTCTTATTGTTACAGTTTAGGATATATGATAAATAGATACATTAATATATTTACTCTACAAAATAAACATCTGACTATATGAAATATTAACAAGCAAGAATACATAAATAGAAGATCATTTGAAATACTTTAAATAATTTAATTTTAACAAAATACCTAAATTTTTCTTAAAGAAACTAACCAAATCATTTTTGTCTACAATAAAAACTTCTGTTGGTTTTAATGATATCAGTGTAGTAGTGAGAGGTTTATCATTAACTAATGAATCAATCTCACCAATAAAGAAACCCTCTCCCATTTCAGGATTTTTTTGTTCTTCACAATCGCTGAATTTAATAGAACCTTCTTTGATAAATATAGCAAATCTAGCTTCTTCTCCTTTGGTCCAAATCAATTTATTTGTTTCAAACTATTATTCAATAAGACTTATAAATTATTTTAATTGCGTAATTGTATTTACTTTAGCTTCTCTAAATATCATTTCCATTTCAGTCTTTTATTATTCATTAAGTTCTTTGAATATTTCGTTCCTTTTGTATTTACAGTTGATAATTAATTACTCATTAGAAAATTTAAAAAAGATTTTTCTTAATTTACTTCTTTAGTAAATTTACAGTGTTTTTTCTTCTCGAAGTATACATAGACAATAGTTTTTAAATGATAGGAGCTGATTCATCTTTTTCTTCACCAAAAATAAAAAAGAAGTCTTGCTTTTCTAAAGATAGAAGTTCGCATGGAGTTACAGCTATAACACTATTATAAAAAATGAAAGTATTTATTTTAATTCAGAAAAAACGGCTTTTTTTAGCTCATTAAAGAATTTTTTGTTAATAGAGAAAAATAGCTAATTTTGTGAAAAAACTGTTAAAAAATAGATATTTTTAGGTAAGATAAATTGAAATTTAATATTCGAGCATTACTTTGCACCTCTCCTTGTACTATCTACTTTCAAGGCTGTTTCACCAAAATAACTACCAGTAGGACAAAATCTAGACAGCCTAATTTTCAATTTAAAAGTATTTAAATTAAATGTAAATTAATTTATTTATTTATTGTAATCTTACGATCTCGCATCGTCAAAAATACACACTATTCCACTCATGACAAAGTAAAATTTGGTACCTATTGTACCCTATCTGATTACATATTCTCCTGGATCATAATACTCCTCTTTTGCACTCTAAAGAAGATCTCTAAAATTTTTTATTGATATACTCTCAAAAATTTCAATTGTGCATAGCAAATCTATTTTTTTCTATAATTCCATTTTTTTCATATTTTCAACATCTGAACTTTTTATTTTAGATTATTTTTTATCATACAAATTTATGTCGACACCATAACCAATGCTTGATGGTGTAGCAAATCCTGCACCTACTATTTTCTTAAGAACACTAGGACTTTTAGTAAATAAAAGGGTTTTATGTCTTTAATGAGGATCTTTAAAATCTTCCATATTCAAGAAATCCTCAATTTAGGTGTGCCAAGGATGTTCACCTACGTAAAACATCCTTAGCTGTGAATTTTTCCACTTACTTTTATTTAAAATCTTTTTTTTAAAAATTAAAATGATTAATTAATCTTATATATTAATTTATTCACTTACTTAATTATATCTATCTTAATTAATTACACCTTTTTGCTTCATGTCTTCTAATCTTTAATTTTTAGAAATTATTATTTTTAATTCTATTTATGTTAATATTACACAGATTTTGTCAGAATAGTGTCTCCTCCATAGTAAAGTTACTAATTTTCAACTTAAGCTTCGAATCCCAACGAAGGAATGACATTTAATGTATAGAAAAACTTGAATTTGCATGTTTTTACTACTAATGGAGCACCAATCGAAATAGGTCTAAACTTAAGAATTCTGTTAAGGAAATCAGCTGGCATATTACTAAGATCTGAGTATTTTTTCAAAAAAGAATCATAGATTTAGCGAGTTGTAATCAATTCAATTTTTGAGTTTTAAAACATAAGTTAAAATGCTCCTAAATCGCTTCTAGAGCTTCCTTAAGTTATAATTATCCACTCTATAACGCTGCTTGAAATATGCATTTTGGTCAGTATTTAGCTTGTAAAAACAGGAGGATCAACAAGAAGTCCTCTTCCATTGATCCAAATAATAAAACCATTTGATTCTTCTTCAAGTTCGTCTTTGTTAAGCTTAGGTAAAAATGTAATAGCAAAGTGCTTACTGGTATCTAAATTTAGAGATTAATTTTTAACAGTCTAATTATTTTTTAAAAAGATAAAAAATTTAATTTATTTTTATTATTTGTTCCATTAAATTACTTGAGCCATTTAGCTTTTTCTTAATACATCGTTTATATCATATTTCTTTTTAAGAATATCATCCCAGTTCACTTCTTCAACATAATTTATGTCTACTTTATCTTGAAGAGATGCAACTTCAATATCATTGACATTAATAGCAATTTCTTCTCCTCTTCTCTTAATATGAATTTAATCTCCTATTTCACAGCCTAAATCATTCAAAAATTAATTTTATTTAAATAATTTTCGAGTTAAAATAATTTTGATTTTTTGTTCATTCATTTATTCATTAAAAAAATCTGAAACTTAAACAATATTAATAACTTTTAAATATCTTTTTGAAAATGAAGGGAAGCCTTCTAAGTTTGAATGTAGCTAAATAATCAGTTTAAGTAAGATAGCAAGTTTCTAAAATTTATTT
Organism: Tetrahymena thermophila SB210; assembly: GCF_000189635.1. Taxonomy (NCBI): domain Eukaryota; phylum Ciliophora; class Oligohymenophorea; order Hymenostomatida; family Tetrahymenidae; genus Tetrahymena; species Tetrahymena thermophila. Next base: position 357,042 of record NW_002476426.1, read on the forward strand.
TAATAAATTTACCTGTTTTTTTATCAATTACTATAAAATCTATCATATCTTCAAAAGGCATTTCTTAGTTGTATTGCGAAAGCATATTTCTTAGATATTTGAATTCTGCTTAAAAATTAGGGATTGGATTTTTATCAATTGAAGAATAAAAATCGATATCTTTATGTATAACTGAGTCATCCCATTGTGGCCACATTTCCTTAAAGATTTATCTTAAATGCATTGGAGTTAATGGATTGCAAATCAAATATGTTTTTTTCCCTTTTAGATAGTTATAGAATGCGACATAGATAAAATCACAAAGATTTACAGCATATTTTTTATGAAATCTAACTGAAGGTACAATAAAGTAAATTGGAACTTACAGTTTCTTACTAATCAACTCGCTTAAACATCCAGGAGGAATTCCAAATTATATATATCCTGCAGGAGTGTTAACCAAAGTAGCCCCACAATCTAATCTTATTTACTCATGCCCAAAATTATGATAATCATTATTATTCAAGTCATAAATGACTTTTACTTAAGATTTCTCTTTCGTTGTTTATTCTTTTTTAAGCAAATCAAATAGTTTATCCATTTTTATTTGCAATACTTAAATAGTGACTTTTAAAAATTCTACTTTAAAAGCTATGCCTCAAATTTTAAATAAATCTAATTAATTATTTCTAAAAATCTATTGAAGTTTCTTCTTTAAAATAAATAAAAAATATATTACTGGTATTAATTACTAAGACAGATCTTAAACGACTAATTCAAAATAGATAAAAAAAATTAATGCTAATTGTTTTGATAAAAAAATGATATTATTTAAAAATAAAATTTTTTTTATTTTTATTTTTTTTGTTTAAAATAATTTTTATTTTTTATTAATTTGAAATTAAAATTTATCTTGCTAAACTTTTTTAAATTTTTTATTTAGTTTTATATTTTCTCACTTTTCTAATTCATATTAAAAACAATTAAATTTATTTTATTTGTTAAAGTAAAAAAAATGAATTTTCGGTTATGGAGTTTGTTTCAAACTGATGATTTGTCTTAAATTAAATAACAAATCCACAACCAGATCAATTTAAAAACAGAAAGAATTGCATTTAAAAGAATAAATACAGAAATTATGGCTGGGGTTAAGTTTACATTAGCAATAATTTGTGTTAACAAATTTATTAAATTTCATACATATTTTATTGAATAGCCATAAATAATTGTTATAATTTTGGGAATCAAAACAAAATTAATTTCTCTTCTTCAATTTATGAAAGAATACATAACACCTTTTAGAAACATGAGACATAAAATACAAGAATAACAAGCTTCTTCTAAATAAATTTTACAGTATTTTATTAGAATAACTGTTGGTTTTTTAAGTTAATATTTTTGTTTGTTAGTTTAGAAATTATTTCTTCATGTTAAGGTTACTCTTCTGCTTGATAAACTATAAAAAATTTATATCTACATAAATCAATCTCTATTTTATATTACTAATATTTCTAACTTATTATATAGATTCAAGAAAGATAATATGTCCAGCGGAAGAGAAGATTTTAATGATTAGGATATTCAATAAACAAAAACCTTTTTATCAGCACCATAATCTGCAGAAAAATGGTAAAAGGATAAATGTAAATCTAAAGTTAGTTCTAACGATGCTTAATAAACTCCCTACTTATCTCCTTTTAATTCAGAAAAAAACTAACCTGAGTTGAATTCTAACAGCATTTAAAATAAATATGTTGATATCGAATTTAGTAGCATAGAAGCAGAGCGCACAATTAAAAAGAAAGTAAATGGAGAAAATTAAATTTATGAAAATAAAAACTATTTAAATGCACAACAAAATGAATTGAATATGGCAAAATTATACAGAGAAGCTGCAACTTCATAAGTTGAAAGAAACAATTTAGTAAAAACACAATTCAATAACAGAAAGCAGTATGTTTTAAACAGCTCTTTTGATTAAACTTAAAACATTAAAAAAATGAATAATTTTTTAAATCTTGATGCACCTAATATGATAAAAGCAGCTTAAAAATGTAATTTCATAATTTTAAAAAGATAAATTGAATATTTTTATAAAGTCATTATATTTATTTCTAACATTATTATATCAAAAGAAAAAATGCAAGTGAAGAGAGAAAGAGCTAACCAGAGCCTTAATGGGAGTCCTGCTGGAAAAAGAAACCATTTTGGAATGACATAAAATTTGAGCTAATAAAAGAATATCTAAGAATAAAATAATACAATTAATATAAACGATATAATTTGTTAGAGTAATTTAAAACAGCAACAACCGTTTACAACCACAAGCTAGAATACCACAATAAATTCAGAATTTTAAAATAATAGCATAAAAACAATTCAAAAATTAAATGAGAATACCTATTAAAAAAGAAGACCAAGTAACACTGATGCATATGAATTCCCTCAAATTATTTAATCAAATAAAAGCTCTCAAAGTCAATTTGATAGAATTCTGGTTTCAAAGCCTTCTATGTAAGGAAGAGCAACACCTAAAATATTATAGGAAAATTTAGTTAATTCAAATATGAATAAATCAATTTCTAACATAGCCTCAATAAAAATTAGAAAAAAAAGTACATAAATAGATGGAAGATAACTTTCCAAATAGGAAGAAAATAATTCAGCTGCTGTTAGAAGAGAAACTTATTCCCATCATAATAGCAAAGAAAGTGGAAATAGTAAATTTAAACTTTAATAAAATTTATTTTATATTGAAGAATATCTTATTAAACTCTTTTAATCATATCAACTCAGCTAGCTTAATATATATATCTTTAATAAATAGAAACTAACTAATATTATGATGAAACATCTGATGATCATTCATTTGAAGGCAGATATAAATAGAATTAAATTTTTAATGTTAAGTAAAAGATTAAATTATAAAAGCAAAATAATTATAGTGGTTATAAAATCTTTTCTGAAAAAGAGGGAGCTCTGATAAAATACAGTCCATCAAAAAATTAAAACTAAAGTGAAATTGGCAATGAAAATACTTCTCCTACTTATAATGTGCAAACAACTACAACTAATTCTCAATCTAATTAGAGTAATAGACTGCTCTTTAACTAGTACTTGCAATAACAAACTGTAGTTTCTTAAATTAGTACAAATAAAACTCATACAAAGTTAAGGTTAGAAGAGATAAAAAGCGCCTATTAAAGGTAAACTCCTATACAAGGAAATAACTTGCTTTAGAACTAAAATAAAATATAATATACAAATAGACCTGAAACAATATAATAGAATATTAATAACTATACAATTAACCAAGCAACAGATAAAAATAAGTTTTAAAATTTAAAAATAAACACTAAACAAGAAGATATAATATTAGAGGATGAAAATGATTGCACTCTTACAATCAACGAAGATGATAAAAAGTTAAAGGGTTCTTAGATCACTCATTTTAATTCACCTGAAAAAATTAAGTTAGACCAATCCTTCTAAGTCTTTTAAAATAAGTAATTTGAAGAAGATTTAGAAAATTGGAAAGACGAAAGAGAATCTCTAAAAAAGTATTCAAGTTCAATTTAAGGTAAATTAATTAAATTTTAATTAAAATAAAATTCTTTAATAAATAAATAAAGAAAATATTATTTTATATTTTTTTTATTCAGATTTTTATTTTTAATAAAACAGAAGAAAATTCTATTAAAACTAATACTTATTAAAGAAAAAATGCTGATAGCTCAATTATAATGGAAGAATCTGCTTTATAATAAAATATTCAAGAAAATTTTGCATCATAAATCTATGAAAAGGCATCTAATTATGTATAAAAAAATAATTCTAATATTGAATAGAAAAATCAAAGTAAATTAAATACTTAAAGTTAAAATGAGATGTATAATAGTTTTATGTAAAATGGTTCATCATCTTTCTCAAATACAGACACAGAATTAAAGAAAAATAATGATTCTAAATATCAAATACCAAATTGCCAGCCCATCTCACTTAATTAGAGCTCTAATAAAATGAAGGATAACAACAATTAAATTCAAGATTCAGCAATTAAAAATATTTCGACTAAATAAAATAATGAATAAGAATAACAACAAAATACTGATACCAATACAAGCAACAATGCCATTGACAGCTAGAGTTTAATCCCTTAATAAACCTCATAAATCCTTTAAATAAATAACAGTGATGATTTACCTAATTAGTTTTAAAAATAAAATGAGTCGATTTCAGCTTACGATAAAGAATCTAGTGCTAATAGTTCATTTATTGTGCAATCTTAAAGCAATTATACAAACCATAAAGATATTAAGCCTGTTAATTAAGAAGGACAAGAAAAAATTAAATAATCAGAACTAGATAACAATGAAAAATAAAAAATTTTTGATTAATAAATAAACATGCTTTCTAAGGAAAAAGACTATTAAAGTATCTAAAATGAAGGTAATCAATCTCTAAAAGTGATTTAATAGTAGGATTCCAAAGATATTTAAAGTATAAAGTAAGACTAAAATAGCTTCTAATTACAAAATTAAGCTATTATCTAAGGAAAGGATGATTTTTTTAGTTAACTAAATTATGCATAAAGTAATAATTTAACTGATGACGATATCCTTAGTAAACTAGATTTTTAAACCATTATCTTATGGGAATAGCAGATAGCAGTAAATTTTAACAAAATTTATTTTTTAATTTTATTTATTTTAAAATTATTATTAATAACATTTTTTGATAATAGGAACTTAGCGGTTGCTTTAAATCGCAAAACGCAACAAGATGCTATAATTCTATTGTCAATTATTGCAGTTAATATTTGATGTTAGTGCGCTCTCGTAATTTTGACAATTTTGCAACTTTTTTTAATGATGAAAAATCAAGAAAGATTGTTAGGAATTAAATGAATTTAGAGCATTTAGGAATAATTGTACTTTTGCACAATTATTTAGATAGAAAAACATTTATGAACAATATTAATAACATACGTAATATAGCATCTTACATACACTTAAACTTTATTCTCTTAATAGATCTAATTATCTCTAGAGTTTTCCAATCACATAAATAGTTAATGTGCTTAAATGAGTAAGATTTAAATATTAAAACATTTTCCCAAAATAACAAATAATATCCTGAATAATTGATAAGTATGTTGGTTTTAATCAAAGATATTGCTTCTTAAAATATTTATAGAAAAAAAATGAATAAAATCCAAGATTATTTATTAGCCATGAAACAAAATAATGAAATTTTGCTTAATTTATATCGCACTGCCACTAAGCATGATAAAGATTTTTATAATCATGTTTAAAACGTTTCAAAAATCATAGAAAAATCTCTGAGTGTGGAAGAAACTGTGATTTAGATTTTAAATATATTTGCTTTGTATTTAACGATATTAGAAAACAATATCGGTTTTTAACCACTCCCTTTTCTAGCAGTTTGTCCATCTCCTTATTTACCACCAAAATAAAAATTATAAAAAATAGAAAATGCTTCTAAAAAAAAAATAAATAATGACGAGAATTCAAGCAGTAATAGCAGCAATATTGATAATGTCATCCACGAAAATGAAACAACAACTATTGAAACTTAGCCAAAGGAAGACTAAATAAATATTTAAGGTTAAACATAAAAATAACAAGATAAATCTAATTTAAACAATTAAAATTTAAATAAATAACCTATAAAATAAAATCAAAATACTGAAAAAATTCTAAATAGAACTCAAAGAAGCCTGAGTAAATAATTAACTAAGGGATAGAGTAACAATAGTACTAATAAGAGAAGCGCTACTCCTAATTCATATGCATAAGGCCATAGAAATACCTTTAATTAATTAGATACAGATAAAAAAGCACTATCCCCCTCCCCTCAAGTATTTACTACAGGAAATAGAAGAAAAAGTTCATAACTTGCAACTCATAGCTCTACTAACATAAAATATTAAAAAGAAGAAAAATCTAATACAAAACAATTCGAATACACTCTTGTTTTAGATTTAGATGAAACTTTAGTTCATTATAGTGAAACTAATAATGGTGGGTAATTTGTTGTTCGTCCATTTGCTAACTAATTTTTATAAGTTTTATCTGAATATTACGAAATTGTAGTATTTACTGCTGCTATGCCAGATTATGCTAACTGGGTGCTTGATAATCTTGATCCTAATAAATATGTGACATATAGGTTATTTAGATAGCATGCAGTGCACATAGGAAATGTTTTTATAAAAGATCTATCTCGAATCGGAAGGCCTTTAGAAAAAACAATTATAATTGATAATGTAGCTGATAACTTTTAATTATAACCTGAAAATGGTATCTTTATTAAAGGGTGGTTTTCTGACCCAAACGATACTGCTCTAGTTGAATTACTTCCTCTTTTAAAAGAAATAGCGACTAAAAAAGTTCCTGATGTGAGAAAAGCCTTAAAGAGCTTAAAAGAACAAATGATTTAAAATATTTAAAATGGTATATAAAATCCTCATTTAAATTTAAAATTAGATTGAAAATAAACTAATAAAAACAACAATTATTTATTTATTTATTTAACTAATTAATAAATTTATTTAATAATTATTTTTTGATTTAAAAAAGATAACTCTTATTTTGTGTTTATAGGTTTCATTTACTGTTTTATATATGATATAATATAATTTTCATTTAAAAATTTGGTATTCAAAGTGTTAAACCTTAACCTATTAAATAAAAATCTGATAATAAAAATAAGAATATCTAATTTTTTGTGTTTATGTTAGAAAAAATAAATTAAAAATTAAAAAAATTTTGTTTTCATTTAAAAGTTTTACATAATATTTAAATTGAAATTAATATAATTAATGTGTTATAATAAATAAGAAAAATTTAATTTATTTACTTTTAGTCAATTAAGTGCTAAATATAGCATAATTTATATATTTTGTTCAAATTAATAATTAATTTCTCAAAAATATTGAAGATTTTTAAAAGTCTAATTTCACCAAAATTTTATTCAAATTTTTATAAAATAATTTAAGATTATTTAAGGTGTAATATAAGCTAAATTTTATATGTATTAAATATATCAAATAACTTATTAAAAATTTTTTAATTGAAGTAATAAATTTATTTCTTTGAGCAAATAATTGTTTAATAATATATTAAAATTTTAGAGCAATATTTATAATATTTTAGTTTTAATTTTATTGAAAAAATAAATAAATAAATAATTTTTTATGATTATATGTTTAAAAAAATTAAATTAATATTTTCAAATTGAGAGGGTTATCTATCTAGGCGCAAAAAATGAATATGGCATTTTTTGATAGATATTTTAAATGTATTGAATACATGATGATATAATAACAAAAAGCAATAATTTATTTAGGAATGAAATATTTATATTTAATTAGATAGTAAATTATTAGTACTTAAGTCTAAAAGATAAATGAAAATACATATATTTAACAAGAAAGATAAAAAAACAAGAAATATTAGGTCTCCTTTTAAAATTAACTTCTGAAAAAACTAAATTTTAAAAGTAAAAAGATAGCAATATCAATCAATAATTAAATAATATTAATAGAGAACTATTATTTAAAAAATTATTAACTTATATTAATTAATATTAATAGTAGTTAAAGGGGTAGCGATCGTAAAATCAACTTCTAAATCAAAGTAAATTTTATCATATCAAGAAAATGATAGATAGAATTTTTAGATTATTTATGCTTTTTCAATGCATTTTTTGCTAATCAATTTAATATTTGTTAAATTTTCACATTATAAGTGAAAAATAGTGAAAGGAAGTTGAAAGGGCATCATAATAGTAAGTTCATGGATTTTTAATAGGCTTAATAGTTCGAATTCTAAATGTCAAAAAAAAAGCAAACTAAAGGGAGAAGAAGGTATAAAAGGAATTTAAAAAAGGCAATAGAAGTTTCGCATTAGCAGTAAACTCAATTAGCTGATGGCTACTACGAGGTGGAGTCAATTTAAAAAATTAGGAGTTTTGGTAAATATGATCTGAGATTTTATATAAAGTGGAAAGGTTGGGAAGATACCGATAACACATGGGAGCCTTTTTAAAATGTTAGAAACTGCTACTTCAATTTAAAAGAGTTTTATGATAAATATAATGATAATAAAAAAATGACAGGTTCAGATGCTTGGAAGACTTTTGTGGGTTGTTTAAGGCGTGAGAATTTATTAGATGAAAAAGGGAAATTCGTAGAAACTATAAAACGCAAATACAACAAAAGAAAGCGGGCATTGTTAAAGGGCTCAAGTGATAATGAAAATGAGACAGATAGTGATGAAAATAAATCATCTGAAAATAAAGAATAAACTAGTTACGATAGCATTGTACATAAAACATAGCAGTTAGCAGGACTTAAGTTCGAAGACAATTAAGATGAAAACAATCATAACAATAGAAATCAAGATAAAAGCTATAGGGATAGAGATGGCATTAGATTGAGGAAAAAAATAACAAAAATGAAAAAGAAAAATATTTAAAATGGATAATAGAATAAAGATGGCGATAGTGATTAGGAAGACAAAGTAGATAAAACTATTGAGAAGAGGAAACGTAAATAGTATCAAAAAAGAAAATCTCTAAGCGATTAATTTAAAGATGAAGGCGGTTTATCTACGAAAGCAAAGAAGTTAAAAAGAACATATTCATCCACTCAATCGAAAAAAGAAAAAAGAAATAATGATGACAATGCTTTGCAATAAAATTAACAATAAATATAAATATAATAATAAGATATAGACCTTAAAATAGAAGAATAAGATGAAGCAGATATAGACGGTATCTTTAATGAGTTAGGCGCCAATTCTAAGAATTTATAAAATATAGTTGCATCAAATGAATAGAAAGGCAATTCTTTAGTTAAAAATAAAACTCAATTTTCCGAAGAAGCTTCAAAAAGAGAGTAATTATGAAAGATTTTCTTTACTTACAGTATTTAAAAATTAAAAATAAACGAAAAAAATATAAGAAAAATTAACATATATCTTAAAAAAGTACTTCAAAAGATGGCAATGAAAAATATATCGCATCGAATTCTTAAATTGAAAGCTAAAAGCAACTCAAAGAAAGGGAAACAAATAGTGGATCTAATCTATCTGATGCATAAAAATAAATAAAAAACCAAGGTAAAGATTTCAGTGATGAAGAGGGAGAAAATGAGGAGTATGATGACGATGAAGAAGGAGAATAAGATGTAGAAGATGAAGAGGAAGAAGGAGAATTAGAAGAAGGATTAAATGAGGAAGAGAAAGAATAAGATAATGACAATAATAACAATGCAGGATATGAAGAAAATGAGTTACAAAAATAGAATTCTTTAAATTTTAAAAGAGATTTTGCATAATTGTAAAATCAAAATTAGCTGGAAGGGAGTGAGTTAGAATCAAATCTTTAAAAAAAAAGAAAAAAAGAAACTAATGACTTAAATTCTACACATGTTTTATTAGAACAAAAGGAAGTTCTAGCTTCTCTATAAGAATTAGAACACTAACAATAACAATAGAGGTATATGCATGTTGAAAACAATCCATTTGGATCAAATAATAACATCGAATCAGAACTCCTTCATAACGAAACAACATAAAGGAACAAGTTTAAGATTATTAATCAACTTGAAGATGGTAGTATTTCGGAAGGAAATGGCCCTCTGAAAAATTAAATGATTAGTTCATTTGATAATTTTAATAATAGAGAGTAGATTAATAGCGAATAATATTTAGATAAATAAAGTCCAACTGGTTTATCTAATCTTCATTTTAGTGATTAGTAAAGGAATATACAACTTAGGAACTCTCTTTCTCATTAAAGCTATTTTAATAATAATAATAATAAAATATTTTGGTAAAACACTGTAATTCAATAGGATATGATATCATCTGTTTAGGAATAGTAACCTATTGTTTAAGGTTCCGGAATATAGAGAATTATTTAAGATAAAGATAAAGCTAAATATTTTGAAGATAAATAATATAATCAGCTATTATAATAATAAAATTAATATTCTAGCTTTCCTCATATAGAAAATTAATAAAATATATACTCAAGCAAATTAAATATAAATGCCTAAAAATAGTTAAACGGGAACTCACCAATTATGATTGAAGATGACGAAGAAGAGATAGTTGAAAATTCAGAACTTCAATACAAGTTACATAACGAAAGAGATGACAAAGATAAATTTACTAAAATTCGCTTAGTTAAAAAGCATGACTCTGTAGAAATTTAAGACACTTAGCCATATAAACATATTACACAGTACTTAGATGAACTGCAATAGAAAAGAATACGCCCTAGTAATTATAATGACATCCAAGGGCAGTTAGGCGGTTTATCTAAAAGTTTGCATGAATTAAGCTAATATAACTAGCCCGAAACAAAATAGCAATATTAAAAGTATAAAAAAGAATTATAGCAAATTCAATAAAATAATAAAAATGGAATTTAAAAATAAAATTCAAATCAGAATTTAAATAACAATGGATCATAAAACAATATTCCACAATTTAATGAACAAACATATGAATAGTTTATAATTAGCTAATATTAGGAAATAAAGCACCTCAAAAATCCAGAAGTAAAGGATCCTTAAAAATCTATAAAATCATTGTATGAAGGTAATTTGTGTCTTAAAGATGAACCAAATAGAATTATAGCAATGGATATACATCCTTACTTGATAGGGTAGTATATTTTTAAAGTTACTTGGGCTCCTCGTAAAAAAAAAGACTAACTTATAAGTAGCTGGGTTGAAGGTGATAAGCTCAAATTAAAATATCCTAATTTAGTTATTGAATTTTATGAGTCTTTTATTCGCTTTGTTGATTGAAACAGCAGAAACTCTTTTGTAAAATCTAATAAATTTCTAAATAGTCTAAAGTATTCATTTTAAAAGTGATAATTATTTGATAAAGTGTTTTAAAATTATTAGAATGGGCATTCCTATTATTATGAATGTCTCCAACCATTTTACTTACTTATTTAAACTAATATATTTTAATTACCTATTCAAATTAAATTTAATAATGATTGATATTTTATGGATATCGATTAAAATAATATTGTTGTAGTATTTATAATTCCATATTTCTTAACATTCTAAATTTAAGAAAGAGCTTTCATTTATGTTTTAAATTATGCCTTTTAAAATAAGACAATATGAAATTTTTACTGACTTTTTATGATATAATTAATTTGATCTTTAGATAGATAGATCTTGAACCGATCAATCTGTGAATATCAAACTAAAATATAATTTAAAATTGAAAAAATGATAATTTCTATTAATTTATTTAGTTTATGTGTATTGACTTCGAGTCTTTTAACTTAATCCATTCAAATTTAGATGCAAATAAAAATATATCTTCAAGGATGCTTTGCTATCTCAAATCAAATTATTTATCTTTGAAATTATTTAAATTTCTAAACTGAATTGATTAAGATATAGTATTTTAATAAAAAGCATGATATTTAATTAATTAAAAACCAATAAGATTTTGATTGATAAATAAATTCTGATTTTCAAAAATTTATTCAGATAAAAGTTTTACATTTAACAAGAAAAACTTCAATCATTATATAAATACCTTATTCAGTATGGCGCAATCAGTTACAAAGCAAATAGATAAATAAATTAATAATCCTCTCAAAACTAGCTACATCGGGAATGTAGAATTTAAGGATTACAGTAAATTATAAGAACAGGAGCTTAAAAAGATTAGAATATAATAAGTATATATTTTAATTTTGAAATTAAATCTCGTTGTTTATAAAATAATTTGCAAATCAAACTTGATTAATTGAAAAATATAATGAAGTATTTAGGTAATAAAACTATTTTTTATAGGTAAGATAGTAGGAAGCAGAGAAGACTAGAAAGAATCTTAAAACAAAAAAGGAGTTGGAAGAACAATAAAAATAAGAAGAATATATGAATTAGCAATTCTTAATATACTAATAGAAATTGTAATTATAGTAAAAACTTTTAGAGGAAGCAGAAAAGCAAAAAAAGGAAATAGGGGAAAGTCATAGATAGGCATTAGAAGCAGAGAAACAAAGATTGAAAGATATAGAAGAATAAAAGTTGAGAGAAGAATAATTTTAAAAAAATTAGAAAATCAGAACATAATAGGCTGCTGATTGGGCAAAAAAAGAGTAAGAAAAATTAGACTATAAGAAATCATTCAATAAATAGAGGATTGAAATGCTTGAAGAAATTTAAGAAAAAGAAAGATAAGAAGCATAAAATTACTAAAACTACATTAATAATTTACGTAAGCTTCATTTTTATAGATGATTTTTGCAAAGCTATCTTAAGAATCTGTGTACGAATAACGACTCTCAAGATAATTTTCAAATTTAAAAAGAGCGAAAATATTAATGAGAATTAAATAATATTTATATATTTTTATAAATATTTTAAAAGCTGAACCAGTCCAAGAAGATCCTTTACAATATGATGCTTACGAAAAGCAGGATAACAAAAAATCTTACTACAACAATATTGACTTTACTAAAACTTATTTTCATAACCCTGTAGTTATTAAGCATGAGGACGACAATCTTATTGAAAATGGTAGCATTTTAATTTTAAATTTCTTTTAAATTATTTCTGCTTCTAGTGAAATTTATAGTTACTTACTAGTTTTTAAATATAATTAATAGCTCTTGAAAATGCTAAAAAAGAATATGAAAAAACATAAATCAAGAATTTGGAATTATTGCAAACTAAAAAGCTTCGTAAATAAGAAGAGGAAGAGAGAGGAAGAGCAGCTTTGAAGATGACCTAAAATGAGAGAGTTCTTAGAGAATTTAGTTAAGAAATGGATAAGAAAAAGGCAGAGCTAGAATAAGATCGTATTAAATAAACAGCTAATAATCCTAATCATAGCGAGAAGCCTGTCACTCATTTCTAAAAAGACATTTAGAAAAAGGCTGTAGTTGAAAAGGCATTTGAAAAGGAATTTTTTGGAGAAAGAGCTGAATGGACACATGAAGAAATCAATGATAAAGAAAGAGATATTCATGCTAAGAAATAAAGCACCACTTTAAAAAAATCTTAATCTTTGCAAAATGTTGACCCAAAAGAATTTGAAAAAAGAGCAGTTGAGAATGCCTAAAAAAAATCTAAAAATGTTAAAATATTTAGAAAGCCTCCCTTGGACACTAATGTCTTTTAAGACAAATCTAAGAATAAAAAGAATGCTTCAAATTCGTAAGAGCAAAGAGAAGATGAGTAAGATAAGTAACATGAGAAAAATCAAACTGAAGAAAGTTAAAAGAACTTGCAGCAATCTGCTGGTAAAAATTCTAGTATTTCCAACAACTTGGCTAGATCAATGAGTGACCAAAACAAAGAATAAATTGATCCTAATATTCTTACTTAATCTCAAAATTAAGATAATAAATTCAGAAACAGCTACGATAGCTATGATATGAGTGATAGAAAAGTATCATAAGTAACAAGCGATAGAAAAAAGAAGATTAGATTTGTTTCTCCCTAAAAAAGTAATTCGGACTCAGATTTTACAGATGAAGAAAACACTTTTGGTCAAAGAAGTGGAAGTAAAGACAACAATGTGAGATATAATAATTTTGTAAATAAATAAAATGATTAAAATAATACATTCTCTCCTTACAATAGTAATGGGTTTTCTGAAAAAGATTAATAATCACTAAAAAATTCAAGTTAATAAAAATCTCTCTAATTCAATAAACAAGGAAGTAATTTCAACAATACAGGTGCCTACACAGCTTCTGGCAGCAACTAATCTTCTTAAAAAGAATAAAACTTAAATAGAAACGATATAAAGCAATATATTTTAGAATAAGAATAATATTTGAAGAAATTAGAAGATACAAGAAAGAACAGCAGAGAAAGAATCCGCTAAGAAGAAAATGCTTTACTTAGCACTTTAAATTAAGCCACTACAACCATGGATAATAAGAATAGATAAAATGATTTAATTCAACAACAATAGCAAGCTAAAAATTTCAATTTATCTTCTGTTTCAATTCCAGAAAAGAAGGCTATCTTTATTGAAGAAAACTCCTCTCATAACTCTTCATAAATAATCTCCCATAGCTAGAATCATTACGGTACCAATAATTAGTACAATAATTCTAATGGGTAAAAAAGATAAGTTGTCTATTCTAGCAATCCTGAAAAAACGAAAAAGGCAAATTAAATGCTTGATTAATTTTTAAACTCAAATTCAATTTAAAATTAATCTTATAACAATTATGATTCTTTTAATCAAAGATCTTTGAATGAAGATTATGATGAGAGGGAAAATTTAGATTATGTTGAAGATACAGTTAAGTCATCCTTTAAGTAAACGTATAATAAAGAAAGTTAAATGTCACAAGGGAAAAATAGTTAGAATAAAATGAACCCATTTATAAAACCTGATAATTTTTTGGGTTCTAGCGGTTATGAAAGTTAGAGCAGAGATTTTTCAGATAGTAAAAACGATTTTACAGAAAGTATTAATGATGCAAGCAATAGCAAAAATATTAGAAACGATATAAGAAATAATCATTACCAAAGTGATTTTACTGAAAGTCAGCTTACTTCAAGCATAAATAACAACAATAATAATTATAACAATGAAAGCAGTATCAATTAACAATAAATTAACTCAAGTGTAAAAAATAGTTATAAGGGAAGCAAAAATTAAGAAAATCTTTTAGCCACCTTTTCACCTTCTAAGGATGTTTATAAGTAAGATTAATAATATAGAAATTATGAAGAAGAAGAAGAAAAAGGTTACAAATTTGGAAACACAACAGAGAGTAAATATAAGAATGATAGTTTTAAAAAATACTCTGGCCTAAGTAATAACAGTAATCTTCATAATAATCCTAGCAATATTTCTGAAAGTAGAAAATTAGGATTAAGCTAAAGCAAGGGTCCTAATAATAATTCTAAAGACCTTATAGAATTAACTGACTCCCTTCTAACCTCAAATAACTTTAACAGCATTAATAAGAATAATAGCAGTCATTTGCGCTAAAACAATTTTAACTCATCATAGAACTTTTAGAATCACTCCTCTGAGCACTACAATAAGCGCTCAGAGCTTTCTCCAAGTTCAGAGTTGAGTTACTCACTCTCTGAAATAGATAAGGTATTTAATTATTTTCATTAATTATTTTTTTTTTTTCATATAATCAAACATTTTAATGTAAAAATAATCTTACCACAACAATCTTTTTTAAATTACCTTATATACATAAATACCTTTGCAAAAGAGTAATCTAAAAAAAACAAGTTAAGTAAAAATTTAATTAAGATCTCAGCATTTTAACTACGTATTTTAGGCTGCAATCAAGCATCACATTTTTAACAATAAATAATAAAAATCATAGACTATTTATTTTTAAATTTTCTTTTATTTATCCATTTGTTACATTCTTAAAAACCAAATTTTTTTTTGCAAAACAGAATACTTTAAGTTAATGAAAGCAAAGAAAAAACATTTATAAAAAAATCAACTTAAAAAATGATCAGTTTAAGCTTATTTAAAGCATTTAAAAACTTCAGATAATATTTTTAAAAAGTTCTTTGTAGATATAATTAGTTGATAATTTTATTTAAATTTTGTTCTATAACAATAGAGTGCTGATAAATTTAGAAGAGTAGAGTATATTCCTTAAAACTCAACTACACAAAAAAGAAACCTTTCTAACGAAAATAACTAATTTGAAAATAATTAAGATAGCTAAAGTAGGATTGGAACTGCAAAGTTTGGCCAGCCCTTAATCAATTAAAACAAATCAGGAATCTCACAAAATTTAAATTCAAGAGATTCTCAAAAAGGTATACAAATGGATATTTAATTCAGAGAAGATGAAGAAGATGAAGAAACCTACAAATTAGATAGCCAAAATGTACTTAATTTTTTATTTTTTTCTCAAACTTTAGTGAATGAATGATTACAGATATGAATAAAAATTAGTTTTTTTAAAGAAAAAAGATAATTTAAAATTGTAACTAAAAAATAAATGATAGGTGTGTGATTACTAATATATCATTAAATATTCTTTCAAAAAATACAAATCAAATCCCAAACAATACAAATTTAATTTTACTGATTACTTGGTAGCTTATTTGATTCAATAAATTATTAATTTAAAAATTTGATTTTATTTTATAGCATTTTAAAAATGAAAACTAATATGGCAAAATTTATTGGTTTTTGCTCTTAATTTTTGAAAAATTTTATCTTTACAATTTCATTACAAAAAATATTCTTAATTTAAATTGAAAGTTATCTCAAAAAAAAAGTATGAAAGAAAAAAAGATAAAAAGAAAATTAAATAAATAAATAAGTTTTTATTTTAAAGCTCATCCATCCTAACAACAATCAAAAGATACAGACTTGTTTGAATTGTTTATTTTACACTTTTTATAAAAATTTGATAAAGAAATTTATTTTTCAAGATTAAACGGGAAGAAACTAAAAAAAATTTATTTATCACATCAAATCTAACTTTTTCAACTTACTGTTCATTAAATGATATTATGTCACTTAGTAGATTATCTGAGTCTCTAATAAGATACAGACAATTCTTTAATCTAAAATCAAGCTGTTTTTCTTTCTCTAATCATCCAAAGTTGATTTTCGAACAAGCAAAATTTAAAAAATAAAATCCGTATGGTTAATTGAATTGTTTAAATGTTAAAATGAAGTATTAACTCATTTCTGATTTTTAAAAGAAGTAAATTACAGTATCTAATCACAGAAAATCATTTTTCTATATATATACTTCAACTTTTTTTTGAAAAATAAAAATTTATTTTGCAACTATAATTGTTAATAAAATTAATCAGTAAAAAAAACAGACGAATCAACCACTTCGATAAATTATCTAAATAAACCTATATACATATTTATTATAAATAGAAATCTGAAAATGCTACTAGAGGAGAAGGTTAAGCAAGCTTAGCTGATTTATTTAAAAAGAAGAAAGCTGACTTAGCTAAAAAATATGAACTTGAATAACAGCAGCGTGCTTAAAGATCTGATACATAAGAACCCAAAAAAGAGAGAACAAAAGAAGACATATTAAAATAGAGAAAGGAAATGATGAAGCGTCCTGATTTCCTTAAAAATAAAAATTCAACTTCTCAGGAAGAAAGCAGCATTAATGATTAATATAATTCTTAAAAATCTGAATAGAGAGGCTATATGACTAGCTTCCATGATCCAAGTAAAAAAGTAAAAGAGCCACCCTAAGAACTTATGGATAGACTAGCAAATGGCACTAAAGTAAAGGTAAATATCCTTTTAAATTTATGTAATTTAAATTTTCTCCAATGGTTAAGGAATGCATGAAAGAGCAGTATTTAAATTTGTTGATTGAAAGAAACAAAATTAAATCATTCACTGCTCGTTAGATGTTTGTTTTTATTTATTTTTTTATTTAAAATTTCATCTAATTTATAATTTTGTTTACCTAGGTGGACAAGAAAGAATATTTGAAACTAACAAATAAAAATTATGAGATGCTCCCTGAGGTTAAAAAAAGAAAAGAAGAAGAATAAAAGAAAGAAGAATACAGAAGGAGATAAGAAAGTGTAAAAAAATTATAGCAAGTAAATATTTTTAAAAATAAATTAAGCAATTTTAATTAGCTAATCTCAATCTTATTCAAAAATTGCATTTTTTATAGAAGCAATTTAAACGCTTTTTACAATATTAATTTCCATCAAAACCCACTGAATGAAAGAATTTTAAATTTAAAAAAATTTAATGAGCTTAGCTTTAGAAATTGTTTTTATCAGTTAATAATACCATTTTTTATGAAAAACTTAGAACATTAAGGAATCTTAAAAATTGAAGAAAAATTGAGTTTCTGAAAAATATAATCAATTAAATAGCTTTTATTGGCAAATTTAATTTGTTCATTTAAAGCCTTTTGAATACAAAAAATAAGTCATAACTAGTATGATGTATGTTTAAATGTAATTACATAATTATATCAAAATATCAATCAAAATTGAAAGTAATTATTGATGCTTATCCTATTTTATTTAATTTTATGTTTTTGCTTATTTTTTATTCAAATATAAATAAATTGAACAATAGTATATTAAGTTTCTACTTTAAACAAATTTCTGATATTTGTAATTTAAATCCTTTCTTACTAGGTAAGATATCAGAATAAAGTTATCAGTGGCTTTAAAATTACCTGCTTACTTTATTACTTAATAAGTGTATTTTGTTATTCTTTGGTGTTATAAAAATAAAATAACGTAAATAATATAGATTTATTTTTAAGTCATTATTTTAATATCAAATTTTATTTTTTTGATAAAATTTCTAAACAAGTTTTTATATAAATAATAGAAAATGAGTAATAAAAATAATATTTTATGATTTAACACTAAAAGTTGTTAAAATTTTTAAAAATATACTTTTGATCATAACTTATTTGTATTTAATTTCTATATTAGGTATCTTTTTTTACTTAATAAAATTGAAGATATTAAAAAAATATTTGATTTAATAGATTTTAAAATGTTAAATGAGTATTTTTTTAACAAATAAGTTAAAATTTTTAAATATTTCTAAATTTAATCCTAATTTTCTTTAAAAATAGTAATTTTGGAGTTTTTAAGCTATTTGTATGAACTAAATAAACAGCAAAGTACTAAATCAAAAACATTCAGTTAGATCATTAAAGTTTCATCCAGTTCTTTAGTTAGAATAGGATTAATGAAAAAATTAATTATTTTTGTGAGAAAAAATCATCTGATAAGGATGAAAAGAGAAATAAAATTTTTTTGGTATGATTGAAAATTTAATAGAATGAAAGTAAAATTATTTATTAATCTTATAACATGATTTCTTACTTAATTTATATAAATAAAAGATAAAAATAATACAATAATAATTTGTTTAGTAAAAACAATTGATCTTTTTCTCTAAAAATAAATACTAAATATGGATTAAAAGAAGGATAATAAATGATGAACTCATTCATTTTATTTAAATCTAAATCATAATACATTTTTAAGATTTTCATTACAGCATCTTGAATTTTCATTGAAATTATTAATAATTTTAAATGGAAACTGATCCCAATTTATTTTTTGTAATTTGGCTTTTAAAAAAATAAACAGTAAAATAAAGTTTTTAATGACCTAATCCTTTTGGTATTACTTGCATAAATTAAAAGATTTAACTGATTGATATCTTTACAGAGTATTTAACAAATATAATTTCATGCGAATTATAGAAAGAGTTTAGTTTGTTAAATAAATATAACAAAAAATGATAGGTTAATAAAAGCAACCTGAATATATTTGAATTGTTCTTATTTGTATGAAATTTAGACATTTAATATAAGACAAGAAATTTATAGTAAGGTTTGGTTATGTATTGATACAGAAATTCTCAAACAAAGAAAATAATCTGAGTAACTTTTATTCTGAAATTAGAATATTTTTTTATACTTGCAATTTTCAACACCACACAGTAAAAATTTCTTAAATAAAACTCCTTAAAGCTTTCATTCGGAAAGATTTAAAATAATTTTTTTAGTTTATAATTGTAAATAAGTTTTAATTACTTTTTGTTGGCTTTTCTTAAAAGATTTTTCTAGTTTGTTACTCTCTTTTGTTCACTTGAAAATAAGGCAAGCTCAAAAAATAGGTTCAGAATTCTTAATTTTTGATCTACAGTATTATGCTTACATAGATTAATAGATTGATTTTTTTTTAAATTGCTTATTTTAATCTAGATTTATTTCGATATTATACTAAGCGATTAAAGAGAGTTTCATACATTAAGACAGTTATACAGTAAGCTTTAAAAAAATTTACCACTTGATAAATTCATCGATATTTAGAGTTACTGACAAAATTAACAAAATTTAGTTAAATCTCCTTAATGAGTTAATCAAAATGGCTAAAATCTATTACAAATTTTCTATAGTACAAACTTTAAACTAAAAGACTTAAAGTTTTAATGAGTAAAAAACCTATGTAGGTGGTTAGATTTAAATATTTAACAGAAATAATTACCTAAAAGTAGAGAGGTTAATTTAAAAGGGTGAATGAAGTGTATTGTATTGTATTTTATTTTATTTACTCATAGGCAGAGATAAATCAGTTTGTAGCTATGATTTGATATTTGATTAACAAATACGATAAAATTTGATATGGTTTCTTTTTTCTTTTTTTTTCAATCAACGCAAGGAGAATCTTTTTTTATTTAAGGGGCGGGAACCTAAAAATCTAAAATAAAATTTAATCTAATATTTTGCATCAAAAATTTTTAAAGATTGATTGATTTATTTATTTATTTTGTAAGTCGTTGTCACAAAATAATCAAGGATCTTGTTTGATTTAAAGTAGAATCTATGATTAAATTAGTGGATTTGCTCAGTTTAGAGGTAAAATTTGAAAAGTGAATGAATTTTTTAAAATATTCTGTATTTTTCAATGAATTAAATGTTCTTGTTAAAGACTTTTATTTTCGTGCAGTAACTTTATCTATTTAAAGGTAAATATTTCATGTACTAGAAACCTAGCAAGAGTTCTAACTAAAATTAAACACAATTTTAACTCATTCGCACACTCTACTTAAACAAAAAAATGATTTTAGATTCAAAGATTTTTTGATGAGTAAAAACTAATTTCATGCTCAAAAATATAAAATTATTCAGATGTGAAAACAAATTTTTCTATTTTATTTCATATGAATCATATAGTAGAATTGATATAAACCGAGAATAAAATTTGATCTGAAGATCTTCTCTCAAAAATCATTGTAATTTTTTAATTCGTTGGTTTGAAGTGCTACTAGCTGCTAATAAACCTTATTACACTTGATTTACTTACCCTAATTATAGATTTTTATTAAATAAATTTTTATTTCAAACATTACAGACAATTCAATTTATTTATTTCATCACTTTCGTCTATTTGAGATTGTGATAGTTACTAGACGTCAAATATTTCATTTGAGCTTCTCTTTATCATTCGTGATGCCCTATATTCAGTTTGCTCCTTACATTAAAAAATTTCTTTAAATGAAAACGTTTGGATAAAGAACTGTTTCTGAAGGAGTGAGGGTGGGTAATTACGTACAAATTATTGATAGTGTCTTGATTAATCAAAAAATCAACTAAAGAAATAGAGTAAAAAAAGGCTTCTGCTTAATCAATTTTTTTTACAAAGAAGAAAGTAAAAGGCAAAAAAAAATCCTAGCAAAAATTCGAATACTTAGAGTAAATTTCATACAATTTGATATCCAAAAGACAAATTTTGATACAATTTAAGATAATGATGTGGAATTTGATTTATTTTCTGCTAAAAGGACAGAGGGCCCTCTATTGGATGAGGAGTTTAGAGCCTGCTGAGATGGAATTTATCCATTTTTAAACTAAAAAGGCTTCTTTATTTATTACATAAAACAAAGGCATATATATGAAGATCTTAGCCAGCTTACACTATATAGCAATTTATTTGATAAATTGCTCACAGAAGCAACAAAAATGCCCCCAATATTTACAAATTGCTTATTTTTTAGTTATTTGATTAATTTCCTTATTCAAAATCTAAACTGGTATTTTGGATTTAACTACATGTATTTATTAATTTGTATCGGATTTAAGGTTTAAAAAAATAATATTTGACTTATTTTTATGTTTGAAAAAGTCTTTTCATTTTATTAGCTTATTTTTAGTTTATTTCTGAAACTCAATAGGGCTTGATAGATTAAGGATCTGTTAGCGCATGATCTAAGGCTATCAAGAGAAGAAACTTTTCAAAAAGAATTAATTTTTCAGTGTGTAAAAAAATTTACTCATTCAATTAGGCCCTATATCTATCAATTAAAATAATTGATTTGTTTGATACAATCTATGGGGCGGGGGATAATATGAAGAACTCTTTGTATATATATTTGGGTGTGTGTTAATTTTTCGAAAGAATAAAAATAGAGTTTTAATATTTTTTTTTTGAAACTAGACTTAATCTTTTAAACTCTAACAAACAAGCAAGCAAGCCGTCAATCAATCAATCAATCTAACAAAAAAATAAACTACTTCATAATTTTTAAAGCTGTATTTATTTCTAAAAAAGATTTATTTTAATTATTGAAATCTCAGTACCGTTATTATTGAGACATTTTTAAATTGACCTTGATATTTTTACAATTTAGATTTTTTTAATTTGGAAACCAAAATAAAAAAATGGATAGAGAAAGAGAGTAAGATATTCTGATTTTATTAAATTATCTATCTGCTTAATTAGAAAAGTATCAAAGGTTTATTTGAAAAAAATGAAAGGACTACTGCTATTTGCACCTGAAAGATTGAAAGATAGGTCTGTAAATTAAATCAAAAGTCAGAAAGAGACTAAGAGATAGAGAGTGCCTATGAAGGAGAAGTTATTGAAAGGCAAGAGATAGGGGAGAAAGAAAGAAGAAATTGTTGTAAATTGAAACAAAAAAAAGATTAACAAAAAAAATGAATAATCAAGACAGCAATCAACCTATTTATCAATCAATCAATCAATTAATCAATCAATCTAATAAACCTTTTCTGATTGAATTGCTTAATTACCTTTAGTTTTTGATAAAGCTTTAAATGATGTATTGAATGAATGAGGAATCAGTATTACTTTAAAAAGAGGATTAGCTCCCTTCAAGAGTCGAGAAAGAAATTAACAAAAAAAAAATAACAAATAAAAAAAACAAAACAAAGTTAAAGGATTCTATTTTTTTGCAAAAAAAAAAAAAATACAAAAAATTTAATAAGAAATTTAAGTGAATCTATCAATCAATTCACAAAAACAAACAACAAATAAAGGCAAATATTAATACCTTATCAATTGATTATCACCTTAGTCAAATAACTGATACTCAATCCTTCTGAGTCGTTAACTTAATAAGATTTTAAAATAATAATAAGTACATCAATACTGTTAAATACTAAGTTATCTTAGGCTTTTATTAATCTCATTTTATATCTGCGGAAACCAGCTATTTGATTTTTCTATTTAATTTAGAGCATTTACTTCGATCAGGAATCAATTAATTAATCAATCAATATCTCATTCAAAGTACTTACTTATTTTGCTAACATTCAGTAGCAACAAAAAATAAAAATTCTGAAATTCTAAAGAAAAATTAATTAAGAAGGAGTCCTCCCTTAAAGACAATTTATCATCTCTAATTCAACTAAATCCTTAGTAATTAACCAATCTATTACTCTCTTCCCCACTTATAAGATAATAAATACTCTCATTAAAAAGGCAATCAATAACAAACTCATTTAATTAATACTTAAGAAAAACTAGTTCTTTTACTTGCTTGCTTAACACATTTTACAAAAATGAAAAACGAAATACTTCAGAGCCAAGTTCAGAAAAAAAGAAAGATCTTTATAGTTAAAGAAAAGCAATTCAGAAAGAAGAGTAAAACTATTACAAGTCCTACACACAATAGAGCTCGTCGCAATACAGAACCAGTACTTTCTGAGTTAGGAAAGATAAAAAGGTAAATCAGATTAACCCAAGAAAACTCGATGCGTAATTAGGTTCCACCCTATCCTTCATAAATAATGCGCTAGAGAGCAACATCAATCCCTTCTTCATACTAGCAGTATCAGCCAAACTACCAACACAGTGGTTCATTTGATTAAATTAACTCAATGCACTATCCTCATAACCCAATTTACTCTCCTCACCACTAATAATAGTAAGCTCCTTAAACCAGCCAATCAAATAACAACAATAACATCAGCTATCCAAATCATTTATTAAATCAAAATTCTTCTAGTAGCAGCAGTACTCACCTCACTAGCAGCTCTCTTACCTCCCCTACATAGAGTGGAGTTCCTGTTTACAATCCTGCAAACTAAAGAAATAGCTAACAACCTCCCTATCCTTATATAAATCCTCAGACTTAAACAATTAATGGAAACAGTAAGAATTTTGTAAATTCTTCTACTAACTCATACTAAAATAATGTAAAATAACAAAGTTTTCAATAAAATCCCCAAATTCAATATGAAAATAACGCAACCAAGAACCAAAACAACCATACTTCACCTTATATTAAGTAAAATAATAGCTGTGCTAACAGCATGAGTAGCAGTACAAATGCTCCATACTCTAATTCATCTCAGCAAGATTGTGATAATTCTATTTACCATGAAAAAGTACCAGCTTACAATAGTTCTGCACCCATGATTCAGAAATCAAATTCTTGGTGCGCTGTTGACCAACGCTGTCCCGATTAATGTAATATTTTACAGATATATCATATTTATTTTAAATTTTGATACCATTTTGATTAAATTACAAAGACTATTTCTTCTTCTTATTCTTCTTCGATTTTTAATCGAATCAAATTACTCTTTACATATGTTGATTGATAAAAACAAAAAAATCAAACAAATTATGATGAATAAATTGCTTTTAAAGATTTTTAACAAAAAAAAGTTTATTTTTTGATTTCCAAATGATTTGAAGCTGCTACCTATACCCTAAATATACAGAAAATCTTTCAATTTATTAGATTTTATTTTTTCACGATTAAGCTTCAAAAATCAATTGCTAAATTTGGAAGAATCATAAAATTTAGGTTAAAAATTAATTGCTTATATGCGTAGATAATTTTTAAGCCTAATGAAGATGCAATTTCTTATTAAAAATTATCCATCCAAAAAATTTTTAAATACTACCAGCAAATAAATATTAAATTTTCTTTAAATGACAAAACAAAAACTAAAAGGCACTTGAAATTTATGCACCAACAAATAGATTTCTTTGAAATTTTTTTTTAAAAAAAATTTATAATTTTAGTGCTTTTTAAATAAGAAATGTCCTTAGAAAGTTCCTAAAAAATTAAATGATTGCTTATAATTAAATTTTACCATAAGTATTCTTTTATAGCAATAAAATTAAATTTTATAATCATTTCAGAATGCTAATTTGCGCTTTAAAAATTTCAATAGTCTTTGTATAATAAATTGATTCAAATAATAAAATTCCTTTAACTAAAATAGGCAACATTTACAATGAACCTCCAACTTTCTAACATGCTCAGTCAACTATTGTACCACCTTACACAAGCCATAATGATTAATATAATGCCAAGTATAGTTCTCAATATAACCCTCCTTCATCCAACTAATACAACTATCATGCAGCATATAAAGCTAATATATACTCAAAAGGATCTCTATACAATAATAACCAGTATAACAATGGCTACAGTTATCCAAATAACGAAAACTAATAAATTCAGAATACTCCTTCTACCATAGCTTCTAGAACTAGCTAATCACCTCATAATGCTGGCGTGATTGATAGCTTTGAACACGGATAGAATCTTTATCATTAAGATAACATAGAGCAAGGACTATAAGATTTCTTCATTGATACTAAACTTGCTAATGATTAAGAAAATGAAGATATTTATGCAAATTCTCACAATATCCCTATTAATAACAACAATCTTGTCAATAACAATTATATGGATGATTTATTTGATAATAAAAACTGCTTTGATGATGATAACGATATAAATAACTGCATGAATTAATTTAATTCTAGCACTAACTAACAATACAACATGCTTAGCAGCAATTTCGGAGACTATAATGCTTATCCTGAATACTCATGAAAAAAATATGACCTCTCTCCAAATATTTAAAAAAAATGAATATATAATAACAACAAAAACAAAATTACTACTTTATATCAAATAATATACAATTTTAAAAAGTAAAATGAAATATCACAAAAAATAAATAAATAAATCGTCTCATAGACAACTAAAAAATAAGTATAATATATACAATAAAATATTGATACACGTAAACAATAATAACAATAGCAACAACAACTATTAACACATAATAAAAAAGTAGAAAAATAGTGATTAATTATTAAAATTTTTCTTCATCAATCACAAGAATCTATTTAAGTCTTATTCGAACTGATTGGGATCATAATACATACTACTTATTTAATAACTAACTCTATTACAAATATATTAATTATTTTAATCTTAATTAATTAACAAAAATCTTAAATAAACTAAGCAATTAACTATACCCCAACATAAATATTAATAACTATATAAATTAAAAATATAATCAAATTAATTACTATAAATAAATAAAATAAAATAAATAAATTGCATCCTTACTTTGTAATCTCAACATAAATAAATAAACTTACTCATACTACTAAATGTGAATTAGTTTTACTATTTGCACTCTATATTTTTATTATTACTCTTAAAAATTTATTGTTGATTTCACTCATCTTTTAATCTAATGAATATAATATAATTTGCATATATTAAATAAAATTGTAAAAAAAGTAATCAAGCATGAAGTCCTTTTATTTTTTGATATTCTAATTTAATTATAATAATCAGATTTAATTGATTCTAATTAATTAATTCATTATCAAAAATAGTAACTAAATCTAGTTTAATTCTAATATAATCACTATTAGTTGCTTAATGATTTATTGATCTATAATTATCTTTAATTTGGAGTATGTTTATAAAGAAAATATATCTGTTGGTTTAGATATTTAATACTTTTAAATAAGGTAAAATCATAATAAACATTAAATTTATTAAATGTTTAACAAACAATTTTGAATACATTGAGATATTCTTAAAAATTAATAATATTCTCAAATTAACATAAGTCCTTCTTTATAGTAAAATCTATGTCTATTTATCGATTTTAGATTTTTTGTTTGTTTGTTTGTTTGGTAAACTAATTAAAAGCAAAGACACTACTGCCAAATATTAACAAAATATTTAAAATATTCATTAAATTAATTAAGAGGTTTTTTATTTATTTATTAATGTATTTTTTACAATCTTATTAATTTATTTTTAATAACATCATTTAATTAAAATGAACTTATTAGAGAAAAGTAATAAAAAGAGAAATGCAAGCTTTAATTAAAAGATACTCAAATATTAACAAAAAAAATAATTATATTTTGAATAATATTAAAATAAATTTCAGTAATAATACAATTGAATTTAGAGATTTGATTAATTACATAGTCATTGGAAATAATACAATATAGTAATTAATTATTAGGAGCAAAAATTATAATTTAATAAAGTAAACTCTTTTCTGTTAGAGGTTTAATGACTTTTGGTTATAAAATTTGTTTACTTACACACTTTAATATGAAATATTCTTTTTATTTTCTTGATCATTTCAAAATTTGTTCAACGCAATTTAATTGAGTGTAAATTTTAAAACATGATAATAAATAAATAAATAACTTGGATTAAGTGATACCTTTCTATAATATGGAATACTTAAAAAATACAATAAAAGGAGTAAAAAATTATGACTATATAAGTTTTTGTTTTAGATAAATAAGAGACTATTATAATATTAATTTATTAAATCCCTAATGAGTATGATTATTGACTTCTAAATCGCATCCTTTGCAATTATCTTTAAAATCTTTGCTTACAAGCTTAATGGATCAATTTAAAACATAAGTAAAAATACATCAAAAATAAATGAAATTTTGCTACTTTAGTAGCAATATTTAATAAAATTAAATTAAAAATTTAACTGGCTGATAGATTTTAAAAATAGCATTTAGCTTTTAAATTTTCCTCAAATAAAAATTTCTATGTTAATTTTAAATATTTTTCATTTATTTATGCTCAAAATATTGATTAAATATTTGCTTTAATAATAGTAACAAAATATATGAGCCTAAAGCAAAATTTTTAGTTATACTGAATTTTTTATAAAAAGATTTTAATTTTATGTAGAATATTTAAATGAATTCAACTTTTTCTAAATATTTCTAGCCATAAATTTTAGTAAAGGAATAAAAATATGTATTTTGTTGTAAGCTCCTTTGAGAAAAATAGTAAAAATAATGTAATTAAGGATTTATGAAAGAAAAAGTAAATATATATGTATGAATTGTATGTAAAAATTTGTATTTTTTAATTGCTACTCTTAATTTTCAATATTTTATTTAATGAACTCATTTTTTTTCTAATAGAATTTATAGCATTTAAAAATTGATAATCTATTTAAATGTATTCATTTTTAACAATAATTCTATTTGAATATTGGATTTGATATTTCTTATGAATTAATTCCTCTTCTATTTAAGGTAAATTTCACCAGTTTTTGGTTTACATTTCAAAATTAAATTATTGATTATAGGTAAAGATAAGAAAATTTTTGGGATTGAGCATTACTATATTGGAAACATGTTCTTTTTAAAGTAGGTTTTTTATATTATTTCAAGAGTCTTTGCAATTAATTTTTCAAAAGGTTACTAGAATTTTATATAGATTTTTATCAATTATGCATGTTTGCACTCTTTCTAGATTAAAATTTTTGACTAAATTTAGAAATAATTATATTTTATTGTACAATAAAACTTCTTTAATGGCTTTTAATATAACACCAATTTAACTTTATAACGAATTAAATTATTTTTAAAGCAAAATCATGATTTTATTTATCTAATTTTACCTAATAAATATGAACAATAATTTTTCTATCTTTTCTAATAAAATGCATTTTTTCCTTTTCTCCGCATACAAAAATATAACAAACAAAGATCATTTACATTTATTTCTATTTTAAAATTAAAAGTTTTAAAAAAATTAAATATTTTGTTAAATAGATTTTTATTACTTAAAAAATATATCATTTAAAATAAAATTTAATTTAATTAGTAACCAGCATCTGGTTACATTTTCAATAGTACAAGCCCAAATATATTTTTAATTGATGTAAATAATTAAAAATATGTTGAGAATTCCAAATATAGGAATTATCAATCAACCATGATAATTTAAATTTTAACTTTAAAAAAAAATAGTGGGCTTTAATTTTAATCAATGGTGTTTGAAGTACTTTTCTTTTTACGATAAATAATAAAATGAAGTAATAATAATCTATTTTCAGAAACTTGATGGAATTTTATATAAATTTAACTTTACAAATAGTACTATTTTTCTCAATCTTCTTTAAGCAATTTAATTTTATTTTTGCATCAAAAATAAACTAATCGAGCAATAAAATACCACATAAAGCAATAAGAAATTGTCTAAATATTCTTAGACTTAATTAATTTTTTAGATTATGCAAATTTAACATAAAAGCTCATTGATTAAATTTTCATTTGTTTCATTTTTTTATCATCATTTTCTCTTTTTCAAATAATTTGAACATAATCTCTACATTCAATAACTTTAAGTAAAAGGATATGGAGCAAAATCTTCACTTTCTTCGATAGACTTAGGGATCAAATAATAGTATGGTGGCTTAATGGACATCTTTACTAAAAATTTATGCTAAAATTTCTAATCGTTATGCTCTTTTTAATCTGTTGATAAAGTAAACCCTTAATTCTCTAGTACAAATAAAATTGATTGATCACAGTAAGCAACTTTATATAAAGAGGGTTGAGCATAATAAATTATATGTTTAAAATTTTCTATAAATTGCACCCTATCAATACCAATAGAAGCATTACAATAATTCCCAGCTTATTCTATCTAAAATAAAGGAGATTCTAAGGTAGTTAATTCTCTTTAGAAATTTATGATTTACATTTTTAATATTATTATAGTACTATGATCACAGAACTAATCTTATTCTTAAGGTTGTTCGTTTTCGCCTCCTTCTTTTAATCTGCTTTTTTTTGATCCATAAGCTTCTTTATCCTCTCTATTTTTAAAGGAAATTTGATCATACTCACCTCCTAAAATGATAAATTCTTAATCAGAGATCCAAAATGATGAAAAACTTTCAACCCCTTCTATCAAACAAAAAGAAATTATTTCCCATCTATCTGTATTTTCATTTAATCTTTCTATTTACTAGACCTTGATTTATTCGTTTGAACCACCAATTATATAAACCTATTTATTGATTTATTTATTTTAGCAAAAAATTTAAAATGGTAAATAAAGTATTTAGAACGGGTAAGGAGAATCTTATAGTAATAATTAGATAAATATTAAAATTCCTATAAATTTTTTATAGACCAGCATGAAGTTAGTTTGAAATCATGTTTTAAACAGAAATAGTTTCTTCATTTTTAGAATTTTTGTGCTGGAAAAAAAAATGATCAATGTAATTTAAAAAATTTTTCTGAGTAAATCGTAAGATTTGTTATTAGTACGTCTTTTTTCGGGTATAGAAATCAGTAGTGTCTGTATGATTTATCAACAAATAAGAAGCAAATCTAATTGATTTGCGGAAATTATGCCAATAAAAATGATTAAAAAAATAGAATGAATATTTTAACTAATTCATTTTTAATTTTTCCCCCAGTCAGCAAGATTGTAATCTGTAATAAAATACAAACCTTAGAATGAGAGTATTTCTTTTTTAATCTTTTATTTTAAAATAAACTAAAATGGATATTAAATTAAAGGGTAAGGATATTCAGAGCTTAAAAACTTTTTAATCGAATAAATTTACCTTAAATAATTTTTTATTGAATAAAATATTATCTTTTAGTCGATAAAAATAGATGGCAACCTTAAGTATTTATTTAAATTTATCAAAAGGATGCTGTTTGGTTTATGGGGGAATATCAACAAGGTCTCAGATAATTTTTTATCCCTTTATAACCACAAATTTATTTTAGTGTTTTTATTTGCTTCTAAAGCGATTTATCCCCCAAAGATAAAATACAAAAAATAAAGTTGAAAAATTTTAGAAATACTCTCAGATTATTAAATCAATACTAATTTGTTATCTAGCTATTTTAGTTTTAGTGAAGATTTAAATAAAAAGTGTAATGTAAAAATGTCATCATTTTTTTGATTTTAAAATTTTTTAAGTACTTGTCTTAAATAATACAACTTTCTTTTTATTTACCTTGTTTTAATAAATTGATGCTACACTTGATTATCTTGGAAAGTTGAGTCGAGGTAGTGTTTCCCATTGATAGCTCTTTAAATTAAATTTTTCACAACTATCTAATATTGTTGTGAGGTCATTGCAGCTTCCTTCAAAAGAATAATTTGCATCATCTTGCTTTTACAAATTTTTGTAACCCCTTGGTTTAATTAATAAAAAAAATTAAAATCTGCTACAAATTTGGTTGAAATTCATTGAGCTATTAGTTATGTTTAATCATAAAACAAATACCTTCCAGCAAATACATAGACAAAACCTGTAGAATATATTGAGCAATGAAAAAACCTTGATTCATTCATGCTGCTTACTTTTTCTAAGGTATTTGTAAAAGTAGAGTAAATAAAGCAATCTTTTACAATTTGATTGTCATTTTAGCTCAATCCTCCACTAACAAATACTTTTCCATCAAATATGTTGCAAGCATGAGAATATTTAGCTGTTTAGTAATCTTAGACTTTTTATTACAGATAAAAAGAGTAAATGTAAATTAAGTTAGATAAAATATTTAATATCTCCTTATGAACTATCTTAAAGAGTAACTAGTTCATTTTCGAATTTAAAATATCAAAAAAATTTATTTTTAGCAGCTTTTTCTAATAAATTAAAGTGCACTGAACAATTATTTGGTGTCTTTTTATAAAAGAGCTGCTGAAATCAATTAAAGTATTCATGCTAAAATATGATCATTTTATTGGTAAAAAAGTTAATTAATTTAAAAAATTTTTACTAATGTTTCCTGACAAAGCGATTGGTTGTTTGTGATTTAATTCAAGAGACTTTAAATTTAAATAATATACTCCAGATTGACCAAATATATTAAGAAATGCAGATTCTTTGAGTGTTGGCTGTGATATATTATTAAAAAAGTTTCCATTTGCTAGGCTTCCGCCAAACTCACTTAAATCACTTTTTATCAAATGACTATACAGGATGTTAGTATCTTAATTTTTACATTTAATAAACTGAGAGTAGACTTAGTTCTTGCCATTTTCTTAATTTGATTCTAGCATAGTTATTTTTAAAACGATTATTTTATGGATAGCTAGATAGAAAGGGTGATAAAAACAAATAGAAAAAAGTAATTTAACATTTCTTAGATGTCAAAATAAATTTTTATCAAAAACTCATTTCCCAATTTCCCAGAGTTAGTTAAATAATAAAAAAAATTACTTAAAATGCCTGTGATTTTCTCAAGATCAAACTCTAAATTATATTTTCCACCTAACAATAAAATTTTATTTTTATAATTAAACGCATGAAAATGTGATCTTCCTGTATTCAACTTTGATTTTGATTCGTGTAAGCTAAAATCATTTACATTTAGAATGTATATCTGCTTTGATTTTTTAATCTTTTGACCACCTAATATAACAATTTCATAAAAATTTTAGGTTATCATACTCAGTCCCTCCATCTTACTAGGTAATTTAACAGGTAGTATTTTCCAATCTTACCCTTCAAACACTTCGATTGAATCTAATAGATCTTAGTTGTGAGTTCCTCCACTGATATAAATTTTTTAATTTACATTACAAGCTGCAAAATTATATCTGTTTATAGAAATTAATTTAAATATTGGTTTGTTTGATGAGTTTTACTAATTGAATTTTTTGTATTTTTTACCTTGGTTAGTTAATTGGTGATGTGAATTCCCATTTATCTTCTAAGTAATTGTATCTTTCAACTGTTTGTAATGCTATATTTTGGTGAAAGTTTGTTCTTCCTGCAATAGCTAGAATATAATTATTTTGAACAACCAACTAATGATTTACTCTAGGCTGGTTCATATCTTGAACATAAGAAAATTATTAACTATTAGTGTCATAAATTATAACCTTTTTAACTGCATTCCCAGTAATTGATTTCTCCTCAATCCCACCTACCAGCAATATTTTTTAACTGCGAATATTAATGCACTTACATTACCTGTAAAAACAGGGAAATTAAATTTTTCCAGCTTTAATCTAATCGTCACTCTTAGAGTTTTTGAAATGATTAATATGTTAATATTACTATTAATTAACGTTCAATAAACTAAAATATTGGCAGCTAACAGAATATGTCAATACTTTATATTCTCCTTAATCTGTAATCACAAAAACATAATAATAATCATCAAAATTGCATAAATCTCTATTTAGATTAATTTAATATTCATTTAATATAATGTCTTAATCCTTAAGATAACCTCTTGAAATTTAAAAGCATTAATTTGGAGTTTTATCATATATTTAATTTGTTTTTTCAATGAAATTATTAAGTTAACTTATATTTTGTAAACATTTTGTTTAAATAAAATTTTATTTCTCTAAAAGACAGAGAAACTCTTCAGAATTTTTAACAGTAAATTAACTGACTAAAGGCTGTGAAGAAATTCCTACCTAACTTGAAATATCGTCTTCTATCTAAATCACTATCTCAATACTAAATTCAAGCACATTAAATAATAGCAAATAACTTTAATTTAATAATAAGTATATGATTAAATCTGAACAAACACAATCATATGAAATAATTTTATTAAGCTATTTGTTAATTTTGCTTAGCTTAAAAATATTTTAAATAATCCTCCATTCATTTGTATTTTAAGAATAATATTAACAAATATTTTAAGAAAAATAGTAGACCAACCCTGTTACTTTGTTAAAATGTAAACAGTATATTTCAGAAAAATCATGCATTTATGAAGTACTGTAACAAATTTCATTATTAAAATCAATTATAAAACATCTTTTTTCCTTTATAGAAAGTTTAGTAACTACTAACACTTTTCCACAAGTTAATTCAACTATTTGAATGATTTCATCTAAAATTTTATCAAGTTTTACTGATTTTAAGATTTAAGATCTATTTTCATCAAATATTTGTAAGATGTCTTTACAAACTTCAATCGGATAAAAATTTTTTACTTTTATTTTTATTACAGTTAAAATGTTAACAAATTTGCAAAAAATTTAGAAAACAGATTTACCCCCTGCATCCATTTCAAAATATCTTTAACTTGTTGCATATCTCATCAAAGACTTCCCATTAAGTTCTTAAGGTAATTTTATACAATTTGTATTAAATATATTTATGTCAGATAATGTCTGTAATAATATATTTTTATTACTATGATTCAAAATATTTATTTACTTTTCATAAATATTAAAATAAATAATGTTTTTCCCATACTCTTAAATTTCTAAATACCCTATTTCTTACAATTTATGATTTTATAAATTAATTTTCCATATGCTTTAATTCAATTATAACTAGTTAAACTTAATATCTTAATCTTCATCTGCTTCATTTTCACTGTCATTATCATCATTATACATACTAAGTATAATTACATTTTAATTATCTTCAGTAATTAAATACGGGTCTCTTATCTTAATAAAACTATTTTCAAGAATAATTAAATCCCATTTTAATGTATCTTAATTAAATATCTCAAAAGAGCAAAGGTCTTCTTTACTTTAAAAAATACATTAATATATTTTATAATTTTTTAAATTAATAAATTACCCATCATTGCCACCAAAAACATATATTTTACCATTCACTTATATCATTCCTTGAGAAAATCTAGGTATATTGAGTTGAGATATAAACTACCATTTTTTTAAAGTAAAATCATAAGTTTCACAACAGCTCAACACTGATGATTAATCATCTCCATATATCCTAATTATTTTTACAAATTTGTTAATAATTAAAGTAAAGAAATAAATTTTATTAAAAAAACTACCTTCCTCCAGTAACTATAATTTAATTGTTAAAATAACATGATGAATGATAAAATCTTTTTTGCTACAAAGAAGCTATCTAATTTATTTAATTTTAATGAGGATTATATATATAACAATTAGGATATATAATTTGCTCTTCTAAGTCTACTCCTCCAGTAATAAAAAAGCATTAATTAGGCAGTGAAGCAATTGATAAATAACTTAATTTTTACATTTAATCTTATACTTATTGCTCTTAAATAATATTTTATTTGTAAAAATATCTTAGTAGTTATCCTTCTCCAACTAGTAGAACAAAATCTTGTATTTCAAATTAATAAGCAATATCTCCTTAAATGTTTTCTATTTTTAAAAGTTGAAATTAATGAAAGCTTTACAAAAATCTATTTACTCAAATTATAATTGAAGGTGTTCTCGTTAATTTATAATGATGGAACTTTCTCCCAATCAAACTTAATACTTTCATCAATGAGTTATTAGATATTTAAATTTTGCTGATTTTTAATAGAAATTAAGCATAAACTCTCAGCAATTACATCACCTCTTAGGTTTTTAAAGTAAATAGTATCTGAAAAAGGAATATTTAACTATTTTCCTAAAATTTATTTACAACTTATTTAAAATATTTTATGTTTATTAAATGCTAAATATAAGTTAATTGTGAATTCATTCTAAGGAACAGGATTTTATAATTAAATTAAAATAGGACTATCTAACTTGCAATTTCTTTAATCTTTTTTAATTATTCCTATCTGTGTCTTTATCTCATTTTATAATTAGCATTAGACACCAACAAATGCATATCCGATGACATCTTGATTAAACTAAATGCTTTTAAAATTAAATTCAATATAAAGATTTGACAAAATGCTGTTCATTTATTGCTTCTAAACAAGTAATTTAATTTAGCGTATCCCAGTTAAAAATTATAATTAAAGATTTGTTTTAATTAGATTTTGAAAATTTTAAAATACTTTTCAAAAAGAATTTATTTATTTATTAATTATCAAGTTAATTAAAATATGTACTTATTAAATTTGATTATAGAATATCAAAAACAATTAAAGCACATAGTATTAAATAGAATTTCATAATAAAAACGAATAAGCATATAATTAATTTACATTTTATCATCAAAATATTATTTAGAAAGACAAAAAAAAAAGATATAAAAAAGAATCAAGAATGTTATAAAATAAAATAAATTATAAATAAAATAACATGTAATTATTATATAACAATATTTAATATATGAAAAATAGAAATTTCTATCAATAATTATATGAGTTAAAATTTAATTATATCTTATATTCTCATTAATTAATTAATCTAAACAATAATAAAAATAATAATTGCACCTATGTTGACTTTTATATTAACTCTCCCTTAAATTGAGATTAAAAGCATACTTATGAGTTAAATTATTATAATATTGAATAGAAAGGAACTAAATAAATCTTAATAATATTCTTAGCTTCAATGTTATTTCTGTTCAATATTAGATATATTTAACAAACTTTGTAAACTTTGTGTGCATTTATTAAAGAGACGAATAGATTATTAAACAGGCTTAGTGCGGTATTATTATGTTAACTATATTTATAGATTATTAGTATAAAATTTATATTATTTGAAATGTCTGATAATAATTATTATTTTATTATAGGTTCATTATTTAATTAATTATTTATTTATTTATTTATTTTTTACTTATAAATTAAACTAAAAAGCTTTCACTTTTTCCTTGCTAATATCACCAAATTAAAGAATAAATGGTAAAAAGTAAGTAGGCATATAGACCTACTCACTCTGGATAATCGTGTAAAGCTCATTAGAATTGAAATATATATTTATTTAGTGCTGAGGGGAAATATGTATTAATTTAATTAATTAATTAATTCAAATTTAATTACTATTTATTAAGGTTGGTTAATATTTTTTCTAAACAATATATAATTTAAAGTGGCAAGCTCTCTTGATAAATAATCAACTATTATTCTTTAAATTAATCGATGAGTTTAAGTAATTATATAGGATGGCATGCATAGATTTCAAAAATCTAATTCACTCAAGAAAATTTCACGTTAGATTAAATTAAAAGCTTATTTAATTTAGTCTGTTGTTCCTTTCATTAACAAACGTCTATACTAGGAATCTTAGAAATCTTTTTCCTTTATTTTTATTTTCATTAAATAAAATAAATAAATTCATTAATTAATTAAATAAATATTTACATCTTCAAAGCAAATCTTTTAGCATCTTGAAATATCTTTGAAACTTTAAATGAATTATTTTTCCAATTTGTTGGCTACTTTTATAGGAACTAACAGCCTAATTTTTCCTTCGTATTCATCAACACTAATTTTCTTTTATAATTTGAAAAATATATTTAAAGAAAAATTAAAAATGAAGCAATTAAATAACTCAAAAATATTTTTAAAATAAATAAATAAAAAAATCAAACTCATCAAATAATTTAATATTTGTCTATGCTGACTGAATAAGTAAAACAAATTTGATACCTTCTTTTAATCTTTCTCATATCTTGGATCAGGAGAGTATCTATCAGCTTCTTTTTCTCTCTTTCTTTATCTATTTTTGTCTTTATTTTAAGAGCGTGATCTGCTTCTTGATTTGCTCTTCATTTTTCTATAATCACTACTATCTTTTCTCATTCTACTAGAAGGAGACAACATTCTTTGATCTCTCATATTATCTCTTTAATTATCCCTCATATTATCTCTTTGATTATCTCTATTGTCTCTTTAATTATCTCTGCTATCTCTCATATTATCTCTCATGTCACCTCTCATGTTATCTCTCTAGTTCATGTTCATATCTCTTTAATTGTCTCTTTGGTTATTGTATTTGTTTTAATTTCCTTGGTTGTATGGATGATTCATTTAGTTATTGTTATTATATTAGTTATTCATTTTATTGTTATTTTAGTTGTTGTAATTCATTCCCATATTGTTGTTATTACCTTAGTTTCCATAGTCATCTCTTTTATTATTATTCATATTGTTATTATTCATTCCACTGTTATTCATATTGTTGTTATTGCCGTTGTTATTGTTATTGTTGCTGCTACTTCCTCCTCTAATAAAATTTTCAGCTAAATATAATTAATTAAATAATAAATAAATATAAAATAAAATAAATAAGTTTTTGTCAAATTTACTGTTTTTTATTGACGATTCTTGGTCTTACACTGAGTTTTTAAATTGATTAACAAGGTTATCGTTAATATTCTTTCCACTAATCAAAATAGGACCACCATTTTTAAAAATTTCTAACTATTAAAGAATCAAAAGGCATGCATCTACTTTGCAAGCTAAAGCACCAGCTATACTTATTAAACATTCTCTCTAGTCTCTATCTTTTTATTTGTCGCTCATAATTTTAATTTAAGCACCTTTACTTTTTGCTGCGATATCTTTAATCATGCAACCTCCTATTTATTTTATTTAAAATAATGGTAAATATTAGTAAAATTTTATTTTAATTTACCTGCACCAATAAGCTTAGTAACATATCTGTTAGGAATAAGAAGGCGAAGATAGTAATCTTGCAAATCATTAGGATTTTAGTTATAAAATTGATCAACTTTTTCAAAGAATTTCATGCTAGAAGGGAAAATATCTTGTAATTTACCTTTAATAGAGCAAATTATATCAGTTTTTTTGAGTTATCTTTATTTTCTATCTTCGTAAAATTTGAAGCTCACTTTAAAATCCTTTTCTAGATTCCTAATAAAGTCTTTCTTTTATTCTAAATATTTTTTTACTTTATTATTTATGACGTAGCGAGCTTTTGATTCTTATTCTTAGTAGTTTACGGGTTAAGGTTCCTTTTCAATTTGTGACACTTTAGGAGATCTTTCTTCAATAATTTAGTAGATAAGCTTAATAGCGACAGCTACTTTTTTATACTCACCATCAATGCGAATTGTTCTAGATGTCATTTTGTTAATAGGCTAGTTTGCAACGACTTTAGTATTTGATTCGTTCATGATTTAGTTAATTTATTTACCTTTAATCCCAATAACAAGGCTCACCATGCCTTTTTTTTTATAAAGATTTAGTTATTAATGTTAGATTAGTTTTTAAAGTAATTGTTTGATAATTAATTTATTTATTAGATAAAAAGTATTGCTTCTAAACATGCTGCTTATTTATTGAATATAAAACCAAAAATAAAGAATTAATTAGATCTAGAATTCCAAAAATAAATGAATCGATGACTAACTAACTAATCATCTTTTTCTATTTATTTCTTTCTTTCTTTCATATTTTATTATAATTAAAAGTTCATCATTGTAGTTAATAGTTTAATTAATAAATAATCCTTCTTATTCTTTTTAAAATATGTAAATTGTTTATTATTATTGTTATTATTATATTACCATTTGGCACAAGACAAATAGCTGTGAAGCCTTTATCCTTATCTTCACTCATTCTATCATAAACAAACTTAAATGCCTACTGCAATGCTTCGTATTTGGGTTGCTATTCCTTATCTATGAAACGAACAAGCACTCCGTTGAGATCAGGAATGCTAAAAGACTTATCAATCTTGATTTCAGAGATTTTGGAAGCTTGTTGAACTGCATCAACGAATTGCTTCTCATCCTAAAGAATTATATCCTTTTGTTCGTTTTCAAAGAAGAGATCGTAATCGAATATCTTTTTACGATCATCTGAAATTTGGTTGTTTCCTTCGCTGTGAGAAGCAGCATTATTGATTTCCATGTCGTGATCTTGGTCGTGCTCCATATTATCTTCGTTGTAGGAGCTATTGCTTCTAGAGCAACTTTAATTGCGGCTCTAACTTCGTTAGCTATTATGACTTTTTTTATTATTTCAAAACATAAAGTTATTATTATTATTGTCAGGGAATACGCTATTTCGTGAATGTAGAAAGTAATTATTTTTATTAAGTGATACAAAAAAGTCAGAATGCCAAAGATAGCCTTTTAATTTGATTACTATTAAATTATTAATTCATATGAATTGGTTGACGCAATGAAATTTATTTATTTGCGTTTTGGAGGTTAATATTATTTTATTCTTAATTTTAAATAATAACTAAGGAAATTTTTATTGTTTTGTATAAATTTTTAATTCATTCATTTATTCATGTTTGTTTTCTATTCTGGCAGGTGATTTATTTATTTAATTATTGTTTGATTGATTGATTGAATTAATTATTGTTCGACAAACACCCATTTTCTTCACCCTTTTTAGTTTTGGAGGAGACTTCTAGTTTGCTAATATGGAGAGTGGGAATTATAAGTTTATAAAATAATTAGATGAACATATAATGAAGAACTTTTTGATTGAGTTAATTTTATTGGGTTCTATCTCCATGATAATTAATTTATTTATTTATTTATTAACAAAGGTTTCATCTGAGCAATTTATAATTGTTCTCTCAAATATTATTATTGAATACTTTGTCCTTATAATTTATCAATAAATCTTTCAGGTTTGAACGAAAATAGGACAAGTAGAAGAACAAATAGAGTTGGTAAAAAGGGTGAGGATGTGGGTAGAGAAGACGAGAAAGACAATCAATATCGATGATTATTAAAATTGGTTTGTTTAAATATTGTTTATGATATATTATTACTTATATGACTCCAAAGAATCTTTAGATTTAGAACGACTGCGGTCGTATTGGTTGTTTTCATCAGAGTTTTCATCTAATTTTCCTTGATTATTTGAATAGTTGTCTTACATTTTTCAATAATCTATCTTATCTTCTTAAGGTGTGTTGGATGGATGGATGGATGTTTGGTATGTTAATTGGAAAGGTGATTTATTCTTTATTTCAGTGCCTTTTACTACTTATAAAACTTAACCTAACTTTTTTTGTGATTAATTACTTGATTTGATTTTATTATCTTCAATTATTATAATTTGTTTTTTACCTTAACCCTTTTATTAATATTTAGATATAATAATTAAAAATATAAACTATATTATAGTTTTCTTTCTTTTAAATACTTCTGCAAGCTATTCTTTCTTTCTTTTTCCCTCTTTATTCTTACCAATTTATTTATTTTATTACTTTCAATATAGATGACCTTTCTGTCTAACAAATTATTCAAGTATATATCAATTTATATATTCTTTAAATAAAAATCTTTTCTAACCATAGTAATTTCAAAAACTATTATCTTATCTTGCTTTCTTTATGCTTTTAAATAATAAGTCAATATGGTGATATTGACAATTTTAAATAAATATTTGAAATTTAATTTAAATAAGAGAATAAAATATATTATTTTAATGCTTAAATATCTTAATAGATTTGTAGAAATCAAAATTATAAATAAATTATGATAAATAAAAAGTACTTTTAGTTATTTAAGTTATTAGAAATAATATGATAAAACTAAACTTGAAACTTATAAATGACTATTTGAAGTAAAAAATATTTTTTTGACATTTAATTTTTAAAGATAAATATATGTACTATTTTCATCATAGAAAAATAATAATCTTTTTTTAGCTTTTAAATAGCAAATTTTTTTAATTTAATAATCTATAATAATAATTTAATTAATATAATAAACAAAAATTGTTAATACATTATTCCTTATTTAGTAAGCTAATTATTATTTTATTGAAAAAAAAAATATTTTTTCTAACAACTCAATAGAAAAACGTAAATTCTAAAGTTAAAAATAAGTGCAATTATATAATCAATCCAGATCTTCCTCATTACTATCTTTAATAAAACAGGGTAATCAAAAATTCAAGCTTTCTCTAAAACAAAATAAAAAATATTTTAGAGCTAGAAGGTATTGGAAAATACATAGCATGCATAGTATTTAAAATAAATTTCTTAATAAATAAAATTTTGAATTAAGACTTTTAAAGCTTGTGAAAAATAAAAAATAAGAAATATTATTATTAGACTATGAATAGAATATCAGAAACAAAAATTAAGTATAGATTCTAGGATTTCGGAAGAAAATATTATTATGAGAATATTCTAATTTTTCGCTAAAAATGTAAAATAGATAATTAAGTTTAATAGTTAAATAATTAACTAAAACAGATAAAAATAATATTAATGACAGGAATAAATTTAGCTTCACCAAAAAACATAATATTAAAAAGCACATCATATTTAATTTTTATAAATGAGCTGCGTAGCAAAAAGTTAGGTGAAATTTTGAAGTTATCAGACACTCTTTATTTAAAATACTAAGAGCTACATCAATCAAGTCTGATTTAATTTTTTAATTTATGTTTTGCAAAAAAAAAGAAGATTAGTATTTTCTCTAAATTTTAGACATCAAATCAATATAAATAGCATAAAAATACTTAAATTCAATTAATTTTTTAAAAATTTTATAGCATGAAAAAAGAAAATTCAAGCAATATTCGAGCTATGGAAGTTGAAAAAATAAACGCCTTCCAACAATCAATAAGCTCTTAAGCTATCATTGAGAATCTTAAATCTCAAGAGATCAGAGAGAGTCTTTAACAATAGGCTAAACCACTTGACTATATTTTTTAGAATCCAGTCTAATACTCAGTATTAGAAGAAGCTATTTAATATTTTTAGATGCATATGAGGGAAAATCACATTTTCCCTTCCTAGGACGAATACAAAAGATTTCAAGATAAACTCGTTAAAGTTATTGGTAGTAGACCTGACTTTAAAGAGAAATACTAATTTGAATAATCTATAAGAGATTGCATATCTGTTTTCATCATGGAATATCAACTCATGTAGAACTATCAAAATTTTTTAAGCAGAAAAAGTAATTACTTCTAAGAAAAATACAATCTGTAAATTTAAAGTCACAACTGCTGCTTTTAAAATGATGCTTTAGACTTGAATGTACTCGATTTTGAATAATATAGTTAAAGAATTTCCATTCTTCCCTTTCTCAAAGACACATATGACTAAGCAGTGTCTTAGTTAAAAAACTTGCTAAATTTGCCTTAGTTTCTTAACAAGTAAATACTAAAAGACAGTCGCGGAAATGTTTTGTAACCAAAAAATTTACCAAAAGAAATCTTAGAAAATTATACTTATTCTGGCTACATAGGATAAGGAGGCTACTCATAAGTTTATAAATTTATTGATAACTAAACTAACTAACCTGTAGCTATAAAATTTGTAAATTTGTTTCACAATGAGCAAGACACAAAAAGAGTGCTAAGAGAATTATACATTTAAAGGCACCTTTCGCATCCTAATGTTATGAAAATTTAGAATATTTATTACAATAAAGAACTACACAATTTTGATAGAATATATATTGTTATGGAGTACTATCCTTTCTCATTATTTGATATTTTGTATCAATACTAATAAAATTTGACTTGGAGTCATGAACTCGTAAGAATAATTTTTACTTAAATTGTCAATGGCTTGGCGTACATTCACTCTAGAAATATAATTCATCGAGATTTAAAGCCATCTAACATTTTAATTGACCAAAATCTAAATGTAAAAATTGCTGATTTCACATTATCAAGACAAAATACCACAGCAAACTTTTAAAAGTAAAAATAATTATATAAACTTCTCATTAGATTTAATTTTTTTCAAATTTAATTATAATTATAAATTATTTTGCCAATTTCTAATTTATAATTAAATCTTTAAAGAATTTTAATTCAATCATTTGTGTTTACATTTGAATTTATGTTATCCAAAACATAAAAATTCAAGAAAAAATAACTCCAAAAAAAATTATTAGAATAAATATTAAAATTTTACAAATTTTTAGATTTTTGATTAAATTTTTTAATTATTTTATTTTTTTTATTATTTTTACATTAAAAGAAAAAATTCATATTTAAAAATTTTTGTTGATATAAATAGTAACCAGAGTAAAAAAAGAAGTACAAAACCTGCATTTCAAGAGTAAAAATCATTAAATAGTGGATCAAGATATTATAGAGCTCCTGAAATTATTTTGCTGAATTCAAATTATGGATTTTAATCTGATATTTGGAGTCTCGGATGCTTATATGCAGAATTATTATAAAACTATGATAGGCATAATTCTTTACAAGGAATATTATTTCCTGGCTAAACCTGCAATCCTATAACTCCTCCTTCCAAAAATGATTCAGATTTTCTTAAATAAGATTAGCTCTTTCTTATAATTGATAAGTTGGGGAGACCTAAAAAAGAAGACTGTAG
This sequence comes from Tetrahymena thermophila SB210, assembly GCF_000189635.1. Lineage (NCBI taxonomy): Eukaryota > Ciliophora > Oligohymenophorea > Hymenostomatida > Tetrahymenidae > Tetrahymena > Tetrahymena thermophila. Next base: position 400,871 of record NW_002476426.1, read on the forward strand.
CTTTATAGAAAAGGCTAGTGCAGTTAAATTTGTTAGAGGATTCAAATGCAAACCACTTTACCATTTTACATAACTTTATTATTCAACAGTTTATCAAGAATAATTTATCCTGTAAAGCACTCTTTAGTTTAGTCCTAATCGCAGGATTACTGCTGAGTAGCTTCTGAGTACTGAATATTTTAAAATTTTTAACAGAGAGGATTTATTTTACTATGAAGAAGATCCAATTTATGTTGACTTTGAAATATAATTTTTTAACAGTATTGATGAATTTCCATACATAGCTAATAATAATTATCTTCCCTTTGAAGAATTAAGAAAATTATTGATCAGAGAGTTCAATTTTTATAAATAAATCGATGGTTACAATTTATTCATCCATGAATAAATAAAAGATTTAATATCAAATATATAATAACTAAACCAAATTACTTCAAAATAAGCTTGAAATATGTAAAAATTACTAAATGATATCGCACATTTTCTTTCATACAATAATTAAAACTTTGATCAAATGTAATACACTATCCCATAAATAATAAAAAACAAGAGCATTTCTACTATTCATTTTTGTTAATAATTAAAAGTATTTTTATTCAATGAAAATATTTAATTGTATATTATCTGTACTTTATATAAATGTTGTATAATTCTTTTATTTTCTTACTAATCTTCCAAATTAATTAGAAATTAAACAATATTCATAAAATAAAAAATAATAATCAATTAATTAAAAAATTTAATAAAAATGGAAGTAATTTAAAATACTAGATGTCCTTTACATAGTAGCTACGATTTATAATTCGTTTGTGTGCATAAAGATGCTTCTTAACAAATTCTCTGCTCAGTTTGTCTACTTAAATAATAGAAAGTTGAAAGCTACTTGTATATTTAAGATATTCTACTTTAAGAAGAACATTTACCAATTCAAAATTGGCCTATGGATATTACTAACAATTAGCTAGAATATCTTTCTACTCATTCTAAAACTAATAAACAAGAAGTAATTAAAAACAAAATCATTAAATATTATGAAACATTATAAGATTAAGTCAACCAAGCTATTAAACACTCTTAGCAAATAGAACTTAATAAAATAGATAAGTTTGAGATAGGAAAAAATGAGTTGATAGAATTCTACAATAAGTAGTTTGAAAGAAATGAATTAAAAAAATACTTTGAAGATAGTGAAAAATTCGATTCTAATAAATTTAATGATTTCTTAGGTTAGGTAGACAGTAAAAGAAATGTTTAGCTACAAGAGCTTTAAAAAATGATAGATAGGTTTGATGATGTAGATAATCATATTTTTTTTGATTAAGCATAATATATTCAGAGAATAATTTGTGACTTAATCCAAAATATTAATTTTTTTTCACAAGAAATTTAAAAAATTGATTTCAAATTGGATTAAAAAATCTTAATGAAATCTCAATATGATATTGGCAACTAAGAAAAAATATATTTAGATCTAATCAAAAATATAAATGAAGCTAAAAAAAAATACAATTCTTATCTTAAACCAAATGAATAGGACTCAAACTACAATTAAATTAATATTGAAAAAAAAGTGACTGACATAAGCATTAAATTTATAGAGTAGATAGATAACTTAATCTAAAATGAATAAATCTAAAGTATTTGAATTTTTATTTATTATTATTCACAAAAAAATCAATCATAGCTCTAAAATAAAAATAAAATCTCCACAATTATAAATAAATCAATAAAGAAAAATAAAAGTTGATTGATTAAAGTAGTATTAAATTTTTTTATAAAATTTTACAAAAATCTTTTTATTATGATTTTTTAATGAAATAATATCTTTAGTAAATAATATAAATTTTTTTTAAAGATTTTGAAAGTAATTATCCAACATTTTTATTTGATCTTATTTTATTTTTTCTGATTTTTACTAAATAAAATTTTTTAGTAATCAATAACTACTGTATAAAGAAAATAATGTATTGGAAATATTTGACCTATATTAAACCATTCTATAAAACTATTTGTGATTTGTTTTAAAGATAAAAAATTTAGCTTGCCTTCACAAAATAAGATCATAATTTGCTTATATAGGTTATATACTTCATTATTTTTGAAAACAATCCTATATTGTAAAGAAAATCAATTAAATTCCTTATTAAATTAAAACTTTATCTTTATAATTTTAAAATTCTTAAAAATATCTTTAAACTTTCAGAATTTACATAATATTAAAAAAGATAATAAGTAGCAACAATTTTTTTAGATTTTCTTTAAATTATTAAATTAAAAAAATTAAATAATGAATTTATCTTTATTTAAAGAGCTTGAGAATTATTGTTTTTATGTTTTAATAAAAAATTTAATAAAATTCTAATCTTATTAAAAATAAACTATTTCTTTTTAATTATAGCTCTAAATATTAAGGAAAATTAAGATGAAAAATACTAAAGATTTAAAAAGTAAGAATAAATCATAAGGATTTGAATATTACTAAGCCTATTACAGAAAAAACTTAAAAGCTAAAATAACCTAATGATTAGAATTCATTATAATTAGATGGTTATAAAGAAAATATTACCAGTCCTTAATAATCCAAAAATCATATATTAAATAATTCAAATGATAGTGATTTTTTTCTATAATTATTTTAAGAGTCTAATTGAGTTATAATGATATTAATGTTTTGAAATAAATGATCTTAAATATTTGTAGACTACCTAACTAATAATCTTTATGATGATTAATTTAGGCTATATTTTATTGAGGTCACAAATTTTTATTAATTCTGAATATAAATTTGATAAAAAAGTATTGCATCAAAAATTAGTTGGAAATTACATTTAAGAAATAATATAAAGTTAGTTTTAAATTAAGGACTTTTATTAATTATTTAATTAATAATTTAAAAATATATTTGAATATTTTAATAAATTTATAATACACTTTGAATTATGAATGTGCTATTTAAAATTTAACTTTTCATTTTTTCTTATTTTTTTTAGTCATTTATTTTTTGATATGCTTTGGAATTTTATTTTCTCTTTTTTATTTCTTTTCTTCTTTTACTTTTTTCTTTCTTTCGTCTTTCGAAAGACCTTGATACAGCTAATCTCCTCCTTTTTTCTTTTTTTTAGTTTCTTCAGAATCTTACTATTTATCATCATCATCACTATCATTTTCGTCATCTTCATCTTCATCACTGTCTTCACTATCATCAGAATCACTATCAGATGAAGAAGATAACGAGGAATCATCATCTTCTTATTTTTATTTATTACTTTAAATTTATTTTAATAACTATGAAACTTCTTCTTAAGCTTTCTATTTTGATTCTTCAGTACCTCCATCTTCTTCATTTTTAGTTACTATCTTAATAAATTTATTTGGTTTTGCTGCTTCAATCTATTTATCAGTATCATCTTCACTATTGTTTTCATCTTCGTTGTCGTCATCTTCATCATCATCACTTTCACTCTCATAATTTTATTGATTATTGCTTTTTGTAATTAGTCCTGTTAGTTTTGAATATACTATATCTTTTGCTTCTTCATCGCTTCCTTCGTTCAGTATGTTCTTATCTATGTTTGCTTCAATATTCTTAAAACTAACTTCATTTAAAGTTCTTGGAATGTACATTCCAGCAAAAATTTTTTCATCTTGCTCAGTGTCTTTATTTTCTTTGGTAATCAGCTCTTCAAGTATAGTTGCTTCAGTTCCAGGAACTATGTTGATATCAGTGATAAAATCAAAAATATCACGAAGAGAAAATGTAATAACATTTTTCTTCTTGAAGTACATATTGACATTAACAATATCACGTCTAAGGAATTCGAGTGAATGAGCATGATCGTGCTCAATACTTTGAGAGACATCAATCATGTAAAGCTTTTCATTATAATAAAGTAAATTGTACTCACTAAGATCACCATGAACTAATCTACAATCTTAATAAAGAGTTCTCATATCACGGAGTAACTGTAAATAAATTTTAGAATATTGCTCTAACTCAATATTTTCTGCATCCTTTAGACGGGGAGCAGCTTTGCCATCTTTACCAATGAATTCCATCATAAGAACATTGCTTTTTACTATCAAAGGTTCAGGACAAGGGATGGAACTTTGATATATACGTTTTAAGTTACGGATTTCTTTTTCAGCCCATAACTTAATCATTTTACGTGGATTACTTTTGCAGTGACCCTTTCTAAAACGAAATTCACCAGCAACGTATTTTTCACGATCTTTAAATACTAAGATTGAAGTTTTATAAATTTTTATGGCATATTCTTTGCCGTTTGAAGAACTTGCATGGTAAACGTTAGCTTCTTTACCAGTAGATAAACAGCCATTGATTTCATTAATAATCTTCTTATTCAATAATTTAACAAGGATAACTCTAGTACGAGGATCAAGTACCTATTCTACGGTGGCACGATCAGACTTATCTTTAACACGGTTAGAGCCCTTTTAAGATTTATTAATGCTTTCTTTAATCGATTGCATAGCTCCATGAGAAGCAGTAGTTCTAGATCCCATTTTCTCAACAGAAATTTTGGAAGAAAGTTTAGCTACAAGTCTACCTTATTTAGCATCATTAGTTTCTGATACAGCTAATCCTTGACCATCTTCAAGACCTATATTACCTTTATGCACTGCAACTTCTAAATAGTCAAGTTCATCTAAGTCATCGTCTGAACTTACTTTACGATTCTTCTTTTTTTTGCTAACTTTTTTATATTATTCCTCATCTGAAGAAGAGTGTTAATCATATTCCTATTCATCCAAATTTTCAGGATTATTTGATTAGTTATTTCCTTACTCATCTTCTTTTGTGGGATTAAAGTAGTCATCTACTAAGACTATCTTCTTTTGCTTTGTTTCCTTTTTCTAACTCATTAATGTAATTAAAACTAAAATTTTTTTTTTTGAAAAATAAATTATTGAAGTATCTAAATCTTTCTTTTTAATTTTAAAGAAACAGCGATATATATACCAAAGTTTAATTTATGATAACAAAATATGTAGAATCAAAATTTCATTTAGTTTTGATTGTAGTTAATCAGCTCTATTTTTATCCTTATTTTAAATCAAAAAGAATTATTATTAATTTTATAAAATTTCTTTCTATTATTTCTACATATTTAATAAAATAGAAGAAAATTTATAATTTTTTTACTAAAATAGATTGTTTCTTAGAAAAAATGATTAACAAATATTTTTATTATTTTGAGATTTTTTAAGCCATATTTTTAATTCAGACATCAATAATTAATTAGATTAGTCAATAAAAAATATATCATTTTTTTCTGTAAATAAAAAAAAAAAGTAAATAAATATTTGAAATTATAAGAATCAAACTTTATTGGAAATACTAAAGCACTAAAATTAAAAAAAGATATTTTTAATATCAAAAATAAAATATTAAAAAATTATTTTATTTCAATTTTTATTTTTTAAAAACTCAAATGAAAATTGATAAATTTAAAATTAATTTAAAAATACCACAATTAATTTTTTTAAAGAGATTTTTAATATAACAATCTTGATTTTCTAGATTAATTTTTTAATCTTTATTATAAATAATAATTTAATAAAGAATTTAAGCAATTATTAATTTTTCATGTGAACTTTTAGCTGAATTGAATTGATATTTTTATGAATATTAAAAAAAATAATCAATTAAATAGCTAACAATATTTATGATATTGGCTTGTGTATTTTCTTTTATTTATAAAGTAAACAATCAAAGAAATCTAAAATAAATAAAATAAAGCAATTTCAAAAAAAATAATTTTCATGAATTAAAATTATTTATTATATGAATAAACTTATTTTTAATAGTAAAAATTAACCTATTAGATTAATTAATTCAAAATATAGTTTAAATGAACTCTAAAAATATTATTAAAAAACTTAAATAATTTATTTTATTTAAAATAAAAACTACAACATAAAATTAAATTAATTAAGCTCACGTACATGAGACTAATCTAATACACTAATTAAAAGCTATTTTATAATTTATTATTTATTTGAGTGAGGAAATCCTAATAATTTAATAAAACAAATTATATACAAAAACATATAGATTATTTTTAATTATAGCAAAATATTTTTTATTTTATTTTTTATTGGTTAATTAATTTTATTGATTACTTTTTTTTGTTTTTTAGTTATTTGATTTCGTTTCAATTTATATTATTTGTTTATAGGCTTTATTTACCAAAACTCATAGTTATAATTTCTCTTTGTTTCTTTTTTAAGATAAACTACCAGTCTGATTGTTTTTACATATCAATAGCTAGTTCATTCATTCTTTGTCTTACTTCTTCGATGTTAATATCAGAATTTTCCTTCATTTAATATATTTTAAGTAAATAAAAGTTTTTTATGATTAAAAATAATGTACTCTTGATCTAGTTAATAAATTGTTATATTCCCTCTTTGTTTCTGCAACAGCTCTTTCTAACTTAAATATTTCGTTTGAAATTTCAGACTCTGTCATTCTAGATATTATTAATAAAACTTAAATTAAATTAGCTAGACTTAATATTTTTACTTTTAGAAGTTTTCTGGGAATGTATAAGATTAAATGTATGCTGAAGGGTTTTTAGGTTCTGTTAATATTGTACTATACTATTAATTATTTGATTGCATTCCGTAGCGATTAGAGGTCGATTATTGGCTAGGCTTTACAGTGACTTAACTTTGATTTGTCATTAATGCATCTATGTCATCTTCTTCATGACGATGTACTCCTCTGTCTTCATGGTAAATATATGAATTCTAACTTATTTATGAAGCACCTTATTTTTTCTTTTTTAATGATTTATTTCTTGATGCTGATAAATCAGAGTTTTTGCTTACACTTCTTTATCTGCTTGTACTTCTACCTGTCTGTCCTTAATTTGATTTTCTGCTGGTATGAGGTGACATAGACTCAAAATCTAAGCTGTTGTTTTATGATAAAACTAGAGAATTTTTTCTTACCATTCTCTTTTAGCCTTCATTGGAGAGTTTTTATACAGAAGAAGATCCAATAAGAGCACTTCGTCTACTCTCTATACTTTCATCTAGGTCTTCTAAGTGCAGCTCCTTATTTTGAGATGGATTTCTAGATTTTGATTTTGGCTTTAATTTTTTATTAGAGACAACAGTAACGACATTTGAATGATTTTATCCACTTTTATTCGATTTTGGTGAGGCTTACTTATAAAATTTATTTGCACTGTTGCTTATAACTGAAGATTTAGTTTTAGAAGATGAAAAATTATTGGCTCTGCTATCCGTACTGTCTTTAGTCTTCTTTTCTTTAGAAGGTCCTCTAGATTTTAATTGTTTCTGCTTAGAAGATGAACGAGAGATAGATGATTAAGATTCAGATATTTTTTTATTTCCATCATCTAATCTTTTTAGTCTCTATTAAAATAAATGTAATTACTCCTTCATTCTTGTATTTGCTTCTCTCTATGCTAAATTAACTATTTCATCTGTAAGCCCTTTTAATTGCTTATATGATTCTTCTTAACTATATCTTTAATAATATTATTTTTTTAAAAATATATTTAAATTTTTTATTTTAAGTTTATTACTTCTCTCTTTCAAATTTTTATTTCATTTTATCATGCAATTCATTTTATTTCTTTTAATGGTCTAACTGAGTTTAAAGAGACTTAATCTAGCTTCTAAAGTCTATATTTTCTTCTTGTAATTGCTATTTTTTTATAATATTAGGCGGTATAATTAACTAACCATAATCATAATTTTAATTTTGTTTTACCTTCATAACTTAATCCTTTTCAGCGTAAATTGAAGCTCTCTTCTGATTAAAATTTCTCTCTTTTTCATATTTTTCTTTTATCAAATTCAATTCTTTTTCATACAAGGAAAGTTTGCTTTCAGATGCCTTGCATCTCCCTTCCAATGATTCTTAAGAATCATAAAGCTCATTTTTAAGCTACTCATTCTCTATCTCCAACTTTTTCAACTTCTCCTCTTAAATTCTTTTCGCATTTTACAACTCTTAAAGATCATTTTCAAGTTTTTCAATCAGTTATTTATCGGTTTTGCGTAATTTCTCTAAAATAATAAACTTTTAATCAAGCTCATCTTTTTCTTATGCATTGTGTTCTAAATGCTTGCTTTTTTCTCCTTCAATAATCTCATTGCATTTACGTAAATACAAAACTTCTTGAGTTAGTTCTTAAATTTATGATTTGTAAGCATCAATTTATTTTTACATTATTGCATTTTCATTCTAAACATGAGCATTTTCTGTTTGAAGTTTTGTTATTTCTCCAAGAACCTTACCAGTTTACTCACTTAGTCTAATGAAGCTTTCTTTAGAGTTTTCTTCCCATTATTATTTTTAAGTTTTTCCATTTTCTTTTAGCTAATTAATTTCTTCTTACTATTGTTAACAAGTTTATTATAGCTCTTTCAATTATTACTCAGCTTTACTACATTTTTCTTTTAAAACTTTCATAGCTCCAGCAATAGCAGGAGAAGTACTATCTGACCATCCGTTAAAATTTGGTGAAGCACTCCTTAGCTTTTAATTTGTTGTACTACTTGAATGATTCAAAACATTAGCTTAATCATTTACTCCATTAATAAAATTTTAATCACCCAACATAAGATTATTTGTAGTGCTCATATTTGCAGTTGAAGAAGATTAATTATTCTGATTACTATTTTCCTTATTAGAGGTTAAAAATCTAGCATTTCTAATACTTTGCTCACTTGAATTCTTTTAGAAGTCCTATTTAAAAGGATTTTATTATAAACCAGTAATAGAAGGTTTATTTGGAGTTTCTAATTGTTTTGGGGGTAAAAGCTAAAATTTTTAAGCAGTACTGCTTCCCAAATTTGTTGGTAAATTAGATGCAGGATTAGACAAAGTATTATTATTACCATTAACTTTGAAATGGCTAGCAAATAAATTCTATGAAAAAGGATTTTCTATCGAGGAAAGCATATTTTATACTTAAGCAATCTAGTCAGTAGTTTAAAAAGGATTATTTTATGGTGCAGGATTAGAAATTAGCTAAGGGTTTTCTTTTTTTTCTAAAGCAACTTAATTCGAACTCTCTAAATCTTTCCTAGTCATAGTTTCACCTCTATTTGTGTTAGAAAAAAGTAACTTTTATGAAGGTGAATTAAACTAAGGAGAAGCAAAAGCACTTAGTTGAATCTAGTGTTAATTTATTACATTCTCACCTTATTCTTATCCAACAAGACTATCATTAATGATTACATTCTAAAATGATGGTGTATTTCTATTTATTGGAAGAGTCTTTTATTACTAATCATTTGAAACGGAATTATAATTCCCATTATTCCCCTTTTGGTTTTAAAATGAATACCCTTATTTCTAATTTACATATCCTTACTCAACTTGATATTTCGTCTATTGTATTTATCTAATAGGTGAAGATGAGTTTTAAAGCTTTTCGCCAACTGATTTTAAGTTATTTAAGACTATTTGCTCTAATTCCTGAGTTGAGAGTTTTTTAGGGTCCATTAAATTAATATTACTTTATTAAAAAAATTTTTTTATGCAAAAATATTCAAAACATTTTTATTTCAAATTATATCAATTAAAGCAATTAAAATTGCTCAATTTTTTAAGTTTTTTGATTTCTTTCCATTCATTTTAAAATAATTTTATTTGAATTTATTTAATAAAGCTTACTTAAAAACAGAATTTTGCTTTAAATCTCCAACCTATTGTTGTTGTTTGTTCATTTTAATGCTAGACTATTTAATGAATTATTTTTCTGTAAAAAATTTAATCCCTCACAACAAATTAAAATTTTAAAATTACAAAAAATTAGAATTGTTTTTTGAACCTAACAAATAATATTCATACATATCCAGTCTATTTAATAAATTTATAATAAAATAAGAAGCCAATTAATTTAATTTGAAATACGCTTCATAGATCGAGCTTAGAAGCAAGTAAATGTTTTAAATGTATTTTTAATTTATCTTGTTTTGCATTAATATTGTTTAAATATAAACCTATAATAAAGTATTGAATATTTATTAATGAGTAGTTCTAATAATATCTTTTTGTTGGAAATTTTCATTAATATATTATTTTTTTATAAAAAAATATTCGAAATAATAAATAAAATTATAAAATAAATATTAATTAATTAAAAATAATTTTTACACAATTAAAAATAAAATATGAAAAATGATATTTTTATTTAAATATTCTTACAAATGATTTAATAAAGCGAATTAAAAAAATTTAAATTAATCATCTTTCTTCTTTTAAAAAAAAATTAAAATTTTATGATAAATTATTTTTATAATTTAATGAAAATATTGATTTTATCATATCCGTTTGAATTTTACAAACTCAAATTTCAAAAAAGTAAAACAAACTTCGACAATTTTTCCAAAATAGACTGTTTTTTTTACTTTTGGTATATGATCAAAATTTTTGAAAATCCACTATAGACAAATTGAATCAAGATAACTACTCTCATTTAATTAAGTCATTAGTAATTTGTTTGATAGCAAAGTGAAATTAATTAAATTAAAGATGAAACAACAAGGTAGTTAGAAAAAATAAATAGGACAATCTATATTAAATAATAATGATTGATTGATTTACTAATTAATTATTTAGTGTATGCTTGCTGTCAAAATAAATCATGCAAAAGAAAAATATGAAAAAAAATCAAAAATTCAATAAAGAATTAATTGAATTTTGATAAATAATAAGATAAAAAACTTGCTTTGACAACAAATAATTGTTAATTAAAAAATTAAATACAAAGCAGAAATTTTTTTTTCATTCGTTAACAAAAAGAATGAGTTTAAATTCAATAATATCTGGCTTAGATCAAGAAAGTAATATTTAAGGAAGTAGCACCTAATAATATTACAACTAGGAAATTTAGGAAAGCATCTCGAAAGAAAATGTAGAACCTCATTTGATATTAGCAGATTAACAAGCAGTTGATATTTTTGTATCAATTCAAACTAATATTCTACAATCAACTGCATCAAATAACAAATAAGCTTATGAAGAAAAAAGTGAAAAATTCTCAGAAAATAATACTTCTGCGAACAAAGTTTTATCTGATTTAATAAACAAACCAATTACAAGCCATGATTCTCTTGGATCATCAGCTAAAAGTTAACAAACCTCTTCTCCATCTTCACAAAAATTAGAAGTTGAAGGAGAAGATAATAAAGAAAATGAATCTGTTAACACATCAATACTAAGTAACATTTAAAATAATTTATGTGCTCCTATATCTCCTTGTGCTACAAACTCTCCTTCAAGATTGCTAAAACTCACAATAAATAGCAGATCTTCATCCTCATCTAAATGTAACTAAAAAAATGATGAAAATGAAATTTAAAACAGTAAAAGCGTGTCAACAAAAAACTCTCCCTAAACTTTAAATAATACCAATAGTCTGGTATTAAACAATTGTACAAATTTAAACAAGCAATCAAATTAATAACTCACTCAGTCTAGTTTGTAAAATGTTATTTCATCGCCATTCAAAGAAAGAGATTAAAACAAAGATAATTAACATTCAGTTTTGCCAAATACATAAAATCAATCCTCTAATTCAAGAAATAGCTCTTCAGAAAAAAAGCAAATTGACCATCAAATTTAATAAGCTAATAATACCCAAATTAAATAAGAAATTTAGAATATAAATTAAATTAATGAACCGTTGATAGTTTAAAAAGATTAGAACTGTTTATTTTCAGATTAAGAAAAATCATCAGAACAATTCTAAGATTTAAATGAAAATTAGATTGAAAGCTCAAATTAACAAAACAAACATACTGAGGATATAGAATATGAGTAATTTGAAGATTAGTATGTAAAAGAATCAGAAAATTCATTACAAGAAAATGTTGAAGCCCTAGAAAAAATTGAATGTTATTAAATAGATGATTTTTAAGATGATAATTAGGAATATTTTAATGAAAATATTGTAAATAAAAATGAAAAAGAAACAACCTAAATTAGAGATATCAGTAATATTGAATCAGTATATTCATCTCTGAAAGTAGATAAACCTGATTAAAACTAAGAATTAATTAGTTAAGAAATATAGGAAGAAGAGTTACTAACAAATTAAATTTCACTTAAATAGGAAGAATCTAATATGAGTGAATTCGAATAGCAGTAAACAGACGATGTTAATAAAAGCGACAATAAAAATAACGAATCTGAAAAAGAAAATTAATTTGAATAAGATCTAATTGTTGTAGATGACGAAGACAGGAATATATATTAACCTATGGAATTGATAGGAGCCGAAGAAGATGAAGAGCAAGAGGAGGAAGATGAAGAAGAATAATAGCCATAAAAAGAAGAATAAAAATTAGACTTGTTAAATTATGAAGAAAAAGATTAAAATGAAAAAGAAAACTATGAAGAATACACAAATAAAGAGAATATCGAATAATAATACAGTAACGATGGTAGTTAATAAGAAGAAGAAGTCCAAGAGAAGCAAGAAAGAGAAGGATAATAGGAACAAAATAATGAAGATGAGCATGCTGAGAAAAGTGAAACAATAAGACACCTTGAAAATTATCAAAGCATAATTAGAGAAACTGATAGCTACTTGGATTAATTAGTGATGTATATTTTAAAAGAGAAAGCTACTTTAACTAATATTTAAAAAAGCATACAAGTTAATCATCCTAAGAGAGATTATTCTCCTTCTAATGCTTAAAAAACTATTAAATAATAAAATACTTAACCAAAGTAAGATGAAGTTAAATAAAAGAAGCACTAAGAAGAGAAAGATGATTATCAATATTCATCATCTTAGAGCTAAAGAGAAGAAGAAAAAGCTCGTAAGTCTTATTCTTATAACAGTAGCAGCAACTAAAACAATTCATCTAAATAGTAATAATCATATTAGCAATCTTAATACCCTTCTAAAAGTTACAATTAACAAACCTAATACTAACCAGTAGCAAGCAAAAATCAACAAGTTTACTCACATGTAAATGAAATCCTCTAACTCTCTATAGATTCAGTTAAGTTTGGTGTAGTTTTTCCAGGAAATATATTTGAAGAATAAGTTTAAATAGTCAACAAAACTAATGAAACTGTATTCATAAAAGTAGTTGGCTTATGCTTAAATCCTGAGTTTGATAGTCATGGTGAATATGTTTACAGCATTCGTAAAACAATAAATTACGATTACAATGAAAAGTTGATGTTTTCCATTCCTGGATATCAAAGTATTAAAGTCCATATAGCATTGAAAGTCCCAAATATAAATGAAGAAAAGATAATTAAGGGTTCATTTGCTGTAACTGTGAATGGATACGATTCTTATATTTCTATTCCCATTACAAGTACTGTAGAAATACCTAAGATTGTTTGCACACGTTAATTGTTCCATGCTTCACGTTCTTCCAAGGTAATTAAGCTAGCTATACGCAGAGGTAAAAAAAGTGACTGCAAAATTCCTTTCAAAAATACATATAGCTATACTCTTTAATTAGAACCATTCTGGCTTAGTGACTAAACCAATTAATAGCACGTAACTAATTTATAAGATGGATCTATATGTCCATTCTAGTTAAACCTCAGTCCATAAGTTATCACTGTTCAGCCTAAAAGTCTCTTTATGATAAATTTGCTACTCCGTCCTAACTAACACTTTAAAGACTATAATGAAAGGAGAATGATGACAGGAGATAAAACACCTTTACACATAAAAAATGTCCTTATATTTAGAATCGTAAATTCTTCTCTGCTTTTCCATTATCCTGTTTCTTTAGAAGTTTATTGAGAGTTGAGTTAAGTTGGCTTAACTTTTATAGCAGCTAATCAATCATTTTTTCTAAATAATTTAAATTCAAATTAATTTGCAAAAACTATAATTAAAACAAAATAATTATTATATAAAAAAATAAATATAAATTCTTTCTTAACTCAATCAAATTAGTAATTCATTTCTTTGAATGAAAGATAATAAATAGATAAATTCTACAACTCTCAATCAAAATATGAATTTATATTACAGGCTAAAAACAATAAAAATAGAGAAGCAGTTTTTAAAATAATATTTAGAAGGAAGTGTGAATAAAAATAGCTTATTTGTTAATTCATTTCTGAATTAATGCTAATTAATAATCACACCTCTCTCTAAAATAAAATACTAACTTATTGTAGTTTACAAAATAAATTATTGTTGGAAGATAAAATAGTAAATTAATGTTAATATTTTTTAATTATATTAATTATACATTAACCAAGTAAATGTTTATATTCTATTAAATTCTATGATTGTTTGTTTGCTTATTTGATTGTTTAAATCTATGGTCATCTTTTTAATTATAAATTTACACTCTTTATTTTAAATTCATAACTAAATAAAAATATGATAATCTAACCCATCTAAAATTATAAAACTATATTTAATTTTTGAAGATTGTAATTTCAAACTTAAAAAATATATTTTTAAAAATATTAAATAAAAAAGCAATTAGTAATATCAATATTTTAAATCTATTATGGGTTCTAAAAATTATTTTTATTCAAAATATAAACTTCAAAAATTTCACTAAACTGTTTCAGAAATAATATCTTTTTGTTAAATAATCTAATTTTAAAAAAATGACTTGCTAATTTTGCGACATAACTAATTAATTACCACTTAACAAGTATTCTACAGTATTTATCCGATAGTTTAATTTTCATGAATAATTTATTGATTTTAAGAAATACAATTAAAAGTATGGAAATAGCATTTTAAATAAAGTCATATTTTAATTTTAAAAATTATAAGAATATAATTTAATGTTTTATGAGTTTTCAAAAATATTTAATTAAAATTAAACAAATATTGAAAAACAGTGTTTTTTATAATCTATAAATAAATTAGCTTATTCAACAATATTATATAATTTAAATTTTAAATTGATCTTTGATATTTTAAGTTTTAGACTTTCAAAAAATAATTCACTTAGAGATTAATATCAATTAGGTAGAATGATTATTTTTATTAAGATTTTATTTAATAGAATAAAATTGATAATTAATTTTAAACATATGTGAAAAGACCTAACTAACTAATTGTCATAATTAATTAATTTGAGAAATATAATTTAAATCCCATTCTTTTTTATCTATATAAAGTAATTAAAAATTTTATTGTAAATCATTTGTATCCTATGTAATCTGCAAAGTTTATGTATTTCGAAAGTTGCTTTTCTTAAGATTGAATAAAGCATTTCTATTATATCTTATTTTTTTCTAATTTTTTTTTATGTATTTGAGAAACTTAAGAAGCTTTTATAACATTTCCATTTTAAGATTAAAGCATTTTTTATCTGATTAAGTCTTTTTTATACTCTAACTCTTAATTTTATATTTTTTTACCCCAATTACTTTAAACTATTTGATCTTCTAAGTAATTTAATACTTTTTATCCCTCACCTAGCATTTCAATATCATTTTTTTCAATTAATTCAGACTAATTCAGCAACTTTGTCTTTATTTTTTCTGTTTTATTATCTCTCAATTTTTCCATAGCCTTTATTACGTCTTTAGCAGTCCTCTTTTAAGAATATTCCTCTCTCTCTATTTCATCATTGTATTTTTCATTCTTGACTTTTGCACAACTTAGAAGTATTTCATTTATTTTAGACTAGCTCTCATTAAAGAACTATTAATTTTAATCACCTTCTGTTTTTAACTAAACAGAAGTACCCTACCTACTTTGCATTTAACTTCTTTATAAATCTTATCTACTGTTTATCACAGAAGTACTTCTTTGATGGTAACTTGAGCTATTTATTGTTCTGAATTAAGATCCCCAATCATTTACACTTTTATTAATATTTATACTTCTCTACTACTCTCTGGTACATGTTAAATCTAATTTGTGGGCTTCCTGATCATCATATTTTGGAAATTTATGAGTATTCATGGAGATAGATCTCTTGTCTTTTCTTTATCGGTAATGAACAACTATATTAAAAAATAAAATTAATATAATGTCTCTTAAGATAAAATAGTTAGTTATTACAATGTTTTGTCTGAGGCAAATTTTTTTTAATGAACCTTTTTACTTCCAGTGTAATCCTGCCATTAACAATTTTTGGAATACTAATTCTTCTCTCAGTGTTTGAAGGAGGAGTTGATAAATTTTCATAAATATTTTCTTCCTGTATCGTTTGCTACAAGTTATTCTATTGTATACTTTCTAAAAAATTACCTTATTTTTAATTACTATGATGAGTTTTGCTTTTTGGAGAGTCTTAATACTCTTAGGATTATAAAATTTAATCTATTTCAGTAGGAAAAAGAATAACATTATCATTTAAGTAGTCATCGTTGTTTTTGTTATTTAAATTCTGCTTTTAAAATTCTTACATTACCTTAGATTGTATTTAAACCTAACTTGAATTTCCAAAGTTATTAGTCAGTGTTTTATTTTTTTCAAATTACTGTTTAAACATTATTTTTTAAGTTTAATCAATATCAATAGTACTGGAAATCAAAAAATACTTCATATTATTATCCACGAACTTTTATTCAACTTTGCTGGAAAGACTAGCTCCTTTTGGTCTGATAAGTTTACAATACTTTTTTATCTTAGTATTTATTTTATTGACATCACTAAATGTGTTTGCGTTTTCGGTATTAATTCCATTTCTAAATATTTGCTATATTTCAAGTTCTTCTGCCATCATTTTTGCTTTCTTGCATTCTTTCTCTAAGAAAGATTGTATATTCTATTTTTACTTATTTCCATTGTTTTTATTAATTGGATTGTTTTCGTTCTATAATGTTTTAATAAGATTAGAAGAAGATATTGTGGCGTGAGCATATCCTTTATTTTTTTTGAGTTCACTCAAACCTTAGATTTATTTTGCATTTTCAGATATTTGTTTTTAATTTTAAAATTATTGATCAAATTCATCTAAAAAATCCTTAGTTTTTAGCATATCTGCAACATCTTGTGCTTATGTTTCTTGAAAATGGCGAACCATTTTCCAAATATTTGGCCATTGCTTGACTTGAAGCTCAGATTTTTAAAGATCTTCTTTATTTTTTAATATTTTTTATTAAATTTCTATCTCTTTTTTAAAAAGCTCATATTATTCTTTCTCTTCAATTTCTCTTAGCTGTTATTAGCTTTTATACAAAAACTTATCATTTTAATACATTTCTGTTTTGAATCTTTGTATTGCTTCTTCGCTATCTTTTTCATATTCAGTTTTTTATGCTTATCTTTTTAACAGTACTTTCTTTTTAAACTCTGGATAAATTGCCTCTACACTTTCATAAATAGAATCAGGTTGTGTCGTTAAATTTCCAGTTGGTATAGTTTATTATAGAGTTTAATATTTTACATTTGGTTAACTATTATTCTTCTCCATCGCTCTATTTTCATGTGATTTATGATAAAATGTATTTCCTCTTGTTGAAGGCTGAGTTTCTGCAGAGTCTAAAAATCCAATACTATTCTTCTAATTTCTTTTTTTCTAAATCAAATCAATTGCTTTAGGCTGCTGAGAGAGGTAATTGTTATTGTTTTACTTAAATATTTGACTATTATTGAATTCTTTAGTAAAAAGGACTGATCCTCTTTAAATGCCTATATTTTCTGCTGCTTACTTCTATGTTGCATAAGATTTACTTCTTGCTTACTTAAATGACTCTTTGATACTCATTTATTTTACAAATATTTATAAATTATATAAGAAAAGCTTTTTCTAAATATAGTAAATGGTTTAATATCTAAATATTGCTCTCTCTCTATCTATCAATCAATCTATATTCTATATCTAATTATTTATTTACTTACAAAATATGCTTATACAAAATAATATTTAATAAAATTTGTATTGTTAAAATATTTATTGATCATTCATTTCACTATTTGGTAAATTAAAATTAATCACCAAAATTCACAAATCTGTAAAAACTTTAAATAATAAGTAAGCACTGAACTGAATGTTAAATTTACATAAGATAAAAGAATTTACCACAAAACAAAAAAATTATCAAATAAAATTTTTTACAGTAACTAAAATTTTATAAAATAAAAATTATTTTTTTTTCATTGTTAAATTCCTTGTAACTTCTTTTTAAGATTAAGTTAAAAGAATTTATGCTCATTTTAAAGATTTTCTAGCAGCTTATTAGTTACTTTAATTTATTTAATTTCTGTTTTAATGTTGTCCACATTAGGTAATATACCTTTTTTCTTTAGATCTGAATAAGAATTAACGAACAATTCATTTTTAATTAAATCAGATAAAGAATGTAAAATGTCATCAAAATCTAATTTAGTGAGCTTTGGAGAAATAAGCTTTAAAATCCACAAAACACACTTAAAGAAACCTTTCCAGCCTTCACATAAAAAGATATCCCAAATGGCGCAAAGGAGATATGAATCTTTTGCATATTAAAACACACTACTAAAAATAGTGATAAACCAGCTGGTAGCATAATAATTAGAATCGACACCCTATTATTTTAAATGATCAGCTAACTCTGGTAAAAATATACTAAGAAGTCTTTCTAATTAATAGAAAACTACTTTTAATTACTCAAAGTTATCTGTAAGTAATTATTTGAAATATGTATTCATTACAGTATGGAATGCTTTGTATGTTTATGCTTCATTTAGAATTATCAAATACAAAAATCCAGCAATATAATTCATACCTTAACAATATGATATATCTGTATTGTAATAAGCAAAAATTCTAAGCAAGCTCTAGAGCTAGTTTGAGTTAATACGGTCTTAATGCAAGTGAAGAGATCTAAAATTAATATTTAAAGATTAAATCAGCCAAATTATTTTTAAAAATATTAATAAATTTTTTTTTTTTTTAAATTAAAAGATTTTTAAAAAGAAATATTTTTTTTTCTTCAAAAGACATTTAAAATTTAATTGTGATAATTAATTACCTGTTAACATCTAAAGTGATGATTTCTTCAATTTAATCAGGCTTAGCATTAATGGCAACCTCTTTTTTGTAATCAATGTAATTAAACTTTAAACTGTCAATATTTAAGATACTCAACCAAGTTTAAACACGATTCTTATTTAACCATTCAGTTTCAGAATCTCTAAATAAGTAAATTTTATATATTTACTTACGTAAATTCTATTTAAATGTGCTATTTAATTGCAATAGTTGCCAAGGTTTGTCTTTTGTGCTTAAGAACTAAAGTGCACACTTTATTCCATAGACTTTAAGGAGTAATTTATTTTTTTAAATCTTTTCAAATCTCTCCTCATCACGTCTCTTTTTATTTTTGTATGATAAAAAGTTACGCCTTAGCTCTGAATTTTTTTTATTCTCTTATTTCTCTAAAATTCTTGGTATTTAATCAAGGTAAGCCCCTTTCTTTTTAGCTAAATCGATAATCAAATCGCTAACAAATTCAGATGAAAGCTCTATATTAAGTAAGTACTTATTAAGTTCGTCTAATGTAAAGTAACTTAATTCACTTTCCAACGCTTTATCTTCTTCAGAAAGTTTTTCTTATTTCTTTTAAAAGAATCCTCCAATTTTATTTAACCCAAAACCTAATAGCTTAATTCCTTTTTGAATATTTTTGCTGTTAAAAATAGTGGGCTATTCCTTAAGAAGATTAATTTTCTTCTTTTTATCATCCAATTTTTTTATTTTGATAAAATCAAATAAATCTTCCCAATTCTTGGTATTGTATAATAGTTTTAAATCATTTACATGAGTAGCTAAAAATTCTTTACGATTTTTCTTTTATTTTTTTATGATTTTAGTGATAATTATCAAAATATTTTAAAATGTCTCTGGAGAAATCTTTTCATTTTAACATGAAGAAATGTAATTTAATACTACTTTCATAAGCTCACAAACGTCAATAAACTTTTCTTCAACAAGTTCAATATTAAAACTTGATTTTTTTTGAATATTCTGAGTTAGATTATCTATAAAATATTCACATACTTATTAACTACCAAATAATCCTAAAAAATTTGTCTAGAACGAACGTTAACTTAAGGCACAGCTATCTCCATCAAAGCTATAGTCAGATTTAGAATCCTCATTCAGCGTGTCATGATGTATTTCTATTTTAGATGAACTTAGTTGGCTTGATAAAGTTTATTAGTCATCAATCATACTTGAGTTTAAGCTAGATCTTCCAGAAAAACTTGAACACTTTTTTTAGTTTGATAATTTATACAAATTTTCTTTAAAGCAAAATAAATAAATAAATTACTTTCTTCTAAAAGAGTTAAAGATTAATTTTAGTATCATCAAGTATATCAAAAACTAATTAATCGACTTTTTAGTACTCTTCCTCTGTCATCTATTGATCTTCTTAAAAATTAATAGAGTCTTCTATTTCCTTATTGTCTTTGTTTGACTTTTAAACTGATTAATCTATTATTTTATACAATTAATATTTAAGCAAATTATTCGTTATTCGTTTTATTAAAAAAAAAGTATAATATTTATTATTCATAAATCAACAACTAAATGGTATTTTTTCTTGTAAACCTTCAACTCTAAAATAAAATTAGATATTACTGAGGTTAAAGCAAGCTTCATTAAATTAACTAAATAAAAAATTAATTTATCTTCAACTTGGTTAGCTATAAAGTTACAATTTAAAATAAATAAATAAATCTTAAAATTTCAATTACTCTAATCTTATTCTTGATTTTTTTTCCATGCTTCATAATTTAAAAACTTTTCTTAGTAGCAATTGAGCCTTTCTAAAAACTAAACACTTTAACCCTTAGAAATTACTTTCCACAATTCAGGACGCTTATCAGAAACTATTTGCTTTTCATATTCTTAAAATTTATCTTGGTACTATATTGCTGAGTTCAAATCAATTTAATTTTAGGATTGTAGATATTAAACTATCTTTGATATAGTTTATCTGGAAAAAGCAATGCGACTTTCGTCATTGTACTAAAATCGCGTAAAAATGGTTGGATATTGTTTTGAAAAGTTTTCCCACTCCAAGTTCACTTGGTTTATCGTTTTCTTATATTCTTCTTATGACTCTTCTGCTTTAAATTTAAGTTAAACTGAATGATGAGTTACTTTCTATAAATCAATCTGAGTTTTTGTGCCCTTTTCAACTAACTCAGCTGTTTTTTCAATAACTTCATTATAGCTTTCAGCTATTTTACGATTAGAATAAAATAATCTTTGAGATTCTAAAAGTTTCTCTCTCTTTTTCTCCATATCATTCAACCATAACTTTGCATTAGTACTTGTTTCACGATTTGTTTGACGGAAATTTTCAATAAATGTTTTGAATGGTTCTAAAATCTCACTTGCTATGTTTTTACTTAGATACATGTGGCTTTAAGATATTTTTAAGAGATAATTACTCAAATGCTAATATGCAAATAAGAGTCCATCATGATCACCTGCATCTCCTTAAATCTAGTCATGAAATTTAGATGCAATTTATTCTAATTCTTTTGAAAATTATTCATGTGCTTTTTGCATTTACTCTACCAACTAGCTAAGAGTTATAACATCTTTTGTACTTTGAACCATCTTATTGAAAAGATTTTTATAATGTTCCCACGAATCTTCTAATATTCTATTCATCCTACAAGTTTATCAAAAAACTATTCTAAAATTTTTATTGTCTTTATTGACTTACTTACTTACGTTTTTGATATGCTTTTAATATAAAAATGTATTTGTTTATTTATTTACTTGTTATTATATATATTTATATTGATTGTATTAAATTTTTGAAATATTTCTGATAATACACTAACCTAAGCTTGTTTGACTTTATATCTTCTCTTGAAAAATCCTTAACTACATATTATCTATTATTATTTACTCTAATGAATCAAATAAAAAGATATATCAAGATAGATCTACAGATCTATTTATTGAAATTCTCTTTATTTCTTTTAAACAAGCAAGTCTATTTCAGTAAATAACTAAATAAATAGTCAAATCAAAAATCTTTTAACATTTCATTTTCAAACTTATCTTCTTAAAATTTAAAAAGCTTAACCAGTAAATACTTAAAAAAGAATAAGTATCAATTTAAAAAATTAATTCCTAGTTTATAAATAATTAAAAAAGGCTTTGTAATATTTTTTTTTATAAAAATTTTAAAGCTCCTTATAAATTAGATTAATAAACAGACTCAACTATCAGTTTGAATTATTACATTTAATATTTAATCAAATAGCTATTTTCATTGATATTTATAATTATAGATATAATTTATTTAGTTAACTTTTGAGAAAAAAAAATATTTTGAAGAAAATCAAAATATTTTAAAAATCAATAAAAAAGAGAATGCAATTAACGTCTTTAATGAAAGCAAATTTTAATTAATAAAAATATTAAAAAATTAAATTTATCAGAGTCAAAATATATTTTAAAAATTAAGCAATCCTAAAATAAACTTTTGTAAATTTGAAAATTCTGGAAGTAAGATTACATTTTATAATATTGTATGAGTACCTACAGTTTATTTTTATATTTTAAAATAAAGTTTTATAAATTTAAAATAAAAAAAAAATATTAATAATTAGAAATAAGTTTGTAGATTTTGATATTTAAAAGATATGAGCTAGAATAAAAATCAATATAAAAAAGAAGAATATCCCTTAAAAACCTCTAAAAGAAAGAGGGAAGCATTTGAGGAAGGATAAGCTGAGTCAAAGATGATTGAAGAAGATGATGGAAAATCAAGTAAAAAATAACAAGACAAAAACGCTAAGCAAAAGTATGTTTTTATATAATTTTTATAATTAAAAAAGAAATCTAAAAGTAGAAAGAAATCATGTAGAATTTACATAAAATTAAAATACCGAAACATATTTTTAATAGAACTTAAACTTTTTTCTTAAATGCTACTTAATAATATTATTTCCATTCAATTAACAACAATATTAGGAGGAAAGTTAGCATATTCTGGTTTAGAAGAGATCTTAGATTAAACGATAACACTGCTTTATATAACGCCTTAAAGTCTCAAAATGAAGTTGTACCTTTGTTTATTTTTGACACTGAAATTTTAGACAAATTAGAAGATAAAAAAGACGCTCGAGTTGAATTCATACACTTATATATTATGAAAATCTAAGAATAACTAAAATAAGTTGGATCTACCCTAATTGTGAAACATGGTACAGTTGACAATGCTTTTAAAGAGCTTGTTTCGGAGTTTGATATTTAAAGTGTTTATGTAAATAGAGATTATGAATCTTCTGCTAAATAAAGAGATGAAAGGATTAAAAAATATGTCAAATAATCAGCAAATGCTGAGTTTTACGATTTTAAGGATCAAGTTATTTTTGAAGCCAGTTCAACCAATAAAGATGGATCACCTTATAAAGTTTTCACACCATATAGCAAAAAATGGCTGAGTATATTGACTTCAGAAGACTACTCTTGTAGACCTTCTGAATCATTAATGGAAAAATTTTGGAAATCTCCTGAAAGAAAAGTTATGAGTTTAGAAGAAATTGGATTTGAGAAAGCAGGAATTGTAATCTTTTTTATTAAATATTTAATTAATTATAAAAAAAAACAGATAGAATAAATAAATTATTCATAAAAATTAATTAATTTAAAATATAAAGCCTTTTCCATCTGTTGAGTTGAATGAAAAAATTGTTAAGAATTATGATAAGACTCGTGATACACCTTCAATAGAAGGTACCACGAGAATGAGTGTTCATTTAAGATTTGGTACAGTTTCAATTAGGGATTTAGTTAGGAGATCAAAAGGTTTAAATGCTACATATCTAAATGAACTTATATGGCGTGATTTTTATATGATGATTTTAGATTAATTTCCACATGTAGAGAACAATAATTTTAAACCAGCATATGATAAACTAGTTTGGAGAAATAATGTAGATGAATTTATGGCTTGGTGCGAAGGCAAAACAGGTAAAATGTCATTTTATTAATATAATTATTTAAATTATTATTCTTTTTAGAAATTAAATTAAATTACTTAATTAGTTAGTTAGCTTACAAGCTTAAGAAAATAATTTTATAACATTTAGCTAATTAAAATTTATTTATAAAGCATTTTTAAATATAATTTAAAGGATATCATTTGGTTGATGCTGGAATGAGATAATTAAATTAGACAGGTTATATGCATAATAGAGTTAGAATGGTTGTAGCAAGCTTCTTAACAAAGCATTTATTAATTGATTGGAAATGGGGTGAAAGATATTTTGCCTCTAAACTTTTAGATTATGACTTATCTGCAAATAATGGTGGATGGCAATGGGCAGCAGGAACAGGTACAGATGCTTAACCTTATTTTAGAATATTTAATCCTGATAGCTAATAAAAAAAATTTGATCCTAATTATACTTATATTAAAACATGGATAAAAGATTTAAATACTAAAACATATCCCAAGCCTATTGTTGACCATAAATTGGCAAGAGAGCGTTGCTTATAAGCTTTCAAAAAAGCTTTAGGATAATGAGTTTATTTATTTTTTAATTGCCTTATTTATTATTAGTATCAGCTTAAATTAAAAGATATAAATATTTAAAAAAAATTTTAAATTCTTTATTTTTATAATAAATTGCTTTGTCGTTCATATTTATGTTTTCAAAATAAATTTTATTTTAATTTTTAAGATAAAAAAGTAAACAATAATTAAAATAAATTTGAAGCTTTTAAATGTAATTAATTACCTCCAATTTTCTTAAAAGGTAATATAAAATTAAATAAAAGAATGTTTCATTTTACCTTAAGTGATATATTGTTACCCAAAAAAAAATATTGTTAATTCTAGTTTCACAAATTAAAAAATTGCTTACAAAATATAAAATTTAAAAAAGATTCTATTTTTACTAAAAATTAAATTAATTGAGAAAAATTAATATTTCAATTTCGATTAATTTTTGTAATATTTTTGAGTGAAAAAGCATAGATTTAATACTGTTTAAAATTTAAAATGCATTTTCTATTCATTTTATTTTTTTATGTAATGAAAATGAATAAAATTAGTAATTTATTTTTTCTTTAATTAGAACAAATCTCTGTTTTAAATCAAGCACCTCTTATTTATTTAAGAAAATTTAAATAATTATTTATTAAAAAAAAAAATTAAATTAAAAAGAGTAAAAAAATGAGTTTAAGGAAGAGAGAGAATAAGTTGATACATAAAATAGGAACAAAAATATAAAAATTTAATTTATTTTGCTAATTAGAGATTCCTGTATTGTGTTTAATTTAATTTCTTTTGTGATAATTTATTTTCTTTCAATTTTCCTATTCTTCTTCTTAAGATTAAAGTCTCTCTAAAATCCATAGCACTCTTAAAGCGTTGATATCAAATTAAAAATGTTTAATGAACGATTTAAAATAGTTGTGTTAAAAAATAATTAATTAAATGAGCTCAAATAATATATTTATTAATCTATCTATCTTTATTAGAGTATTAATAATTATGAGCTTTATTGCAATTCAATCAATTATTTTATTATTAAGGGGTATTTTTCTTTATCAATTCAGCTAATTTGGGGAATTCAGCAAATATTGCTTATATTTTTCTAGCAGATCTGGGATCATTTCTATTCTTCTAAAGCTGTTTAATTTCTTCTATTTTTTCTGTTAATATTTTCTTTTCGTCAGAAGTCAAACTTAGCAATTCATTAACTCTATTAGAACCCTGTGCTTGATTTTAAGACACAGCTTGATATTAAGGAGGATTGAGCTATTACTGTTATGGAGGATATTGCTAGTTTATAATTGGTTACTATTAGTGAATCTAACCTTGCATTCCTTACCTCATACTGATAGGAGGAGTGGGAACTCCCATATTATTTTTATACATCATTTAGGTAGGAGGAGGAGGGGGTGGAGGAGCCTAGAAAGGTGGTTATTAGGACTAGTTATTGGGGAGTGATTGTTAGTTTTGCTAACCTACAGAAGGACCTTGAGTTGGAGGAGGAATTGGTTGTCCTTGCTAATAATAGTTACCTCCTGATACGTTTCTACTGAAATGTTAACCATGTTAATTCATTCCTTTTTAATTTTAATTATTTAATATTATTTTATATTGAAATATTTATATAATAAATTTTTACCAAATTAGTTTTAATTATTAATAGGAGGTATGTTCATGTTATTTTTCATATAGTTTTAGTTGCTTCCTTATTAAGGCTACTGCTAGTTCATTTAAAACTGAGGATTAAACATTCTATTGTTTTGATTTCCATGAATACCTTAGTTTTAAGTAGGTGGTGGAGGAGGAGGTGCTTAGCCTATCTAAAAGGTACTCATGTTGCCTGAGAATTGTCTAGGCATATTTTAATTTTGACCACCGATACCTCCCATCTACGATTATCCAGTAGGTGGTTGAGGAATATAATTCATATTCATCATTTACTACTTTTAAGCTGAGTTGTTTCTAGGAATACCACCATGGTTTTAAGGCTATTAATTCATGATGTCTCCTCCTATTTGATTTATTCCTTACATTTATGGAGGAGCATGAGGATGCTAGAGTGGCATTTATCCTCCTGCGATATTGGGATTTCCAATTTTGACATCTCCCTAGACTTTGTCAGGAGTTTATGAATAATCCTATGAATGGAAAGGCTAATTTGGTTTGCTAGGAGGTTAAATTGGGAATCCTGGTGGTTTCATTTGATTTCCCATACCGGATTTAGCAGGAGGTGGGGGAGGATGAGTTGGAATAGCACCAGATTTTACAGTTAAGGGATTTAAATGAGCTTGTTATTGGATATTGCTGTTTGGCTGAGGAGGTGGAGGAGGTATATTAGTGAGTGGAATCATTCCATTTTATTAAATTCCTTATTATTGAGGGAATTGTCCAGGAATGTTATTAGGATTACTTATTTAACCTGGTAAAGGAGGAGCAATTTATTGAACTCCTTACTACATAGGCTATTATCCTTGAATTGGAGGTGGCTATATTGGTGGCATTTAGTTAGAAAGGATTTAATTTGGGTTTTAGATTTGCTATTAAATTGGCTATTGTTGAGAATTATTATTTGCATTATTAGCTAATCCTTTTCTATTATTTTGATTATTGTTATTGTTAGGAATATTTTATGGATTGTTTTAATTTGCAACTTGATTGTTTGGCTGATTAGGATTTTAGATATTGTTTTGAATAGGAAGAGGTTAATTAGATTTATTTTAATTAAGATTTATGTTAGGATTGTTGATGCTTGAATTTATTATTCCCATATTAATTACTCCTTATCCTATGTTCATTTGAGCGTTTGTCATACTGTTCACACCATTGCTAAGAGAGGCGGTGTTGTTTTAGTTATTCATATTAGTTGGTAAAGAGTTATTTTTAAGTTTAACTATAACCTTAACAGCTTCTAATATATGCTTTGTTATTGGGTTTCTATTTTTGCTCTCTTTAAAGAGTCTCTCTATTAAATATACAAATAGATGTGTTTAAAAAACAAAAAAATAAATGAAATTAAACTAAGTTATACTTTTTTGAAGATGGAGAATTTCATTGAGAGGGGTAACATCTGTTTCCCACTTTCCATAAGGAGAGTAATAAATTGAAATAGGATTTGAATCGAACTAATTGATGAAAGTGACAGCATGGCTAGTTATGTATTCAACTAATTGTTATTTTCTTTTGTAGATTTAGTAAAAGGAATCCATTAAGTTATTCTACGTATTTTCTCTTTTGATCAAATCAACAGCCTGCAAATTAAATGTGTCATTAGTGTGAGAAATCATATCAGCATCCCAGAAATTACAAAAGTCCAAGATAAGCTCTTACTAATTATATAAATAATGATTTGCTTTAGACTCTTAGAATCCGTAAAACTCCTTAAAAATGTTAGAGAAGCGAATTTATTGCCACGAATTCAAGCTTTGTCCTTTCTCTAATTCGTTACTGTCCACTATGAAGCTTTAAGTAAATTTATGAAGGAACTGAGTCATGATTTCAATAGATTTATTGACTTTCATATCTTCTTCTCTATTAATTTCTTAGAAGCATTCTTCTGGTTAGCGAATTTCAGTAGGTAAATCAGGATTCTTTTCATGTGAACTTTTTGACTTTTCTTCAACAGTGGAGCTATAGTTTTTCAAATAGCCTAAAATAACTTTACATCTCTCACACTATTCCATGAGTTGATTGAGTAAATCAATCGCCTCATCATTTTAATTATGCTCAAATTAAGATTATTCAAATAACTCTTGCATAAAGCCGGAAATCTAAATCTCAAATAATGTAAAGATTTACTCAAGAATTCTTCCATTTTCATTTTACTTTTAGCAGTTTTGATCAACTTCGAAATTAAATTCACTCAAAATGGTTTCATCAATAATAAGGGTCTTTATAAATATTCCAAAAAATAATTAAATATATTTATTGAAAGTTTTCTATGAAAAAATGTTTGTTACCTTGATAGCATTCTTTCTTTTTTCAGAATAGAAAAATTGTTAAGTGAGAGGATGGATAGTCAATTCTGAAATAAAGAAAAGATAAGATTCAAATATCTTAATTAATTGCAAAACAAAATTTGAGATAGCAAATCCTTTAGCAGGAAGAATGTTGCGCATGAATTGCAAAGTGAGATTAGTAAGTTTGAGAGAAGGATTTGATTTGTATGCATATCCTATGTAATCCTTATAAAGGATAATTAATTAGCCTACAAGATTTTTGCTTGATACCTGCAAAATATCAATAATATTTTAAACGTATTAAATAAGGTTTGTTTGCATATTAGGATCGCTTGTAAGTAGAGATTTTTGAATATGATTTTCATCTTCTTCCTCATCTTAGTTGAAATCAGGTTCTTCATTCTATTCTTCATCCATTTATTATTCATCTCCCTTCATAAATGAATTTTTAAGAATTTTGTCTAGCAACTATTGAGGAATTTCAAGGTTTTGCCTTCCTACTAACTCAAAGAACTCTTATTAGTGAGATATTTAAGGAATATCCTCCACTAAATATTAATAGTTTTTAGAATAATTGTGCTTAGGATTTAATGAGGATAAACCAATTTCGTGATCCATTAAGACTGTGAAAACTTTCAAACAGTCGTTTTTCAAGGCATATAAAGCATATTAAACATCTTTATTAGTTTTTGCTCTGGATTATTCCTCTAATTAGGTTGTAGTATGAAGTATTTTAATTAATTCATTATCTACATGATTGTAAAGGAAAATATTTGAGAATCCACTGTTGCTGCAGCAGAGGAAGAGGTATTAGCATATTTTCTGCAAATTTCTCATATTTTCTATTATTTAATCATTTTCTTTTCTGTATTCAAATCCACTTATTTCCTTTAATATTATAATGAGTATTTTATTTAAAATATTAAAATTAAAATTATATTTTTACCTTTTTATCTCCTTTTTATACAATTTCTTTTAAGCCTGAATAATGCTTCATGATCATCTCAGTGAATTTTTCGCATATTCTGAATGTGGTAGGGTAATGGTAGAAATTCAAAACAACTCTAAAGAAGAATTCTGTTTCTTTTTTTATGAGCTTGGAGTGTAAGTTGATATAATTATTTAAAATAGTATCTAAGAGAGTTTCTCTATTTTCTAATTGAAGTTCTAAAAGCTTTTCGAATTAGAAATTATCAATAATTGCTGTAAGTATATAGTCTTAGCTACCATTGAATTTAGAAAGAGCAATTATAGAAGTTAAAAGATTGAGGAGAGCAGGTCTATCTTCAATTTTGTTTACCATTTGTTGCTAGAAAGAGTAGAAAGCTTTTTCAATTCTCTAAATAAATTTACTTAAATTATTATTTGAGCTGCTGTTACTGGATGAGTTATTGCTATTATTTCCACCCTATCCTAAATTTTGGTTGTTTCCCTAACTTGATTGACTATTCTAAGAAGTATTTGCGTTAGAATTTTCAAGTTAAGTGCAATCAAATATAAGCTTATAAAAATTAAGAATGTTGCTGAATATAATCTGCCAGTTACTCTTATCTAAATAAACACAATTAAGCTCAAAGCTGTTTTAAATAAGTTAATATCCGGTAGTGTATAATTGCATCATCATTTCTATTTATTCAATATAGAATTAATCATATTTAAATAAATAATCTTTTTCTGAATTTTGAGCTTGGTTCTAATTTAAATTTTAATTAAAACCAGATTAGTTTTAAGAATTAGGTAGAGGAGGAGGAATGGGAGCAGAATGTAAACCGCCATGCTAGCCTGGTAAAAGCAAATTAGAAGGCTTAGATTGAAGGGATGTAGATTTTTCTTTAGGTTAGAAACCTCCTTTATATTAAAATCTTTGCACGAAGATGTGAATAAGCTTTTTAAGTACTGAGCTGTATTAGTTTATAATTCTAGGCTTGTAATGGTACTTTCTAAAGAGATTTTCAGGGCCAATACTCTAATAAACATTAAAATTATTTAAAATTTGTAATTTGTTTTATTTTGTTATTTGAATTAATAAAATAAAAGATGCTATTTATAGATTAAAGATTTACCTTTATAGTAAAGAAAGAAGTTAGTGATGTTAAATTCTTAGCAAGATGATCAAAGTTAGACATTAGACCGCTATCGTAGTAGTTAATAAATACATTTTTATTGTAAGTAATCTTTATTTAATAATATAAAATATGTAAGTTAGTAATTAATCTAAATAAACATTTTCAAATAAAAATAGATAAAATATATAAACTATATTTATTTCTCATTTAAAATTTTGCTTCATCTTCATCTTTTAATAAATCGATAGCACTTTAACTTGCTTGCTCTTTACTATTTACTAAATAATGTAATTATATAAACTAATAAGCTTCTGCTTCTTCTAAAATACTTTTTTAAACTTATAATTTGTTCTCCTTTTTAGCTTCAAGAATCTAAATTTTTAATTTAAAAATTCTCCATTTGTTTAATTAGTCTATAACCATTCTGAAATGTTTAATTTTATTACAGAGATTTCTTCTAAAAGAGTTTCGAGTTATACATTTTATATAAAGAGGAAGAAAAATATAATTGTAACTATTTAAATTTAACATTCTCAAATTTTGTAAAAATATTAATTGAAATCAATAATTCCCCAAGTAAGTAAAAAAAGTTAGTATTTTTTTGAGAAGCAGGAAGAAAAATTCAAATTATAATTTCAATAAATAAAGATTTATTTGTTAATCAGTTAAGTTTGTTAGTTAGTTAGTTTTTGTCTATTAAAATTCAATATTTTTAATCAACTATTGTTTTTAATCATAAATCACTCCTGATGATGAATGACAAACAAAGAAAAGAAAATGAATTAACAATTTCAGTTGAGCGACTATAATAGTATTTAATAATCAGTTTAGTATTTTTAAGGATGAGATAAGTAGTAAGCAATTTTATAGTAAGTAAGTAAGAAACTAAATAATAAGAAATTAAAAGATTTTGAGGAAGTGAAATTAAAAGAAAATTTTTAGTATTTTTCTAAATGCAAATAAATGAATAAATGAATTAGAGAGTAGTGTGAGTGGAGAAGTAATAAGAAATTAAGTAAGTAAGTAAGGAAGTAATATAAGTAAGTGGCTGTCGTGGCAGTAAGTAGTAGCAGTAGTAGAAAAGTAGTAGAAAAAGTAATAGTAGTTTATATATTTATAAATAAAAGTATTTTTAATATAATAGTTTAAGTTTTATACAAGCAGATTGAAAATCTTCAATGAAACATCAATAAATATCAGATTCTGATCTGGCTCATCCAAGTTACCATATTTTAAGAAGTTTTCTCTGAACTCTTTAATGCTTACCTCTATTTTTAAATTAATTTTACTTTAATAAACTATTATTCGTTTCAAGAAATTTCAATTACATTTTTCTATATTATAATGTTTTTCTATTTATGATTTGATGTTTATGTTTTTTTCATCATCTTCTGTGTAGAAGCTCTTTTTCTTTAATTCGTTTGCTAGCCCCTAAAATCCCCTCTTGGCTTCATCCATAAATATTTCAAGTGGGAACATATAATTAATGAGCAAGTTGGCATAAATCTATTTTAATTAATATCAATTATTCATTATTAATTCATTTATTATATTTTACTCTCAACTCTCTGTTAGACTCAAATTCTGATTGGTTGTCTCCCAGGAATTTATTTATTTTAATTAAGTTTAAGAATATTTGATTTGCATACAAAATAGTTAGGACACCATTGTCAAAGACCAAAGCTAGCATTTAAAGAGTTGTTAATAAATTAAATATTTTAAATATAATAAATCTTACCATTATATAAAATAACGCATATAATACTGACTTCAACTTGGCGCTAAATGAGATGCTCAGCTTCAGAGACATTAAAGAGATTGAAAACTGCATCCATAACGAAATTGTTAAGCAAAAATTTATTTAAGGCAATTTATGAAACATTTGATTTAGAAGAAATTGTAGATATGTCAGAGAGCAGCTAGACCATTTCTAAATCGTTTTCTGTGGCCAACATTTTTACATAAATTTAATTAATCGTGTTTACAAGCTAAACAAAGTATTTCATAATGTAACTAAGTTATTTAGATAGCAAAGCTATTAATATACTTTCGTATTATTAATCAGATAATTTATCTCTATTTTGTGTTAAAAAGCTATCATTATTCATGATGCATTAATCAAAGCTCATTCTATCACTAAAATGGCTCGAGAAGTTAAATTCATTTAAGTAATAATTATCAATTTAAAATTTTTATTGGAAGTCCTTCAAAGGGTTTTATAGCTAGTCTAATACTTAGATGAGTGTCTTTAGGACTTCTTTATTTTTGCTAAAAATTAGAATGCTACCTCTGCATGAAAGAAGATGGGCAATTATGTTATAGCAATTAATAAATATCTTTCCAAATTCTTTGCTCTCCTTTAGATGAGGTGATGTCTAAAATAATTATATTTAAAATAATCTGTAAATAAAAATATCATTGTTAGTTTTCTTACCAAAATAATTAGTAAAGAAGGGAAAAGTTTCATTTGGCTGATGAAACGAATATTTTCATTATTTAATGTGTGTAAATCTGATTTAATAACTTCTTTCAAGCTAGAGAATTTTTGTATCTATCTTTTCTTTTCGGACATGAAATTTTTATTCATTATGTCTTCAAAGGTTGAACCAGAAGAAAGTTATCCATTAACTAGGGTTTATTCTTTAATAATAGCAAGTAGCTTAGTCAAATAAAATTGTATATCAAGTCCAACTTTATTTAAATTGAGAATAAATGTATTGTACTTCACTTGCTTTTTCTTTCTTTCTATTGTTTCTTAGTCTTCTTGCTCATCATTATCTTGGTTAAGTTCCATATTCATGCTTTCGTTGATAGCTAATCCACTTCCAGCATATGAACAATTAATCAAGTCATCCTAAACAGTTTTTTCTATTTTGTCTAAATAGAAGCACATTAAGGATTTATGAAGAATCTGCTTACAAGCACGTAAAATCTAGTCATTTTATGTGTGCTTAGTAATTTCATATAGTATAATCTAATATCCCTTTTCCAAACAAAGCTAAACATCATTTTCTTTTTCATCTTAATTATTATTATCTTTAAATTAATTTTTTATAGAGTCGTTGATTATTATAAAAAAATATTACCATTATTGTTTTAGGAAAGATTTGTGCTTGAATAATTATTTTAATCTTTAAAATTCTCCTTATAGTTGCTGCTGCTTTAGTTTTTGCTAGAACTTTAATTTCCACTTTTGTCCCTTTTATCGTTGTATCTCTTGCTATTCACACTGGCATTTGTTGTAGAATCATCCTAATATCTTTTGTAACTATTGCTACGAGATTCTGATTTTGATTTGGAGGAAGATTTAGAATGACGTCTATCACTTCTTTTACTTTTCTTGCTCTTTCTTTTGTCTTTTTCCTTCTCTTTTGATCTACTTGATTTAGATCTTTTCTTGGCATCCTTATCTTTTTTCTCACTTTTATGAGATTTCTTTTCCTTCTTTTTCTTATCTTTCTTTCTAGATCTAGATCTACTTTTGCTTTCACTTCCTTCCTATTTATATTTATTGGTTTGGTTGAATTCAATAACTATTGATAAAAATTATAAATTTGAGTACTCTCTTTTCTTTTTTGTCATCCTTTTTATCTTTTTATCTATCAGATTTCTCACTTCTGTCTTCTCTTTCACGAGTACTTGTTTCCCTATCTAAGTCTAATCTACTGCTTGTAGGAATATCTTAATCATCTTCGATTTGTTGAGAACCCTCTCTTTATTTTTAGAATTCTCTAATACAATAATTTAAAAAGCTATATGCACCTTATTTATAAGTAATAGCAGCATTTATAACTTCTAATGCTTTCATTTTCATAGAAGAAAAAACAAAGTGATGATTATCTTCTTCATTATATCTCAATATTTTATAGATTTTTGTCAATCCTTCGTTTTCAATAAATTCTATGGCATGATCATAAGAGCTTATTAGTTGTAAAGCTAAATCGAGACCTCTAATATAATCACTAGGAGAGTCGTTTAGAGTCTATAAACAAATCTAAACAACAGATGGTGGGATATCCCTATGTATAGAAACCTACCCTTCAAAATGTGCTGGATCATGTAATTATTCTTCGTTTAGTTTGAGGAGCTATTTTCAATACATATTTAATTTTTATAATGGAAATTTATTTATTTATTTTATTACTGTTTGTAAGTGACCTGCTAACTACTATAATTTCTATCTGTATATATGAAGAGATTATTTTAACTCTTCTTCGTTTTAAGCAGTTAAACGATTTATCTCACCTACTAATTCGTAAATATGCTAAGTTAAAATTTCTTTGTCTTTTGGATCTTGCTTTTCTATCAAAATATTTGGCTATATCTACTCATATGAGATGTGATAATTATTCTTTTAGAAAATATTTTAAATGATCTTTTAAGCATTTTCTAATCTTTGTATTTTAATATTTTCATTATCTCCAATTATTTTGTTTTTCCTTTCTTGCTCTTCATCAAAAGTTTTCTTTTACCTATATTATAAGTATAAATTTGATACATAATTATTTTATGTTTTGACTATTATTTCACAGCAGCTAAGGAGATGAATTTTTAATAAAATATTTGTTTGAAAAGTCAAATCCTAACTTTTTAAAATGCTGGCATTATTTTTTAGTTTGAATAAATGATTTTACGGTAAAAGATCAAGGTCAAAAGTTTTATTATAAAGGGGACACAAATCAGCTATTTCTTGTTCTTGAAGAACATCCCCGTAGACGCAAACAGTTAATTTTGTATATTCTCCCCTAAATACTAACTAATTTGTGTATATCTATTTTATTAGAATAAAACAAATTTTTAATCAAAAATATCTAACGCAATCATTTAATCAATCATTTTTTTTTAAAATCAACTTAAACTATTTATCATATTTTTTCATAAAATTAAAATATCTTTTTTTTTCATCTTGACAAGCATGTTTGTTTTAAACCTTAATCATTTATAGTTCATTTTGCTTAAACTAATTAACTAAATGCTCGTATATATTTGGTAATTGCTACACTTTGCTAATTGATCATAATAATATATTGATTGTTAATTAAAAAAGTTGAATTACCCCTTAAGGAACGGGAATCAAAACATCATGATTTAGATTTTTGCTTTCTGTGATAGTCTTGGCATTAATCAACATACAATATTTATCATTTGGAATAGAGAGATCCTTAAAAAATATTTCTAAATTCTTAAATTGACCTTCCTTGTCAGTGACAGTTTTTAAAGGTTTTAACAACTAGTGCACTTCACTATTTGGTTTAACAATACGAATCAAATTAACTCTGACTGGCTATGTAAATTCTATTTCATCACATACTTTTCTATTCCCTGTTTATTATATAAATAAATTTTTACAAATCAAATACTTAATTCATTTTGTATTATCCATAATCTTGCTTTTCTAATTTAATTTATAACTGGATACATCTAATTCATATCTAAATATCTATGGCTAGGTTGATATTAAAATTTTAATAAGCTGAAAAATAAATTTTGTGTTGTTTACCTTGAGATTAATCACCTTTGTTCAAGCTTCTAGATTGCTAGTGATCAATATTATCGAAGAACAGAAGAGAGACTAGTTTTTATAAAATTCAATTAATATTAATTTCAAATATGGTATTGAAGTAATAATTGCAAAATCTATTTTTGAGATTAATTCTTGTTTGTACCTTAATTTTATGGCTTAAAGTTTTCCATTTTTTTAATTCCCTTTCAAATGTCTTTAATTTAATTATTTTATACTAATTAAAGGGTTTGTTTATGCTTTAAACTTTTTATTTAATTGTTTTGATTTGATAAAATGAGTCTCTTATACTTATTATTAATTTTTGTAAATTTTATTTTTATATTTTCCTTGTTATTTTCATGATAAGAAAAATTTATAAATTAATAAATTGCGTTGCCTTTATACTGTTTTTTGCTAGATGTTTTTAGTATATGATGTATAAAAATAGTCATAAACTATAAGCTTTCATCAATAACAAGATTCAATCTATTTATTTGATTTCTTATTTATTATAAATTTATTTTCAAAGTTCATCTAAAAACACATCCAAAACACTCTTAATTAAATTTATTTTAAATTTTATAATTAAAAATTATTTTATTTATATAGCATAAAAGAATTCATTTTTGAGTTCTATTTTCAAAGCTTAATTTTAATTCTAAGTTATTCAAATAGACAAACTTGATATAAAATTTAAATTAATTATAAAATCTAAAAAATTAAAGATATTAATTGAATTTTTAAAAGATAATAACATTTTTCTTCAATAATTTAACTTATCAAATAAAATTTCTTTATTATGATTGTTTATTGTTTAATTCTTTGTCATTTAAATTTATTTTTTTATAATTAATTCATTATAAAATGTATCCTTATTTAAAAAATTTTTGAATTAAAATATTTATTTTTTATAAAAAATAATGTGAAGCGAAAAAATTACTAGAAAAAGTTTGTTATTTTATGAGTATTTTTTTAACACAACGAATAATAATTTAAATCAAAAAATAAAAGATTTATGCTTTATTTACTTTAGTGTATTCGCTAACATTTATTTAAAAAATGTTAATTTATTATAATACCCTTTTGTTAGATTATTAATAAACTTATTATTGATGCTGTTGGCGGTACGAATGAATAATAAATATCTTTTTTAAGAATCCGCAAAAAATTTTTGAAGATAAATTTTTAAAAATTTCTTAGTAAAAACACAATCAAATAAATATATAATACAAATTTTTTAATAATAAAACTAAGTTCAAAAAACAAATAAATTTAATTATTAGAAAAAAGATAAAGTAGCTAGCTTCTTAATGTCTGATAAGAAAAACCAAAAAATTGACCTCTCTTAGTTTGAGGGTCCAGATGGAATGCAAAAGCTAATGAAATTAGCTATGGAGTTCCAAGAAAATGAAAAATAACAAAAAGGATAAAAAAAGAATAAAAAAAAAGTAGATTAAGACTTAGGAGAAGACGGAGATGCTAATTCATAAGCAGAAAATGACGATGATGGTGATGATGATGAAGAGGAAGAAATTAAGGCAAGGGAAGGCTGTAGTTTAGCATATGATGCTTTGAATATTAAATTTGTATAAGAAGAGAATGATTTGAACCCTTTATTTAAAAAGAATATGCTCTTTAAGCCAAATTATGTTCATCAAATTTATGGTTAAGAAGAAGAAATAGAAGGTTATGAAGACCTACAAATTAATATTTATATGCTTTCAGGCTCTCTCCATACATTAGTTGAATACTCTTATGGAAAAAAGATGAAATAGCATGAAGATTTTTTATAGAAGCTTCGTGATAATTGTTTTGTGAGTGATTTTTGTCTCAAGCGCAAAGAATTCAATTAGCATATGGCCAAAGAGAAGTCATTTAAACCAATTGGAGATAAATTCAAAGAAATAACTGCAAAAAATGGAGAAAAATTTGAAATATATTATTGTAATACTTAAAAACACCCAGAATTCTCTGAATATAAAAAGCGCATGCAAGTATTTGCTAAATTCTTTATCGAAGTAGGCTCCTACATTGAAGATAATGAATATTGGCATCACTTCCTTATTTTCCATGTTGATTAGAATGGAATGTACACTTTTGCAGGATTTACAAATAAATATGAATACATGTTTAACATCAATAAATCAAGACATTAAATTTCTTAGATTGTAATTCTTCCTATCTTCTAAAGATTAGGCCTTGCTACAGAGCTTTTGAATTGTCACTATAAAACTGCCTAAGAAGATAGTAAGTGTTTAGAATTAACAGTAGAGGATCCCTCACCTGAATTCCAAATCGTTAGAGATATTATTGAAACTAAATTAGTCATTGATGGAAAGTTTTGGCAATGGTTTGAAGCTATTCGCCCAAAAACAATAAGAGGCATTCTTTAGCTTGAAGGAATATAAATTAGTCACTAATAAGAAATTACCCAAGCTACTAAAATTCCTAAATATTAAATATAAAGAATTTTTGAAATTCTTATGCTTAGCAAATTAGATTAATCAAATAAGTAGGTTATGGACAGATATAGAGGACATTTTATCAAATATAGAAAAGATGTTAATGAAGTCAGAACTCAAAGAAAAGTTCCTTATATAATTTTTGATAATAAGGCTGTTAAAATTGATGTATAAGCTATCATTGAATAAAAAAAACAATTGGAGCCTAATGATGCCTTTTATTTAGAAGAATATGAACAAACACTAGAACAATATAATAATGTAATTTAAAAACTCAAGATTTGACTAATTAAGATTGTGTCTATATTTATTATTTATTTATCTTCAATTCGTTTGTTAAATTAAACAAAATTATTAAAATAAAAAAATAAAAAAATAAATCATCTTTATAATCTATCTCTAAATAATTATTTGATACAAAAAATAATTAATTAATTAATTATATTTAAATTTAAACTTAATTAAAATCTTTTGTAATTTTTATTTTTTATTAAACTTTTTTCAATAAGGATTAAATTGTTCATTCTAAATTTAATTTATCAAACAAATAGTATTTAGGAATTATGGATATAAAAAAGATACCATGTGTTTTCTAATTTTGCTAATCCTGTAAATCTCATTTAATTTTTATGATTTTAAGTCACTTTATTAAAAATTCAAGTTATATTAAAGAATACCTTATTTTATTTTGGAGAATATACAGTAAATAAACAAAATTTAATAAAAGTTATAAAAACTAAATATTTTTCTGATATTAAAACGAAACCAAAAAAAGTATGGTTTAGTTAAGATTTTGTGTATTAAAAGGCACTTTTTATTGTATTTTTACTTGTTTATTAATATAAAAACTTTTTTAATTGTTAAAAATTAAAATTAAAATAATATAGATCCTCAAATAAAAATGAACTTTATTTTTATATTTTTGGATGATATTTTTTTAGTTTTAAATTTTAATCTATTAGATTTATTAATTTAAAAATAAAAACTAAGCTCACTCATTTGAAATATTTAAAATAAATTTATCTTCAAAAGTAGATTTTTAATTTATAATGTATTTAAAAATGAATATTTTAAGATTTAATCAAGAAATACACATTTTTTTAATATATTCATAAAATTTTTAATTATAAATAATTTTAAGAAGACTGATTTTGATCTTAAGCTTAAGATTAGCAAATAGAACATTTATTTTTATTTTTATTACTTACGACTCAAATATATTTTTTAAATCTTTATTTTCA
This sequence comes from Tetrahymena thermophila SB210, assembly GCF_000189635.1. Taxonomy (NCBI): domain Eukaryota; phylum Ciliophora; class Oligohymenophorea; order Hymenostomatida; family Tetrahymenidae; genus Tetrahymena; species Tetrahymena thermophila. The sequence goes on from NW_002476426.1 coordinate 440,529, forward strand.
AGCTTTGTTAGTAGCTTCAGATTTATTATGTTCTTTATTATTATTTTCTTCGTCTTAAATAGACAAAAGATCTATTTTTTTAAGTACAAAATCAAGATAATATGATTTTTTAATGAAACGCTCCATACGCTCTGCATGTCTCTTAGAGTAGCTGATTATTACTTGAAGTAGCTATTCAAATTCAGACTTTTCAGAATCGCTAGGAATTTTAGTTTATTCTTCTTGTTCTTTTTTGGAAGGTTTCTTTGGTACTTTAAATTTCTTTGAAATTTCTTGATAGTCATCAATAGGAATGGATCTGATAACATAGTTAAGTAGTCTCTAAGCTACTTTAGAGGATTTTTGCATTGTATTTAGATCTCTAATATAAATTAGCAATTTATTAATATCTAACTCTATTAAATTTGTAACTAATTCTCTAATATTTTTTTCAAATTCATCTTCCTCTTCATTATTTTTTTTGATTTATTTTATTTCGTTCTCACTGTAAATAATTTCGTTCTTGAAATCTTTTTTATGGAACATCAACTCAAGAGCTTGGTGGAATTTAGAAACAAAATTAAATCTGAAAGCGAGCTTTACAGCATTTATATAATCTTAATTTCTAATAAGCTATTTGAAATTATCTTGTTAAATGAGTACTTCATGCTCTTCTTCTTTCTTTTTAAGTTCTTCTTCTTTAGTAACATCTTCCCACATGAAGAAGTTAGAATCGTTACCACCGGTAAGCATAAATTATTTACCTTTAATTTAGTTAATTTAAATTATAAATATTATTATTTAATAATCTACCATTTTAGTCATAAGCAGAGATATCTAAAGCCCAAATTTTTCCTTAATGCTTGTTCAGAGTATTTAAGCAAGTTTGCTTTTTAGTGTTCCATATTTTTATAAGACCATCAGCACCAGCTAATTTATTTTAATGTAAATCATTATTTTTGTGATGTTTTTAAATAAATAAATTTTACCTGAAATAATTTCTAATCCATAGCAAACCCATTAACATTTTAATACTGATCCCATGTGACCTTCGAAGGTATTGACGCATTAACCATCTTCAAGATTCCATACTTTGACAGTGCTATCACCACTAGCTGATGCTAATAATTTTTCAACTGGTGAGAAATTAACATCCCATACACCTCTTTTGTGTCCTTTTAAAATCATCTTACAACTAAGAGTTTCAGTATCCCAAATCTAAAAGTAATAAATAAATAAATAATTTAATTGATTATAAATTTGACTAAAAATATAATTTTTTTCTTACTTTAATTTGACGATCTTAAGAAGATGATGCCAATAATTTTTCATTTGGAGAAAATTTGACAACATTGATATCTTTTGTATGAGCAGAAACTGTTCTTTTTGAACTAGTAACATTTTCTGGTTTTTGTATTTTATGAGATCTGGCCATGAGATTTGAAGAGTCCCAAATTTTTATATTTTAATCTTCAGAGCCAGTAGCAAATATTTTACCGGTTTTAGGACCAAAACAAACTGAGGAAATAGCTTCTACGTGACCAATAAAAGTAGCTAAAAGCTTAAACTCAAATGAATTATCAGCCTTTTTCCAAAGTTTTACAGTTTTGTCTTTACCAGCAGAAATTATGTATGGACCAAAAGTATCTAATGTTAAAACGAAATCAGAGTGACCTTTAATAAAATGAGTTTTTCCTGTTCCAAGTTCTACAGCCCTGTTTATTGATAAAATAATTTAAAATATGTGGTTTATTTAAATTTTTATACTTCATGATGCTTGAGTTTGTTGAAATAACAACATATTCTTTTTCTTTTTCAAAAACTTAATTATCTTTCTTTTATTTTTTGCAAAATTTAGCATCTGTAACTTCGTCATTAAAACCTACAATAATGTCACTTTCTATCAAGCTAGGTCCTTCAACGAAGCTGTAAAAAATAACGTTCTATTCAACAGTAACTGCACAAATTTATTCCTTTTTAGGAAGTGTCCTTATTTTTAAAATAAAATAAAAATTAACACTTTTGCTAATCTTTTTATTGACAATTAATTTGCTTACATGATTTTGATGATTTCATGAGTTTTAAGATTTTCAAAAGGAATTATTTTAATATCATTTGAAGTAATATCTATTAATTTCAGAATACCAGAACTTCCAGTGGCTACCAAATAAGATTAGACAATATTCTTTTTGTTTTATTTTGCTTTGATCTTTAAATATCCCATAGCTTCTACTTATTCGTCGAATAAGACTTCGGCTTATTTAGTCATATTGGTATAATCCCAAACTATAATTTTTTAATCAGAGCTTGCAGATAAAAGATTGGTACCATCTTCTGAGAAGATAATCTAAGTAACCATTTAGGTGTGAGCAACAATAGACTTAAGAACTGTTGAAATAACTAAATCATAAATTCTAATAGCGTAATCTTCTCCAACACTAATCAAATGGAGTTTGTTAGGAGTGGGGTGGAACAATAATTTAGTAACTGAGCCTCTATGAACCTATTGAATATTATTTTATATTAATTAACTAAATCAACAAATGTTTGCTGTATTTGTTACCTTATAGTTGTGAGTTAGATTTCCTTTCTTTACATCATAAACTTTAATGAAACCATCAACACAGCCAATAGCCATAAACTAACCTGTGGTATCAAAAACTATATCAAGAGCCCATTGATCGTTTATCTGTATTTTAATTAGATGTAATACTTAAAAAACTGAAAGAATTTTTAAATAAACTTTACTCTCCATGAGTGAATTGTTTCCTTTGTCTCAAGATTTATAAATCTTAAAATATTGTTTCTTGTGAAAGTTGCCATAAACTTATTGCTAGGATGAATAGCAAAATTGCATAACTCTTCTTCTTCCTAATAATTATTTTAAAAGCATTAATTTTTTAAAGAAACAAGTAAATATATTCTTAAATCTTACATGAGTAATTTAATTAATAATTTAACGAGTTGCGATATCAGTAATAATTATTCTAAAGTTAGCAATTGAAGCCATAAATTCTTCGTTAGGTGAAATCAAAATTCTACCACCTGTGTAAATTGAAGGTTGAGAAAGAACAACTGACCAATATTTTGCAAGATGGGTACGGTTAATAACTTCTTTTTCTTCAACAGTATTTGCTTAGTTTTAGCTTTTGCTAGCATCCTTTACTTCATCTATATTTTATTCTTATTCAATATGCCCAATTTCATTTTCTTCTTCTTATAATTCACTTTCTTCTTCTTCATCTGCTTCTTCCTAATCTTCGAAATCTTTATCTTGAAGCTTATCAATCACTTCAGACTTAAAATTTTCATCATTTTCTTCATCAAACTCAGACTCATCTTCATTACCTTCTTAGCTTTCATTATGACTATCCTCGATTTCTTCATCATTGTCATCATCTTCATTTTATTCACTATTGATATCTTTTTCAGATCCTCCTTAGCTACTTTAATCAATATCTATATCACTATACTCTTGATCTTCTTCACCTGACATATCTATATCAACATTATCACTTAAATCATCACCTCCTAATTGAATGTCATCGTTTTAATTTTATTTTTTAAGGCCCTTTTATTTATTGTTTCCTGATTTTAGTTCCTAAGGTTTCTTTGTTGACTATTATTACTTTTGAATCTATTATTTTTTATTTTGAGCTTAAGCAGTGCTTTTTTATAATTCCTAAAACTCACCATTAGATAAATTGTCTTCAAAATCGTCTTGACTCTTTTTTTAGAATTTATTATTTGCAGGAGCATCATTTTTATTGAATTTTTTGAAATTTTTCTTTCCATTCACTTAATGATTTTAAGAATTTTTATTATTTCTCTAAATGGATTTATTAAGCTTATTTTTCTTATGCATAAAGGCAGGATTTTTTTTAGCTGGTCCACTGCCTTTTCCATTTGATTTAAACTTATCCTACTTAAAAATTTTCTTTTTGGCTTAAAATTTAGGCATTTTTTTAATGGTTATTCTTGTAAATGCTTCTTATTTAGATTTTAATATTGAAATATTATCAATTTTTTTTGTATTAAATTTGCTTTAAATTAAATTTGCCCAAATATCAAACTACTACTCGTTAGTATTAAAATAAGCTAAATGAAATGTAAAAAATTTGATCAATAGTAATAAATCATGCTACTACTGATTGATGATTGATATGGCTAAGTAGAATTCATAAAAAAGCTAAGTATATTAATTTTAATTGAAAGTAAATTTCAGTAAAATGTTTCAAAAAATAAAAATATTTTTGTTGAGTTATTGAAAACATGATTGCAAAATTCTACTCTATTTATAAATTTGAAAGAAACTAAATAAATTATTTAATATTTAATTAATAAATAAATAAACAAGATATATTAAAACTAATCTGTTTAATTCCAATAAAATTTTTTGTTTTATTTTTAGACAATAATAATTTATAAGCATCCACTTGAAGCAAACCAATAAATTATTTAATTCAAAGTAGACCTTTTACTTTCTAACAATTATAATAGATTTATATTATTTTTAGTTAAATAAAATAAAAATACTTTAAAAAAATTTTTTGAAATAAGTTAGATTAAAATGTAAAATAACCAAATTTGCTAAAATTCATAAAAAAATATTTTTTTTAGACTATAAATCCAAATAGTATTTCTACCTGAAATCTTATAATCAATTAAATAACAAAATAGTCATCAAATACCTTTTGATTTATCAATCTAATTATTGGCATATACAAATTATAAATATAAATTATGAAAAATAGAAAAGGAAGAACAAAATAGCACGCATTTTTATATATTAGTGAATCTCCAAGAGAAGTGATCTGCTAATTTTAGAACTGCCAAAGACCAGCAAATCACTTCTGTAAACTCTGCAATAAATCATTATGCTAGAGTTGCTATAAAATGGAGAAAGTAATATATTAATTATTGCATTTTATAAATAGGATTGCAAAAAATATATAGAAAGATTTCAAAAATTCAATATTTATTTAAAGGTAGAAGATGTTTTTGTTATTTCAGGAGGTGAACATAAAATATGTGGAGATTGTTATAATGAATTTCAAATGATGACTAAACTAGTTTCACAAGTATTTTAATTTAAACATATATCTATTTAATATAATTTTAGCAAGAATTCCTAATTTATTGTTTAGCATAATCTTAGGTATAATAGCAATAGCTAATTCAATGTCTAGCTTTGGATCAAGGACTATAAATAGTAAAATTTTAATTTTATCAAGCTCTAAAATGAAGAATATTATTTAAAAATATATTATAGAAATAAAGCATAGCTAAGCTAACTGTACTGTAGACTAAAGAACAAAGAACAATATCAAAATGTTGAAATAGACATAGAAAATACTCACTTTAATTCTTCATATCATTAATTCTTAATCAAAACAACAGAAGGCATGCAATTTTAAGATATTAAATAGGCAGTTAAAAATGTAGTAAATGCTTTTTTACACTACGACTCAAAGATACAATATAAAAAAGAAATACTCTATCAAGCATTTTACTTGTTAAATTTTACTGACGAAATAGGAGCATTTGCTATGATGAAATTTCTTTATGATCATATTATTCCTTAACAACTCTATAGAGATGATCCAGAGTTTATAAGAAATTTGACTATGAGAATTTTAGAATTTGTTTCAAAAAATAATAAAAGCAACCTTGAATTAATTCCAGTAATAAAGCAACTACTTCATGATAAGCTGTCCCTATGGATACTGAGTCTGTTTTCCTACAACTTTAGATTTATAATATCTCTTCATAATTTGCAATAAATATTTTCTCACTACAGTGTAATAATATAAAAATAATCAAATTGAAAAATTTACATTTTTATATTTAAATAGTTTGAAAGCGTGGTAAATTCTGTAATAGCCATAGTTGTTTTGGTATACCCTAAACTAAAATCTATAAATTATAATACAGATCAAAATAAATTAGAGGGAATCTTATTTGCTGATATTATATTTAGTTAATATAAATAAAAATTAGTACACGTAGTTTCATCAGAAGATTACTTTAAATTAATAGCTAACAAATAAAATTTAAATAATGAAGTATGGGGTAATGATTATTAGCAAAGTTTAGATCTTTATTAGCAGCAAAATAAGTTACTTAAACTAGAAATAACTAATTTAAAAGAAGAATGTAAAATTTACTAATAAAAAATAGAAGAGATAGAAAAAAAATACATTGAATGTGAATTTGAAAGTGTAGTCATTCCATTTTAAGATGATTCAAGTTAAAGAGATAGGATAGATAATTTAAAATAGGTATAAGAAGAACTGACTTAGCAATTAACATAAAAAAAAGAAGTTGTTAAAAATTTAGAGTAGACTGATTAATTGATTAAAGAATAACTTGATAAGCTAACAGAATAAATAGATCAAGATTTAAATGGTGTAGATGAAAAAGAGTTAGAAAGAAACTTCATTCAAGAAGAAGAGAGACTTAATAAAATTATTGAGGATTTAGAAAGTTAGAAAAAGAATAAAAAAGAATTAATTGATGTAATTTCCTCTGAGCTCAAATAAGTTAATTTGGCTTTAGATTTGATGAAATAGTAATAATAATGAGTGAATAGAGAGTAATTGAAAGATTAAATTAATATTTCATTTTTTAATAAGATAATATTTTAAAATATAAAAAATGTAATTTGTATTTTTTCTATTAAATTTTAGAATGCTTTTAAAAGTTTTTAATAAATCTAAATATTTAAAAAATTTTAAATAAAAAATTGTCTTATTAATATTCATTTTAAAAAGTTTAAATGTTGTTTTTGAGTAAGTTTCAATACTTAAATGAGTTTCTTTGGCTTTGAATTTGATGTAATAAATCATAGAAATGAATATTGATAATTGATACATGGAAGGAATTGATATTTAATGTTTAAATAAAATAATATTTTTAAATATTAAATAGCTTTATTAGATCAATCTTAATTTGTTTAAACTATCTAATTAATAATTATTAATATTCATTTTAATAGGTTTAAATCTTATAAGTCAAAAAGTCTCATTAAGTATTTTAAAATATAAATATTAGGAAAAAAAGGTATATAATAAATATAAAAATTATATTTATTTAAAAATAAATAAACTCTAATAAAAATATAATAATTATAATATAAATTTAATACAAATTTAATTAATTAAATAATTCTTTTCTAACTTAAAATTAACTTAAAATAAATCATAATTATTGGTAAAATAACTAAATATGATGTAAAAATTAAAAAAAAAGATAGATAGATCTTATGATATATTTTAGTTGATTTTATAAAAATTAATTATTTGTGAAACTTTAGAATTTATTTTAAAATTATTTTAGAATAATTTTATAAAAAATAAGAAATTAAGTAAGAATTTTTAAAAAGAATAAAAATTAATAAATTTATTTATTTATTATATTAAATTTCAAAGTGTTGTAATTATTTTTGATTAATTTAGTATTTAGATGGTATAACTAAAATTAATGAAATATTCAATAAGAGCAATATTGAATGATTAGTTGCTTAATTAAATTTAATTGGAAATTTTATGCTAATTTATTAAATAATGTTTAAACTAAAAAAAATTATTAAAATTTAAATTAGATTTTACTTATTGGAATTTAATTAATTTTGGTAAAAATATAATAAACCATTTCTAGCTATATGATTATGCAAACCATAAAGCTGCGAAGGGGTTTAATTGGAGTTTAATCTACAGTTGCGGTTATAGATATATTGATATGAAATCCAATAATACTGGGATGGCGACTGCAAAAAATAGGGCAGTAGAATACTTAAAAGGAACACAGCTCAATTTTAATAAATTTTATGGGTGGGAGATACAAAATTGAATCTGATTAAAGATATATCTGATAAAATTGAAATATAAAACTGAAGATAAAAAGATATATGCAAATTTATTAAATGCTTTAAATTAAAAATAAATACAAAAATACTCTCCTTAATAAGAATTTTATAAGTATTATTTAGTTTAATTTTAAATTTGAAAATAGGTCAAGGAAAAACTCCAATCGTAATTTTATTGCTTACTTTGGATATTATATTCTTAGCTTAATTTTAAATGTTTTTGTTTAATTTGAAATAGAATTATTAATATAAGATTTTATCAATAATGTGTTTGCCTCTTCAAACTATTTAGCTTTTAAATGACTAAGTACTTTAATTAAATAGATTCTTTTTACGTGCCTCTAATATTTTAGTTCTAGAAGCTATTTCTAAATCTTACTGCTTTAGATCTTCTTCTAATTATCTTATTTTTGATTTTAATTGATTCTATCTGTTTAAATATCTCATTTCTATCACTTCTCTACTTTCAGCTTTTTGTTTACTTGATTTTTATTTTTATTCTACTCTATCTAAAAGCTCTTTGATTTTACTCTCACCTTATTATATTGATTCCTTTAGATTTTATTCTTACTCTTCTAGCTCTTTCTGTTAGCTTTTTAAACTTGAAACGCTTAACTGTAATTTGGTTTCTTCTTACATTTATCCATGAATACTGATTTCAGTAACAAATTTCATGGTATCTAATTCTGATTCAATTTAATCTTACTAACTCTGCTTAATACCAATTTCTGTTTATAAATTACACATTAGCTCGATTAACTATTCCTTTTATACTTCTAATTTTTAGTTTTACTTATATAGGCTATATATTTGGCTAATATTATAATTTAATATGTTAATTGAGTTATTTTTGGAAATAATTTGTTTACTTTGTACTAGTAATATTATCTAAAAACTCATGCAACTGTATCTTAAAATTATTTATTTTAGTCATAGTTGTGTTGTATAAAATATCTTAATAAATATTGCTGCTTTAATTTATAATGGCATCGTAATTAATTAGTGATATTATCATGATATACTCGTCCACATTATAAAACTGTTAATTTAGATAATAATTAATTAGTAAAAAATATTTTATCTTTATTTACACTCTTTTCTTTCATTAAATTTGAAAAATAAACAAAGGTTTCTCTGTAAGATGTAAAGCCTATCACAAAAGAAGAGTAGAACTTTAATATATTATTCTATAGAAATTCTTCGTATTTAGCTCTAATGGTTTCAGATTAGCTAACACAATTAAATTTTAAAGTTAGTGATGACATTTCTTTTACTCTTTTCTGTAAAACTTCTTTGTTGCAATTGCTTGGCCATATTTTTTCAGGCATTATTTCAGTGAAAAGTTTTAAAAAGCAAAAATACGCTAGACTCTCTTCCATAAAAAATAAAAGGAAAACAACTAAACTTTTCATATAAGCTGAGTAACCTACCTCAGGCTTAATATATATAAAAGCTAATAATATATTCTTCACTGGTCTTATTGTATCTTAATTTTATTGAAATCCTATTTTATATAAAAAGTCTAAAAATGAAAAGTTCATATTGCTTCCTTTCAAGTTAAAGCTATCACTATCTAGCAAAACTTTTTCAAAGAGAGGAATCTATTTTTTGATTGAATCTACATTCTTGCTTATTTATGTCTATATTTCTTAGTACTCTTCATTAAGAACTTTAAAATCTCTTTTATTTTAAATATTTATTAATCAGAAAATATGTTTATTGATAAGGACAACTTAAGTATTACTTATCAAGCAAATGCTGAGCCCATTCTCTACCTATACTAGATTACTAACACCATTTGGGTTTAAACTTTAAAAAAAAAAGGTATTAATTGAATATTCAAATCTTTTTTAATTAATACCTGCATAATTTGCTTTTGCATAAAAATACACTCATCAACGCAAGGTTGACAAATAGATTTGCTTTAATTTCCCCTATTTTAATTTTATTTATCATTCTTATAGCAACAATTATGGATAACTTTAAAATAAATACTTCTAATAACACTTTTCACAAAGAGCTCTTGAACAACGAAGACAATACTCTAAGTTTACTAGTTTTTTATGGCATACTTAACAAGATGTTTTTTCCCTAAGTTAGCTTTAGCTTCTATAATTATCTTCAGCTCTATTCATTATATGTTCTACTTTTGATAATTTTTTTAATTTTTATAATAAGATTTTTTCTGCAAATAATTAATTAGCATGAAATAATATCAAAAATTAGTGAGAGGATTGATTTACTACTTTTCTATTTCAAAATCAAAAGATTTCTGGTTAGTTTTTAATAAGGTTGTTTGCTATTATTAAATCACTATTTAGTATTATAAATAAATATAATATATAATTGTTTTTTATGTATTTAAAGTTAACTTTTTTTTTCAGTACAAACTCTCATTTGTGAACAATTACTTAATATACCCTTAAAAAAATTTTTCAAAATAATACTTAAAATTTACAATTTAGGCATGGAATTTTAAATTGACAGTAATAAATGAGGAACACAAGTATTTGACATTAATAAGGTTTTCTTTTGATTGATTAAAATTTGTATTATGAAATAATTATTGCCTAATTAATATTAACAACTCTAAAAATAAAAACAAAATTATTACACTTGACATATATTTTTATAAACACTTACATTATATCTAAAAATAAATATTTAATATATATTTTTATTAATTAATTCACTTATATTTCAATTTAGAATCATTGAAATTGAATGATTAGTATTCACTTTAAATGTTAACTTCCTTTTTCTATGCTTATCTTATCATCCTTAAAATGGTCTTTTAGTATTCTGGTATTTCGACTCTACGCACTTTTTCTAAATTCTTTTTGTATTAATCTTAATAATCTTTTTCAATTTATTCATAGTATGTTTTTAATTTTTGAGTTAGTCCACATTTTGGGAAAAATTTATCAAATTATAGCCTTTTTAGATTAAAAGCTAAATTTTTATCTACATCTTTACTGTTTATTTTTTGTTTAATATCTTATTCATTTTAGCTTATTATTTCCTCAAGAGAATTTCTATTTTCAAAAAGCTGTGTTGACTTATTCTCAGTATTTTCTGTAAGAAACATACTCTCTGTAGTAGACATTTAAGTATTCAATGTTTTAATTAGAGCAAAAGGACTATTATCTGAAATTGAAACTCCCCTCTTTCTAACTTAGAATGGTTACACTGTTTTATTATATTTAGTAAATAGCAAAGATTCGTTTTTGCTTTATTAATTTTAAGAATTTGCTATATATCTAGTTTAGTTATTATTTTTTTCGCAGAGTAACTAGAAATTACTCAACCTTTTAGTATGAGGCACTTGTACCTAGGCTATTTTGGAGAAGTTAGGTAATTTTTCACTCTATAAGCCCTCAAAATTGTAAGTTTACTTATTTTCTTTATTTGAGCTCTGCTTACGGTCAGTATTGCAGCTTAAATAATTTGAAACACATAAAGCTTGGTTAACATCAAAGTAATTTTGAGAATGAATTAACTATTGATTTTAAGTATTTAAATGGGGCTAAGATATCTAACCAGTGACACTTCTTTTTCTATTTAAAATAGCAGGTTTTGCAGAAGCTAATCTTTTAAAAGCACTTCCTTCGCTCAAACTTCTAAATCTATTTAAATAAGGCAACTTATCTGAAGAGGCTTGTTTAGGTATTAATTGAATTGGGTTAAAATTATTAATTGAGCACTAATATAACTTATGATTTTAAGTATTATGAGCATCTTTGCTATATGATTATAATTTTTTATTTAGCAAGCTAGTAAGATTGAACTTTAATGATTATTAATCTTGAGCAGAGTACCTTTTTTAGCTAACTTGCTTGTCTACTAAAAGAGTGCTTCCATGTTGTTCATTAATGACTTTAAAATGCTCAACAGAACCGCAGCTCTAAATAATTCTTTTCTTGACATTACCATATTAAAGCTTACTTAGATTGGGCTACTAATAACCTGTTGTCAAAAGAATGTTTTACATCTTTACTTAATTATTCTTTTTAATTAGAAATTATGCTTACTATTTCAAATCGAAATGAATTATCAAATTTGTTAAAGAAAAATATTAATTTTTATAACAATATTTACCACACTTTTATCAATAAGGCAATTAAGCCTTAGAGTAAGATTTTTGGATTTTTATATCTTCATTTAGAAATCAGAATATAACCATCATTTAAAATAGTTGTAAAAATACAAATTATTAAAAGGGCTAGTATTCCTTTATCTAATTTATAAACATATAAAAGTTATTTTTAATAAATGAAAAAATAATTGTTGAGAAAATAAATATATTTCCTATTTTATTTCAGTATTTCCAAATATAAAATCAAAAAAATACTGTTTAAAATTTCATTAATTTAAAACAATTAACAACTCTATTTCAAAATCCTTTTTTTTTATCCTAAATAAAAAAGATTAAAAAAATTTTGTATTTTTTAAATCAATAAATAAGAGCTTTATTTCATTTGAATTTTTTCCATCAATTTTTTTTAATTTAGTAAAAAAATATTTAAAGTAAATATATTATGGTAAAGAATGTAACAATCTTATATTTGAGTATAAATTTAAACAAATAATTTGTATGTTATTGAATAAATATAATTAAATTAATATCCTTTTGATTATAAAATTATTTAAAATAAAAATATAGGTTTAAATTATTGTTTGAGCAAATGAAAAGATATTCTTTTCTAATAAGCATAGATTATGTTTTATCTGCAAATAAACATTTATTTGTCTTATAAAATCTATCATACAACTTCTTTTGCTTTTCTTATGACCCTAACCCCATTATTAAAGTGTCAAATGTTTTGAAAGGTATTAAGGGAAATAAACAGTTGGTTTTCTTCATATTTGAAAATTATTTTTTTCTCCTTCAAATGAAAATAAAAACTTTAGCAGTTCTAGTAATAAACATTATCCTTAGTAGATATATATTAATTAATATCTTCAATATTTATATTAACCTATTTATCAATTATTTCATTAATGTGAAAATAAATTAATCGCTTTTTTAATAAATTAACTTTGAAAATTATTTTTATCAATATCATTTTTAAGCAAAATTAAAAAATTAACTGAAAATAAAAATATAAGCTTTATAGTTTAATTATTTTTTTATTGTGAATATAATAATTAATATTTTATGAACCCAATCATAAAGTTACTATTTTTAATTTATTTGCTTTTCTAAATATACAAAGTACAAATTTTTTATTTTATTTTTTTTAATCTTAATAAAATTAATTTAGAATTAATTTTATAAAGAAAATATTTATTAAAATTTTTTAATTTTTATTTCTTTACTAAAAATATAATTGAAATTTTATTAGCTTAATGCTTTTAGAAGTAATTTAGGATTAATAAATATTTGAAAGTGTTATTCATCTATAATTTTAATTTGGTATCAAGTATTTTGTTAACTATCCAAATAATCAATCAAGTATAATTAAGATAAAATAAAGATCATCTAAATATATGTTTTTCCATAAGATTTTATTAGAATAAATTAATTTAAAGTAATCACGTAATTTATTTTGAAAAGTAGCATTTTTATATTTTTTAATGCCAATTTGAAGATAAATCACACATAAATTTAAGTTTTTATTTTTAATTTTAGTCAATTTATTTTTAAAATTAAATTAAATAGTTTTCTATTTTATATGCTATCTTATAATATAACTAATAAAATTTTATTCCATAAAATGTTCCGGAAAATTTCAAATCTTTGAATAAATAGAAATCTATTAAAAGTATTTATCCTTTGATACATCATAAAATTATTAGTACGTAAAAAAGATGAATATTATTGCTCTAATAGTATAATTATTTGATTATTTATAGAAGTAAACTAATATCAGAGTCACTAGACTTTATTATCAAAGGTCAGAAACTCAATTAATTTCATTATTATCAAGATCAAACTTAAAAATTTTTAGAGAAGAAAATTAGCGATTTTAATCTTAAATTAAACTATAAAAACTGAGAGGAAATTTAGGAGTCACTCATAAACAAAAAAATTAAATAAAACAAAAAGAAATCAAAAATCGTAGTAAAATATTAAAAATCTATGAAGCAATCCCTATTTTCTAACAAGTTGTTGAACTACAGAAGTTTATTTTTAAATATAGTAATTTTTATTATTATTTTAAATAAATTTGCTTACTGTGCAGACGAACATCATGAAGATCACGATCATGACCATGATGAAGTTAATGAAACTTTAATTAGCGAAACATTTTCAACTGAAGAGTCTTGGGCATATGGTATGCTAACAGGTGTAATGCTTGGAATTCTTGGATTTATCTGCTCTGCTTTTGTTGTTATCGTAAAAAAATATACAAAAATTTCGTTCGATCCATTTTTGAAGGTGCTTATTGCTTTTGCAGCTGGTGCTTTGATTGGAGACGCTGTTGTTCATTTACTTCCTCATGCATTTGGTAGTCATAGTCATGAAGAAGCATCTCATGATCATGAGCATGAACATGAACATGAAGAGCATGCAGAGGGTGAAGGTGTTTCTATGTAGCTATTGTCATTCTTTATCTGTCTTGGAATATTTGTCTTTGCTCTTATTGAAAGGATTTTTCACATGCTAGGAATAGCTCATTCCCATGGCTTAGAAGATTCACATAGTCACTCCGAAGGACATGAATGTCATAACCATAAATAAATAAATGCTAGAGTTTCAAGTGAATCCATCAAATTAACTAGCAACCCTACTTCAACTGAATATAATTTAACTAACATCGAAAAAGAGAACCTGAAATAAAATTCTGACCAATAAAACTAGGAAATATAATAAGAACCAGAAAATAAGGAAGTACAATAAAATAAAGTTGAAGAATTATCAGTTAAATAGATAGACTTGACAATAGGATGGAAGAATAAAAAACCTGAAGGATACATGAACTTAATTGCTGATTTTTTACATAACATTATGGATGGAATAGCATTAGGAGTTTCATTCACATCAACAACTAAATCAAAAGCAGCAAGTACTATAGTAGCTATTGTTGCCCATGAAATACCTTAAGAAATGGGTGATGTTTCTATTTTGTTGAATTCGAATTTTAGTGGACTTTAGGCTATTTTATGCAATGGTATTATTAATTTCTCTGGTCTAATTGGAATTATTATTGGAATATCCGTTGCAAGTCTAAGTGAAAACGCTGAACGCATAATGAATTGCTTTATAGCTGGTAATTTCTTGTTTATAGGAGCAGCAGAAATGCTACCAAAACTTTCTGAAGAAAAAAATAACAAGACTGCTTTCTTATAATTGTTTGGTTTATGCGTAGGTTTTGGAGTCATGTTTTTGATCACTTTAGCAGAATCAGATGATCATTCTCATTGATAAATTTAAAATATTCTTAATAAATTATATAAGAAATATTTATAAAATAATTATATTTTATTTGAAAATCAATCACTATCTCACTATTAAAAAATTAATAATAATTTATTTCTTTCGTAACTAATTTATAGCAAACACAAATTAATTGAATGGTTTTTGTTATCAAAATACATTTAAAAGTAAAGCTGTTAAAGTTAACTTCAAAATTTTAATAATTAAATCTTTTTTAAAAATTATTAAGTTTTTATTTGCAAAATAAAATTTTTTACTTTTAAATAATTTTATTATATATTTTTAAATAAATTAATTTTATTCAGCTTTTTAATATGAATTTATAATTTGAAAAATAA
The DNA here is from genome assembly GCF_000189635.1 of Tetrahymena thermophila SB210. Lineage (NCBI taxonomy): Eukaryota > Ciliophora > Oligohymenophorea > Hymenostomatida > Tetrahymenidae > Tetrahymena > Tetrahymena thermophila. Next base: position 456,094 of record NW_002476426.1, read on the forward strand.
AAATCTCATAGAGACTTGTTTGCTTAATTATATTTACATAATATATCTATTTTATTTATGTGTTTATAAAGATATTAATAATATTAAAGATTACTTGATAATAAATTAAAAACAACTAATTATATATTAATTTTTATCAAAGGAATGAAACGCTTTTTAATAATGAAAATTAAGGAGTACTAGAAGTACTTGTCTTAAGATTTACCAATACTAGATAGCAATGGAGATAATACAGCAATAATAAATTTTGATTTCAATGAGAATTCAAATGAATTTTTAGAAAATTATGATAAAATTGAGTAGGAATATTAATTAGGACACAAAAATAATGATTTGGAATTGAAAGAAACAAGTTTGTTAAAATCTAAATTTGGATCTAAACTAAATTTATCCAATCAAGAAAACAAATTAATGGATGCGATGAAACTCTCAGACAGTGATATTGAGGGTTTCCTAGAAATAATTTCTAATAATTCTACTTTTAAGGGAGAGTTAATCTTTTCAGATCACAGACTGACCAATTAAGTTATATATTTTACAATTTGCAATATTTATTAATTAATAAAATAAAATGGAAAGTTGAGTAAAACAATTTTTTATTTAATCTATAGACAAGCATAAGAATTGCAAAAATATTAGAAAAAAACTCACCATTTATTACAGGCATCTCTCTTAATGATATAGAAGGATTCTCTTATATTTGTGGTTAAAATATTGGAGAAGCTATCAAAAAAAACAAAACTCTCAGAAAGCTTCATTTGCATAATGCAAAATTAGGAACAAAAGGGGCAAAGTCAGCTAATTATTAAACAACAAAATAATATTTAAATGCTTAATATTTTATTATAAATTATGAAATAGTCGTGTTATTGAAGGTTTAAAATCAAATAAGTACATTGAAGATTATGATTTGGGCTAACTAACAAACGAAAGTTTAAGTTATTTAGTAAAGTTTATAAGCTAAGAGCACATTGTATAAAATTTAAGCTTTTCAGAGGGTAAATAATAATTATTTTATTTAAAAATGCAAATATATCATTTAATTAAATAAATAAATTAGATTTAGCAGAGCCCTGGAAGGAAAACACTAAGCATGAGTTCTTAAGAGCATTAAGAGATAATTCATATAATAAATAATTACAATCAATAGATATATACAGTGAAAGATTGGAAGAGAATTAGACGTAAGCTATTTAAATTAAATAAAAATAAAAATGTTTTTGTCTAATAATAAAAGTTTTATTGCTGAAATTGCAATTTTGTGCTAGCATAATAGGAGAGCAATGATTACATAAAAAAATAATGAATACAAAAGCAAAGAATTAAATACTAGTCACTCTGAATATTATGATGGGTAAACAAACAATTAAATTTAGATGAAAATCGAATTTATTTTAAACAAACATGTATTTCTAAACAAATAGAGATAATCATGCAAAGAATGCATTCTAGTTTTCAGTCAAGACATATATGTCAAATGTAATTGAAACTTTGTTGGATGAAGGATTGTATTATTTAGAAAAAGAGAGATCCAACATTACCAGGGATGAAAAAATATTTGAAATAAACAAATAGCATGTAAATAAGGAGATTCTAGACGATATATTTAAGGCAGATGGATCTCTTCTTGTACTAGCTAGGTATATGATAAACAAAATCGAAAAGAATAAAGAATTATCAGGGGAGTGAGCTTAAATTCATTTCATAATAATATATAATTGATCATCAGATAGATAAATAAATAAATAATCTTTACAAAATATAAAATAATATTTATAAAACAAAAGTTGTCAAGAAAATAGATTATTAAATAAATAAATAAAGTTTTATATTTTTATACATAATTTTAAATTAATTACTAAGTTATTTATTTGTTAACCATTAATTAATTAATTGATTTATTGAGTTTGTTTGAATGGTTTGTTCTTAATATGTTTTGTTTAAATTAATTATTTTACTAACTAAGTGAGACTAGTGAGACTGTGTTTTTTATTTGAAAAATTATCTTAAATGTATCAATTTGTACTGTAATTTGTTGTTTTATCTTCTTCTAAAAATGATAAAGATTTTCGACTCCATTTTGTATCTTTTATGTACTAATCTATGAAAACCATAAGATCCTCCTTTTCCTTCTCTAGTTACAACGCTCTTCTTTCAGAATCAACTATTTAGTTACCTTAAAATATTATTTATATATAAGTTTTCTTTCAAAAAAAGGACTTACCTAAAAATGAGAATATCTTTTTTACTTGAGAGATGGAAGCACCAAAATCTTTTTTTAATTCAATTTATTTTATTGATATGTCTTCAATACAGGATTAAAGTCCCTAAAATATTTTATAAATAAATTAGAAAATATTTTAATAAAATTAAATAGAAAATAAATAAATATTTTTAAATTAAATAAATTAAAAAAGGTTTTTTATTGATAATATGTGAAAATAAAAATGTTTACTTTGATTTAATCTTTAATTGTTTTTGTTTGAGTTGAAATAACTGATTTATAAATAGATTTTAAATCTTAGATTTAAGAATTAAGTTAAGAATTCTATTATCTTTCTTGCTGTATCTGTCTTTGTAGGTTCTGTATTAATTAAGCATCTTCAGATTATTTATTTGATTAATTCTTTATAAGAGTACTTGAAGGCGAGTAGATTGTAGTTTGCATAACAAATGGCTTTTAAATAGGAGATAAAGTTAAATCTAAAGTTTAATTGCCATTTTTAAAAGCAACTAGCTACTCTTTCAAAGCAGCATTTAGTGTTTTTTCTTTCAACAACTATGATTTACATAACTTTAGATTTTATTCTAAACTGATTTTTTGCTTAGAAACTTCATCTATTTTTTATGATAATTCTTTTATTTCTAATTTTAAGCTTTGGATTTAATCTGCTTCACTTGTTTAAACACTTTAGTACTCATTTTTTTCGCTTTGGAATTAATCTAAAATTCTTATTTGTTCTTCTATATTTTTAAAAAATAAAAGCTAAAATAAATTTTTAACAATCTAAATTTAATGTACATCTTGGCTTTTACAAGCTGCTCTTTATATATCTCTATATTATATTCCCACTAGGAATCTAGTTGCTAATTTTTATTTTCTGTTTTATTTTATTATGTATTTCAGGACTAAGTAATCCATTTGTAAGATTTAAAATACTTTTTTCGCTTACACTTAAACTCTTGTTAGATCCCGAAGTGTGAAGAAAATCTAAGTGAATATTTCTATTTGGGTATTTCGTTTTTCTATATTTTTGTTCTTAGAATCTGTCTTATTATGAGGTGTTTAACTGTATTACTTTCTTTAAATTCTTATAAGAATCATTTAAAGTATCTTTTTAAAAGAGTATTTTGTTAGTGTTTGAAGGTTCTATCCTTCCATTTATAGGAGATTGAATCTTTTTAAAATCTGAAGCTTCTGAATTATTAATTTTATTAGCTGCACCTACCGTTTAAATTTCGTTATATTGATACTAAACTCTTTTATATGTGTTTTAGTTTTAAGACTTTTACTAATCTACCTTAAACTAATTTAAATTAATATTTGAACTTTTCCATTCAATGTATTAAACATCATTCTCTCTATTTAAAGCTTTATTTGCTACTATATCTTCTTAATTAACCAAAGATCTTGCTATCCTATTAAATATTTTATTCTTTAAATATGTATTTAGGGTAAGCTTTTCTTTTTAGTTTGCATACTGCATTAATTTCATTTTCGCTTTTGAAAAACATAACTGACGATTCTAAATTTTTTAAAAATAGTAAATATCATACTTTTGTAATTTTTATTACTGTGATATAAGATCTGACTGGATGATTTATATAGACTAGTATGTCCTGTAATATTTATAAAAACTATTTCAAATCAATAAACCTTTAAGTAGAGAAATCTAGACATTATTCCTAACTTTAAATCATATAATAAATAGAAAGACAACATTCAAACTTTAATCCTGGATAAAATCTATATCTTTATAAATTCTAGCTTTTAAATCCATACTAAATATCAGTGATATCCCTTAAACTAACTTTTATATAGTTAATATAAGCATTTATTTATACAAATAATTTTATTTGAAAATTGGAAATGGCGTAACAAATAATCATCTAAATTTACTTTTTGAATAAGAGGAAGAAATTTAATTCTCATTACTCCATCTCAATTCTTGCTTTTCCCAATTAATCCAAACAGATTTTACTTTGCATGAAGTCTTCTATTTTATACTGTACTTCTGAAATATATATTTAAATTAATCCATATTTTTAATATGTTCAATCATATTTATGGAGTGTTGCCTTTAAAATTTAGTTAGCTAAACAAGCAATTTTTCAATATTAAAATTCACAAATTCTAGTTTAATTATTTGAGGAAGATTTTATTCAATGATAAACTTATCATTTTCTACCCTAAAAACTAAGCTTTAATTTATTGGTATCAAGTGTAAAGTGGCAGAAGTCTTTTTAATAAAAAATATTTTATAACTTTTGAATATGCTGCTTCAAAATCAAATAATAAATAATAAAAGTAATATAATTTATTATTAATGAATAGAATAATTTACAATTAAGTGCTAAATAAATATTATATTTTAAGGATGGAGAATAAGCCTATACTTTTAGTTATCTACTACTTACTTTAAGATTATTTAATAGAAATTCATTTTTAAATAAAGTTTGTTTTTGTTTTGCTAATTCTTAATAATTAAGCTTAAAAAAAATCAAATCTTTTTAATATAATCAAGCTTATTTTTATATTGAGTCTATCTCCCCAGAAAATATTTAAATTCCAGTAATATCTTAACTAATAATAAGCAATCAAACTACAAAATAATCAATTATTATAAAATAACATTACAATTTACTGTTTAATTCATTTTAAATTATAAACAAAAAATTCTAATTTTGCTAAATAATAATAATCAAATTTAATTTGATTTTCACATTTTTTATAAAATAATGATGTTCCTAATAAAGAAAATCATATATGAGTATCGTGTAAATTAAGTAATAAGAAAATATGTATTTCGTTTTGAGGGTTAAATTTCTAAAAAATAGAAAATAAATTTAAAAACATTTTTTAATAAAAAATTATTTGTTTGAAAAATCTTTATCAAAAATCTATTGTCTACTTGAAATAGTTAATATCTTTAAATTACTAATATCAAAAAAAGTTCAAAAGTTAAATCTATTATAATTTAGTAATTATTTTATTAAATTTAGCTAATAAATGCTAATCGTTTACAAACTTCTAAGAAAAAGAAAGTTGAAAGTTATCTTAGTTAGAAACAATTTATGGATTTAAACAAAAAAAATTAGTTCTAAAAATAGAGGAATAAGTATTTAATTCACTCATGCTTAAAGATGTTATTTGCTTTAAAATAATTAATTGAGCAAGTAATCATGATATTTAAGAGAAGGAGTTTTCATTGTCATTTTATGGCTATTGATTTTTTTTTAATTGTTTCTCCTCTTTTTCATCAATTTTTTCAAGTGAACATTAGCTAGGTTATTTTGAGCTACTTTACTATTCTTAGGTGGTGATTGGTTCCTTTCTATCCTTAAATTTTTCTTTAATATCTTTAAAATGGGCTTTAATTTCTTTATCAGAATAAATTCTAATTAAAATTTTATCTCCTTTCTGTCCATTTTTGAAATTTAAATCTTCTATGAATACTTATTTCTATGATTAATCTTAATTTTCTAATAAAATTATAATTTTTAATTTTGTATTTTGAAAACTTTATTCTACATATTATATAAATTATTCAACTTCTTAATTAAATTCAAAGTAACCATCAAACATTAATTTCAAAAATATTCTATTTTCATATTATTATATAATTTATTGACCAGCTTTAAACATTTCATTTTTAGATCTATTTTTCTTAATCTCATCTATAATATTATCATCTAAATAGTTAAATTCCCTAATTTACTCTTTTTTATCAAGTAAGTATTTTTTTTTATCATGATGATTTTGATAATTTTTGTATGCTTCTTTTTAAAAAAAAGAAATGTGACTCGTCAAGAAATCAAAAACACTTTCAAATACATCATAAAATGTGAGTGAAATTCCCATGTTAGCTTTATGATATTTAAGTATTTTGTCATGATGTTTTTTTTCGTCTTCAAAGTTCTTAATTTGATTTAATTTCAAATCACAAATTTAAGGATCTTTTTGATTTTTGGGTGTGTATATTTATGTATGAATAAAAATATAGTAATATTCTTTATTTATTGGCTTGCCAAGTATTGCAAAATTAACTCTAAATTGTTTTTCTAGTCTAATTATATCAAAATTATATTTCCCTTTATCGCTTTTATCTTAATTTTTCACTATTTTGAAAATCCAATAAGGGTATTTTTTTTTAAATTCATTATCTTTTTTTCCCCATTCATCTTAAGAAATTCCCAAAATCATATATTTGATCACTTCAACCTATTCATCATTAAATGTTTTTTCTGCTTTATTTTCACTCAATTAATTGTTGCTTAGTTATTAATTTAATAAAATTATTTCTAATAATTGAACGCTTCTATCGTTCTTTGGGCAAATTTCATAGTTTTAATTTTTAAGTAGCTTTTTTATAATCTTTCGGAATGGAAGTTAGCCAAGATTATAACTAAGAGCAGCAACTTAGGTTAAGCAAATAATATCTTTAAAGTGATCTTTAGAGTTTCCATCAATAAATTTTGAAAAAAGTTCATTATTGCTATTTGTTTCTTCTATGAAAAGCATATACATCTTTGCTAAATGAGCAGCTCCAATAGATAAATCAAAGAAAGAGAAAGTGGCACCCATATATACTCCATATAAAAATTCATTATACTTAATATTTCTCAATCTTTGAAATTATTCAGTATCTATAATTTTCCATAAAATTGCTGGTAACAAAATATGATCATGAACAGGATCAAAAATAGTCCTAATTTATTTAGATTTATTATTTTCTTAAGCTGTAAAAATAGTTTCATTAACTTCATATGTTTCTTCAAAATTTTAATTAGCCATGTCTTTTACTTTAGGATTTGCTTTTTTTGATTTAATTTTATTGATTATTAAATTATTTATAAAACAAAGTTTTGTAAATCATATTTTATATCTGAAAATAAAATTTAGCAGTTAATAAAAATTAAATATTAAAATTTTTAAAAAAATATAATATTAATATTTATTTATATTATTTTTTTTACTTTTTAGAGATTAAGTCAGCTGTAAGTATTTATTTTTTTAAAAATGAATAATTTTTTCAGCATTTTACATTCATAAGAACTACAATAGCTCAAAGGTATAAATATTTACAATATCTATAGGAGTTCACTTATAATAAAATCCCTTGTATAATTAATTCTAATTTTCTATTTGCTGAATAATTTCAAATAGTTAGTATTATCAAAGAGTAAAAGTATAAATGGATTTGATTCAATTTGAATTAAATTTTACTATCAATCTTCATTTATTAATAAATATCCACCACTCCATGATTTAAAAAAATATTTAGGAAAAGCGGCTAATTATACATTTTTCAAAAATAAACTTAGTGTGATAACCTACTTGAAACTTATTTTCCAACTATATAAAATAAATAAATCTAAATTGTTTGATATTCAATATAATAAACCAAATAAGAAAAATAAAAAACGAACAATAATTAAAAAAAGACTTTTTAAAATTTTATTTTTCTCACTTTTTATTTATAAAAATATACAATATCTTCAACTAAATTTTAATAATTAATTTTATTATTTTTTGAATTATATTTACTAAAAAATACTAATAAATAAAAACTTCATAATTAAATACAAATACATTAAGTTTTCAATCAAAATTCTTATTCATTTTGTCTAATTCCAACATAATTGCTTATCAATAAGTCGTAATACCCATTTATTTTGAAGAAATAAGAAAGCTTTTCTTTATTTTTCAAAGCATAATGCGCAATAAGAAAAATCAAAGAGTCTAAAATAGCAATATCTATAATAATAGATATTACGCACGAAATTATGAAATCTAAGTTTTTATTTGTATCAATTAAATTTCCAGCAACAGACAATCCTATACCCTCTATAAGATAAAGAACAGAACATATTATATAGAAAGTCATTTTAAATTATCTTAGATCATAATTCATATTTATTTAGTCAACTTAAGATAAATATTTTTAATTAGGGTAAGAGTTTGTTACTTTCTAATATTTTTTATGATTGTAGATCCTAAAGATAAGTGAATGGAAGGCGCTACTTACTAATATGCAAATAATAACCCTTAAAGCTACATTCAACGTATCTAAAAAGCAGTTAATAAATAATATTCCTATTATTTAAATAAAGAGCTAGAGTATTTTCATCGAGGATGACACTTCTTAAGTGTTTTGTCCAAAAATGATAGAAAGCAAGGGGTGATAGGTTAAATGTCTCTTTTGTTCAGCTACAACTTTATCGCTTTAAATCCAGATAGAAGTATATGAGAATATTATGTAAAGACCTAAATATTTTCATTTTTTAATTTTATCATTAAAAATTATATGAAAATAAATCATTTTAATTTAAAATAAAAAATTTTAATTAATTACCTAATATTATTAATAACGCGTAAAGGCCGATGGGGTTTGGAAACCATTTACTTGGCTATACAACTTCAGGAGTATCTGGAATAACTATTCCATCTTTGTGGTTATTTAAAAATTCTTGTAAATTACTCCATCCATTTGCATTTAAGATATCTAATTGTGTAGGTTTTTACTACAAATTATATGGGATAGATTATACAGAAAATGTAGTTAAATGAGTGCATGAACAAACTATTTATGTTAGTGTCTCTGAAACAAATTAACAGCCATCTTCCTACCATTTGTTTGTATACTCTTATAAGTAAGTACATCTGTAATACTTTTGACCAGAATTTCCTGTTACAGTGTTATAGTTGTAGTTCTTAGGTAACTAAATTAGCATACCCTAATCAAATGAAGAAATATCTATAATAGCTCCCAATCCATCAATTAGGCTCAGAGAGCTAAACAATGAAGTCGAGAATTAGCCATAGCTGGTGTATTAGTTATAAATATTATATTTTTACTATATTGATACAAAGTACATCACAGTTGAGTTGTTCTACAAATAGGAAAGAGGAATTTAATAGGTTGCATTACTAAGTTAAGATTATATGGTAAAAACGTTTTTGGTAGAACCAGATATAGCTTAGTTATTCAAATAAATAACTTCAAATTTAGAAAATAATCCATCTTCATAGTAATTCTTTTGTCCTGCAAGATATTGAGTTGATAAAAATATGTTTTATTCGTACATTGAAATTAATTTATCTATATTTGCCTTATCTATTATTGAGAGAGCTGAAGTGCTAAACATACTTCTTAAAATATTTTGAATAGTATCTTATATTATTGGGAAAGAAGTAGCAGTAAGTTGTATCTAAGTAGTACCTTATTATAGAATGTAAAAGAAAACACTAATCAGAATTCTTAAATCTTCAAGGGATAAAATCCCTTTGGCAATGCTTAAATTGTGGATTATACTTAATTTAAGTAAATTTGATTGCATATTAGTACTTTGTGATGTTATTAAACTTGAAGAAGTAACAGAGCTAATCAAATTTTTAATACTACCAAATTCTGTACCAAGATACTCACAATTATCTCCACTGTAATCCTTATTACATATGCATTTTCTAATATAAGACTTGCTTTCAGCACAAGTTCCTTAGTTGCTACAAAAGAACGATTGATTGCATGTACTCTAGTAATTGCCATTCAAAGAATCATAGACATCAAAAAAGCTTTGGAACGCAATTTAGTTCTTTTTATTTATTAAAATATTAATTTGTAAGTAATAAAAAAGTTTTAAATTAATTTGTAAATTTTTGTTAAAAAGAATTTAATTGCTCTATTTTAAATTTACTTTTATTTATTTTATTATTCATTAAAATTTCTAAATAAAAATATAAAATAATTTATTTACCTTTTGAGTTGTTTTGAAGTCAGATAAGTAAGATTAATAAAACAGATTAGTTAAGTAATTAATATCATCTAATGAGCTAAATAAGAATTTAGCAGAAGTGACTGTTGAATTTATTTATTAAATAGCTTTTTGTTTTGATATTGTACCTTATGTTGTTATTTATGTTGAGGATTACACAGAAACCTGAGAGCTTGCTGTGTAAGCAATAACTTAAGGAATGTAAGTTTAAATTTCTAACTGATTTTGTAATAAATATGTGTACTGTATAGGCTATGAGGTACTTAGCTGCTAAGCTACTAAGATGCTTACTAAATTAGTCTAAGAATTTATTAAAACGATGTCAAACATAATATTTTATCCACTATCGCTTGTAGAGAATCCGCTGATAGTAAATTGGTAAGCTTGAATAGTTGTATCTAGCTTATATTACTACTGTATTTTCTAAACGCTTAATGTGCCTTAATTAATTTAAAATTAATTTTAATTTTTAATAAATAAATAAAAAAATTACCTTTTTAGATTTAAGATGAAGTTTTAAATTGTAGTTATTTATCGCAAACATCAGATGAACCTGTTAGTGTTCCGTGAAGAGATAATTAATATTGAGTTCCAGCTTATAAAGTATTTGGAGGTAAAATCAAAACCTTTTAGGTATTAAAAACACCACTAGGAATTCCTTATTAGTTTACTGTAAGGATTTATTAACCTTATGGTTGAGAAGAGAGAGTCCACACCATAGTAGATATAGGTTAAGTAGTTGCCAAATATCCTTAAAAAGAAAGAGGTTTTGTGGGATCTAATACTGAAGATGATTGGAGATTATTTATTTAACAAAAAATATTATTTGATTTAATACAAGTATTACTGCTAGTGCTACCTATAAAACCATTTGGGCAGGATGCTAAACATTGATTTCCATATAGATATAATGGAGCAGCGCAGCTTGTGCAATTTTGGGTACATTAAATGCACTAGTTTAAAATGTTAGATTAATTTTATTGGTCCTATGCAGAGCTAGGAATGTACCCAGTAGGACATACTTTAAAGCACCTTGTTACTACTTACCCATTTGCATAGTAATTTGTGAAAAAATAATTTGAATCACATAAGCTGCAATTTGAGCTTGTTTAATTACAGCTTAAGCATCCTTAGTCACATGGAGAACAGTTCTTTACATTTTTGTAAATAAAAAAACTTATTTTAAAAATATCAAAAATGATTTAATTACATTATTCTTATCTAAGAAGTATGACCCAATACATTGATTAGGATCAACACAAACTCCTTCTTTCACCACTTTAGATGGGTCTTAACATGATAGGCAATCAAATTAATAAGGTCCATTACAAGTAGAGCATGAAGTATCACAATTTTAGCACATCTAAGTAATCTAATTTCCAAACATGCCTATTGGACATTTAGTTGTACAACCAGAATTTATAAGATAAGTGCCACTTTAACATTGTTGGCAGGTAGTTGAGTTGGTACATTATTAACAATACTAAGAGCAAGGGCTACAATCACTAGCATTTGAATAATATCCTAAATTGCACTAAGTGCATGTATCAATTTTACCAGAACATATCAAGCATTTTTAAGCACATTAAATGCAAGAGGGTGATTGCTTAATATCTCCTAAATATCCGCTTGGACATGTTTTATAGCAAGCCTGCTGATAGAAAAAATAACCTTAAGTAGAATCACACTGATTACAATTTTGCAAACTGGTACAATCTATACAACCTGTCATGCAAGCTTTTTAAAAATTAAAATTAATTTAGTAAAAATATTTTTCATAATTTTTTTTTACGTTAGCAAGAATGATTATACAAGTAATATCCCTTGTTGCAAGAGTTACATTAATTATTTTTAGGATTAAAACAAGTGGCACATTTAGAGTCACATGCTAATTAATATTTTCATATAAATATTTAATTTTTGTGAAGTCAATTATGTTAATTTTACGTTTGCAAGTGTTTGTTAAATCATCTCCATAAAATCCATCAGGACAGCTCTTTGTTGCAACACATTATTTAGATTAGGTTAAGTAATAACCAGGATTACAAGCAGAACAAGATGATGGAGTAGAGTCTTTACACTAAGAGCAAGTGCTGTAACATTCTTTATATAAAAAATAATTAAAATCCTTTCAAAAAAAGAAAATGATAAATAATTTACATGAACAAACTTAAATGTTATTCTAGGTAGTAGGAAAATAGCCTGGATCACATGTTAAAACGCATTTTGATGGAGACTAAAAGTAATATTAAAGGCTAGTATCACAAAGTTAGCAATTCGTAGGTGTATTTTTACATTATAGACAACCTGTTGCGCAAGGCATGCATATTCCTGAACTACTATCTGGAATCATAAATTTGGCTAAACAATCTTACTAAGAGATACATTATTTGTTATATGCAAACAGTCCCAATTTGCAAGCAGTACAAGACATAGAATCATCTTTACATAAATAGCAACTTTAATCGCATTCTTTATTATATAAAAATACATTTTTTATAATGAAATTTCATTAAATTGCTTTCAAACTCAAGTATTTTATTTATCAAATGAATATAATTTACTTTAGCAGCTTAACAAGTTTGCCTGATCTTTATAATCAAAGTATCCATCACCGCAATACTAACTTGCCTAAATGCAAATATTATTTTTTAACTTTTAACCTGATTTACAGCTAGTACAATTTGTTGATGTTCCAGAGCAAGAATAGCAAGAGGCATCACAAACTTAAAAATGAAAAAATAATAATTTAGATAGATTTAAGATAAAAAATAAATAAATTTACTTTAGCATTTTAGACTATTTCTATCTCCATAGTATCCCAAGCCACAACTATTTTAGTCAACACAGGTCTATGGGCTTGTTGTTGTTTTAAGGTAAAATCCACTATAGCATGAAGTACAATTGTCTGTTGTTTATGAGCAAGTCAAGCAGGGTTAAGTGCAAGATTAGCATACATATGGTTAATTTGCTCCTCCTTATTGAATATAGCCATCTAAGCATGATTAAGTGCAGTAACCAGAAGCTGCGTTTGCTATAGTTTTCTATAAATAAAATTAAATTCCTTGATATACAGTACACTAAGTGCAATCTAATAAACTTGCTGAGTTACAAGCAGAGCAATATGGATGGCATTCACTGCAAATATTTCCAGCAGGGTTGTTAAAATAACCAATTATATGATTTTGATCCAATTAATCTGGTTAAGCCATAGCTGTGCAGTTAGTTGTGCAGGTTAAGTAATTTTAATTAGCAACAACTGGTCCCCTGAAATATTTAGCTGCACAACTTGTGCAACCACTGTTTGTTTAACATGTAGCACATTATTATGGACACTCTATTTTTTTATTGTTTGTTTATAAGCATTATGTAACATGATTTATTTAAGTAAAAGTGAATTATTTTTACATTAGCATTAAATTGGTGTGACATTTACGTTTAAGTAGTATCCCATGCTGCAACTAAGAACACAAGAAAAAATATTTAAGTTCGTGCTATCAAATATTTAAATGGTAGCCCCATTTTAGCATGCTGTGGTACAATCGTTCATAGTCCCTGCCACACATTCCTTGCAAGTTGTATAGCATTTATCACATGTATTCGTAGTTTTGTTTTGGAAATATCCAGAAGAACATTATTATACGCACTATTACAAATTTGAATCTAAAAATGAGCCTGAAGAACAAGATGTGCACTGTTTGCCATTCGGAGTTGTCAAAGTCTTAGAGTAAGATTAGCATCCTAAGCAGTTCGGATCACATTCTTTATTTTTCAGATAAAACAACATTAAAAATTTTATTTCGAGTTATTTATTAATATATTTATTTAAGTATCAATTCAATAATTTACTTAAACATTAAATGTTAAGATCTGTGGGCTTAGGCAATTAAACAAAATAATATCCTAGTTTGCATGAGTCAGAGTAATAGGTTGAAGAATCACCTGAATTTAAGAAAGTATGTAAATTATCAGCTGCTGTACACTGCTAATAAGTATTTCCATTGCATAAAGTACAACCTGTTGGACAAGCTAAATAATTAAATAGAATAGAAATTGAATGGATATATTTATTTAAAATTTAATTTATTACGGGAACATTATTTGAGAGCAGCATTAACGTAAAACCCTATATTACTAATAATATCTATTTGATAAAAAATCTTTCAATACAAGAATTAATACAAAAAAATAGTATGAACTTGAAATTGGAGTGCTTTAAATATTTCCATTAGAGTCCAAAGAAGCGTAGTTAATACAATCATTAGAGCATAATGTAATGGGGTTATTATTTTTATCAAATGCATTAAGTTAATTATAGGTACTGGCACATTATAAGCAATTATCAGCAGAGTTTTAGCAAGTAGCACATATCTAACTTGAGCATGCCTAGCATTAATATGTAGCAGCATTACCAAAGTAACCTGCTCTACATTATGTAACACAAGATTAGATAGAGTTTTAAAAATCTTAAAATATTTAAGAGGCTACACCGTTTTGATTTACAATTCTATCCTTACAAACACTGCATGTATATTGATTTTGGGAATTAAGACTGCAAGCAAGGCAATTATTATCACATTCTATTAATATTTTTATATTTTTCAAATTTATTTAACTTTTAAATCAAAATAATTTTTTTACTCACACATTAATTTATAGGTACAACTTGGAGATATTACCCATAATCGCAATTCTACACACATTATCCATTAATACCTAAGTTTTTAGTGCCGCATTATGTACACCCATTTGTATTGCATGTTAAACAATCACTATCATAATTAGAGCATGAAACACATTATTATAGATTAGAAAGAGCATAATTAGAGTTGCATTAAGTACACTATTGTGCATTAGTACATGCAGAACAATTATTTCCACATTCTTTTTAATTTAAAATTGTAAAATAGAAATAAATAAGATGTTTAATAAAATAAAAACGGCTTTTTATTTTTTATCGAATGATTAATTTTTTCAAAAAAATTTTATTGAGTTTTTGATTTTATAATAGAATAAATTTTAACATTTAAAAGTAAGGAAAAGTAAAAAGAATAAATAATGATGAAGAGAGTAATTTTTTTTAGATTCGTTTTTATTTGCCTAATTTTTATTATTATATTGCTTAAAAATGGATTAATAACATTTACATGTGCATTAAGTCTAATATTGTGATAT
This sequence comes from Tetrahymena thermophila SB210, assembly GCF_000189635.1. Lineage (NCBI taxonomy): Eukaryota > Ciliophora > Oligohymenophorea > Hymenostomatida > Tetrahymenidae > Tetrahymena > Tetrahymena thermophila. Next base: position 471,265 of record NW_002476426.1, read on the forward strand.
TTATTTTGCATATTATCCTGATTAGCAAGTAATGCAATTAGCTGGAGCAAACTAACATTATAAGCAATTTACTGTGTCTGAACATGGGATCATATTTAATATTGCGTTTTAGCAAAATAGAGAAGCTTAGTTTAAATTTAAATAATTGCCACCACAAGAACCAGAGCAAAAAGAATTAGTATTTTAATTTTCCAGTACATAACTACCCGCATCTTTACAAAAGACACAATATCTGGCAAAAGGATAATTTTTATTGCCACTATTAGATATAGGAGTATTTAAATCCATCAAAGTATATAAGCAATCATCTTAAGAATTTCTATAGAATAAACCACCTTTAGATACAAATACGTTATAAATCAAAATATTAGTTTAAGCTTTGCCGAAATACAGATAATAATTGTTATTTGTTATATCAATTGGTGATGATAGAGGAACCCATTAAAAATCATAATAATGAGAATCATCTAATTGATTTCTAACAGTTGTTAAATAGTATTTAACCATCAAAACAGTATTTCCAAGAGCTTTATAGAGAAATATAAATAAATTGTAAGACTAGTTTTTAGTTAATTACTCCGGATTATTTAAATTTGCAAATTTATAGGTAAAGCCATTGAAAGTTATTCTTAAATTGTTATTTAAAACATCTACAACTATTCTATTACTGTTTAAGGGATTTGTCTATATTTTTAATTATTTTAACTTTTATTAATATTTATTTTAAAATATTTTTAGGATCTTACTGGAATTATTTATAAGAGTATTTATGATAAAGGCCAATCCACAGAAGTTGTAAATGAAAACGAAATAAATGTAAATCCATCTATTATAAAGCTGTTAACATTTTAACTCGACTTGTAATTTGTAAAATTATATGAGTTAGGATACTATATCGACATTCCTAGCTGGCTATTGATCTGTTTATTTATTTATTTAATTAATTATATATATTTAATTATTAATTTCGTAAATAAAAAAAAATATTTAAATTCTATTACAGAAAGGTATTCTCTATAAATTTATGTAAACTTTCCTATCATTAAAAGTTTATTTATTGAGTTTATATCTTCATAATATGAATTAACATAAACTCTAGGAATGCTCACAGCTCCAAACCAATTAGCGAAGGCTGGTCTCAAAACTCCTCCTAAAAATATTGTAAAACTAGAACCTAAATTGTTATTGGCAGTAGTTCCTGTTGATACTGCTTAAAAAGCCTAGGCTTGGATAGAAGGAGAATAAATGTAACAAGAAGTTCTGAAACTTTATAAATTAATTCCATGATATATAAAAAACCAATTTGAACCGTCAACAACCTATTTAGAAAAGTAAATATAAAATTTTTATGTTAATCTCAACCTCAATTTAATTTTTTAAACTAATCAACTAATAAACTAACAAAGCCAATAAAATATATACGGGAAGATTGCCTTGAAAGCATTGAGAACCTGATGCTAAGAAAGTCTCAAATGTAACTTGCAGACCATTTGTCATATTTTAAGCACTGAATAGGAGTCTTACGTTTCTTGAGTCAGAATAGTCAATATTTCCGTTTCTAAATATAATAAGATCATTTTATATATGTTTAATTAGATACTCTTAAGTAATTAAATTATCAAAATAAAATTATTTTTTAGTTGATCTTTCTATTTTGCTGAAAAAGAAAGTATTACAAGCTTGAACTAACTAAATAAAGAGGAATTTTTCTCCCTTGATACATGGTTGTTTGAGTTATTCTAACCCACATTGAAATAGAAATACTCTAGTATGCAGCTTAAAAGTTATTTATTTAATACTAAGTAAACTACATAGGTGCTGTAGTGTTTTGAAAAGTCATAATTTAAGTAGGATCAGGAGCAAGCTCAGTGTAGTTGGTCGAGAATAATGAACTAAAGTCTTTTTTATATTAATTATTTATTTCAACATACTAAAACTTTTTAGCAATGAATAATTAAATTTGAATACCTTCGCATTTAGCTAAAAATATAAAATAGAAAACAAATATGGAAATCTGTTTAATCATTTGTTTTTTAAGCACTATCTATCAATTTAGCTGAAGCTCTTAGAAAATATGCTAAGCTATATTTTTCTATAAAATGTAATGTTTTTGTTTACTAGTTAAAAATATCAATTAAGTTTTATTTAATTTTTGATTCTTTTAAAATATTCACTCAAAATATTGTTAATAATAAATAACTCAAAGTTTGATATTGTTATTAAGTAAATAAATAAACAAATAATAGATTTTGATACTAAATATTTAAAATTTTTGTGAATTAGAATTTACAAATTTTATTTAAAATCAATTTTAGTTTGTATTATTTCTTTAATATTAAACCTATATTTTTATAAAATATTTCTAAATTATTGCAATAATAGCAATACTGTATTCTTTAAAATATTTTTTTTTAACAAATATGTTTTTTCAATTGCTTTTTATAATTTATACTTTAATAAACCGTAGATCCTCATTTTTTTAGGGTTAATATATTACAAGCCTTTATTTTAGAAATCATTGATTAAGAAAATATTTTTAATTTATATTCATTCATGAAATTTAACTTTAATAAAATGAAATTTTACAGCATCAAATCAAAAAAATAATTTTTCCTAAAATATGTTTTTGATTACAAAAAATAATCTCATATTTAATCAAAAATCATAAGATTGATCTAGAAATTATAATATAAATTTTCTACATAATTAAATTAATTAATTTTTTTTTGATATAAAATTAGATTTAGTTATTTTATTGAATTGTTAAAGAAAGTGTTTATCAAACTATATTATTATTTTATAATATTTTTTGAAAATTATTTTATAATTCACATTAAGTAATTAAGCTATGTTAGAAATAGTTTGAGGGGATAAATTTTTAAGCACGCTAAATAAAATTAAATCTAATTAATGGAGCTATTTTATTTAGAACATTATAGTTGAAATTCTTTTTTGTTCAAAGGTGGTGTCTATTCCAACTAACTATATAAAAATAACTAAGTCCTAATAATAAATTTGAGAAAAGCATAAGTAGACAAATAGAAGAGTATGCTATTGTTCTTCTAAAACCTATCAAAATTAAATACTTTTGCTTGTTATCAGTATTTAGGACGAATAAGAGTCTATCCATGCATAAATTAGTTCGAAAATAAGTGTAATATCATAAATTAGAACAAACAGAGAAAAGAAAAAATTCTTTAACACATTTTTAAAGGTAAACCAAATTAAATTTAGATTTTACTGTGTCTTCTTATTCTAAGGTTTTCCTCTGATTTAAAACAACCTAATATGCTTAAATTTGAAGGAGTACCTGAAGTATTATCAACTATCCTTTTTATTTAACCATTTTCATGCGAGTTTATCAATTTAAAAATATTCACTATGAATTTTTATATTGTACTAGCTTAAAATATCTTTTTTTTTCCTGATTCTCTACCAATAAGCAATTTTTGATCGCTAAGATGCTTAGATTTTTTATATAAAAAAAACTCTTTTTTATTCTCATTTCAATCATTTATCCTTGATATTGGATACAAAATACCCAATTTTGATTGAATTATTATGCAATATCAAAATTTTATTAGAAACTTGTTATTTAAAATTGACTCATCACTTGATTAACAATTAATAAATTCAATAAAAAATTAAAATCGTATCATAAAAAATACAACAAAATATCTTTAAAAAAAGCAAAACTAAATAGGAAGATGACTTACCACTTTACAAACGAATTCCACGAACTTGATAAGAACTTATATCAAGAATACTTAAGCAAATTTTACAATAAGTTCCATAGACATATTGCCTACGGAACTGCAGGTTTCAGAGACGACGCCTAATACCTTGAGCACGTAAACTAAGCTTCATAAATAAATATCTAAAGAAGCAATCTTTATGGCTTCATAAAAACTCTTTCCAAGATAAAATTTTGAAAGTTCTTTTAATAATATAGGTTTGCTTAAGAATTGGTGTTTTCATGGGTCTCTTTGCTAAAGTTGACAACCACAAGGTTCTTGGTAATTAAGACTTTTAAAATTATTTTGTTTTTTACATAAACAAAGCTGAGTTTTAGAAGCTTGCAAATTTATAAATGGACTAAATACAAAGCTTTAACAAGGACAAACAATCTAACAAAAAGAATTAACATTTTCATTTATAAAATTCATATAAGCTAACTTATTTTATTTTAATAAGGTATCTAAGTTACTGCTAGTCACAACCCTATTAGAGACAATGGTATTAAAGTTTCTGACTTTGATGGTAGTATGATTAGAACTGAATTGGAAAAGTAACTCGAAGTTTTCGTTCTTGATCCTAATCTTGACAATGCAGTCGCTGAATTAGTAAAGGTTTTGACTGGAATCAAGGGATTTGATAACAAAAACTAAGGTATGGTCTTTGTCGGCTAAGATACTCGTCCCAGCTGCCCTAAATTAGTACACTTGATTGAGTAATTAATAAATTTGATATCTTGATTGATCTGCTCGATAAATATCGTTGCATAGAGTTAATTGCTTAAATATTTATTCATATTTTATATCTAAAGATAAGGTTTAAAGTCAGTTGGTACTCTTGTTAGAAAAACTGGTGAAGTAACTACCCCTATGTTGCACCACAATGTCTGGTTCTTCAATCTCTTCCCTCACAATTTAACTAGATCTTCATGGACTGAATAATTCACTGCTAGTTATTTCAACACCTACTGGACATTCTTTGATGAATTCATGACTGAATTAGGATTCTAAAAGAAAAACGACGAACATATTCTTTTGGATCTTTCCAATGGTGTTGGTGGTGTTCGTATCGGTCCTTTCAGAGAAGCCCTTCAAAAATACTATAATTTAGATATCATTAACGATACTGAACATCGTTTATTGAACGAATAATGTGGTGCTGAATTCGTACACAAATCTCAAGACTACCCAATTCACTCCATTGAAAAAATTAAATCTTACCCTGATATCTCTAAGGTTAGAGTTGTCAGCTATGATGGTGACTCTGATAGAATCGTCTATTTGTAAATAATATTTTTTAAAAACAGTTTATTAGAAATTTCAAAGGATTAAGGTTGATAAAAGATAGAAGTAGAAAAATAATCAATCAAATTTAATCATAATTGAATTGAAGAATATATTGAAGCATTATATTAACAAAAATTTTAAAAATATTAAATAGCTTACCTAGATCTGATTTCAAGCAAATTGATTTGTTGGACGGAGATAAAATGATTTCTCTTTTTGCTTTATACTTCAAGAAAGCTTTAGAAAAGCTCTAAACCAAGGTTGAAGCAGTCAACAAAACTGGAATCTTAAATGTCGATTTGAAGCCTAGTGAATGGGTTATTGGTATGGTTTAAACTCCTTATGCCAACGGTTCCTCTACCATCTATTTAAGAGATTAACTCAAGTTAACAACTTTCTTCTCACCTAATGGTGTTAAGAATCTCCATCCTAATGCTCACAAGTATGATATTGGTATCTACTGCGAATCCAATGGTCACGGTACTTTCTTAGTCAAGGAAAAGAAGACTGCTGAACTTGAAAAGTTCTACCATTTAAGAATTGAAGACTTCAAGGGTACACCTGAAAACTTACAAGTCTTGAAAGAATTCCTTCATGAAGTTAAATAATTATACAGATTCATCAGAGTTTAAAACTAGGTAAAAATTCAATTAAATAAAAAATACCTTTTTAATTATTATCATTTTTAATTAGTGTGTTGGTGATTCTATTACTAATATGTTATGTATTGAAGCTGCCTTGGCTACCTTGAACATGACCGGACAAGATTACTTAAATTTATACACTGACTTAAAATGTAAAAACAGCAAAGTTACCATCAGAGATAAGAGCAAACTTAAAATGTCTTATGCTGAAGATAACGTTTAAGAACCCAAAGAAATATAAGAAAAGATTAATGCTATAGTTGCCAAGCATCCTGGCTCTAGAGCTTTCATCAGACCCTCTGGTACTGAAGATATTGTTCGTATTTATGCTGAATCTGCTGACTCTGCTCAAGTTGATGCTGTTACTAACGAAATTAAAGATATGATTCTTGCTGATAAGACTATCAATTGATAAAAATAATAAATAATCAATTTATTTCTTAGTAATGATATTAGTCATGCATGTTTAATGTTGATTATAGTATTCTAATACTTTTTTTATTAATTTTAACTAATTAATTATTACATTACATTTCTTTGTTATTTTAAAGCTACGTAACATTTAGCTATTTTAAATAAAGTAATAAAAATCATTGAATATTTTAAAAACTCTTTGATTTTAACTTTATGATCTAAATAAATAAAAACCTTTAAAAAATAATTTCCATAATAGCTTAGCAAAAATTATAAATAAAAAATTCTTGAAATAGTTTATCAAGATAAAAAAAAGTATATTTATCCACAAAATTAAAATAATATTATTTAGCTATTAAACAAAAATCGTATTATATAATAGAATCTATGTAAAAAAAATTTTATTCAATATAATTCCCGTTTTTGATGAAGGTTTATTTGAAAATAAAAATTAGTTGTTTAAAAAAATATTTATTGTAGGATTAAAAAAATATTTCAAAAGGTTTAATGGATATTTCAAAACCACAAACAAGTAAAGTAATTAGAATAATCATTCTTATAGAATTAATTATGATATGAAAAAATATTAATAGAGTATATTAAAAATTACATCCAATAGAATAAAACAAAGAATAAATTATGTCACTTACTTTTAAGATCATAAAATCTGCTTGATAGCTAATACTTTTTAATATGTTAAACTAAATAACAAATAAGAATCTAAAAATTTTGAAGTTTTAAAGGTGGAGTCTCTGTGTATTTTTTAATTTGAGTAATAAGGTTGCGATAAGGAATTTAATTTATAAAAGTATTTGTTTACCCGTCGCTACAAAAAATCCAATAAATTTTATGGAAAATAATTAGTCACAGTACAATCGGTGATTGCCTCAATTAATGGATTTGGAAATTAAGATTAAAAAGGTTAAAACCTTTAAAATAATAGTGGGAAACTCAAAGTTTATTTTGAATAAAGTGTCAAATCAGTAAAATTAATTTGCTTTGATATGAGTAAATTTTTGTAATATAAATAAATTCTTTTGATCAGTAGTAGAAAATGGTTAAATAATATTATCGCTTATTTTGTATAAAAATTTAAGTCAACTAATTACATTTTAAATTAGTAAAATAATTAGTATCTTTAAAAAATGACTACCTCTAAGATACATAATATATCTTACTTACTTTGAGAAATTTACTAGAAAACATTATTCATAAACAAATTAGTGGATGCAGCTTTCTATGAAGCTTTACAATCTAATTAAATATTAATCTGAGGATATTCGTGGAGATTTTAAGTATTAGTACTAGATTAATACAAAGCACTAATATAAAATTATTGAGTATAGATAAAAAATCTTTATTTAAGTTAAGCTCCTACGACCAAAATTGTACACTTCATAAAACGTGGATTTTACTTGTTTTAGACAATCAAAAAAGGGCATAATATTTTTGTTAGACAGTGAAAGATTTTATTTCTGTGAAACGGAAAAAATAAATTGCTTCTTTATCTATCTATCAAACAATAACAGGCGCTTTGTAAAAGAATTTCTAAATATTTAGAAGGTTAAGTACTTTTAATTTATGGATATAATTAAAGATTTTTTAACTTACTCAAAGTACAATCCAAATGTAAATCCCTATTTTATTTTTTATAAAAACAAAATAAGTTACAAAATATTTTTAAGATTTGACTAAAGATTGTTTAATTAGGAATAAATTGGAAATTCTCTTGAATCAGAATAGTCTTTAAATTTTTGAAATTCTCAAATTAAAACATCTAATTTTAGTATTATTTGTAAACAAGGATAAAGTTGAATAAAATTACTTTTCTCAAATTAGATTTTTTCATGTTGAATACTATTCTCATTTAGAGAATTGAAAATTAAAAAAAAATATAATTAATAATATTGAATAAAAATGTTTTGTATAAATTAAATAAATTAATATGCATTCTTACAGATTCTAAATAAAATTTAGAGAATCAAAATAAAAACAGATTTTGAATGAGTGAAATAATGAATGAAAGAATTAACTTTGAATTTTTGAAGACTTTAGTTTATAGAAGAAACTCTCAAATTGAATTTGATATCTGAATTTAAAAAGTGTCAAAAATGATAAAACTAATGCAAATAATTGTAATTAAAAATGAAATTTTAATTTACTTTAAAAGATATGTAATAATTAATGTATATTCTTTTTACTCTGCAAATAGAAATCAATAGATATTTTTAATTAACAAAAATTTGCTTAATTACAAGTAAAGTTTTGTGCGATAGTGGCTATAAAGAAAGAATCAACTTAAAATCTAATCAATTTTATAATTTTAAATTATAAATCTATTAATTAATTTACTCTTATTCATAAATGAGTAAAGCTATATAAAATTAGAAAATGCTTTAACACAAAAATGAAATAAAATTTTTAATTCAATTTCTGACAATATCATTTTATAAAATGTTTATTCTTTACATTTTATCTTCAAATGTCCGTAAAAAATAAATATTAAATTTCATTTCAGTTTTTACAAATGAAAGTTTGCTTTTTTTACACTAAATTTGTCTGTAAAATAATAAAATTATCAAAATTAAAGACAATTTTAAAATAAAAAATAATATGCATCTTGCTATATACTTTCGAAGTAATAAGATTTTCAATGAATGTATAGATTTTTTAATATTAGCAAGTAAGATGCTAATTTGTTTTAAATTTATACTATTCAATATTAAAATAGAACCAATTTTTTGTTTTGTTTTCATTTGAAATTCTAAAAAGAAAAAATACTTCTTTAATTAGGACCGATTTGTTTCTTTGTTCTTATGATTGATTTACAAAGATTCATTTAATTATTGTCTAAACTGTTAAGTAAAAGGCTAACATTTTAAAATGTTGATGAAAAACAATTATTTAGAGGTAGGTTTTGCTAATTTTCTAAAACACTTTTGGGGAAAAGATTACCTAATTATTAAACAATGTTATCATCATTCTTTTATATTTCAAATAAATAAATAATTTAACTAAGTAAAGCTTAGAACTAGATTAAGAGAAGAGAGTGGGAAGGATTCGCTTGAATTTATTTTTAGTATTAATTAACTCGCTTAAGTGTTTAATACTTGAAAAGTACCAAGTCATGTAAATAAATTATTGCTCCGCGAATAAATTTAAAGATACTCAAGAGTTTTTAAAAACTTACAATATGCTAAAATATATGAATCTATTTTGATGGAGTAATATGTTGTAATAATAATTGCCATATTAAAACAGATGGAAAAGCAGGTTTGATTTACTATTACTGGAATTAGTCCAGCTTTTTATGCAATGTGAACTTATTAAAAATTAAGTTATTAAGATGTGTAAGAGTTTTATTTGAAAATATTTGAGAATCATAATAGTAAATGAAATCAGTTAATTTTATTTGATTTTTTGAATGTATTGAAGAAGAAATGTTTTTATATAGATTCTGTAATCAAAAAAATGGGAATCAAATTTAATTAGATAGATTTTATTTGTAAAAAATAGAGAAGCAAAAATGAAATGCAACTAAAAAATTTGTTTGGTTGTCCTTTGAATTTTTAAATTATGAGATTAAAAATGATTATCTATGGACAAAAAAAGATTGAAAGAGTATATAATTTAATTGCAACTTTAATTAAGCCTACCCTTCTAATTTCAGGGGGGAAAATCAATCTAAGGATGGGGGAAAAAAAGTAAGCTGACATAATATAAAAGAGTACCACGCGATGCAGTAGAGCTTTAAAAAAAGGAAGAAATAAAATCATTCATGAATTTGCGATAATATAAGAAGGCTGATGCCGCTCTTAAGCTTGAAATATTTAGGTAAAATAAGTAAAAATGGATGGCATGGAATAAAAGTAAAGAGAAGGAATCCAAGCTGCAACCAAGATAAATTAGAAATCAAAAGAATTATTTAGACTAATTGATATGGTATTGTGTTTTGAAGGATAAGGATTTAGTAAATGAGAGTATAATTTCCTAATGATGCTCAGAAAGAGAAAGGAGAGGATAATTATTATTTTTTAAAGCAAAATTTTTTTCAAAATATGCGAAATGAAGTAAGCCTAACAAATTTAAAGCAAAAATAATTATTTAAAAACCAAATATCACTTTTTTGTCTTGTTAATTAGATTTTTAAGTACTGCACTCAGATGTTTTTTTTTTGTGGAGAAATTAAAAATATATGCAAAAAAAAGCATAAAAGATGAAAAATTAAATACTAAATCCGATTATGTACTATCAATCTTAGTCTTTTCTTTATTATCCTATATATCTAATTCTTATAGTAATCTATTGTCATCAAGGTTGAAATTTTGATTCTTTTATAAAATCAGTGTTAATTACACTATTAAAATATAAGATCATCTATCTATCTGCTTTAATATTTTAAAAAGCAATTTTTGGCAATAAATAGCAGCATTCAAATCAAATTTGCGAGTTAGTTTGTCTGATTGATTGATTATATGTATATTTATTTATTTATTAATTCATTTGTTCGCTTGTTTTTTTGTGCATTATGAAAAAGGAAGAAAAATTATAAATATACCTCACCCTTTGCTTTTTAGAATTATTGAGATTTCAAACCTATAAGATAAGAAAAGGAAAGAAGAGATAGATAAATGAAAAACAAAATTCTTTTCATTCATTATTTTTTTTTGTTTACGATTAATTAATGATAATTATGAATTTGATTAATATAAGCTGTCTTTTGCCTAAAATGAGTAGAATGCAATAAGCATTCATTTTGCATTTTGTCAAAAATCAATTTGTGTATAAGAAAGGGAATAAGTAATAAATAACTCAATCAAAAAAAATAAACTCCAACAAAAAGAAAAGAAACAAAAGAAAATAGAAAAAAGGAGGAACCAAATATCGCATTCGCAATAATACTTACTTCATTTTATCTCTTTCATAATAAAATCGAAAGTATCACATTTCCAAATAGCTTAAAATCTTCAAATTCAAGATAACAAACAAGCCATAAAGCAACAACCATAGCATTTTAATATAAATAAGCGATTAGACACCTCATTTATTTCTTTAAAACTTATTTTATCTCTATTTTTGGCAAAACTAATTCTAAGTTTAAAAATTAAGATGTCAACTGAGAATCATCACAATATGCAAATGATGTAAAACCCTGAGGATTTGCATCAAAATAAATTATAACATTAAATTTTGATGTAGTAATAACACCTTCAACAGCCTTAAGGCGGTTTGCCAATGGTTGAAACTGCTTAATTTAGAGTAGCAGAGAATTAATAGCATAATTTACAAGGTAACTAGTAGTTTTTACAAGGGATATCAACATCATCTTCACCTACTTTTCCAGTCAACGGAGAGTAAGATAATCAACAAAAATAGGCTATTTAAGAAAAGCAAGCATAATAAAATGCCGAAATCGTCAATTCAACCCATAATCCAGCAATACCTCAATCTAATACAAAAATAGAACTCAACTCATAGCAATAATAGCAATCACACTTATAATCAGAATCATAAGATATATCTGATGAGAATGATGGAGACAATGATGACGATGATAATGAGAACGATGATTAAGCTGGAGGAGACGAAGGTGGAGATGATGAAACTGGAAAGGGAGCAGGAGGAAATAAAAAGAAATACCAAGTGATTTCATAAGAAATCCGTGAAAAGTTTATACAGAAAGTCATCACCAAACAAGTGACAATAAAGGAAGCTGCCAAAGAATTTGGATTGAAGTTCTCAACCTCTAAGGCCATCCTCTAAACTTACAAGAAGGAAGGCCGTATAGGCAAAAAGAAAACTCGTCAACGTAAGCCTCGTTTAGTTAAAAAAATGATTATGAATCCTGATCCTTTAAACCCCTCCTAAGTCATCCAGTAAGTCTTTTATACAACTGAATCTTCAGTGATGGCAGCTAAAAATTAATCTTAGGCTACAAATTTAGTTAATCCAAATTCCGTCGTAAATGCAGCTTTGCTAAACCAGCCTAATTTGTCTTAATTTATATTTAAAAATAACAATATAAGTAATTTACCTGTTTAGAATTATGGTACAAATCCTTAATCATTGCTCGAAGCTTAGTACTTCAAGCAAAATATTTTTAACAATAATCTCTATCCTGGTCAATAGCAGCCTAGCCTTTAGCAAAATTAGCAATAATAATTCAACTTATAGCACTCAAATTTGCTGAACTAATAAAACCAAACTCAGTCTAATTAGATTGGAGGTTAATAAAACGCCTTTTAAGCAACTCTTACTCCATAAATTGGCCCTGCAATTGGAAATAATGATTTAATTAATAATTTTATGCTTAACAATTTATCTATGGTGGGAAATAATAATTAGTAATCTTAAATGTAGTAAGGATAACAATCTTAGATTTAATAGCAATAATAGTAAAGTTAATCACCTACATAATTAAATCCTAATCCTTTACACCATGCATTGTTAGGAATGAATGGCGCAAACACTACCAATTAGCTTAACTCCACTCTCAACTATAATTAAAACCCTCAATCTAATTAGTAAGCTTTCCCATTATTATCATAATAGTAAGGAATCAATACACTCTTTACTCAAAACAGTCCCTTCTTGAATTCTCAGCAAAATACTAGCCAATAGCAATAATTGAACTAGCTACTTGGATAATAAACTACATACTCCTTCCCTATTAGTAAAGGATCTGCTGATTTTACTTCATATTTAAATTTAAGCCAATTCGGCTAACCTCAGCAAGCTTCTTCTACTTAAGCTCAGAACCAAAGCAGCCAACAATAATAACTCAATTAATTTTTAAATACCTAAGGTTCAACTCAAAGCTATGATATACAACTTAATCCAGCAAAGACAGAGAGCAATGGTGGGTCTCAATCAAACAGAAATGTCACTAATGGAGAAAGTGGCAATAAGGAAAAAACTTCTACAGACGATTAGAATGCTGTTGCCAATAAATCATCTCTGCTAAGTGAATTGGCAGAGTTATAATAATAAAATTTTAAAAAGTAAAATTATACACACCATTTCCCTACAACTGAGCCCAATCAATCGTACTAAATGAACCTACCTACAACATCTACTATAAACACAACTAATAATTCTACAAATTCCAGTGCCAATCGTCCTTCACATTTGTAGAGTATCTAATTCTTCGGAAATTTAGGAGGCCGTAATGAATCAGGATCATTTGACAGCATTAATGGCAATGCCTTAAACTTTTAATTCCTTGCAAACCAATAATCTTTAGAAAATAATCCTCTTTATTAACATAAGCTATCAACTGATTCTTTAAATTTCAATTTGTTTGGAAGTAGTGCAGCTGGCAATGTACCTTTTACATTCCCAAGTATTGACATGACTCCATACCTTTTCAATAACAACACAACCACTTCAGCTGCAAATAATTAAATATTTAACTCTTAAATTCACAAGAATTCTATTTTCTGAGTTTCATTAATTAAATTTAATTAAAAGTTAACCATCTTAATAACAAAATAAATAATACTTTTTTCAAGAAAGCACTGAAGAGTAAGTAAGCAAGCAATTGATCAACAAACATAGAAGCTTTTACTCAATAAATACATACATAAATAAATAGATGTCAAATAATATGTAAGTATTCATTATATAAAATTATATAAATTAATAAAATGAACTTATAGTTTATCATAGTAACTTAATTAATATTCAAATAATTACCACATAAAATAATAAAATATCGTACTGTTACCACTATCAATCATGTCTAAAAAATAATTCTTTTGTTACTTTTAAGCCAATTTATCCTTTAAAGGCTCATACACCAATCAACATAAATATATATAAATAAATACATATACACACTTAATTCGATAAATTATATTTATTTTTCAAAATAAATATTAAATAAATAAATAAAAACTAACTTTTCTATCTATCTATCTATTTATCTTTTTTCTTTGCCTAGATGCAAAAGTATATAAAAACAATTAAACATTCGTTTTTCAAGATGAATTAGTGTAAAAAATTATATTACTTATCAGAGTGTACTTATTTATAAGCTTTAAATATAAAATTCTCTTTAGATCCTTATTGATTATATAATGTTAGTTTTCAGGATTTTCAAGTATACAATAAAAAATTTAAACTTCCTCATTTATTAATAAATATCATTACATTTATTTTATTTTTAGTTTTTCTATTTAATCAAATTGTTTCTGTCATTTACTCTTGGCTTCACATTTTTGCTTTTGAATTAATTAATTGGGTTTTATTTTTAAGTAATTTAAAAGCTAGAACAAAAATTATGCATTTGTTTGTATCTTCTAAATAAAAATAAATATGTTTCACTGATAAGCTAAATAGCGATTTAATTATTTTTCTCTGCAATACTAAATAAAAATATATACCATACATGCAATATCTTCTAAATCTCAAAACTAAATTTAGTACATAAATTCTTTCTTCAGTAAAACTAAATGGAAGTTGACCAAACAAATTTTTGTAATCAAAAACAAATTTAAAAAGCAAAGCATATAGAGTTTTTCTATTCAAAAAATTTCAAGTAAACAGAAAAGACTCGAATCTAATTTCTAATTGCTTTTATTACTTGAGTTATTAACTGAACATAATTTTATTGTAATGAGACAAATTAAATAAAATTAAAGATTAGTTTTATTTAAAAAATATTAATTTACAAAGTAAACTTTTTATATTATTTTTATTCAAATAAATTTGAATGTTGCTTTAATCAAGATAATTTTTAAAAAAAGACTCTACCCGTTGTATTGATATGAACCAAAAAGAATGATAAATATTATAAATAGAATTATACTAGCAACCATAATTGGTAAAACCTGACTATTATAGACTGGACTTATTTATTACATTGCTAAACCAAAATAGTACTACTAAAAAGCGTATCAAGGAATTGTATATCTTTTAATTATTTTGAATTTTTTCTTCAGTAAGACAAAAAGATTTTTAAATAAAATGAGACTCTAATAATAATAATTTTGTAAGTACTGGCTTGTCTTTGAAGCAATCGTAGTAATAATATATCTTGATTAGTGTGTTTAATCTTAACAATCAATAAATTAAAAAAATTTTTTAAATGACTAAATTTATTTTCTTAATATTACAGTTTGAAGAAAGATTAGAAGCAATAAATAAATATAGACCTTTTGTTTACTTCTAAATTATATTTTGTAATATCAAAATATTTCGAAATTTAGAATCATTTTCGTATATAATAATTATCATATGAAAAGCCACTCTGTGTTTTCGATAAAAAAAAAATGCCTAAATAAAGATTTATTATTTTTAAAATTTTAAAAAGGGAAAGAAAAAATAATGAATTTGTTGTTATTAAAAACAAAATAAATAAATAGATTTATAATATATAAAAAATTAATCAATTTAGTTTCTTTTTCAGGTATATTTAGAAAAATAATCTATTTGTATATTTTTCAAATTTTAAGCTAATCAAAGAAAGACTGACTGCTTCCAAAAAATTTAAATTACACAATTGCTAACATAAATTATCAAAAAAATCATAATTTTATCTATGAATTAATTTGTTGATTATGATGGGAAAAGTTGATTGTTTATTTTGGTTTATTTTCCTCAAATAATTTTCTTTTTAACTTTAATTTGAAGATAGCATTTCTCTTCATTATTTTAAAAGGTAAAAAGGCAAAATAGTCTGGAATAAGTCAAGTCACCTTTTTATTTAAATTTATTCTTTTTAAAATAATTCAAAAAAAGTTAAATTAAATAAATATTCTCCTTTTATAAATAAAATATAGTTTTTCTAATCTATATTATCATTCTTAAATTATTAAATATGAAATATTTAAACAGCATTTATTTCATACCATTAAACTCAAAAAATCTTAAAACTCTAATAAATAAAAAAAATAATTTGTAAGCCTGGAGTAAATCTTAAAAATAAATTTAAAGCTTTATATAAAAATATATGTTACTGAAGTGAAATTAAATTTAAAATAAATATTATCACAATTTTTTTTTCAATCAACTTTCTTTTAAGATTAAACAGTTTTTTAATATTATCTAACTGACTTTAGCAAATATAGGCAAGTAATAAACAAAATTATTAAAGCAGACATAACAGAATATGCCAAATTTTTCATTGAGTTAGAAAAAAGAGAAAATTCTTTATTAAATTAATTCAGTTTGGCCAAAAGTGAATTATCTTATTAGTCTTCCTTACCCTATTAGCATATTTAATCATAATCATCAACAATCTATGACAAAAGAATATTCCTAAATTCATCAAGAGATAAATATTTTTAACCTCTTTTCAATTCAATCACTTCACCATTAAAAAGAGTTACAACTATATATTACTAAGTGGATTTATGATATCTTACTTCTAATAATATATCTGAAGCAAAATCAGAATCATAATGAACACAGTCAGGTGATACTTAATTGTTTATGATATTTTATTTAATGCACTACCAAGAAGCCAGCTTTAATGCATTTAAAATATTAACAATAGTAACATCATGGGTAAATAACGCATAGTACTTGATTGGCTACTTTAAATTGATTTTATCATCTATGAATTTCATGATCTATTTAAAATATGGTGTAATTGATAGTCTAGTTGCTTCTTCATTTCCAAAATAATAAAGGTGAAAAACTAAAGTATAAATATCTTTCATTTTCTTTTAAAATTATTTATTTTCTTTCCAGTCTTTTGGTAATTCTAACCCATTGAATTCATTGCATATAAGACCATCTATATATTTATGAATTTAAACCATATCTAATAATAAATCTTTATCTTAAACTATTTTTAAAAACTGATTCAATTCTTCTTAAAAAAAATTTATTTGTTTATTCATCTCAATTTCCTAATATTATTTTCTAATGCTTTCTAATTTCCAACAATCTGATTCTGCATTTAATAGAAACTTATCTCTATTAAATTCTACAGTATGAATAGGAATAGGCTATATTCTATTTTATATGCTTTCCGATCCCTTATAAGGCTTAAAATTTGAAGGTCTTTCATGAGGTGGAAATAAATATTATGTCTAATCTGCAATGTTTTATGGAATTTATGGACCTGTATCTTGTGGATACAAACCTTAAAGAAAGCTCTAAGCTGAAGTAAGTGTCCTAGATTTGTCAGTTGATCTAATAAAAAGCTCTTAATGCTTAAATTTTTCTGAAATAAATTATTCTTGTTCTACATACTTTAATCTCATAATCCTGCCTAATTCATACAATTATCTAATACCAACTTCTGATAATTCACCCATAGCATCTTTCTACATCCCTTAAAAATGATATAAAGGGTATCTAGCTCCATGCCTAATTGTCTAAATTGCTAAAATTAAATTTGTTTCTTTCAAATCAACTTCTATGCATTTAATAGTAAAAGCATAAAGAAGTACCAAAATACAAGCTTATATCTTCATTCTAAATCAAATTTTTTAAACAAAAACTAATCAATGAATTTATATTAAAAACAAATAAATTTTATTTAATAAATTCAAAGCTAAATATTTGTAAATTAATTTGATTAAAAAATGACTAAATTATTAATCAAAGATTAGAGTGTAAAGATCTTTGATATAAAAAATATTCTAATAAATAGGAAATATCAATATACAATATAATTCTCTTAAACAATATTTTTATTTGATAAACTTATAATTAAATTAAAATATAACACAAAATTCTAAAATTACAAACTAATTTACATTAAACTTAATAACTTTTTTTCATACTTATAAAACATATTTTCATTTTTATTCCTAAGGACGGAGCAATGATGGCTTTTTTATTTTGTTCAAATTTTCTTACAAATAAGGATCCAAACTCCAAAATTCTATATCTTTGATTTGAAATTCTCCATGTATTGCCACTTTTTTATTACTATTAAAAGAAAAAAACGATTAGCTTATGTAATTGATTTTTAATTTACCTATCCAAACACTCATTATTTTGGATATGAAGCCCAAGCTTATTTCCAAATGTGTTTGTAGGGAATGAAAGACCTTTGTAAAAATCTCTGTTTATAAAGAGCCCATAATTTTCTCCTATTCCCATAGCTATTCCTTCGTTGCCACAATATTAGATGTTATTATTTTCTCCAGTACTTTATTAATAATTTTTTATAAATAATTCAAAAAACTTTAATTTTTATGAAAATATTTTTATTTACTATCTAAACACTTTAATTTTTTGCTCTTAATGAAGTTGTTCAATGTGTTCAAATTTAAATAGAAAAGACTCTCCATCTCCATAGAAATATCTACTTTTTCTCCAACCATGAGAAGCAAAAGCACCAAAAATATTATCTTAACTATCTTTAATAATAATAACATGAGGCCCTAGTGAGGCAGAACAGCGGAACAAAAATTCATTATATGAATATCCGTGTCTGTTTGGTGTATAAGAAAGACCCCAATCTGAATACTGAAAGGTAGATGGCAGATTCTATATGATTTAGTTAAATAATTTATCGTTCTTATTAAAAATGAAAGAGTCCTAATCTCTTTAAGGAATATATTTTTGATCTAGTTAATATGTCCAGCTATAGTTAACCTAATGAACATACTGATAAAATATTTTCTCCCAGAAGAATGCAAAGGTCCCACTTTCTTTGCTTTAATTATCTTCAAAACCCATTTGGTTTATGATATACCTTAATTTGATCTCTAGTAAATGAATAAATGTAAATCCAACAATAGAATATAACCTAACTTTTTTTGGTTTATCTTCCGTGCTAAAGTTAATCAAGCTTAAATGATGAGAGTTATAAAAATTATTCATATTTTTTTCCTATTAGCAATTGCTCTATTCAATCTCTTTTTTATCTGCTTATTTGTCTTATTCTTATTAAGATAAATTTTTTTCTTTTTTCTCATGGTTGATACCATTAATAAGAATGCTGGCAGACTGAATTTCAATATTCATTTTATTTTCATCATATCCTAGTTAAATTTCATTAGCTGTTTTAGATATAGTTATCTTATTTTTTCTAATTACTTAATCTCTATGAGGAGCATTATCATTTTGATGATTAAGTTAAGTAAAAGCAGCTTATTCATGATGTGAAAATTATGGAATTGGATTAACCTCTAGTGTATTGTTTTCATATGCTGTATCTTAAGTATCTACATCTAAAGAATCTTTCTAATTTTCTTGAGCTCTTTGTTAAAGAATTAGTGCCTCCTCTCTAATTTTTTTTTAAAGTTCCTCAACATCTACTAAACTATAATGGTTAGCAGACTTGAAAACTACTTTTAATAGAAACTAATTCCCTTATTAATCTTATAGTGGTTTATTTAGGCCATTTGCTGTCTCTAAATATATATCTATGTAAATATCATAATAATTCATTAAACTATCGAATTCGACTACATAAGTTTTTACAGAATAAATATCAAATACTTCTATATTTACAAAGAAATCACTTGCTTTTATATTTATTTTTTTTTTTGGCGTTTCATCTGTTTTAATTTAATTATTCTATTTTTAGCTATTTTAAATGATCTACTAAACTTCCTACATATCTACAGGATTGAAGCTGATAATATCCTTAGAGACTATTAAATTTCCTTTCACATTTCCATAAGGTGTTACGTAGGCAATATTCTTAAAAGTGCAAGTAGATTAAAAATCATAAAAATAGGTGTATTCGTCCTTTAATTGAATATTTTCTTTCAAATCCAATATTTCAAAATCATACAGTGAGTCCAGCATTTTTTTAAAAGAAAAAATGATGTCTTTTCCATTCTCTAATATCTTTTATTTACAATGAAAATTTATTTAGTTTATAAATTTGTAAGTTAATGAATGCATTGTATATTAAAAGCAACATGTCAAAAATTAAAGTTGCTTGACTAGTAACATTAATGAAAATATCGATGATAATAAAATGTTAAATTTTTGAATTAGTAAAAATTTGTACTGAAGACAAACTTCTGCGCATTGTTGTATTGATATTTTTCAATTGTTTATTTTATTTGCTTATTTTATGATTGTTAGTTTTATATTATTTTTATAATTAAGATGATAGGTTTATTTTGTGATGATAATTGTTTTTTGTAAAAAATTATAAAAATAAAAATCTTTGCCAAATCAAATTTGATTATAAACCAACAGATAGATAAATAGATCGACATATTAAGAAAAATTAAAATTCTTCTAAACACACACAGAACGTAGCATAAAATTTAGATAAAAACCATAACTAGGAAATCTATTCATTAAAAAATACAAATATGATGGACCAACTTAATTTTATTTTATCTTCAAGAAACCAAATATTTAAAGAAATAAAATTGCTCTGAATCTTTTATATTTAAGATCTTTTTAATGTAATATCTTTCGCAAACTGTAAACTCTCATAGTACTAATTCCTAAAATTTTGATATTTTAATAATTTTATTGAATATGATTATAATTAAATAGGATTTGTCTAATTTAATTAATTAAAAAAATCGAAATTTTCTAAATCTTACTGAAAATGATTACTTATATAAATCTTATTACTTGCTAGTAAATAAATTTATTTAGGCAGTAAACTCTGATAGATTTTTGATAATTAAACAAATAACAGTATTTTAAATGGGATTTGAATTTTATATTTGAGTAAAATTATTGATTGTATTTAATATAAAATATACAAATCGATATTTCAATTATAATTTATTTTTAGTAATAATTTAGAATTCGAGTTTTCTAAATTAAAAAATATTAAAAAGGATTTCTAAAATTAGAATTTAAGATAAACAAATAAAAAATGAAAAAAGAACAAATAAATAGATGAAAAAAGAATAAATAAAAAGGCAAAAAATCATTTTCATTTATTCCATGAATTAAAAAAAAATAAATTATAAATGATTATTTAATGATTGATGGCAATTTATTAATATTTATTTGCATATAAAAAATAAAAAAACATATAAACTAATATTTGATATAGCTTTTAACTCCTTAAATTTTTTATAAAAATCTATTATGCTATTTATATGTTGTACATAATAATTGCTACTAGAAGCTAGCTATTGTATAAATCTCATATTTTACTATTAAATCATTAAAGAGATACCTAAAAGTATGAACTATAATGCAATCAAAGAAGTATAATTGCAGTTGCAATAAATATAATAATTATGGCAGCTATGAATATTTTGACTCTCATATTTCTCCAATAAGCATCTCTTCTAGCTTAATTAGCCTTATTTTAAATATTATAAAAATATTATAAATTATATTTGTCTATTCTTAAGAATATTTTTCTATTTTACTTTTATTTTGAAATGATAAATAAATAAATAGTTTAAGTAGAATAATAGAAAATAAAAATTTACCTGCTTTTTTATGTGAATTGAAGATTCATTCATTTTAGTAGTTTTCATAACTGCTTTTTCGACGATTGCTTCCCTTTACAATGCCAAGTCTAAATATCATTAAAGAAATATTTTTATAACTATTCTTCAAACTTTCGTATTTAATTTTACTTATATTATTGATGATAACTGTAGTCACTTATTCAGTATTATTTTTCAGCTTCTAAACTTTATCTAAGCCTTCAGGATTTGTGTTGAATTCTTTCTTTATAAACATATTATTTATTAAAATTATTGAAAAAAGATTAAATATAAATACTGTTAATCTCTTAAGGTTTTCTTGGAAGGAGTTATTGAAGCTATAAGCGATACCATTTTACCTTTCATACAAGGTATGCTGCTTTGTAAAGTCATTTTTTACTTTATCCAAATATTAAAATGCTATAGCAGGTGGATAAGTATTTTCTACTACACAAAGATAAATAAATCCTTCTTCCATAATAATGTGAAAAACGAATCTTTTAATAATTTAATAAAATAATTTTTGAACTTTGTTTATCGCTTGCATTTAATATAAATAAGCTATTTTAGAATAGTGATATAAAATTTGTATTTATTGTTAAAATGAATACCTATCAGAGCTAGTGAATGTGCATTTTGGTAGAGGCTTCAATTAATCTAAAAAGTCATATGTAACCTATTAAACATTGCTTGAATTAGTAGCAAAATCAACTAAGATGGTCTTTTTATCCTTGGCTATTAAGGTGTAAATAATTGACATTTATTTAGACTAAAAATAAATAAATATTATTAAAAAGATAGCTAACTTGCTTTATTAGAAATATTAAATTTTTATTAAATATAAATATGTTATTGTTAAATATAAAATTTGCAATAATAAATAAGTCTAAGTTCTTTTGTTATTATTTGATTTATTTGTATTTTGAGTATAAAATTCAATCAATTTATTATTTGAAAATGTTCTAAATAGAATAAATCAAAATCTATTTTTATGAAAAAAAAAAAATTAAATATGAAATATAAAATTGCTCATTAAAATAAATATTTTCATGCTATTTCAAAAACTTTCTAGATTTCTATTTAGAAGATCTGAAAATTTTACAATATATTTTTTTAATTATTATTAATTTTATATTTAATATTTTACCTATATATTTGATTATTTATATAAATAAATTAGTGAATTAAAATCACGTTTTAATTTTTTAATTAAAATTAAATGAAATTTTTATACGTAAAGGATATTTCTTCTTCAGCAATTTTATGATTTTACCAAGTAATTCTGATTTTTAAACTACTAATTTTAAAATCTAATAACATGTTTTTTAAGTTAATGCATTATCAAAGATACAAACAGTTCAACTAATATCATAATTTTTATTTTTATGAATAAAGAATAAATTTGTCCTAATTTACTTTCTTAAATTTTCACTCAGTATTTTTTTAAAATTAAAAAAAATTATTCTTTTAAATAATATGTAATTTTTTCATACTAATCCTAAAACTTATAACTTAACCATTATATACTACCAAGAGCATAAATATATAAATAAACAAAGCATCATATATTTATGAATAACAACTGAGTGAAATAATTTATATAATTTAGCCAAATTAAACGACCAAAGTTTTAAATTTACATTTTTTAAATTGACAACAGATTATTCAGATATTTAATAATTATTTTTGAAGTCAACATTAATTGACTTCAAATATAGGAATATATTATTTTTTTATGCAATTTAAGTATTATTTATGTTATTTAATTTGTAAAAGTTGAAATTAAAAATTAATATAGATATAAATACAGTATTTTTGTGAACTTTAATTAACACTTACATTAATGCATAAAAATCACTAAAAATATTTAAATAAGTGTTAGAATAAATAGATTTATTAGTAAGTTATAATGACCAAAATAGTTTGAAATATATAAATTTTTATTTATCACTCATTTTAAAACTTAAATTTAGAAAGGGTATCAATACCATAAAACTAATAACTTCATATAAACTTTAGTTTTTCTGCAACTAACTTAGCTTACTTTATTATAATTTTAATTAAAATTTTTGTTATAAAAATGTAGTCAGACTTCAATTCCTATAAAATCTCACTCAAGAGACATTTATTCTACTTATTTAGTTACATTTGTTTCTTCAGAATATAAATAATCCTTTTGATGGTTAATCAAGTATTCAGTAGATCTCTTTAAATCCATAAACATAGAGTAAACCTAATTATTAAAATCATGGTAAATAAAAAAAACATCTTTTTAATCTCAAGTATTTACTTTTCTAATATCAACAACATCAACTTCTTATGATTTTCTTTTGGCTGCAACCAAAGAAGAGGTAGTAATTAATTAAATAGCGTATCTGAGAGTAGTTTATTCACCTTTTTAATACAAAATGTTTAAATTTAAATTAAGCTAATTTTTTTATTTTAAATTACCAATAGTAGTAAGAGCTTCCTTAGCTTCATCATTCATTTCGACGTCTTCTTCTTCACAACGAATATCAATAATTTAACGAATTTCTTTTTCAGTGTAAGGTTAGGTAGTAATGATAAGCAATCTATCCAAGAGATCGAGAGGCATACCATGAGGACCTTTATAGTTGGTACCTCTAATGTTAGTAATACCTCTGTTTGTAGCCAAAATAATAATGGGAGCTGTTTCACTTTCCAAAGCTCTATTTAAGAAAGAGAAGCATTCCATATCGAGCATATGGACTTCGTCAATAAAGAGAACACCAGGAACAATTTCTGCCTTTCCTTCTTCTCTCCATTCAGCAACCTAATTAATTATAATTTAAGCTTTTTTAAATTTCTATTCAAATAATTTTTTTCAATTTACCTTTTGGTCCATTTGGTCTCTGACTTCTTATTTGATTTCACCAGTATCACCAGAGAAAAGTGCAAGGAAACCTTAAGAACGAGAGTTGATAACATCAATTTCGTGTAAAGTGACAGTGTGGACAACTTCCTTTCTCTTTTCGATTTCACCTTCAGGGCATTAAACAAAACGAGTTTAAGGACCCATGGCATCGAATTCGCTGGCACGAGCGAAAGAACGACCAGTCTTAGAAATTCTACCTGAAGCCTTATCAATAGTAATAACATCACCAGCAACAATCTTTTCTTTTTAGATAGCTTCGATCATTTTATTACCCAAGTCATAGACAGTTTCCATTTCAGTGGTCTTCAAAGTAATTTTACCAGTCTTTGCACCGCTATCTTTATTATTATTATCAAAATATTATATTAACATTAAACTACCATAAAATATTTTAGATTGAAATTTGACTAAATTATTTAAAACTGGATTGATTAACTAAACTTAATCTCTTAGCTTATGTTTATTTAATCAGTTAAATTTTACAATTAAAATATTCATTAATCAAATTAAAACTGCTATGCTTTACGAATAAATTAATATAAATTATTTAAAAAATGCTGTCTAGAACATTCATTTATTGATTCAATCATTAAAAACTAAATACAATTAATTTAATATTTTAAATTTACTTGCAGATTTTTCAATTTCGATTTCAACTACTTCACCTTCAACTATTTCAGCTTCTTCTTTGATTCTAACACCAATAGATCTACGTAAGGATTAGGTAAGAGCTTCGGACTTTGACATTTCCAAAGAGAATATTTCAGAACCGGCTAACATGGTGAAAGGTACATCTTCACCCAAAGATTTAGCCATACCCATAGCAATTGCAGTTTTACCGGTACCTGGTTAACCAGCAATTAAAATACCTCTACCAGCAATCTTACCTTCCTTAATCATATTTAAAATGATACCAGCAGCTTTTCTTGCTTCTTTCTATTTTTAAAAATTTTACCTGTTTAATTTGCTTATTTTAACAAATTCTAAATAATATGCAATCATTCATTTATTTGTAAGTGACTGACTAATTTTTGAGATAAATTAGCCTAAAATGATATTTTTCTAGATTTAAAAAAGGCGCAATAACGAATATCGTTAATTTTCTTCATTGCATATATTAAAATCATATTTTAAATTCAAATTAGTACCTATCCAACCATACCCTAACCAATATTTCTATTAATAAAATAAACATTAGAATCAGCCTCATTATTTTAATTATATTTCATAATTTAAAAATAAAATTTTACCTAGGGTCAAGTGATTCATCCAAACCCAAACCTCTGATATGGGAGTGGGCACCTATTCTTTCGTTTCTTGTTTGATCCTTAACTTCGGCAACTTTAGCAGCTGTAACGTCCATTTTCTAATTGGTTATGTTATATTTTTTTTTTAATAGCTTAAATTTTGTTAACTTTAAATTATTATATTAAGATTTTTTTTTTTTGAGTTCTTATATAAATAGAAATCTTTATTGTTTTTTTCTGCGCAAAGATTTAAAGCTATCTTTATTAGATTAAATTTTAAAAATCTTTTAAATTTTTCTTATTTTTCAAAATATAAATATTTTTTATTTCAATATTTTTATTTAATTAATATCTAAATTTTCTGTATGTAGAAAAAGTCATTTTATGATTAATTGCTTGGTCAAACCATCAATTGAAACTTATAAAATTTCTGTTTTATTTTTTATGATTTAATAATTATTTTAGTAAAAAGCAAAGTGTAAAATTTATTTTAAAATAAATTAGTTCACTATAATTCATATTAGAAAGATAAAATGCAATGATATAACCATAAAATAAACAAATTTTAATAGAAATATTATTCATAAATTGTTTTGAAAATAATTTTAGAGCATTTTTTGTTTATCTTTTTTGACTTAATCATAGTTCTAAGAGTTTATTTATTAAAATGATCATAAATTTTAGGAATAATTCTAATTCAAAGATTAATTGTATCCAGAATCGCTTTAACGAGCAAAACTTGCTTTGGTTCTAATAGGAGTATTCATAAAATCTCTTTTAGTTTCTTAACCCAAAATATCATGATTTATCTATTATTGTTGCGACAGATAACTCTGCTATATGTCTATTTGGTTCATCATTCCTTACATTTAAATCATAATTTAACTTTTAGACTGAATTAAAGGAGAGTCGCTAATCTTTAAATTTCTGTCTTAATTACAATTTTAGCTATATTAAAAAATTTGTTATTTGAGTAAACTTAAAATCATTTTTACTTTATCCCATTTCTATCTTAATTAATCAACTAATTTTCCTTAAAATATCTCTCACCTAATGTAGTGTAGTCATGGACAAAAGGACTTGTGGGATCTATTCCTCTTCTTTGATGTCTCAAGGCTTAGTATAGTTGTTTGATGCACTTTTAAACAGCTTTTTCAGCACAACTGTTGTCTGTCTCAATGTCTTCATCCCAGTCCTAGCATTAACAAATTAATTTTAAAAGTAGAAATAAGAAAAAGTTTTAACAAACAAAATGATTTGAGCTGATAAATTAATAATTTAATAAATCAGTAAATACTTAATCTATTAAGATGTTTTAACCTTTCTAACCAAATCCTAGAGAACTGTCTTTATATAATCTAAAATTTTTGTCACCAATTTTTGATGAAAAGGCTATTTCACCTAAATATCCTACAAATTTAAAATATTTTATGTTAAAATATATATTGCAAAAACTAGAATAAACTAAAAAAAAAAAGTTAAATAAGAATATTTATTAAGAATAAAAATTATTCTATTGCTTTCAATTATGCTTTAAAGTATGAAAAAATAAATATCTTAGCATTTCAATATTACCTTTTTAGTTTTGAATATTTTTTTTTCTATTGATTGGTGCTGTATCTTGATTTTGATCATATATGTCTTAAGTCAAATATTATCTCTTTCTATCCGTTTCCATCAAATATTATGATTAATTTTAATTTTATTGTCCGTCCATTTTGATTATCCAATCTTGTAAGTAAAATTTAATTCTAAATATATAAAATTATAAAGATTTTAATTTTATTTATTTTTTTGAATTGAACAAAACACACTAAATTTTAGTTTACTTTTGAAATACAATTTAAACCAAAATTAACTAAATTAAGAATCTTATTTTATTATCACTGTAAATTTAGAAATTATAATTAATAATTAAAATTTTTTTTCAAACACTAAAAAACAGTAAAAAAATAAATTAATTTCCATTTTACTTGAAAAACTTTATGAACTTGTGTAATATATTTATAGAGTCATTTGTAAATTATTTTAGCTTATAAATTGTGTAGAATCTAATTTAATTTCAACTAATAAAAAATCATCAATTTTTTCTCAACACAAATATTAAAAAAGTTTTATTTTCTATTTTATTCTTAAAATTTAAATTATGTTAAATAAAAATTTGTTAATATAATCAAATTATTTTACACAAATTTCACAAAAATTATTATTTTAATTTAATTTACAATCTTAATAATATTTAATATAATATAAACAATTATTTAATTAATTGCTTCAATGCAATTATACAAAAAATTTATAAAACAAGGAGATTTAATAAAAAACAATTTATAATATTATAATAATTTAAAAAAGAGTAATTGTTTGAATAATAATCCTAAAAAACTAGTTATTATTCATTTTATTTTTAAAAAATCAATAAAGTTGATAATAAATATATTTATTTGTATATATAATCAAAATAAATTGCACTAAAAATTATTTCTATTAATAATTTTAATATGATCTAATCTAATTTCGGCTATTACATTTAATTAATAACTTCTAAATGCAAATATATAAAAAAAAGTATACTTTCTATTTATTTTAGTATTTGAATAATATTAAATAAAAATTTAAAACTATATTCAAATTTTTTTCCATGGATTCCATAATAATTATTATTTGAATTTAATTTTTTATCTTTATAAAATTTAATTTTATTAAAACTATTATATAAAAATCAAGAATTGCTTCTAAAAATAATTCCAAAAAAATCTTTATTTGACTTAAAAAAAAATTATTTATGAAATAGAATAATTTAAAAAAGAAAATTTTTTGAATTAAAATTTCAAAATAAAATAAAAATCTTTACTAGTTTAATATTTAACATTGCACAAAAAGCTTACATTTTTAATAGCATTAACTTTATTTAAAGATTTTTATATAATGTATTAAATAAGATTTAATAGTTGTGGGCAAATTGTAATTTTATTTATATTAGTTATATAATTCATTCAATTTTAATTTAAATATTTGGTCTTGGATTACTTGTCACTTCAAATTCCGACTGGTCTGCCCATAATATATTCATATTAATGCATATCGAGGTTACTATCTACAAATTAGCCAGGGCCATGACGTTTTCCTAATCTGTATGAGCCTTCGTATTATATTCCATCATTACTAAATTCCTTACCTATACCATGGGGCATTCCATTGACCATTTAGCCAGAATATGTAACTTAATCAGATAATTCAAGCATTTATTATTATTAGTCTTCAGGAATGTTATTGCTTTTAAAAGAATCAATTTAATTTATAATATCATATAGGTATCTTTCTTCATTATTTTTTTCTACTTTATCTTGATCTATTTTTTGTTCATATTACTGAAAAATGTAAGAGAAAAAGGTTAAAACCTTTTAGTTACCTTTTTCTACTTCTATTTAATTAGCTGTATTAGCTGGAGGATTTACTTGTTAATTAGGAGAGTTTTCTTAATTGTCTTTTTTTGTGGTTTCAATAACGCGAAAGTAATTGTATAGCTCATTTATGTCAGTATCATCTGATAAACCAAAAATATATAGTTGTTAATATTGTAATTATTCGCATGTTATTTCAAAGCATAGTCTATTAGTAAAAGGAACTTAATCCCCATATTGATGGTTGCTTATTGTACTACTAATAGAATACTTTTTTAGGTCAATTTGCTTAAAGTCCTCTTTAATAAGTTTTTATTCAACATCCTCTACTGTTTTACATTAATTGATAGCACTCCTAACCCTAAACCAATTCTAGTCAAAATACATAATTCCTGAGTTTGAAATAAAGAAGTAGTGATATTTTTCAGCATCATTTTGAACAATCTTCTTTTTGAAGAAGCCACATCTTTTGTTTAATTAGTACATTTTAGAATTTATTTTTTTTTATCTAAGAATTGATTTTAATTTCTTCAAAATTAATTTACAAGCAATAATTAAATTCTGAATAAATATAATATGAAATAGAATCAAATAAAGCTTTAGTAGTTATTAATAATGACTTATTGTTATTGCATATTTTATTCCAATTTATATTCTATTTACCTTTAATTTAATTTTAAATTTGTAATCTGCTTTGTAAATATTTCAAATAAACTCAAATTGAAATAATTTTATTTTTAAAAAAAAATTAAATATTTCAAATTCATTTTATTCAAAAAAACTGTTTATTCAATTTTATAACAATTATTAAAATAATAACTTATTAGTTATTTTAAGGAATTTTTTTATCAATAAAAATAATTATTGATTGACAAACATTTATGATAGCAATGCTAACAAGTAAAAATAGAAAAATATTCCTCAAATAGAAAAAAGATTAAATTTATTTTTTTTAATGTCATTAAAAATATTTACTGAAAAAGATTAATAATATTTTAAATAGATTTGATTTTTTAAATGGAGATTGAGTAGATTCAACCATTCATTAATAAAATAAATATATAAAAAATAAATGAATTACATTTAAATAATGTTTAAAGCTATTTAAAAATAAATAGTTATGTTATTTTGTTACTCATAAATAAAATTAAATATTGATTTATAAAAATTTATGATCGTGATGCTAAAAAATAAAAATATCCCTTAATAAGAGAAAGCATAAACCGTAAAATAAGTATAAATATTGATTTATTTAAGATCTTTTATTTAAATTATTTATGAAAATGGATTTAAAAATATATGTTAAATAGTAAGTATTTTATAAATGGAGATTGAGTGATGCAATCATTAATAATATAGATAAATAAGAGAATATATAGTTTACATTTAAATAATGTTTTTATTTTTTAATTATTATACTGTTTATTTAATAGTTTTTCCTCTTACTGATATCTTCAATAATAGTTTTTGTTGTTGATGAATTTTAGCATATTTATAATATAGAAAAAGTCAGTAGCGGTTTTTGTTGAACTAATAGGGAGGTTTAGAGGGAGGGAGATTTTTATTTATTTTGAAAATGTTATAATTTCGATTTTTAATTATTAAATATTTGAAATTTAAATATGTTTATCAAGCTTGTGTTTGAGTTAATTTTCATTTTTTTTTGTTTATGATCTCTTCAATCAAATCATTTGAAGGTTATTCTTCTTATTGTTCTTGTGGCTCATAGTATCCATAGTCTGACATTGATCTTTATTAGGAATACTACTAAGATTTTGAAAAACCAGCAGCTGAGGAGTTAAATGGCTAGAAGTTATAATTAGATTAAGTGCTTGCTGAGATCTTTTCAGTATCATATTCATTGTAATCTTCTAATTCATCTTCCTTTATTTCAATACTATCTTAAGAGTCATGAGGCATATTTCCACGAATAGTATTTAAATATCCAGTATTTTCTTTATAAATATTCCAGATTTCGAATACCTTTCTTTCTTGGACTCTTTCAAGTAGTTCTTATTTATATACACTTGAGTAAGTATCTACAATTTCATAGAAACCTTGAGGTCCTTACTTTAAGCTACCGTGGCTGTGGTGACATGCAAGTCTATAGTTCTAAATTGAAAAAAATATATATAGGATCATTTAAATTAAGATAAAAATTACTTCAATGAAAAATTCGTGCTTCTTGAAAGCGTTAACGACATCTAAACTATCATTAAAGTCATTCATTTTTACCATTAAGTAATAATTAGTAAGAATTTTGGACAGATTTATGTTTTCGGTTGAGATTTTAACATCTATTTTTAAATTAGTAAAAATTTTTAAATTGAAATATTAAAATAATTTTTTACGCTTAAGACCGCATTTATTGAGTTATTGATTGATTTTATTAATCAAATACTCTATTTTGATACCCCAAGGGATTTTAGTGATAATTAAGGTTCTCTTGTAATCAGCATCATCAAAGTAAAACATTTCATTAAAATTTTAGATACCAAATAATCTGATGTCTTAAGAAAGCACCTTTTCTTTTTGCTCATAAGTTTTAAATTTAATCATGGCATAACTTCTATTAAACTTTTTCTCTCTCTTATTTTATATTTTTTCAAGAATTTTTTCAGTTCTCTTCAAGGTTTTATTACAAACTATTCGTATTATTAAATTATTTAAGAAATACATTTTTTAAGAAAAATTTAAGAAAAATTACAATCTGGATTGATCTAGTTGTTTTAGTAGATATGTTCCAAGAGCTCATCATCATTTAGAGCATTAATTCCAGTTTTTGTTGATTTTCTTTTAGTTTTTTCGCCATTTGGGGATGATGGTGAGTTAGAAGTGACATTTGTTTAAATATATTATTCTTGTAAGGAATCTCTTAAATTTCTATGAATTGGATCCTCTTTACCCTTAACTCTTTCAATTTCGAAGAATTCTCTATAGTTGAAGAAGTTCATATCTTCGATTTCGCCAAATGAAGACTCTATGAATTTCTTTAAGTAAGTAGTATAATTTGGGACTTCGTTCAAATCATAAGGTAAGTTATATAAATAAACCCAATTAGATTTTTCAAATTTTTTAGGGATTAAATTTTTTTCTTGCTTTAAGAGGATAACTTCGTCTGATTGCTAAAATAAAATAAAATAAAATAAAAAAAACAAATTAAGAGAGTTCAAATTAAATTAAATGCTAATTAATTACTTAAACATTGACTTCAAAGGCAGACTTCAAAACCATTTTATTATTGTGAATTCTATTGATTTTCTTTGTAGTTATTGCTGCACGTTCTGACTCTAAATTAAGGAGTTCATAAAAATCTTTTTCTTGTAATTTTATGTTTATGGCAGAGGCTTAGTTAGAAACAAGAGGGAGATTGGAGCTGTTTGACATTGACTATTCATTTTCTATATCATCAATTAAGCTAAGATTATTATCAAATTAGCTTTCAAATTATCTTCCTATTTGCATTATCTTTTATTAAGAATAAACTGTAGGCTCAAGCATTAAATTTTCACTAAAGATAAGATTCTAGTTGATACTTAATGAGTTTTCTGGTAAAGTATTTAAAGGGATTTCTTGCTCATCTAGCAAACTTGAATTCCAATTTTTTTAGAGACTGTCATTCTTGAATATGTCATATTTTTATTATATTGAGTTTTTATTCTCATTTAGAGTTAATTACTCAAATAATTTTGAATCTAAATTTTTAATGCTGCCATGCTTTTCATATTCATACATGGTAACTTTTTAAAATAGCTAGTGTTCTTTATCCATAGCAATTTCGCCTTAAAAAATATCAACATTTGTACTATCTATTTACTTTGTTTATTTGTTTTTTCCTTCAAATACATTTGAGGATTCTTTACTTGATTTTTTAAATTCATTAACTTGCTTTTATTTATAAATATCTTCCTATTAATGTTCAATAGCTGACTCGTTTTAAGAATAGTTTTTATTGTGGTGAGTGCTGCTTTTATCAAATGTGTCAATATCTAATTCATCAA
The DNA here is from genome assembly GCF_000189635.1 of Tetrahymena thermophila SB210. Lineage (NCBI taxonomy): Eukaryota > Ciliophora > Oligohymenophorea > Hymenostomatida > Tetrahymenidae > Tetrahymena > Tetrahymena thermophila. Next base: position 504,224 of record NW_002476426.1, read on the forward strand.
TTTAATTTTCCAAGTCTTCATGCTACAAAGATGAATACTTGTAGTAATCAATATTATTATATTTTTCAGCAAGTTCGTTCAACAAGAAGTGGTTGCCATTAGGTTAATTTTATTTGCAAAATGAATCAAATTATTTAAATTTATTTTTAATTTCATATTATTTTTCGTAGTCTACTACATTGTTGTTAAATAAATTAATGTTAATATCAATTAAGTCGCACTTTAAAAATAGATCCATAAGTTCATCAGCTTAGTCTTTTTATAAAAAAAAAATTAAATATTTCAAACATTTTTAAAGTCAATAAAAAGACTCCTTTTTCTATAAATTATTGCAAAATATTTTAAAGCTGAGTTATTTAAGTTAAAGCAATAATTTTATCAATAAAAAAGTTGAATTAATACAGATTTTTCTAGAAATTATAATTTTGCATGGGAGCAGGATAAATAATTTCTATTTCTTTTAATTTAGGAGTTTTGTTTGAGTTTTATTGAATAAATAAAAATTAGTTTGATAATCAATTAATAATTAATTAATTACTGTTTTCAAATAGCTTATAAACCTATTTCATAAAGAATTCTTCATGAACATTCTATGATTTCTTGAAATTATGAGTAGTTAATTTGCTTTTAAAGTATTCAATAATCTAAATAAAATGTTATATTTGCTTTGCATTTAAGAGCTAAAGGGCCTTTAAGACAAACTTTTGTAAATCTGCCTATCTCTCTCTTGGATCACTAGAAATATTTAAGCCGAATTTTTTTTCCAAAAAAGCTATTATTTTAAATAAAGAAATTTAATATTAATTTAATTAATTAAATTTATAAACAAAATATTGTTTGTTGCTAATTTTGTTATCTCTATATGAAACAATTCTATTTCTTATAGATAAATAATGGCATAATTATCATTCATTTTCTTCATTTATTAAATAATTAAGTTAAAATTCTTACTAACATATCATATCGATTATTTTTTTCATTGAAAAACTAAAACTCTACTTTTAAAATTAGCAAGTAAGCAGGGATACAGGTAGAAAAATGGGTTAAATAAATCGAAATATGTTTTTTTTTATTTTTCTCGTTTTGCAAATCAAATATTTATGCAAAAAATATGAATTTATTGTTTTTACTAAGATAAATCTACTTCAAAATAATAAATAATTTATTTACTTGGATGATTTTTATTCTTTCTCAAATACATTAGCCCTTTTTTTTCTTAAGATTCTTCTATTTATTCAGTACCTTATTAGCTTTCAAGAGCTGAAAATAAGCCTTTTTATTGTGGATTACGACCAATATTTTGACTGCTCTTTGAATCAAATAAACATTTTTCATTATTAAGTCTTTTTGAATTACTATTTTATATTGCTTTTTCGAACTCTTCAGAAAAATCACTTTCACCACCTTCATTAAGGTCGAATTAAGTGAGTCCTCTTTCATCATCTTCTAAAAATTCATCATTTTAATCTAAGTCATCCTATTCCTAAGTTGTGAAATACTCCTTCAATTCATTTAACTCAGGACATTCATCTTCATCTAAATTAAACTAAAGAGATGATACTTAAGGTTCTCCATTCGTGAAAGGAGTTTTATGAAATGTGCTTGTTTATGTGCTCTTAGTATTACCTAACTTCTTAGTTGAGAATCTATGAAATGCTTATTAAGAACATAAACTAGAGAAATAAGTGCAGCTATTCATGATAGTAAATTTGCTTGGTTATTGATTTGTTGTTCCCAGTTATTTGTGGGATGCTAATTTAACAAGGCGTCTTATCATAATTATATAATATTTACTATAAACTTTTCTATCCTTTTCTTTAATTTTTCTTTTTCGTTATTGGATTTAGATGTAAAAGTATAAAATATCTTGCAATTAATTATAAATATTGTAGAGATTTCTTGTATTTTATAATAGGACAGTCTGAAGTTAATTTTTTTTTTTTGATTTGCTTTATTTTGATTGCTTGCAACAAAATGTCGTAAATTTGATATTTTAAGTAGAAAATTTTCAAACTTCAAAGATATCTATGCATTCAAAATAATAAAATAATTTAAAACTTCTAGTTTTAAGATTTAAAATATTTATTATAATATTTGATTATAAAAGCTTAAATTAATTCACGAATTTTATTAGATTAATTAATCTTAATTATATCTTTCTAACTATTATTCTCTTATCTTATTGCAGTTAACAACTATTAAATGGTAGGGCATGTATGTTCTGTTATCTTTAATAATATTAATTTCATTTTGTAGCTTATCCCATAATATTGAAAACATTGAAACAATACTATTATTAAAAGGTTAAATTTTCATAAAATTTCCAAATTACCTTGCGATAATTTGTTTTTATAATAAAAATAATATTTTTTAATATCATAGATTTATTATAATTTTTATGATTTTTTTCATTCTTTTTATAAAGCTAAAAATTGACTGAAATTAAATTTTATTAAAATTAAAAGAAAAAATTTGTTTCTATTTAAGACAAAAAATTTAGTTTTAATAATTAAACCTGCTTGCCTTGGTTTTCTTCTTTCTTCTTTTAATATTTAAATTTTGATCTTTAATAGCCTTTGATATATTTTTAATTAACTTTTGTACATTTTGTTTGAATCGATTGATAAGAAAAAAATTAATATCAAGAAATAATAAATTTATTTAGATACTCTTATTTGATAGTATATTCTACTTTTTTCTTTATTCAAATAATTTTTAACCTTGTTTAAATGTATAATTTTGATAGAAATTTCTATCTACTATCATCAATATTAAAATTTTTAATAAATGTAAATTACATTCATAAATCTTAACTTAATTAATTGCAAAATAAAATAATTTGTTAAATCCAAAAGCAAATGAATGGGATTTTATATATAATTTTTTTACTCAAAAATTTCATTACTACATTTTATAATAATTTATTTAAATATTGCAAAAATTTCTAATGACGCATTATAAAAAATTTAATTACAATTTAAATCAAAAATTTAAAAACAATTTATAAAATTAAAAAACGGTAGATTTTTTTTATTAATCTTTAAACTAACTGGTTATTTGAATAATAAAATATACAAGTTTATTAAAGCTTGTCGAATATTATAAACAAAAAAATATTTAATATTTTATTAGAGTTCTTTTTTTATATATAATAATCATATTCAATCTTAAACTTAATTAAAATCTATATTGCTTTGCTATCTTCAAACAAATTAATTCAAAGCTTTGCATACTGTAGCTTCTAAAACTTTTGGATCTATGATAAAGAATACATTACCATCTTCAGAGCCACATATAATAAACTTTTTGTCTTATGATGGCTACCACCACACTGCGTTAGGTACATCGTAAGGTTTGTTAACAGAAGACCTTTCTTTTAGATATGGGGCTTCCAATATTTTTAGCTTTTATGTCTAGTAGTTTATATATACCTAAATTTTATAAAAAAATCATTATCAAATTACTTAGAGTGAAATAAATATTCCTAATAAAATAATAAAATTTATTTTAAAAACTTAATTGAATTATTATTAGATTTTATGAAAAAACATCACAGAATAAAAGTATTTACAAGCTAATCTAGAAGACTAGAATCTTATATTATCAATGGGTTTATGACACTTGTTGAGTCTTCATAATATGTAGATAACAGCTATCCGTTAATGCTATAACTGTAAAATGTACAATCTCTTTCTGAGAAGAAGATAATAGCATATAAAGGACGCGTTGTAATACATACTTTATGTATGGGCAATCCCTTTGGATGGTTGAATTATCTTTATACTTTCTTGTTAAAAATATTATATATAAATATGCTTCCATCAACACTAGCAGTTGCAACACATCTAAATTCATAGTTGATATGAATATTTGTTACCTTATTTTAAAATTAAATTTATAAATTATTTTTATTTGATTTTGTAAAAATTTAAAAAATATTATCGTCAATTTATTTATTTATATTTTTTTAATATTTTGATTACCTCTCCTTTGTGGTCATAGTATTATTCAAATTCAATAAAATTTTAATAATCTGAGGACATTTTTATAATGCAAACATCACCTGCTTTACTGCCTGTAACTAATGTGTATGATTTAGGATCGAAATCCATAGCTGTCACAGTCCAATTATGAATATGCTTGAACTCTTTTATTAATTTTTCATTTTCTGTGCTATATAAACAAATCCTTCCACCCCATAATCCTCCTGTCAAAAGATACTTTGTTGTTTTTAAAATAAAATATTATTAAAATATTGAGATTATAATACAAATTCTTACTTTGCCTTAATTTAAAAAGATAGTTGGAGGTACTCTAAATTAGCATGACTGATCAAGATTGTGAATTTTTTCATCTTTTGATAATTTTAGAAAATAGAATTTAAAATGTAAACAAATTATTTAGTAATAAAGAAATATTTTACTTTTGTTCATATCCAACTCCAATTACTTGTCACTTACAACGTTTTATTTAAAAGGATAATATTTTTCCTCAACAGCTTATTACAACCTTTTTATAAAATTGCATTTATTTTTAAATAGTAAAATTATTTTCTTTAAAAAATTATTACTTAATGACACTCACTTCTCCATTTTTCCTAAGAGCTAAAAATTTCGATACCTCAATTTAATATATTTAAATAATTGATCTACTACGTAAATCACAGAATTTATATGAATCTGGACTTTAACCCTTATCTTCTTTCTATTCTTTTGGGAAAGCTCTATAGAATTATAATTAAGCACTTTTATCTACAAATAATTATTGATTAAGTGCAACTGGATTACTATAACTTTAAGAGCTTATTTGAGGAGATCCTACAAAATTAATAGCTGTTTAAATTAATGTCTGAGAAGAGGGCTGAACTACTTAAGATGATGTATTATTAGAAATAATAGATGAATTATTATGTTAATTATTTGATTAATTTTAAATCCTGCATGGGTGAGGAGTGGTTAAAAGCTGCGCAGGGCATTAACCAAAGTGAATAATTTGGCTTTCATAACCAATTCTTTCTTTCTCATCTTTCACGTCATCTATGTTAAACTCATCTTCATAAGTAAGGTAATAAAATTTATTTAAATTTTATTCAGCTTCCTTTCCTCTAGATTTGCAGCCAAATATCAAATCTATCCATTGATGTAAATTTCTAGAAACTATCTCTCCTTCTAAGCCTAATCTATGGTTATAAATGAATAAGTAAGGATCCTGATTGCACCAAGGTGGGAGATCTACATTATGAACACGTTCTTTACTTTGCATGATACCAAAATCATGCTTTTCAAGATTCAAAAATAATTCTGGAAGATAAAAAAATTCTGGGATAAGCTCTCTAACATCACTCATTTCCTCAGTAACATTCTTGAAAGTTTCAAATAAAGAAAAGAATAATCGATCAGGTATATCGAATCTTTATGCTTGCAAGTACCAAGCACCTGTGCTGTATGGTTTAATACGTAGTAAAAACTAAAATATAATAGCAGGAGAACTATAGTGAGTACCGAAATTGTAAGGAGGAACCGGATTAAAGTGATCAGTTGTTTCTAACTTTTATCTAAACAAAAGTTATTTCATTTAAATAAATTCGAAAAAGGAAAAAAAGCTAACCTGAATTATTCAGTTCTTTCTGCATTTCCAAGAGCACCCATAGTCTTAGAGAAATTACGATATAGAGTCTAATCATTCAAATTAATTGTTTAATTATCAAACTTCACCCAAATCCAAGGCATGACGGGATACTAAGTGAGGTCTCTATAGCTTCTGCCAGCAAAGAAATTTAAAATCATGAGATATTCTAAATTTGATTTTTACCTTGAAATCCATTTCTTAATTTGCTTTTATTTATCTAAAACCTTTTTTTTTCAATAATAATATTTTTAAATTTTGGAAAAAAATTTTTTAATTTACTCTTTATTTTTCCACTAATCCAAAAGAGGGCTTATTTTATAGTTCTTTCTTTCTTATTTGCTACAATTTTTCGATAACGGCATCTAAATCTTTGTCTGGGAAATTAAATAGAACAGTAGAACCATCATACATATAAAGCTCAATAGCAGTCTTTCTATGAACAAACCTTTTCCTCATATAATATTTGACCATTTGTAATGGCCAGGACTTGCTCAAAGGTCTATTATCAGGTATGCTATGATTAACCATAGATAGATGAGTTTCTTTCTGCTCAATAGTATCAAAGTAGAAGCTTTTATATAATTTATTTATTTATTAACTTTTTATATTACTTGTATAAATTATTACCTGATATTTAGAGAATCAATTTTAACCATTCCAATACGAATTGTTAACGATTTAATCCATTAGCATCTTACAGTGAACCATTCTATTTCTTCCTTTGTATTCTTTACTTAATATAAATTTTTTATTTGCTTCAATAAATTGAATCCTCCAGACTTTTTTTCTTTGAATAGCTAATTGCTTTGAGAATTAGAAGGTGATTAAGGTCCTTACTGAGAAGGATTGTTAATATCATATTATAATAAACGCAGCTTTCTTCTTTATAGCTGTTTGTCTAGTTTTTTCTTTTCAAACTCTACAACATATTTTGGTTCAACAAGCTTTATTTTTAATAATGGTCTAATTTTTTATTTAGTCATATATTTAGACATCTTGTAATAAAATAAACTAGGTTTTTCCATTTTTTAGTACTCATAAATCTAAAATTTTTTTATTGAATTTAACTATTTGTTTAAGCTACTTTTTAAAAAATATTTACTTCAGGGCTGAATTTTTAGTCAATTTGAGCTTTGAAATTTGGATGTTTCCATAGTCCTGCGTAAGATCTATTCTTTTTCCATATATTATACCATACATATTTAGCCTGTCTTACAATTCTTTCGTCTTTATCTACGAAATATGTTTTTCTTTACTAATCTTTTGAATTGTTAACGCTTATAATATTATATTTTTCATAATCAAAGTTTTTTCTGATTTCTTTTCTCTTTTTCATTACTTTTTCGAATTCTTCTTGGATATTAAAGCACTCTTAGTTTCTAACAAATTCAAATTGAAGTCTTATTTTAGCAGAGTCGGGGAATTTGTATTAGCAGTTCTCAATCAAAGCATATTGCCACTCATCTGTAAAAATTAATTAGTCAAGCTCATTCATGTTGTCAAACTATTTTCAAAGTAAGTTATAAATAAAAATAATTTAAAATTTATCATACCGTGTATTTTTTGATCATTTCTTCTGTTAAAAGAGATTGGTTGTTTTAATCAAATAAATGATTCTAAAAGACATCAATAAGCAATCTGCCATAACCATTGTACTTGCAAGTTTTATCCATTACATAAAACAGAATTTACATTATATTATGAATCGACTACTCAATCATACTTGCCATTTCATTTCCCTCTCTTTGAAGATATCTATACATGTTATAGTAAAAGCTCAAGGCAAATTAAAAGAATAATCTTATTTATTTTATTTCTTCTTCTGATTTTTAAACTTCCCTTGAATTTTCACAACAGATCGATGACACTTTAATCATATTTTCTAAGAATAAGAAGACGGTCTTCAGTTATTCTTCACTGCACTGGAATGATTTTATTAAAAATTCTCCAAGACTACTCACTATAAAGAAAAGCTATTAGACAAAGCAGTACTCTTCATCAAATTGAATCATCTTATTTTAGAAAGTTTAAGATTAAATTAGTCCATTTTATATTTATCCGAACACTTCATTTTCACTCATTCCATTATTTGAGGCTTTACAAATAAAATTAAATTAAAAATTTTTTCTTAATAAAAGCTAACTTACACTTTCTATGAGCATGAGTATTTCCAACAATATTTTACTGTTTATCAAAAAGAATTTGATAAAGGTTATCCATATGTAAGGATTGCTCAGGAGCAAAGAAGCTTAAAAGTAAGTCATTGTTTATACAATATTTTCTGAATAAATTAGAATAGCTTTCCATAATTTTAAAAATCAATGGCGCGTCTACCCACAGACATGGACCAAATGTTCTGGGAAATGCGGGTAAATTTAAGTAAATTTCTTCCAAGAAAGTAAAATTTTTTGAATTTTCGTTGTAAAAATCGAATTCGAATGGAGGATTAGTGATTTAGTAGGACTCACTAAAAATAAAACTAAAAGTTAAATTAATGAACCACTTCATGTTTTTTTATAAGTGAGTTTTTGAAAATTCGCCTTAATTCTTAATGTCATCTGATATATTATCAAGGATTGACTAAAAAATTAACCTAAGCAGAAGCTTACCAACATATTCTATCTTTTAATTAATTTTGTAATAATGAGATTAGTTAATTTGTTTTTAAATATTTATTAATAAAATCATAATTTACTATATAAAATGGATAACCAGTTGTATTGTTTGTGACATTTTTAATTAAACCAACTAATTCATTTAAATTTTCACCTAAATTAGGCATATTTGTTAATCCATGGCTATAAGATCTAGATATTATTTTTATAGCCATATTCCATTAATTTTCAAATATTTTAGTATCCTGGCTATTTTCATTAAGTTTGCTTTTCATTTACTCACATAGAGACCTAAATAATATTTTAACCACCCAATGCTAAAATTCTTTTGATTCTATAAATATTTATCTATTTCTGGGATTGTGTTTAATTAAAAAGTAAATATCAACAATAATGTCTTGTTAAAGCACTTCATCACATAAATCAAAAAACTATATAAGCAGCAAAAATGCTTCAATAGATTATATTTAATCTTACTCTTCTACCATAATCATATCTTTTAATTAGGGAGAGGCTTCCTTTATATTTATAAATTTACTTTTACAAATAAATTGGATTTTGATAATAATTTTATTACTTTATTAAGAACCCATTCAATAATGGAGACATAGAGTGGGTGGAAATGAATCTACTAACTTGGGCTTCCAACATTCTCTTCCATTTTATTGCTTTAAAAAAGAATGATTATTACTTCATTAATTACTGAATGAATATTTAGTTACTTATTGTTTAAGCTATTTTTATTATTTTCTTAAGCTTTGTTAGGTTGCTAATTTTTTTTTTAAGATGCTATTTCTATTTTGTTTTAGTCTTTTATGTCTAATATTTCACTACTTTGTTGTTCGTCTGTGTAAATAGTTTTTAAATTTTAAGAAGATTGTTTGATTTCAGTTGCAGCAACCTCATCAACATTAGTTTTTTAAATCTCAAAGGAATTAGCTTGGCTATCTTCTAATTCTTTTATTTAATCATTAATGTTGCTTTTAAACACATCAAAGTGATTGTTTTATATTTATATTTAAGGTTCTTACACATCAAAATCGTCTATAATTTCAAAATCTTCATATATTTTTACTCCTTTATAGCCTTGAGGTCTTTCTGATAGAAAAGTGAATTACAACGAATAAGAAATAAGGGCTCCCAATTCATTTTCATAGTCAAATGCTCCTTTAAACAAACTAGATGAATTCATTTAAACATACTCCATTCTAGCAATCTCGCTTATTAATTTCACACAAAGGGTTTTAACAGCTTTTTAAAATAATATAAATTGTATTATAATTTAGTGTAAAAAACTCCAATCTAATAAAATTTCATCATTTTTAATCATTTTAATATATTTTATTAAACAAAATAAATTTTTTTCCTTTTAATATAATTTTCTAAATTTTAGGATATAATTGATTATAAATTTTATATTTTTAAAATATAGAAAAAATTTATCATACTTGGGCAAGCACATCTTGAGAGTGTAAAAAGGACAGAGTAAATTCCTTAATATTCGAAGAATTTTTTAAGAAAAATTCTTTTGTCTTTATCATCTTATTAAATTAGATTCTAAATGAATAATAATATGAATATATGAGTATGATTTCAGTCTATAATGTAATCTTACTATTAACAATTTTAAGAGATTTCTGTAAAAACATGGAGTTAGGTTAAGTGTTAGACATTTAATTAAATGATATATGTCGCCTGATAAATTACCCTTTGAAGCATAAAGAACTTTTTCAATAAGATTCATTAAAATACTCAACTTTTTATCATACTAGGTAATGAATTTTAATTGCTATGAGCTTTGATGAGATTAAAGTACCAGACTGTTTGAAAATTCATTACTGATTGCTGAGCTTTAATTCTTATTAAGACTAAGTACATTATTCTCTTCTTTCGGAAAATGGTCTTAGCAGCATATTTAATTCTTTGGTTCGACTTTTTCAATCTTAAGAAAATAAATGGTTAGAAACAATACAAAAAAATATCCAATTAGAATTTACGATGAATTCAATTATATCACTTATGCTAAACAATTTACTGTGATGATTAAAATCTTCTATGTAAATAGCTTAAACAAACTTGTAATATAATTCAAAGACTTCTGCATCCTCGACGTTTATTAAATTAATGTTCCATATAAACTTAGAAAACATCTTTTATATATTTTTTAGTATTTAAAATATGAATTATAAATATTTAAGAGAGAAAATAATAAAAATCATTTTAATTTTATAAAAATTTAATAGAAATAAAATGTCAAATTTTGATTTTAACCTCTTGCTTAAGATTGCTTCCAATATTCCATCTTATTTCTGCTATATGTTCTATAGTTTATTTGCTAATATACTTAAGATTAGTTTCATTCATCATCTGGCTCAGTACTAAAAAGAAATTCAAATTTAATGCTTCTTCTTGGCATTTAAATTTGTCTTATTTAAATAGTGTGTTAATCAAAGAAAATGCTGAGTTAAGGATATCCTAGCGCTTTTTTGATGAACAAAATCTCATCAGATAGAAAAACGGAATTAAAGAATTCAAACCACAAAAATGTTATAAACACATAAAATTGCTTTCTTTACAAAATACACCTGAGTTTATGCTTAATATTCCAATCTATTCAAAGCATATTTCATAGACATACTTCTTACTACTCCTCATTGGTAAATAAAATATTTCTTTTTTGTTAAAGAGAGGACCGATAATTTTAGAAAGATCTGCAAGCTAATGTTCTGTTTCAATACCATATTTGTAATTTTTAAATAGAATACCATAATTACTTATGCTTTTTAATTAAAATTTGTAATAAATCTTTGAGTTTTAGCAATAAAATACTTTCCATTCCAAGTAATTTATCCATTAAAATTCTAAAACAAAATGTTTGAAATATTTATTTATTTACTAAAGAAAAATTCCCAATAAATAAATTAGCCAATCATTATTGAGAAATATCAGTTTATTTATTTTTTTTTTTGAGAATTTTAATTATTTTTTTATCTTTGTTTAAAAATAAATTACTTGTCTGATTCTGAAGATCCTCCTCTAAAAACTAAAATGCTAGAGCATCGTCCAATAAAATTCCTAAAGAAAGCCATTTTATCAATTTACTAACCTGCTTTTATTCTTGGGAAATCAATCGATACCATAGATACTTTTTCGTTGTCATGGATGATATTCACTTAGTATTTATCAGAACCAAAGTGATTTTTAACCAAGCTAATTTAAATTACTAAAAACTGCCAGTGCATTACATTTAAATCAATAATATAAACAGGTTCTCTTTTGTCTTGCTTATCAGTATATTAGTAATACAACTAAGCATGCTCATTTACAAAAAACTCGAATTCCTTTTTCTCACATTAGACGTATATAATTTATTATTTAAGCTTTATACTGCATTCTTCATCTAAAATTTAAGGATAAACCCAAAAGCAAAAAGTTACTCCCTGATATTTATTTTTGATTAAATTAATTTTAAGTTTCTGATTAAATTTAGAAATTTATTTATTTACTTTTGAAAAAGTCCATTAGCTCTTAACTACTTCTATGCCACTTCTTAGCCCGTTAAAGTAAAAAAAATTATGAGGCTCAGAAGTAATTGGCATTTATTGATTAAAGATACTGTGTAAAATTTCTAATGAAGTAAGAATCAAATTCCCCTCTATGAAGCCGCTATAAAAATTTTCAGTTACTTTGGAAAAAAGGTTTTATAAGTTTTGCTTTGTTATATTATTGTACTTCATCATTATTTATATTATGGTTAAGATTTCTTTTTTAATCTTTTTTATCATAAAAGTATATAAGATTGATTATTTACTAGATTAAATAATAATTTCAAAGATTAAATTATTTTTGTGTAAGCATTTTTAGATACAAATTTAAATTGTTTTATAATTATTATAGGATGAAAAATAATACTTATTCTTTGCCTTAATTTGAACTCATAAGTACCATTTCAATTAACTCATCTAAAATATTCTTAGCCTTAAAATATTCTCCTTTTTCATTTTTTTGCAATACTAAAGTTGAATTTGTTTGTACTCTTATCAAGATTTCCTTTATTTATGCTAAAAAATCTATCTATTTAAAATTAATATAAAAAATGTAATTGCCGTGTTATCATCATTCAATTCTAATCTGTAAAATTTCAATAGCATATATTTTTTATAGCTAAAAATCAAAATCTTTTTATGTTAGATTTTTTGGTCTGCTTGAGTATCGAATTAATAATAAAATAAATAGATTATATTTTACTTGATACTGCGATTCATATTTATTAATTTTATTCAATATATTCCAAAATGCAGTTGGATTGATAATTATTTTATTTTTCTAGAAGAAGCTAGCTGTTGTTCCAAGATTAGTGTCTAAAAATAGTTCTGAAATTAAATTCTAATTTGGTATTTCGTATTATTCAGATTACAGGACCTAATTTTAACATTGTAAAATAAATTTAAAACCCTTTCCTTTATTATTGTTAAATATTGTCAAAACGCTACTTCTTATTATTCACTTTAATCATCTAGTACTATCCTCTAACCTGAAGTATGTATGCCACCTATCATTCTATAATTTTTGAAAACACTCTTTTTTAAGAGGACTAATATCTAATTATTTATTAAGATTTAGTTTGTTTAAAACCTAATTATTTATGATTAATTGGATTCTTATTTATATTTAATAAATACTTATATTTTAAATGAAATTAATTTATATAATAATTTATTAGATTTTAATAATATTAGTAAACAACAAACACCTCATCTCATTCACTAAAACAATGTTTTTATTTATAGACCTTAAATAAAAAACATATTTTAGTATGGTAAATAAATTTCTTTTGAGCTATTAATTGCAAAACCTCTACTTTAAAATAAAAAATTTTAAATTATCAATCACATCAACAAGCATGAAAGTTATTTATATAAATTAATGTATCACAGTAATATTAATTTATTCATACAATAGCATATTTATTTAATCAGATAATAAAATAATATTTACAAGAGAAAATAAACAAATTTCTCTTTTATAAGATGAATAAATAATAAAATTATTATATTTAAATATTTTTTATATAGAAAGTCTATGCGCTTCTAATGAAAGTATTTTGAGCTTAGATAAGCGAGCATAAATATTTAAAAATCTAATAAGAATCTGATATTATTTTTTTTGAAAGAAGTATATAAATACTTTTTTATAAAAGTGAAAATTAATGAAATATGTTTTTTGTTAAAATTTTTGATTATCTTAAGAGATCAGATACAATCAATAATTTAGTGTTAGCTAAGGAGTTAACATTAGATTATATATTATATTTGATAAATAATTTAGCTAAGCTTAGTAAGCTATTTTTTGAATTTGATACTCAGAAATTTAAAAAATTAGAGAGAAATTAGTATAAATAAAAAAATAAATAGATTAATTATAATTGCTTGCTTAATTGATTAGTTAGTTAGTTAGTTAAAAGGTAGACTTTGAAGTGTAAATATAATACAAATATCTTACTTATTTAATGAATACTTAAATTTTATAATTTTTTAATTTGTTAATCTTTTATATTAATTTTTATAAATCATCTCATTCCTTCTTTTCATCGTTTTAATCGGCATTATCTTCTTCCTTTTTAGCATCAATTTCTTCTTCATCATCAAGATCATTGACGTTTTGGCCTATATTATAAAATAATCAACTTGAATATTTTATTATTTCTTAATTTTAATATTATTAAGTTATATCACAACTCTTTTTCAAATACCTAGGCTATTTTCTTATTCTTATTTTTCATTTTGCATTTTATGCATACAAATTTATTGTTTTTTTTGCTGTTATGCTTGTATATATTGCTTTTGATTGTGTGATAGCCTATTAAAGATTTATAAAAAACTAAATATAAAACTTACCAGCACCTTCTTCGTCATCATCAGAGTCTTCTTCGCCGCCAGGACCTCCGAAGTGTTACATTTAAGAAGGATCCCAATCTTGGCCTAATCCCTTATCTCCATCTTCACCTTCTTCATCAGAATCAATATATCTTTCCCAATCAAAAGTGATGTTGTTATGCTTGCCACCTTCTTTGGTCAAACGAGGCCAGTAAGGAGCTTCAGTATTCTTTTTAAATAATACAATTCTTGCACCAAAACCTAAGATAGTCTTCTTGGAACTCTTTAATTTATAGATAATATTAATTAAGCGATTTAATATTTTAATTATCAGTAAAAAATTATAAGAAAAACAGAAAATAATTTTAGGAAACATCGAATTTTTTTAACTAAAGTTTAAATAATTAATTACTTCGACATCAATTTCGTCATAGAAGTTTACGACGCCGTGGTATTGCTTTTTATCAGAAGTGCAATCAAAAGAAAGGGAAGTAGGTTGGAGGTCAATCTTTTCTTCAGTGATATCTCTTAAATTAATAGAAATGAAAATTCTGTCTCTTCTTTGAGCCCAGGAGAAAGGAGTTGCTCTATTTATTATGGATTTAAAATATGTCTTAATTTATGTTCATATTTTTATATGAATTGAGTAGAAGAACAAATAAATTAATTACAATTGAGCCATTTTTGTTTGCTTGGTATTCTTTTTTTTTAATAAATTTTGTTAGCTTTTTTAATTTTTTGAAAGATATTTTATTTTAATTATTATAAATGTTAAAAAAAATATATATATATAAATGATTCAATTAATTAATTAATGCAATTTTCTCTAAAATTTAAAATTTCAATTAATTTTCTTTATTTATTTATTTACTTGTTTGCATGCTTGGTTAGCTAAATTGATTATTTGCCGTCTATCAAAAAATGCTTTATTATATAAATTAAATACTAAATTTTCTAACTTCTATAAGCAGTCCTCATTATCAATCACATGATATATAGAGCTAATTAACATATGCAAAAAAGCAATATAAAAGCTAAGATATTTTTCTAAATTCTTCTATTTTTCTTTATTTTTCTATTTGTTTATTTGTTATGATAATCATTATATCCTTTCTTGCATTCTTTTTATTTCTCGAATAAAAAGAGAAAATAATGCATTGATGGGCATATTCTCGAATTATTATTATTATTTCACTTTGTATTTTAAAAATATTCTAATTTACTATTTTATAATTTATTAAATGTTAATCTAATTTATATCTAAAAATAGCTAGAGTTTTTCGTCTTAGGTTTGATACTTCAGTAACCTAAATTTTGTTTATTTTTTGTTTTCAAATAATTTTTTTGATAAAATATATTTATTTAATAGATATTAAACTAAAATATAAAAATAGAAATATAAAAACACTTTAGATTTCTTTTTAAGAAATAAATGTAATATATATAGTTGGTTAGTTTTCAAATATATAATTAATCAAACTTTTATTTATTTATTGAATTTATATCATGAAATCTTGTTGGAGAAATTAATATAGAGAGTTCTAGGCATAATATCTCCCATGAATTTACCCCATTGAGCATAAATGACAGATTCATCTACATTAGATCTAGCCCATTGCTCAGTTAAGTAAAGGGTAATAATTAGTGATGTGCCTACGTACATAAGTAACCAAAAAGCGATATTGAAATTCTTAGAGCCATACATTCTAGTATTTTGAATGAGTATGATACCTGGACCAGTAAATACTATCAAGAGAATAGGATAGAAATATCCAATAACAAATGAAAGGATAACTTCGTGAATGAGGGCAGAAACTGCAAAGGTAATGAACATGCCTACACCTCTTCCATACTTACCCTTTGAGAATCTTACTGTATCACCATAAGCATAATAGAACAAGAATTCGTGAACAACAATATTCCATTTTCTATTTATTAAATTTTTTGTTAATTAATTTTATAAAAGTTTAAAATTAAATCTATTTTTGAAGCTGAAAAACAAGATAGATAGATAGATAAATCTTTTTTAAATAAAGTTCTTTTATTTTATTCAACAAAAAAATATAAGCTTAATTTTCTAATCTTTTTTACTGCTAATTTAAAAGCTATTTTATTAAATTTTTTATTTATAATACTTTTCAATAGCTTTTTAAGAATTTTCTTGTCAATTTCTAAAATTATTTTTAGCTTACTAAGATTTTATAGTTTTATTATTAATTAAAATTACCTGTAATAAGTACCGAATTCTTCAGAATTCCACCAATCAAGATAAAAAGTACGATCTGGGAAACGGAGTAATTCAGCAAATCCATTGAACCAAGAGTGCAAAAGACCGAAGAAAAGGAGAAGAATAGAAAAAGTAGAAGGCATCATCAACTTAAATAAGCATTAGATAAACTGAGATACAGTGAAGTTTGATGCTAAGAGGATGATTTAATCCTTGCAAAAGGTTTTAAATAAGATAAAACCAAAGTAAATGCAAAGGAAGAAATTTAAGAAATGCATAGCAGCACTTTTAAAGCTTCTTGAAGGTGCAAGAATGTACTTGTCTCTATAAATAAGAGTAGGAGCAAAGAAGAAGTAGATGAATCTACTAACTTCAGTTTGGATATCAGAAAGGTTGAATTCTGGTAAGTTAAGATCATTAATTGAATATTTAGTAGCGAATTCCTTAGGGATGAAAGCTTTGTATTCATTTTCAGTGCAATATAATAGCTTGTTACGAAGATAAGAATGCATTTTCATTCCAATTCTTACCATTTCACATTAGATAATAAAGGCACTGCCCATACCGAGAGTATAGTAAACACAGGTATAGCAACCAACAAAAGTCATTAAAGCAATATAACCAATATAAATGGGAATCCAAATATACTTGCTGATCTTATTATTTATAATCCACTATATTTAAAAACGTTTTTCATCAATTTAAAAATAGTTCATGAAAAAAAAACTAAATAATTCTGTTCTCTAACAAATGCAAAGACAGAGAGTAAAAAGAAAAAATAAATTTAATTACAGAAACAAAAGGAATAACTGAAAGAGCAATTGAAAAGAGAATCAACCAAGGGAAAATTAAATTAAGAAACCCTGAAAAGCACCATTGCAAGGTTTCAAAGTCAAATAATGAGCCTTTATCAACGTAATCTACAACAATAAGATTAAAGGCTAAAGCAACAAAGGTAGCTACAACAATATTGTAAAGAGTTCTGTAATCAGATATCTTAAACAAATCGCTGAGTAAACTATTTTTAATAGTGAAAGACTTTTCAGTGAAATAGTACTTTTTTTTGGAGGCTGAATCTGCAATTTCAGAATTGTATTGATGATTACGAACGGTACTAAGAGTTTCATCTAGCTTTTAGTTGAATTTGTGGACAGACTTTTGAAGTTCAAGTTCAAAATCACGATGAGCATCCAAAATTCTGTTTTCAACAGAAGAAATGATATTTTAACGGAAGTGCTCCATAGTATTATAATCTGCTTTGTTGCCATCCTACTACTTTACACTTTCTTCCTTTCCTTTTGTTTTTTTTTCTAATTTTTAAGTCTCTGCATTATTCTGCTACTCAACCTATTGCTATTTCTTTTTTTCTTCCTTTTTTTGTACAGGCTCAGAAGTTCCTTAAGCTTTTTCTTGTTAAGGTGCAGGTTTTTGTGCAGTATTATCTGCTGTTGATCCGTTTCCGGTCTTTTAAGTGCTATCTTAATTTTTTTTCTTTCCTCCCATATTGGTCAGTATTTTATGTTGATTTATTGTTTAGAAATTAAATTAAATTTATTTATTTATCAATTTAATTAATTATTTATGTCACTAAAGTGCAAAGTATAAATATCAAAAAATTTAAATCTTTATTTAGGGTATATTTTGTAAGAGAGGATGTATACCAAATAATTAGCTAATACGTAGATGCAATTATTTAATATTTACTACATAATAACCAAACAGAGTAATTTAATCGAGTAGAGTCCTATCTTTTTATTTATTTAAATTAATTCAATAAGTATCTTACAATATTTTTATTGGCTAAAAACATTTATAAAATCTAATCAAACTAAATTATTCATGATAACTAACTTTTTAATCATTTATTCATTAGTAAACAAAGTTTGTTTATTTTTGACTGATTAAATTTAATCATACATACACAAAAAATGTTTACATTAAAATTAATGATTTTCCTTAATTTTCTGAATTAAGAGGAATTCAAGAATTTATTGTTAAATTTTACAAAAAATAATAGTAATCAATTATATGCAATAAATTTTTACTTATTATTTATTGCTTAAAGAAGATTCAAATACCAAATTTTATCAATTTATACTTTAAGCATAGCCTAAAGATTGCTAAAAAGAATGTTTAAAATTTATTTTTGAAAAGTGTTAAGAAATATTTCAAGTTAGGAAAATATTTTGTTAAAATACAAATTGCCGAAAACAGCTTACTTTGACACAAATAAATGACTATTACAATTTTATGTTTACGTAACTTAAAAATATATAATTAATATTAATTTAATAGCTTGATCTAAATTAGTCATATCTTAAAACAGCTTGTATGTGATTAATTTAAATTTATTTACATTTAATCTCAGAAACGCTATAGTATTTAAGAAAAGACAACAAAAGTAAACAAGAATGCAGAAATATCATCAGCCAACTACCTAAAAACTTTACTGAATCTAGAAACATGAGAAATTAAATTAATGGCTTTATTAGCTTTTTCACTGACAAAACTACCAATATTCAATTCGGTTTAGCCTTAATTTACTTTGGAATAGTTATTAAATATGATTTAAAAATAATTGCAATTATATGTAATACAAAATTAAATGATATAGTACTAAAATAAATCAAATTTACATAATGAGTTTATACGTGCCAAGAGAAAATTCCTTTGAATAATCTAATACAATAATTGATAACTAACAAATATCAATAAAAAATTCACTGACATACTCTACTCTGATTTAATTTAAATAAAATAATAAAAAATGTAAATTTCAAATAAAAAATTGTAATTTATTTTTTTTACTTGAAAGTATTGCCAAAATAACCCCAAGAACTGCACAAATGATAATGCTAAGTCTATCATATTTCTCCTAAATTTAAATGATAAATATTTTAAAATCAAAGAATCTCAATAAATATGATTAAATTTTTGCAAATTAAAATATTCACTATTATTTGATCTTTCTTTTTCATCAATTCCAACTTTTCGCTGCCTGATATACCTTGATTCTCTGTTTATTATGGCTTATTCTATTCTTTAAAAATAATTTTGATGATATTTTGCTTATCTTTTAAATATTTACTGAATTCATTTGAAGTGATTTTTATAGCAGGTTCTTGAGATTGATTTGTCTAAATAGAACTTGTTTCTAGGTTCTCATTCTATTTTTTAAATAAAATGCTTTATAATTTATGCAAATTTAGCATTTAATATATTACATTTTCAAGTAAGGTTTTTTGGTCTCCTTGCTCAGAATATTTTTTTTCTAATCTCTGCATTAAGCGCATACTTCTGTTCTTTTTCAAATCAGCATCATTTGATGTCTAATAGTTTTTACATTAAAATGAAATCTTGTAGAATAATTTTTGTTAAATATTTTATGGTTTACATTATGAATATCTTAATTGACAATACTCTAGTTTAAACTTGACATTTTATAAAATGAATTTAAAATTATAATTAATTCTTTTTTTAAACCCTGTAAAAGCTTTAAATAATATTTTTAATTTATTTAAAATGTATGAAGTATTATCTAATAAAAATACAGAATATTAATATCTTTTTAATTATTAAGATAAATGATTGATTGCTATTTTTGATTTAATATTTCTAATATTTTTTATATAAATATAAAATAATATATTTTTTAAAATTTAACTAAAAAGTTTAAGGGATTTTATTTTATTTTAGAATTAATTATTAAATTTGATAATTTAATATTTAAATTTTTTTTAATTACCTTTTTCTTGAAGTTTGCTTGAGAAATATCTTTTTTAGTGGCATCCAAAATTTTTTGACCGTTGAAATTAATTAAATTAATTTAAATTAGAATTTAATCCGCCCAAAAAAAAGTTTTTTATGATTCGCGGCTTTTTGATAAATTATTTGAAAAAGTATCTATTTTATGCGTTCCATTAGATTTAATTACTTTAATAAATTTTGAAAACTGATAACATAATAAATAGTTATTCATATTAAGCAATTCATATTTTAGATACTTTACCAGTTTAACATGCTTCTTAATTTTAAAAGGAAAGCATTATTTTTTAATATTTAAAAATTTATAAGCAAATAAGTCTAACTAAGAAAAATGGATAATAAATTTAAAATAAAAAGATATGAATTTTATATTACCACTAATTTTAGAGAGAGTTGAAGTGACATAAATTAAACATTATAAAAACAAAAATCAATAATTGAACATATTTTTACTCTAAACATTATAAAAGAGTGAAAAAGAAGCAAAAGGGAATGAATGAATGCTATTTATATTTCCTAATGATTTAGTTTAAATAAAATAATGGAGATAAACAAAGATAAATTAGAAGAAAATAAAGAGGTAAGGTAAATTAATTAATTAATTTATATGAATAGTTTGCCTGCAAGCAAGCAAGAAAGCAAACAAAAAACAAAAAAATGATGAAATGAATTCAGTCTCTCTCTTTATCTCTATACCTTTACTTTATTTGATAATAAAAATAGAAAAAGGAATGAATCAAAATAATAATTACAATTATTGAAAATATTAATTAATATTAATTTGCTTATTATTTCTCAAGAACGGATAAGACACAATATTAAAAACTCAGATTCATTCACTTTTTACAAAAATCTTAAATAGTTGAATTAACTTTAAAAACAGCAATAGTGCTTTTAAGTATAAAACAGGGTAGTAACTACAACAAAAGTATTTTCATATGAGCAAGCTACCTAGTGATAACGATGTCCTCTTTTAAAATAGGAGCGAAGAAGGTACCATGAATACATCTTTATTAAAAAATAGCTATTGATAGAAACAAATTTTAGCATAAAAGCAATTGTAAAATAAAATACAAAATGCAAATTTAGAATATTAATGAGTTTATTGCATCATTTTTAAATAGCATCCAGCATAGCTAAATCAACAAAATTACAGCAAATTGAGTACTCGGTATTTTTTCATTCTTATTTCTTTTTATAAAAAATATAGTGTTCCCAAGAAAGCAGAAAAAAACTAATAAAGCAGGATATCCTAATCGAGGCAGCAATAACAATTATATAAATGGAAATTAGAATATAAAAAATTCAGCAATTTTAGAAGAGGAAGATGAGTATAAGAATAGTGTTAAATTTAATGGAGTTAAATCAGAAAATCCAGACAAATCTTAAAATATTAGGCAATAGATTCTCTCAAAAAAATAGTCATCTCAGCTTTTTGAAAAAAATTAAATCGAAGATGAAAACGCTCGAGGATTTGACTGTGTGTTCAATTAAAATACATCTAAGCCAATATCATCGAAGCACAAAGATTATGAGAATTCAATGTCCTCAAAAGGAGACTCCAAGTTTACTGTAAAATCTGAATAATCCAGTATGCTCTTTGCTTCTAACCCTAACTAAATTAATAGCCCAAGTATCCACGATACCTCTAATATAAATAGTAAAATACTGCAGTAGTCAAGTCATCATCACTAAATTTCTAATAACAATCATAGTGAATTTCAAAATATATCCTCTAAAGTGACAAATTTAAACTCTTAAAAAGATAAATCTCAGGCAAATAGAACACAAATAGGCTCACAGCAATAACTGTCAAAAAACTAAAATTCTATTACTCACTAATTAAATTAAAACTCTCACAATTTTCCATATTATCAGCCAAACAATCCAATTCTTTATCAACAAAGTCAAGGATTTTTTGATGCTGATTCAATTAATTAATTAATAAAATAAGACTAATCTAATAAAAATAATAATAATAATAACAACAATAACAATAATAACATTCAAATAAATGGATCTTAAATATAATCTTAAGAATAAATATAATAACTTTAATTACAAAGTATTTAAAACAAGTAGAGCTAACAAATGCTTTTCAATTCTAATTCATAAAATCAAAACAGTAATTTTAATCATGATTTTATAAATAGTTAATTTGGATAAAACAGTTTATTATACGACTTAAACAATTCCCAACTTTTCAAAGATAGTATTTACTCGAATGGACTCACAAGGAATTTGCTTCCTTAAAATGACTCAGATGTATTTGATAATGATGGAGGTATTGTAGATTATTTTTGTAATGACAAATAAGAAAACGATAACAAAGGAACATTACTAGGAAAAAACTTAATTTCAAGTTTTGCTCAATAAACCCAGCAAAATCACAAAAATCTCATATCTTCTCCAAGAGGCTAAGCTAACAGCTTTTAGTTTCCCAACTAAGGCTTCAAAAAATCTTAAGTCAAGTAAGAATCACTACTTTCATCTAACTAAAATGATTAAAATAATTTGATAGATTAAGCAAGATCTTAAGTTGACGATTATAGTAACAGTAACCAACTAACTAACTTTATTTCTTCTACAATTTAAATTAAATCATTTCATTTTTAAAAAAGATGGCGAATAAACTGAAGAAAGATAAACTTTAAGAGGATTAAGAGCCTTATCTTTAAAAGTAAAGGAAATAGTTTAGGAAAAAGGATCTACTACATACAAAGAGGTAGCAGAAACACTTGTACAAAATCTAAAATCAGGTCAAAAATAATTAGCTGAGAAAGAAGATATTGTAAATTTTTCATAAATAAAATTAACTATTTTATAACAAAAAAAGATTTTTTTTCAAAATTTTAATTAAAAAACGGGAAAAAAAATTTCTTTTATTAATTGAAAAATTAAGCATTTGTTTTTTTACTAAAATATTCTTATTTATTTATAGAAAGACGAATAAAATATTAAAAGAAGAGTTTATGATGCATTAAACGTCTTAATTGCTTCTGAGGTAATTGCTAAAAAAGGCAAAAAGGTGCTAGCTATCGCAAAAACAAATTTAGCTGGTACTATTTGATTCCTTGTAAAAATTTTACCATAATTTATTAAATTTTAAAAATAAGGTAAATGCCTAAAGCATGATAATTGGAAAGAAGCAAAAGAAAAGCAAGATATTTTAGATAAGTAAAAGTAAAAAGTCAACTAGAAAAAAGATCAAGTTAAAGAGTTAGCAAGAAAATATGTTGCTCTTAAAAATCTTATAAGCAGAAATTAGTCTAGTGAAAAAAATACTTAGATGAATTCTTAGTTATTTGAAAACTTCATCAACCAAAAGGATGAATATGACGATAACTAAAAATTCTTTATTAATTCTTAACTTTCAAATAAATCACAAACTCAAGGATTGAGAGATAAGATACTTTAACCTTTACTAGATGTCTAAAAACAAAAATTCTAATTCCCCGTTTTATCAGTGAGATTTAATCCTGATGATTAATAGGTATTTTAATTCGTTTTAAAATTATAAATTAAAAAATTTTATTTACAAAATAATTTCATTTAGAGAGTGATCATGAAAATGAGCAAAGATAAAAATAATCTTAAGATATATGCAAAGGGATATCTTGAAACTTATGGAGACTTAGATATATTATGTCAATTAAGTTTAGACAAAGTTTAGGATTAGTTTAGACAACAAGTGCTAGGAGATAAATATCTTAATTGGATAAACTCAGTTGACCATATAAAAACAGAACATATTGTAGAAGAAGATAATGAAAATCAATACCCAGGACCTTACATGATGAATGATTAGAATAATTATTGAATAAATTTCGACAACTTAACCTTAAAAAACTCCTCTAAATTAAATTAAGTATAATAAACAATAAAAATCTGAGTCCATTGATTATCTTTAAATTAAATAAACATTTAAATTTAATAATAATAAAACAAAATAATATAAAATCTTTCTTAATTTCTTAAAAATAAATTAATACTACAAGAAAACAAACAAACAAACTAACAAACAAACAAACAAACACATATTAATAAATAAAATATGAATACAAATCTTTATTAACCATAATCAATTAATTATTAAAACCATTTTTTAATACTACTGACCATAAAAAATACATACATAATAACTATAAATACTTATTTATGATTTATAAAACACCAAAAACAAACTAACCTTTAATTTTCTTAACATAATGAATATTCAAAAAGGCTGATGATGCTTTTTATTTAATTCATAATAAAAATTACTATTTATATTGCTATCATCAGTTTAAATTAAAATCTCTAAGACCAATGCTTAAACTTTTTATATTAAATTACCCAGCAATTTCTATATTTTCCATTCCAAGATTAAATTTGTAAGAACTGTAATTTTGTAAATTTTAAAAATGTCTATTTTGTACCAAATCTATTACGAACTATTTACTCTTTTAAGAATTCGATGTTCTTTAGTAAGTATTTGCAATTAATAATATCTTTGAAAAGTATAAATTGAAATAAATTTTTTGTAATCAAGAATAAATATTTATTAAATAGAAAATATTATTTTTTTAACTTTAATTAATAATTTTTATTTTTTATTCAATTCAAAAAAGAAAAAAAAAATGTATTTTTTAAATATGAAATTTATAAGATGAAAAAAAATTATCTATCTATTGTTTTAAGATTAATTCCTTTATCCTTATTCGTAAAAACTTAAATATATTTTACTTATTAGAAAATTAATTAAATTTTAAAATATGTTTTAATCAATAAAAAATATTGTATTTTGCACTTAATTTTATTGAAATATCTTTAAATTTTTTTCTAAAATTAAAGAATAAATACATGTATGATAGACTATCATGTTTAACTTATTTGATAGAATAATGGCTACCTATAGGTTTAAATAAATATTTATATAAACGATATAATTTAATTTTGTATCTATGTATGAAAAGCTTTATATTTAGCATTAATAAACTATTGGCTATGTTAAAAATTGATTCATTATTTTAATATGTATTTAGGAAATATTAAAATAGATTAAAAATAGTTTACAAATAATTTTAAATAATCATATGAATGATTTTTTCAAAGATATGTTTAATTATCAGACAGGTTTATAAGCAAATAGATTTTTATCTGTAGATACATATTAATTATCGAGTGAGGAAGCAAAAGAATCAGACATCCTACAGTTTGTTTAATTTGAATATCTTTAAATAAACATCTTAAAATCTTAGTAGAAGGGAATAGCCATAAATCCCTTAACATTATTTTCAACACAGTTGAATATGGTAATTATAATTATTGTTAATATAAAGATAAATATTATCAGAGTTAAAAAGAATAAGAATATAGGATGATTAATTTTATGCTTTTATTTAAGGATTTATCCTTAATAGCAACCTCCTGGGTGCTTTATCTATAGAACTGGATTGCAAGAAGTAACACTAATCCCATCTATTGGGAGACTTGTAAAATTTTCTTCTTTATCTTTTTCTGATGAGCAATATATCAGAAAAGTAATACTTTTTTCTTTTTCTTAGTCCATATGATTTTCACTTGAAGTACAAATATCCCCTCCTCTATATACAATTTTAATACCTTGACCAACTTAGTAGTAATCTATGAGTTCTACAAGAGATTTATCATATTATCCAAAAGCAGAGCACTAATCCAAGGACTGTACGTTTTAAAATGTTATTTATTGGTATGCGCCATAGTGTGTGTTGGATTGCTTTGTATTAGCTTAGTTTTCGGAGCATGCAATATAAGGAAAATTATTGCAAAAATTAAAAATTAATGATATCTTAAAATTTTGTTGCTCAGTAGTTCTAATATCAACATGCCAATACGAATCTGACTTTTAAAGGAGAGAAAGATTATAAATGTTATCTAAATCATCTTTCCATATGCACATAGATTCCTCAGGATTGTAATTTTACTCAATTATTGGATTTGTTGTGAGACTTTTAGGGATTGAATATTCAGAAACTATTGAATGACTCTAATAATGTTTTTTTCGGACAGTACAGTTAACTAAAATGAAATGCTCAATGATGAGCGAAAAAAAAAGCAAATTCCATTTTAAATTCATTCAAAGAAACTTTTGCAAAAATTTATATCCAAACCTTGATTGCTTGATTGATTTTGCCTAAATGTTTCTTAAAAAATGAAATCCTATTTCAAAATTTTTATTTATTATTTTTTCGTTTTTGATAAAAATTGATTCAAAATGTAAGATATTATACATTTAATATAAAAGCATACTTAAATAACAATGATTAAAGTGTAATATTACAAAAACAATGGTAATAAAAACGGTTTAAAAACCATTAAAATTGACAATTAAAAAATAGACTGATTAATATATGATTAATTTTTACAATTTTACAATAAAAAATATTCAAAAAATATTTTTTTTTTAAGTATTTAAAATAGTTAAATTAGAAATAGTTCAGCTGTTAGCTGTTGAAAAATTTAAAATGGAAAAACCATAACATAAAAAAAACAATGATTAATAAATTAGTTCTTAAGGAAATAATTGATAAAAATTAAATTTGTTGAAATTAATTAGTTTTTATGAAATAAAATATTTTAATTTCAAATCAACTCAATCCATCCATCCATCCTTTAAGAAAAGGTGGGAAAAAAAATTCATTAAAAATATTTTTTATGAGATTTAATTTATAAACATTAACATTAATTAGTGTTTTTATTTTTATTATTTTCAAAAATATTGATTTTATATTTTTTTAATATATTTTTGGCTAAATAATAAATTTGAATATGATTAATTGACTATTATACTTTTTAAAAATAAGTAAATAAATAAATAAAAATATGAAAATATTTTATGGTTAGTTATTGAATCAACAAAAATAAAAAATTAGTTACAAAAATTTATAATATTTTAATTTTGCAATAATTTAAAAAAAAAGTAAAAAAGATTTAAAATTGATTATTATTGATGATAATAAATGATGTAGAAAGCTAATCAGATAGATAATTAGATAAACAAGTAAATTCGATTTTCAAATTTCTTCACAGTTTGATTCGTTTTCACTCTCTTAACCGCTATTTATTTTCTAATATTAATCTCTTGGACCTCTATCTTAAACTTCGTCATTGTTATGGTTTTCTACTTCTTGTTCTTGTTCTTGTTCCTCCTCTTCTTCTTAATC
Organism: Tetrahymena thermophila SB210; assembly: GCF_000189635.1. Lineage (NCBI taxonomy): Eukaryota > Ciliophora > Oligohymenophorea > Hymenostomatida > Tetrahymenidae > Tetrahymena > Tetrahymena thermophila. The sequence continues at coordinate 531,519 of NW_002476426.1, forward strand.
ATATTATTCAGGAGCATTTTCTATATTTTACACAGGCAAGAGCTATTTCGAATTCAATACCCCAAAAAAGTTAAGAAAAGAGTTTGTATCATTTAGCTACAAACTCTATTAGATTGAGTGGATATTTTATTTCGTTTTTTGTATACTAAAATCAATAAATTGTAAATGAAGTTGGCATCTGTCGTTGAATTAAAATGTTGAGTACTCAACTTAAATATCATAATTACCCCAGTCTTCTTACAAATTAAGCTTCTAAACAGAGAAAATAACTTCATTACTTTTTGCTTTAACCTTAATATATTTTCCAAATTTAGGTAATTGCTTTTGGTTTGGGTTTTCTGGGTCATGTAGAATAAAATTGAGCTTAATATCAATTTAATTGCTTGTCTTGTTTACTGCTACTATTTCCCTTACAGTATTAGCATTCTTGAAATGTTTCTCAATAATGTTATCTGTTTTAAGTTAATTGAAAGTATTTTTATATAAAGCCAAGAAAAATTTTTTGATTCTTCAATTTAAAATTAATACTTAAATAAAATTAAATTAATTAATTACTTTATTCCTGTTGATCAATCTATGAAAGTTAGCTTTAGTTATAGTATGAAGCATATTTATTTTTAAAGAACCCATTCCAGGGAGAAGTTGAAGACATATTTTAAGTAATTATAAAATAATCTCTTACTATAGTTGAGTCATATGATTTATTTCCTGTTTAGGTTGGCTGGCTATCTGTAATAAATGTGTTGACTTCACGTTCATATAAATTGAAATATTCAAATGAATGAGTACACTCTTCTTTTAATTCATTCAGTTCTTCAACTAACTTATTAAATTCTTATTCAGTTTTTACTTATTCTAATTTTTAGTTATATTCTTCCATTGTTTCTTCATTTAAGAAATTATCTGTGATGGGCAATTAAGCTTCTCTAAGAACAGTCACATCACGAGTTTTACCAATAGTATAAAGTGGATAAATTCCTTAGTTTAGATGGTTATTGTTGAAATTAATATTTTAAGAATCTTAAGAAGCATTAACAGCCTGTTGAGAGTTTGAATAGTTAACTTCAGTCCTATCTATTTCTTTTACTACGATATTATATTAGTTGCTATCCTTAGAGGTTTTGTTAGAAATATTCTTTTCTTCTTCGCCTCCTTCCTAATTATTACTATTTTAATTATCCTTAATTAGGACTTCCTCATTTGAAGCACTTTCTTCTTTTGACTTTTCATCTTCAGGTGAAGTAAATTTAATATTGTTACGCTAATAGACGGCATCTATCTTTTATCTGAAGTAGGGATAAAGCATTAAGCAATTTTATGCAAGCTCAACTCTAGGAACGATTGCATACTTTTATATTAAGCTATTGTGATGATATTCTTTTATGAAATGATCAATAAAATCGACGTATTTTGCAAATACATAACTAGGAGCTGGAGCCAATGCAACATATTCTGCAATATCCTCGTTTTCTATCACTAGCTGGAGAAGTACAATTAATAGTTATACTGAAATGCTATCAGAATTCTTTCTATTAACATAAATGGCTTCTAAAATGCTATAAGTACTCTCTATTTGCAAAGAAGTTTTCATACAGAGACTTTAGTCATCAATACAGTTAAGAGCATAGGTTCCATAGTGAGCAATAACCTGTAATGAATCTTCCTAGTTATTATGTTATTAAGGTGAAAGATAATTCTAAACTAAAATAGGGACACCTAATACAGCCTCAATACGCATTTTTCTAAAGTTATCTTATAAACTTAAGAAATGGTATACTGCTTAAGCATATATTTTAACTTCATCTAATCCAAGACGATACAAACCTCTGACTATAGCCTCAGATACTAGATTAGTAATCAATTGTTGATTAAAGGCAAGTTTTTAAATTAATTATTTGAGGACAGAAGGTTCAATTGTTTCATTCGAGATTAATTTTTCCCAGAACTATGAATTAAAAATAAATAAGCTAATTTCTTCTGACAAAGTGTATTCATCTTCTTTATTTTATGATTTTGATTCTAATTTAGTAGTGATTTCTCTTTTAAGGTTTCTACTACTGTTAAAATCAAATATTGGGGTATATGCATGATCTATTATGTTTGCAATACATTTAGTGACATGAGTATATCTAAGTGTAATAGAACGAGAACTCATGTATTCCTTTGTTTTGGAGAGAGGAGAATCGTCCCCCATGAAGTAATCTAAGAACAATAGACATACATCTGCTTATATTAAGTATTTCATCTATTCAGGACCTTATTAGCTAAATGCTTCCCAAAACTTTAATTAAAATTTTACAAAATAGATATAAAATTAATTAATAAATAATTTTTTAAAATTACCATAAAATATTGTTCGTTCTTAAAGACGTTCTTCTATCCAAAATCTTGTAAGTATTAAAGCAATGTGTTCAAAAAGTAGTTTATACTGTTTTTAATCATTCTTAAAGTTTGATTTTTTCTCTATTGTTCAGACATCTATTCGTATTCAACTTATTCCTTTTCTTCTTATAAATCGTCATTTGACTAAGTCAGTTTTAAGTCGTGGAAGTTTATAATTATTTAAGTGCAGTCTGCATACATTTTCGAGAGGAAATTTTTTACTGATGGATCTTATGATTTTATAATGGCTCCTTCTTTATTAGCAAAGTCTTTCATAAAATTATTAAGGAAGAATTAGGCGCAGTAATCTGGACATAATTTTAATAGTATTCTAAGTCTATTAATCATTTCATCAATCATCTTTTATATTTTAATTTGAATTAAAGCTTAAATTAACAAAAAATAATTAAATAATAGTAAGTGTTTTTTTCTACCTATGAACCATGTGACTTGCTCAAAAGATCCATAATAATTTTGGCATGAGTTTAAAGGAGCTTAGTGAATGATTGTCTCATATTTTGTGGGTATTTGTCATAGTCCTTATAATATCCTTTAGGACAATCTTCATCAGTTAATACAGGTAAATCAATAGAATTAGTGATCTCTTTAATGAACTAATAAAAGCTGTCATTGTAAATGTGCCTTTCAAACATGAATTGATGATTATCCATCCATACTTTCTTAAAGAAATTGTCAGGTACGTAGGGCTAGAAATCAAAATAATCTACAAGAACTTTAACTTATTCAGATTCCTTCTATTCATTTTACTAAAAAAGATGTTAATTTATTTTTTAAAAATATCTATTAATTAATTTATTTACTTATTATTCTTGTTTTTGTATTTCATATTTGGAAATTGGAACATATTAAAGAACTTTTTCCATTTGTTAAGTATTCTCAAACACTAATTAAACAGGGTCTTTTACTTTCTTTTCATAAACTAATATATAGGCATTTTTGCTATTATCTCTGTTTCTAAACCAACCAAAATTAAAGCTACTGTCATCCCAGTCAGTATTATGTCCTCCAAAGCATTCGTTTTCAATATTCTTTATAGAAAAATCACGAACTCGAGAATCGTTAAATTCAAGCCAACTCTCCTTCATTTATTGGCTAATGTGCTCTTTCTAACGCAAAAAATCGATATAAGAATAATAATGTCCATATTCAGCAGTTCCTGTATGAACAACAACTCCTGCAAGCTTGTATTCATAGTTCTACTTTTCTTTTAGGTTTTATTTATTTCCTTATTCGCGAGCTTCAAGTCCTTCTTTTGTGTATGGCTCAAGATCAAGATTTTCAGGGAATTCTAAACGTGTATTTACCTTTATGTTTTACAAGCTTTCCAAGTCAAAAATAATACGCTTCAAATGAACAATCAAAACATTAGGTAAGTTAGCTAAGCTATTACGTATAGTAACTTCAACCTTTTTATCACATCCTTCGCATCTAAAATCTTAAATGGTCTCTCCAGCTATAAATTTATCTAAGGATTCTGTTAAAGATTTGAAGTTTTTAACCTCTACTGAGAGATTATAAAATTGTTAATAGGTGGTACTCACTTGCTTGCAGTTTGAGCAAATGACTTAGGAACATTGCTTTCCACCATAAACATTTTCTAAAATATTCTTAAATGGTGTCTTTTTTAATCCATTTTCAAGTTTATCGAATATCATATTTAAGAACTCCTAAGCATCTTGCTAAATGACTGTATTAACAGGCTCGCCGCTGTAGTCTTTAAATGAATAGCAGAACTCTATTGGGTTATAATCAACTCTATCACTCATTTCTAAGAAACTAAACATTTGTTAAAATTGATGTAAAATATTGTCATCAGTAATCATTTTTTTCTTATTGTAAATTGCTTCAACTAAATTTTCTTATTCTTCATCATTCGCCATTAAAATTGCATACCTTTTCATAGCATTAAAATTAAAATATTTTATTTTAATGATTAATTGATAAATAAGGTGTGTTAAATAATTGAATGATAAGTGTTTATTTAGAAAATAAATTACCTAAATGTTGGAGTCATAAAGAATTATTAAATCATCGCAATCATGTAGCAAATGCATCCTAAATTTTTTATTCCAACATATCCATAGTCGCTCTTTGATTCTCTCATATATGAAAGTTAGTATCCAGTATTTTAAGGGAGCATTTCTATTAGCTGCTAGAGACCATTTTCCATAAGAACTTACATATTCTCAGGACAATTTTTACATAATGTAAGCAATAATCTAAGATTTTTAAAAATAAAAATAAATTTTAAACTTTAATATTTTAAGAGATAAAAATACCTAAATGCAGCTATTCTGCTTGTTTCTCCTTTGCATTTAACCACTAGCTTATCATATTTCTTGATATCTTCGTTTTCTATTAAATGATGGTCTTATAAGTCAAATAAGCATTTATGGAAAATCTCTTTCACTAAATTGCTACCTTCTGGTGAACCAACTTCTACTTTTAATTCCTCTTTGAAAGATAAGATTCTATCACATAGATTGAGAATTCCAATTAGAATTTTATCGTTTCTTGTGTGAGTTCTAGTTTCTGTGCTCTCATGATTTTTTAAACTGCTAACAAGCTATTTAAGAAGTGATGAAAAATCTAACCAATCGTATGAGACAGATGTATCGATTTAATGATAAGCTAAGCTATCAAGCAAACCACAAAATAATTCAAAATACTAAGTACAGTTTTAGTTATCATTGTGCAATCCTGGAATATTATTTATCAATACATGCATCAATCTTTAGATAGGTTAGGAATTACTATTTGACAAATGAGAAAGAGCAATCATAAAGAAGCAATGGTTAAATATTTTTCTTATATTTTGATTTCCTTTGTAGAAAAGACCTGAAGAAAGGAGCTAAGTGAATTCTGATTTGTCTTGGTCAAAGAACTAATCTGAGATAGTTTTATCATAAGTCAATATTGCACTTACAATTAATAAAGAATATTCAACAATTATTCTGTCTTCACTTTCAAGCTCTGAATTTGATGTGATGAAATCCATACACAATTTGCAAAGTTAATTCTATATAAGGAAAAATTAATGAATATCAAAAATAATTTGAATTATTTACCAAAAATGACATGAAATCAAATTTTTAGAGAATTTAATTGCTCAATCCCTATGACTAAAGACTGCTAAGAAGTTATAGGAATTCCTCACTTTCCTCTATCTTCACTTCGTAGTTTTATTTTTTTTCGTTTTAATTTTTTGCATGTTGTTAGTCATCCATAGTCTCCATTCTTTTCAGTTCTTATTCTATTAGATTCTCTCTATATTCACTTTCTTTACGTCTGACAGTCAGTTCTCTGTTATTTCTGATATCTTCTCTGATAGATAAGATCAAAGCAGGTAAAGGCACATGAGTCAGACTCATACGTGTGACAGTTTTGTAAATTTGAGATTGGTCGCATGCAAATGCTGCCACAATATAATTTTTGAAAATCTTTAAAATAAATGAAAGGATATACTTTTAGAAAGTATCAATATTTAAAATATCTTTTTTTGTTATCAATTAATTAAATCTTTTGAATAAGTGGTCAAAACCTCCTAATTTTATAAAATCAGATCTCCAATTCATCTTGAATTATTTAAGTTCTTCAGATTCATCACTTATTATTTTATTATAAGAAGTTGAGGATACTTTCTTATTTTCAATACTAACAACTTCTCCTTCTTCCATGAGATATTCAATGACGTGAAGATTGTAAAGCAGCTTATACATCGATTCACCACCGAGTACAGTTTCCCAATTAGGATTCTTTTCGTTTCTAATTCCTTCAAGCTTAACAATTTTTTCATATAGCACAGGACTAATGGGTAGTCTACTGATAAACCTCCAAGTAGCATTTGCAACATCTTTTCTATCTAACAAATCAAACACCTTAATATATTAAGTAAAATTGAATGACCAAAATTATTTAAATTAGCACTTGAACTGAAAAAAAAAAATTACCATTTTGAAGAACTTCTCATCACGAGCTAAAATGTAACGTGGCATAGAAGTAACATCAATTGATTCAATAGTTACTTCATCATACCTCTTTAAATCTTTTCTGTAGCCATGAGTAGCAAGATTCTTGCGGACTATTTCTTGCTTATTGCGGCATGCAGTAGAATAAAATTCTATGAAATTTTCTTCAGTAAGATAACCCTTTTTACCTTTATCATTATTTTCCATACAAAGGACTACTCTATTATCATTTTCTTAGCAGTTATCATTGGTACATGAGTTTATGAATTAAGCTACTTGTAAAGGTTTCATTCTTCCATCAACTTGGAATTGCTAGAACCACTTTTTAAATATTCTAATAGCTTTAGGATTAATTTCACCATTTATCAATAACTCCTCTTCTTTCACAGGGCTTCCTTTTCTTTGTGAAACTAGTAGTTTTTCTCCATTTTTTAATCTATTTTTATTTAATTTGTAAAATTCATTTTGATTGGATATTAGTGATTATCAATTAATTACCTTAATTCTGCTATAGATTTTCCATTTTCCTTTGCTTCTATTTCTCTTCTTGGCTCTGCAACTGCTAAAGCGACCTCTTCATAAGTACACTTAATGTATAAACCTACTTTGTATAGGAGATCCATAACTGAATCGTTTGTGTACATCTTAAATGAAAAATTGTTAGGGATATCGCTGTTATAGTAGGTTGTTTAGAAGCAAAGAGTAATTAGCTCTCCTTTAGATAAAGACATAAGTGATTTGAGTCCTCCATTTCCTTTTTTTTCACTTTCATCAAGAATACTCTCCATAATCATAATACATCTCTTAATTTTTTCAGAATCCCCTTCTTATGTTTACTTTTACAAATACTCATAAGCCTATTGGTAATATCTTCTTTTAATGTTTTCTTCGCTTTCAGATACATTTTAGTCGAAATTCTAAGATTTTCCAAAAATTTTATAAGCTAAATAATTTTGAAATTTAATTTACTGTGTGAAGATTATTTAAAAACTCAAGTGCTTTTGCAATAACTTCTTAGTTTTAATTGAGAGTGATCAAAGTCCATAAAGATTATATTCCCTTTAAGTTTGTAGGGAGATCTAGCATTTAGTATTCAAAGTCGGGCTAAATAAAAAATAAGAAAATAAGTTAACAAAATAGCAATATTCAAAAAAGATTACATTAGTTCTGGCATCGTTTTATTAATAATATGACTAGGAATTGTAATGATGATTATTGTACAAAATATTATTGTTATTATACATTTTAACGATAGGGAATTTTTTCATTTTTCCATCTTTTTCGTTAAGGATACAGAAAATACTTTTAAAGCAATTAAGTCCTTCGGGGGTCATAAGTCTTAAATCTTCCTCGTTGCAAAGTTTTGTATGGAAGAAAATGTCTAAGTCTTCTTTCTTTATTTACTAAGAACTTTGATTCATGTTGTTCATGTTGTTTGTGTTAAGCTCAGAGAACCATTTATAAATAATATCTTTTTCTCTAGGAATTAAACCTTCAACAATAACTGCATCCCAAACTTCAGAAATAACTTCTAAGGTTAACTCAATATCATTTGGAAGATTCATATAAACTATTTTTATTTATTTGCTTTTTCTTAATAAATTATATCTAAATTATTGAAATGTTTACTAAAATTTAGAAAATCAATTCTTGATTGTATGTGTTCAATGTAAGTATTTCTAGGAATAAATGAGTCTAAAATTTATTCTGTGAGTTATTTTACAGAATCAGCTCCTAAATTTTCTTAAATCTTTACCAACAAGTCTTTTTTCATTTGACGGATGTTATTTACTAATACATGGACAATATTTTTATCTGTGAACAAGAAATTAACAGCTTCTTTTTTTATTATTGCATCCATATAGCCTTGAGTAGTATAAAGTTAATCAACAATCTTTTAAATGACTTTTAAAACATAAAGTGTGCTGTGAGTTCCCTTTTTTAGATAAATAAATTAATTATCATAAAATTAAACTTTATCTATTTTTAAAATAACTACTTTGTTTATGTGATCTATACACTTTTCGAGGACAGTCTAAATTGTAATTTTATTATTATCTATGTTGAAGCTTTCACAAAAAGATTTGATGGTTTCTTCAACTAAATCTAAAGGAAGTTCATAACTATTTTCTATCAACTTCCAATAAAAAAGCCTTACACTATCCTAAAAATCGCTTGTTTTATTACTACGAAATCTTGTAAAACTATGAACTAAATCAATATCTTCGATACCTATTTAATCTGGTTCAGTATCAATAATTTTTTTCAAAAAGAAATCAATAATATTTTTGTCGAATGATTGAATGTAAAAATTATCAGATAAAATCTATTTTTATGAAAAAAATTATTTGGTTAAACAAATTATTCTATTTAAGCAAATATTTACTTTATAAATAGCTAATTTAAGTTCTGTGTCATTTCTGCGTGTTTAGTTCCAAAGAATTTCAAGGTGTTAATCTTTTATCATGCCTTCATTAAGCATGAATTTAAAGAAATCACCTGCCTTTTAAATGAGTTGATATTTTTAACTATTAAATAGCTTTTAAAATATTTAATTTTCTTCAATCCAATCTTTTAGTTCCGAAGACTAAAGTGACTCAGCTGTTCTATCACTCCTTAGTTAAGATAGAAGTTCCATAATAGTTTTAAGACCTTATAGTTAGGTTGTTATAAATTCAGAATTGAATGATTGAAGTGCAGTCTATAAGTTAAACTTTTCAAGCATTTCAATTTTTTGTCCTATTGAGTAAATCCTTTTCATAAAACTTCCTAAACCCATATTGACACTATCTATTTTTTCCTTTGTGAAGTTACGCAAGTTGCTTGGTGGGCTATCTAATATGCTTTTTTGGACTGCAGGAATGATTCTTTTAGCATATGGGTAAACAAAATTTCTATTTAAACACATTTGAACATTTGCAAACATGTGCATTAAGCTTGCTAAATGGTCGATAGAGCACCATTCTTCACCTTATCCCTCAATCTTATTTAAAATCAATTCAAAACCACCCTTTTTACCAAATTTGTTAATCGCTGCAAGCTAAAATAAATTAACAGCCTAATTTTTTTTAGGTGAAGCATAAACTACTTCATTTTCTACTTCTAAGACCTAAACTAAATCATTGAAATCATCTATATGCTCATCTTAATTGGTAGTAGATGCTTTAGTGTATAATTTTTTTGCCTATGATTAATATCTAAAAAATATAACTAATTAGATGTGCTAATTCTATAAAACACTGAATAATTTACTTTTAAATGCGAGGGTGTGTAGCATCAAACCACTCATCGTACTACTATGACCACCCATTAAATTTACCTTTATCATCTTTTCTTTAACCATTTGGATCATAAACTCTATAACCTAAAATTAAATTAAATAAAAATATTAATTTACTTATTAACTTTCTTGTAAATAAATTCTTACCAACATAAACCTATTTTATCGTATAACCTTATTCATCTTCAATTTCTTTTACTTAAAGTACAGTACTGTTGTAAAATACATGAGAAGTATCACAGCAATCTACCAGATCTCCTTCTTTAAGTTAAAGTCTCCATTCCATTTCTTCGTCTGGGCATTTTGAACCCTTTTCGCGAATGTCAAAGTTTTCTCTGAAAACGGACCTATGTAAATTGGTTGGATTGATTTTTTATTTATTTATATTTGATGAAAAAGAAATTTTTACCTATTAAACTGCTTAGAGGAATTCAAAAATCTAATAAAGATATGGTCATCTTAAATATTAACGATTTCTGCTCTGCTCCAGCAGTGCTTAACATATTATTTATCAATTTTAATTGCATCTACTATTTATCCTACTTAGAGGTTTTATAGCCATTCACGAATGTCTTCCCTCAAACCAAAAAGTTACTGAATCTTAATTTATTTTTATTAAAATATGATATTATTTTTTAGAAATATAAATGGGAAGCTTTAGAAAGATACTTAAATATTTTAGCCTGAGTATAGCAAATAAACTCTAGGAAATTTAATTATTTAATTATCATAAAATAAATAAATTTGTATTAAATTGCTAAGTAAATTAAAAAACAATCAATTATTTTATTTGCGAGTCTGATCACAAAAAGTGAGATCAGAAAACAATAAAAAGATAGAATATTCAAATTTAAATATGAATTCATTTTTTTCAATATTATTATTATTATCTACTGTTTGCTTTATTTGTTATACTGAGTGCATTGTTTTTATTTTCTTTAAATCTAATCTTATTATATCTTATTTATTTTTTTCATATGTTACATTTTCTTTTTACTAAACTCTACTTAACATTAATGTGGGAATGTAAATGATGTAATAAGTTTTAGAAGCACAATTTTTAAAAACAAATTTTAAACTTAATCATTAAATAGCAGTTGTTTGTAGTTAAGCTGTAGCTAAATTCTTTTTGTAGCCAAAAATTGTAAAAAAATGTTCTTTTATTTTATTAAGATGCTTTAAAATTAAAGAAACTTACATGAAATGTAGAGCTTATTTTGTTGTTAATTTAGAAATACTACTTTTTATGATCGAAAATGTATGCAAGCATTTCTATAACTGAGACAGTTGTTTTATCAAATGTAGTAATAAATAGGTAAACAGATTGTAGGAGGATTTTATTAGAGAGTTCAGTCGTTTCTTCATAATGAAATATTTTCTCATCAATCAAATACTTTGCGCAATCATAGAAGAATGAATTCATAAAGAAATCGAATACTTTGTCATCAGCTAAGTAAACTTCACGCCATCTGTTCTTACCATCTTCGTAGAGAAGGTGATTTTCATTCAAAAGTGTATAGAATTCTATTATATTTCTCATCTATACACGAGTTTATCGCTCAGTATGATTGGTAATTTAGTAAATAGTTCTGCCTATTGTTCTCCACTTATCTAAATCTTTTGCTGTAATGTTGCAATACTTTTCATGGTATTATATGAGTATTTCTTTGGAGATAGGCTCTTCAAAAAGTGTATTAATATCATAAATCTGCACCTTTTGTTGCTCGTACGGATACATCTAATTAACCAGATACCTTATTTTACTTCTTAAACTTTTACTTAATTTTTTTTGTTCCTTTTGGTTTTATTTGTCCTTCTACCTTTATTTTGTTGATCAGAACTCTTATCCTTTCTTTAAATTTTGTTTAACGTTTTCTTTTTATTTTATTCCTCTTATTGCCTTTATTATCTTCAATTATAAGACTGGGATTATATTATTTTTTATTCTGTAAGAATATCCTATCCTATCCTATTCTTTTCTAGATACATTAGTCAAAATCATTACTTTTTATACAATCATGATGATCAAATCAATTAGGAATAGCAACTCTTATATTTATTTATTTATTAAACCTTTTTTCTTCAAGTCCGCTCACTCCTCTCTTTTCTTAATTAGTGGATGATGATTTCTTTTGTAAGCGTCGAGTTAATTTTTTGATATTTTTCTATTTTTAATCTTAAAAGTATTATTCTATTTAAATCTTTGCATGTTTTAATTATTCGTTCCATCTATAACTAATTAAAAAAATTCTTTTGTGAAATCCAAAAATGATTTCATCAGAAAAGGCATAAATGAGAATTAAATTAGATGAAAAGTTAAATAAACAAAAAATAATGAATTTTATTAATTAAACCAAAGTATTTTTAAATTTATTTTTGAATTTTAATCTCAATCATCTAAAATAAAAAAATTAATAATTAGTTTATTTAAGATAAGAATTTTGTTAATATCCAGTTTCTAGATTTGTTAAATTTTATTTTTTATTTCAAGTATTTTAGGAGTTAAAAAATATAATTTTGATATATTGAAAAAAATTTAAATTATATTTTCTTATCTTCTTTTAAATTAAAAATAAAAAATTAATTATTGCATTACTTCAAAAATATAACCCTTTCAAGCTTAATATTCTACCAGGAATTTAGATATTTTTATGAAGAAATATTTTATAAGGTCTTTTTATAATAATAAAGCAAAGTCAAACAGGGGAACAAGGTTATATATTTTTTAGAAAAAGATAAAATGTTAAATTTAATTTTGGTGTTATTTCTTGAAATCTATTTAAATGTTTTATATAAATTAGCTCAAAGCTTTGATTGTAGATTTTTAGTTTTTATAATGATTTTATTAGAAACATTTAAAATTAATTTAAACAAAATACTGCTTTTCAAAATTTAAAAATATATTAAAAATCGACTCACTCACTGACTAACAAATTGATTGATTATTATTTTTGAATGATCTGTTTTTTAAATGATAAAAATAAATAAGTTTGAAAATAAATAAAATATTCATAATTTGATAAAGATATGATGAATTTAAAAAATAATAATAATCGAGTTTAAATAGAAATTGATAAAATAAAAATGATAGATCTACTTTGAAAACCCAAAAGTAAGCCAAATCCTCTCCCTAAGATATTTTTATATCTACTTATATAAAGATATGTTTTTTAAGAATTTATTTCTACTTATTGGCATAATAAAAAAATTATTTATGAATACATATAAACATACACATACATAAACACATACTTAATTTAAATTATTACTTGTGAGTACTGAAACAATAAGAAAATCGGGGGATACAAAGTAAAGTAATGCTTGCTGATTATCAAATTTGATTTCTACTATTAACATGTGAATAGCAAAGTCTTTTCGTGCAAAAAAATCAATAAAAAAGCAAATTGATAATTTAATTAAGTCAATAAGAGTTCTTCTTATTAATTTTTTCAAAAAAAAATTAATTAATAAATTAAGAAGAAAAAGAAAGAAAAACAAGAAAGACTGTCCTTAGCAATAGATAGTTAGGATAAATAATTAAATAAAATAAGAGAAGAGGAAAATAAAACGAAATGTTGAAGATAGAAGAAGAGTAATAGAATAAAGATAACTGCTTTTCATATGAAATATGTACTAACTGGGATATTAAATGGCAGTTTGACCTGCGTAAAATTCATAAGCAAGCTCCAAAGAAGGAGTCTTTTCAGGTTATATGCAACTCAGATGATACAGTTTAGAATAAAATTGAATAGGCTATCAATAAACTTGAATATTGCTATTATGAAAAGAAATATGACAACAACAGCACGTCTACTACTCCTATTGTCCCTAAAAGTGAATAAAAAAGAGCAAAATTAATACGTAAAATGGCTGAAAAGGCATTTAAGGCATTTAAGATGAAACTTCCAGAAATTGCCAAAGAAGTAATTCCCTATTAATTTTTATCTTTAAATAAAAACAAGCATGCAATCAAGATTTAATCTTGGTGAAAAACATAATTTAAAAATGATCAGAAATTGATTTGAATAAATTTTGGTATGTAAAACTTAAGTTGCAAGAAGACAAAAACAACATAAAGTTGTGGTTCAGGAAAAAACTGGAGTCACAAGAAGACAATAACAGAATTTTGGAGAAATGCAGAAAGTGGATCCATAACAAATTGGTAATATTATTAATATTTATATTATTTTTCTTATTATTTTAGTTGTATTTTATTCAGCTAAATGAATGACACTTAATTAAATTTCTATCTTTGTGTCTCTTGACTTACTCGCTTTAATTTTTTTTTGCTTTTTTTTAATTTCTTGGTTGGCTAAATATTTTTAATTATATATATTAATTACATTTTCGCTGATAAATTTTAAATCCGCATTTTTTGCAATACATTTACTGTTCATGCAATCTCAGCCATTAATATCTTACTTACTCATTTCAACAATCTTTTTTTTTGTTCAATTCTAACGCTTTTTCAAATTATTCCTTGCTTGGAATTTATTTTTTTAATTTTAAAATAACAAATATTTCCCCTACTCCCTCACTAATTAGAAAAGAAAAATATTTAATTCCCCTCCAGTTTTAATTGATTATTAATTAGCATTGCTTTTGTATTAATTTTTCGCTTTAATTTTTCCGCCTCTTATTCTTAATTAGACCTAATTTAAATTTATATTTCACTTAACATTTTATTATGGCAAAAATGGCTAATATAGCTAGTATTTTAGATATTTTTATAGAAAATAAACATCATCAGCAACTAATTTAGTCAATTTGTCTCTTAAAATTATCTTTTGCATTTAGATATTACCAAATTAAGTAAAAAAAAATACCAATTTAACAAAAGAATGATGTAGAATATGAAGATTTTCTCAAGGTTGTGTATAAATACACAAAAAGCTGCTAAAAAGAAGAGGCTAAACGTTATAAAATTCCTGACCCTTCTATGATCTTAAAAAAATCTTTTGTCTTACATCCTAACCCTCCTGGTGAAAAACAATCTAAAAATGCTCACTTACTTCTTTACCAAACTTGCAGTGCAGAAAACAGTTCAAGTTTAATTCACATAGACATTTAGCTTGAAGTTACAGATTTAATTAATAAAGAAGGTGAACTTGATAACAATAAAAATAATTTGATTGAATAAATAAATAATTAAGCAGACTTTTTTAATGATTATCCTAATATCAATAACCCTTCATTTGGTGAATATAATGGAGATGAACTTAATAAAAATAGTAAATAAAACATACAAATTATCAATCATCTAAAATACAAAAATACTTGCTTTATTTATAAAATTAATGGTAATTATTATATAAGGGAAAAAGTTCTTTGGGATCCCAACTTTTGTGAATAGAATTAAATATTTTAAAATTCGTATTAACTAATTAGAGACATTATTTTTGAATATGAACTGATTAATATAACTAAAGATAGGATATAAGGTAAAAAATTGTTTTATTTTAGCTTAAATTAACTTTTATTTAAACTTAAAAATTAAGATCTTTGGTCCTAAGCTTGCAAACAAATTTACATTTAAATATAGCAGAAAAGATTTTTTTATGAAAATTAAAAGACAATTTGCTAATTTAATTCTTAGGAAGCAATAAACTCATAAAAAGAACATCTCATATAAATTAGTATAATTTTAAAAAATAAAAATCAGCAGGTTATCCACAAGGAATAAATTGAATGGGATATCATGAGCGATATTAACAAGTAAATATTTTTACATTCAATATTAGAAGTATTTTAACTAAAAAAATTTAAATAGTGCAGAACAATTTGCTGAAATCCTCACTCAAGACTTGAGTCTTGAAAAAAACTATGCAGCTGAAGTTTCTAAATAAATTAGAGATCAAATTAGCTCTTATATGATAAAAAAAGTTGAAAAAATTGGAAAATTCTACCCTGAGTTTAACAAATAGAATCCATCAGAGACATGGAATAGAGGTAAATTTATTTTTCTGATTAAAACAATCAATTTTGAATAATGAGTTTTAGGAAGTTTTAAACAAAATTTCAAAAACATGAAATTACATTTTTGTAAAAGCTCTATTTTAATGTTCAAAAGTTGAAATTATTGATTGACAAATAATAAACTTTTAAATTATCAAAAGATATAAATTAATTTAAACTACATAGGATACTTGATTTTAAATATTATTCCAACAAATTTAATATTAAATAGTGAAAAAATGATTCCAAGTGTATTTATAATCATCAAAAAAATATATATATACAAGACATTAAAGTAAATTATAAAACTTGGATAAGTATTTCAGATATGATTTTAGAATATGAAGTCTTTATTAACATATAAATTTTCCAAAATTTATTTGGAAAGTCTTCTATTTGGATATAAAATATATGAATTAGTAAGAGAGATATAAAAAATTAAAATATTTTTTAATGCTATTTAAAATAGTAAAAGAAAAAGAATTTATGAAAAAGAGATTGGTCCACACCATGAGTGAAGATATTCCCTTAATACCAGATGAATATCTCAGTGAAGATTTCCCATAATTTAAAAATTTAGAAATGTTTAATCTTTTAAAGAGTAATTTAGATGTCATGCCACCTAAATTTTAAGAAAAGCTAATAGCTATAGAAAAGATAGAAGTAGCCTAAAAGAAAAAGAGTGAGAATGAATCTCCTTTCTTAAATATTGATAAGGCTATGCGCTGCTTAGATCCTAGTTTAATATTGCATGATAATCCATATGTACCATAAATTTTACGTGAAAACAGACATATAAATGACTTAGAGCTCGAACTTGAAAAGAAGAGAGCAGTATTTAATAATCCTTTACTTGCTGCATAAATGAGCTGATTAATTTAAAATAGCAAATGCATCTTTATGCCCTTAAAGATTTTTGATACACTTCTTAATAAAATTTTATATTTAAAGTATAATTTTGCTATTGAAACTTGAGTATATTAACTGATATATCTATACAAATAAATTAAATTAATTTGATTAAATATCATTTCTTTTCTATACTTATTACTCTTTTATCAGTTAGCTATCAAGCGAATAATACTATTATATTGATAATTGGCAATACAATTTAGGAATGAAGTAAGTAAAAAATGTAATTAATAAATTTAATGTAACAATGTAATTTATAATTTTGTCTCAAAACTGATGTATATAAGAACTAACTTTCAGATTACACCCTTTATTAATTCTAAAAAAATTATTTTTTACTTTCTAAGCCAAAACATTTCAAAAAACTTTCAATTTAATTAATGTGCATAAATAAAAAAATTTAGCTATATTCTCACAAACTAAATAATATTTTAAAATAGCTTTTACCTTATCATAGTCTAATCTACATCTGTAATAAAAATTAATTTTAATTTAAATATTTAAAAAAATATAAAAACAGTTCTGAAATATTTTTTAAGATTAGAATAATTAATTTAATTGACATTAATGAATAATCTCGAAATTAAATTTATTAAACTTTAAATATAAATATTTTGTTATAAATAATAAGAAATTGTTTGCAAATTATTATCCATAATCATTCACTCATTTATTTATTTACATTAAAAGTAATTTAAATGTTAAATTCAAAAATTTTCATTGGAATATAAGTTTTGAAATTAAAAATTGTTTAGAAAGTAATTAAAAATATTACAAAGTTCATAAAACTAATTAAGCAAGGATCTCTAATTTTATATAGCTATAATAGAATTTGAGCAAACTATTTAGTCATAATCATGAAAATCCTTTATGGTGTTTTATTAGTATGTTTATTGTTTGTGGTTTCCGCTAGGGAAGGAATAGAGAATGAAGGATAATCTATCAATTAACAATAAAATGATTATCAAATATTCATTTATAATGATGGATAATAAGTAAAGATTTTTATGAAATGCAAAATTAAATTTTCGTGTGCACTGAGAATCACAGAGTTATCTTCTAATTTTTCATATTTTTAAATTGATATGATAGAAAATTAACCTAAATTTAATTTAATTGAGTTTCCTAATCACTTTAACTGTATGACTGACTATTCGTTAAAGTCAGATAAAGAATACAATTATGTAATATTTAGTCCATCTTCTTTACTCAATCTTGAGATTCTCCCTTAATTCTTTGATGTTGATATTAGCTTAATAGAAATATTGGAAAATAATAACTTTGAATATAGGCATCATTTTTCAAATATATATTAGTCTCAAAGAGTCTTTATTTTAACTAACTCAAGTTAAATTGAAGATTACAAAGACTTTTAAGACTCAAAAGTTTTTATTCCAAGAACAAATACAGAAAATTAAAATCCAAGCTATATCTAAAGATTTTTAGCAACTGATCAAACAGACCTTTTAACACTGGTAAAGAGGGCTCACTCTTTAGTATTGCTAGTTATTTGGGGTTTCTTAGTTGATATTTCTATTATTTGTGTGAGATACTTCAAGGCATAAAAGAAGTATTTACGTTTTCATGCTTCTACTTTTGCTGTTGGTAACATAAGTTCTCTAATTGTTATATTCTGCTAGATTGGTTAAAGTATTAAAAATTTTTTTATATAGTATTTTAATTAATTTAATTTAATTAAAGGAACAAGTTATATAAACAATATTAGCCAATAGCCTCAAGATGAAGTAGCTCATTTTGCAATGGGCGTTTGTATGACTGTCTTAATCACATTCTAGCATCTAATTGGTTTAATATGTAAATTTAACTTTGAAAATGAAGATGGATCTCAAAATATACATTATTTAAAGCTTTTACACAAAGTAAATTTAATCAATTCTTATTATTTCAGAGTTAATACTTTCATTTTTAAATTAGATTACTGGATATTTGATTTACCTCCTTGGTAAAGTAAATGTGATGGTTGGTGTGAATATGTTTGAAAAAAGATATTTTGTCTAATCAGATAGCACTAACTATTGGATGTAAGCTATTCTTTATGATTTTATGCAATTTTAATTAACTTAATTATTTAATTAAAGGGCTAAAGTATTAGGAGGTATATATGCCATATAATTTATTTTATTAGCATCAATAGAATTTACCTACAGATAAGAACCTGAAATTCTAATTAGATAAAAGAAAAACACTAATAAATATGCAGATATAAATAAATAAAAGTAGCATGCTGATATTATTGAGTTACTTAATAATCATAGTAAAAAACTTTTGTTTACTTAAAAATTATTAAATTGAAACATTTTTAAAATAACAGCCCCAGTAAATATCATTAACAAACAATACCCAAACATTTTATATGTTGTCCACGAGAATAGTGTCTATGATATTACTGAGATTTAACATCCAGGAGGCTAGTTTATTTTAAAGCACATCAAAGGTATAATTAATTAATTTTTATTTTTAAACAAGGAATTTTAATTTTTTTTGAATTATATTCCAAAGGTAAAGAAATATCTAGATACTTTAACGGTGGTTACGCTTACGAAGGAACTACTATGTCACCATATAGACACACATTATATGCCTAAAATTTTTTGAAAGAGTTTTATATTGGCGATATTAAAAATGATTACTATAACATTTTTATTTAGAATGAATAAAATTAGTAAAATTGCTATTAAGAAGATTATTTTTTTAATTTTCTTATATTTTTATAATCAAAGAAAGGGACAAGCTTTTTTGCCAAAGAATGTTTTCAAACTATCTGAAGTAAGAGAAATTATAACTAGCTATAAAGTATTCTTATTCTAACATGATTAATACTAATTCCGTACTCATTTGCCTGGTGTAAGATGGTTTGGAAGAAGTGTTGTGGTAATTAAATATTTCATTTAATTTAAATTTCTATAGACCTCAATTATTTTCAAAATTAAAGGTGTCACCTCTATTAGATGCTGTTAGTATATATCCAAGAAATTATAGTGTAGTTTTAGCATATATGGAAGAAAATTACAAATATAGATTAGAAATAATAAGATATTTCTAATACAGGATGAGAGATGAAGTAATAGGAATAAACAATAGTTATGTTGCCCCTAACCCGAAACACATAAAGGTTTCAAACTAATTACCTCTTCTTATAAAAAAAGAAGATCGTAAAACATCAAATGGGTTGTCAAAGTTTATGCATCTTAATGTCCATAAACTGTATTACATATCAGAGCCAGTGGTAAAATTTATTATAAATAAAATATTATTTGTACATAATTTAATAATTCATTTATTTTTTGGATTAAATAAGGGTCATGGTCTCGAGATTGATGAAAATAGTGATGGAGAGCATATAATTTTTGCTGCTGGTACTGGAATTTTACCATTTTTAGATCTGTTTGATTATCTTTTAAGAAAATTGCTTTATACTATTCTTCTTGAGAGATTTGGGTTCAAAGAAGCCTAAATATTAAATCCCTATAATGAAAATTATGAGAAAACATTCCGTTCTTAATTTAAAATAAGATTATTTGGTGCTTTTAGATCTAAGGCAGAGTGTTATGGTTATTAAATAATTAGTGACTTGCACACATTTTGTTAATAATTTGAAAAAGATTGGTTTTAAGCAGTTGTACGTTTTGCAAACTCAGAAAGCGATGAATTCTTACCTATGTCAAAGTTGTATTATGATAACTTATATATTAATGATGCACTTTCAAAGTCTCTTTCTATATCTAAATTTCTTATTTGTGGTCCTCCAGAATTCAATAAAAATATCTATAATATACTAACTACAGTAAGGCACATAGATCCAGATAGAGTTCAAATTGTTTGAGTAACAAAAAGAAAATTAATTATTTGAGCAATTATATATTTTGTAAATAATAAATTATCTTTAGTATAAATAAATAGATGAATTAAATGTTTATTTTTAGGTTTATATATAAATTATCAAAACTAATCTTAAATGGAATTTAATGTTAAAATTTAAAACAGTAATAATAAATATATAGCTTTAAAAATTTGCTATTTTAAATATTTATTTTAGATGCTTTTTATGAATTTTTAAAAACTATTTTTTTATTTGTTAATAAAAACTAAAATCAAAAATAAGAGTTAGAAATTGTTATTATTGATTGATTAAAAACCATTTATTTATTCAATACGAAATACATAAGCAATATTCATTCTTATACTAATATTTAATATCATAAATCTAATAATACTATAATCATACGATTTCACTACCGTAAAGCAACTTATTAGCTCTTTGCATAATAATATCCTATTTATTAACAATATTTTATTTTATTAACAAAAATTATTTTCAATTATAAATTTTCTACTTTTTTAGGTTCATAGGGCTTATCTTTGCTAGGAATTTCAAGGATAGCAGGAAGAGTCTCTTCATAAGAGTTAATTATACTTCTTAAATATTTTTCAGCAACCTATATTTTTAATATTTTTTAGGTTTTATTCATTTTAAATTTAATTTTTGTTATTAATCAATAAAGTTATTTGTTCATTTATTTTCTCATATATAACAATTTAACAAATAAACATATTTCATTTTCTTATTTTTGATCATTTGAATTGCAAACTTAAATTATTTTTTATTTTACATGTTAACTAACTAAAATGACTGCTATATCGCCATTCTTTAAGAAACCATTGAAAGTATCTTCGACTAACTTTTCCTTTGTGTCTAATTAAATTTTATTTTTTAATAATTTATTAAATTTCAGGTTTGAGCTAAATAGTATAATGAATTTCTTACCAGGTTGGACAACCAAGAAATTAGATTAACCCTTTAAGTTTCTGTCACCAATACCAGTCAACAAAAAGCCTGTTACTGTATCCTTTTGGTATTATTAATATAATATTATTTATTTACATTTTATATTGAAACTAAAAACAAAAAGTTATTCATTAAGCTTCTAAAAATATTTTTTTCAATAATGATATCTTCAATTTCATTTTATTATTAATTAATAATGAAAATAACTTTTTTGTTTTATGAAATATTTTTCGCAGCTCTTTAAGATATATAATTTTATTTATAATTTTTAAATCTTAGTAAATTTTAGCAATTTTTTACAGAATCACCAATAACGGCGATGAGCTTGTTACCTCCTGAAATAGCTTTTTTTGACATTTTTAATCCTTTTTATTTTATTTTGTATTTTAATAATCTTTTATTGAAAATTATTTAGTAATAAAATGCGGATCCAATTATTACTAATAAATCAATACATATGTTTATTTTATTAGTTAATCAATTTTTTATTCTTTTTCTTTTCTATTTTTTCTTTCAACCTTATTATTAAATTTAATAAATTGATGAAATCCGTACCTTCTTCTTTGAAATGAATCACTCAATAAACTTTATTGATGATTCCATAATTTTATTTCTGTGGGATAATATCTCAATAAACATAAAATAATTTATTTAGTAAATTTTATCATTTGAACTGATTAAAATAGAAAAATATTTTTTTAATTCAGTTTTGCATTTTTAATCAATTAAAAATATAAATTTCTTATGAGAAATAAAATATTGATTAAAAATTTTAATTTAGTTGTAATAAAATCAGTATATTTAATAAAAATTATGTATTTTTGATTTAAAACAGTAATGAATGATATTTGTAGTACTGAGTATTTATCTATCAACATTTTTACATTTTGATATTATTAATTTCAACATAAAATTTGTATCAATTATTCCCTACTGATTTATTTTATATTTCAGTTTCTATTCAATAAATTTAGAATCATAGTTATTCATATTCATATCTAACTGTTTTAAATATATATTATAAATATATTAATGGTTGATCATTTGCTATTTTAACTCTAACTTTTTAAATAAAACTAGAATAATTTTTTAATCAATTTAGTTTAATGTTATAATTATTAAATGAATACAATAATAAACCATTTTCAAATATGATATCTATCCTTTAAAGTGGTGTTGTTTGATGCTAATATTAGTTGAACATATAAAAGATAGCTCTAATATTTAATTGATAAATTTAATAAAAATTTATTAAACCATTTTTTAAATAAATTTTTACAATAACATTTTCTACTTTCTTTACAAAATAAATGTACTGAATAAATTGAAATATTTATAAAATACATTTTAAATTTTTTTTAATTTTAGTTTTAAATTTTTTATTTATTTAATAATTCATTTTAAATTATAAAGTTTTATAAATAAAAAAATAAATCTTTAATAAATTTATTAAACAAGTTATTAATAATGAATGAATATATGAGATACTTTTTTTGTAAGTCACATTAGATTTTAATTTAAATTAGGAACTCATACTTAAGAAAGAAATAATAAATGAAAGAAGATTGTCAAGTTGAAAATACTTATCTAATAAAAATATGAATGCGACATTAGTAAATAAGAAGAAAAAGAAGAAGATCTTTATAAAATTCCTCATCATTATCAATAAGTTGAAAGTTAAAGAAAATTAAATAAAAATCTTTTTGAAGTAGCTAATAGATAGATTGATTGATAAGAATTAATAAAAGGAAAGAGATTCTAAATAAAAAGTAAAATAATAAAAAATATAATTAATATCTAAAAACAAGACTAGGGAGAAAAAGGAAATTTTTAGAAAGAAAAATGTTTAAATACTTATCTAAGATATAAAGAGTTACCTTACACAGCAAAGTTTCAAAGAATTTTGCAGTTTTGTCAAAGGATCATCCCGAAAAGGGACCTTCCCAAGTATGCAAATATTCTATCTATTCATTTTTGATTGAAGGAATTGAATGCAAGTGAAGAAGGAGAGATATTAGTTAATAAATGAAACTTTAAAATGAAAATGGTTGGTTTCAGCGCTATTCACGTTACTAATTACTTGCAAAAGAATAATAATTTATTCAAATAAATTTTGCTCAATATAAAATAGTTGAGTAATGGAGCATCATACCATTTTTTACAATTTAGCAAATGCTTGCTTATTATCCCTAATATATCAATCAATTATATAAGCCTTAAACAACTCTCGCTACTTCTTTTGCTTTCTCTTCTAAGGATCCCATTCATTTTTTGTTTTAATTTAATTTTTTTGATCTAAAATCGTTTTTATTTTTAAGGGTCATTTGACTGACAAATACACTGTCATTGATCACACCTATGATGCTATCGTTGTTGGTGCTGGTGGTGCTGGTTTAAGAGCTGCTTTTGGTTTGGTTGAAGAAGGTTTCAAGACCGCTTGTATTACTAAGCTTTTCCCTACTCGTTCTCACACAGTCGCTGCTTAAGGTGGTATTAACGCTGCTTTAGGTAATATGACAGAAGATGACTGGAAATGGCATTTTTATGATACAGTTAAGGGTTCTGATTGGTTAGGTGATTAAGATGCTATCTAATATATGACTAGAGAAGCTCCCGCTGCCGTCTTAGAATTAGAATCTTACGGTCTTCCCTTCTCTCGTACTCCTGAAGGCAAGATCTATCAAAGAGCCTTCGGTGGTCAATCCCTCAAGTTCGGCAAGGGTGGTTAGGTATTAAATTAAATCATTAAACATTTAGAAGCACATTAGAGATAAAAGCATTGATACTTTTTAAGAGTACCACTTCATATCTATTAACCTAAAAAGTATAAGAAAAGCGAATTTCACAAACATTATGGAATAATTTGATACTACTAACAAAATTAAGTTTGGAGCATTTCAATATAAAAACATTTTAATTATTAGATTCAATCTTTAAAAGGTTTCATTCATTCATTTATTCATACATATTTAATATGAAAAACGGGAATTTATTAAAAAGTTTACTATCTAAATAGAATATTAACAATAAAAACATAAAGACTAATAAAAGCTTGAAGCATCCAATTATCTACTCAGATTTTTAAGATTCATTTTAGAAAATTCGATAATTAAAAGACAGCCAAGTAAGAAAGCAAATAAATAAATAAACAAACAAACAAATCTTAAAAATGAATATTACAAAGCATCAAATATTTTTTAAAATGTGATTCAAAAAAGAAAGCAAATGAAAAGGAAAGAATGAAAATTGACAAATCAAGAAAAGTGGAAATTAATTATATAATAAATCGAATTAGTAGATGAAAATTAAAACAGAATTTTCGTGAAGTGGTGTAAATTAGAAATTTCTACTTTACAAAAAATTAATTTGATGCTACTTTCTATTATATTTTATAAAATAATTACACAAATTAAAAATTATTAAACTTGATCAGTAATTAAAATATTACTTAAATAACTTGCTTAGTCTAATCGTTCAATTATTGTTTTATTTGATATTATTTTTAACGATTTTTTATTAAATTAAGGCAAGAAGAACTGCTTGTGCAGCTGATAGAACTGGACATGCTATGTTACATACTTTATTCGGAAGATCCTTAGCTTATAATTGCAATTTCTTTATTGAATATTTCGTTATTGACTTAATTATGGATGAAGAAGGTGCCTGCAGAGGTGTCATCTGTATGTCTATGGCTGATGGTTCTATTCACAGAATCAGAGCCCATTACACTGTATTGGCTGCTGGTGGTTACGGTAGATCTTATCTTTCTTGCACTGCTGCTCACACCTGCACTGGTGATGGTATGGCTCTTGCTACTAGAGCTGGACTTCCTCTTGAAGATCCTGAATTCGTTTAATTCCATCCTACTGGTAATTTGCATTATTTATGATTAATTAGTAGATTTCTTAATTAATTCTATAATTAAAAATTAGGTATCTACGGTTCTGGTTGTTTGATGACCGAAGGTTGCAGAGGTGAAGGTGGTATCCTTGTTAACAGTAATGGTGAAGCTTTCATGGAAAAATATGCTCCCACTGCTAAGGATCTTGCTTCCAGAGATGTCGTCTCTAGAGCTATGACTATTGAAATCCTTGAAGGTAGAGGTGTTGGCCCTAAGAAGGTACCTAATATAAATTGATTTATTTTTTTTATTTTATTGAAGAATCTTTTATTATTTTTAAAAAGGATCACATTTTCTTATAATTACATCACTTGAGTCCTGAAACTTTACATTAGAGATTACCTGGTATTTCTGAAACTGCCAGAATTTTCGCAGGTGTTGATGTTACCAAAGAACCAGCTCCTGTCGTTCCTACCGTTCACTACAATATGGGTGGTGTTCCCACTAACTGGAAGACTGAAGTTATTACCCAAGACAAGAATGGAAAGGACAAGGTATTTAAATATATTTAAGTATGCATAAACATAGATTAAAAATTTTCAATTATAATTAAAGATTGTTCCTGGTTTGCTTGCTGCTGGTGAAAACGCTTGTGCTTCTGTCCACGGTGCTAACAGACTTGGTGCTAACTCTCTTTTAGATATTGTCGTTTTCGGTAGAGCTGCTGCCAAACTTGTTAAGGAAAAGCTTAAACCTGGTACTCCTCATAAGGATTTACCCAAGAATGCTGGTGAATAAGCTTTAGCCAGATTAGATAAATACAGATTTGCTAATGGTGAATACACTACTCACCACGTTAGAACTGCTATGTAAGAAACCATGTAACGTCACGCAGCTGTCTTCAGAATTGAAAAGCTTATGGCTGAAGGTGTTCAAAAATTAGATCACATTTATGAATAATCAAAGAGCCTTAAAACCTTCGACAGAGGTCTTGTTTGGAACACTGATCTCATTGAAACCTTAGAATTAGAAAACCTTCTTTGTAAATAATTCATTTATTAATTTATATATAACTAATTAATTAATTAAAAATTAAAATCTTAGTATGCTCTAAATAAACTCTTCTCGCTGGTTTACTCAGAAAGGAATCCAGAGGTGCTCACGCCAGAGACGATTTTAAGGTAAATTTATAAGAAATTTATTTTTAATCCTGTAAATAAAATTAAATTGTAAAAATAGGAAAGAGATGATAAGAATTGGATGAAGCACAGTCTCACTTGGATTAAAGATGTAAATACTGGTAAAACTGAAGTAACCTATAGAGATGTCATCAACCACACTCTTGATAGTGAAGTTACTCCTGTTCCTCCCGCTAAAAGATCATATTGAGGAAATTTAGATAATAATCAAAAATAAATTAACTTCACTCATTAAAATAAAATTAATGATAAATAATTAACTAAAGAAGTAAACAATATAACTATTCTTAATTTGATTTCAATGAGGGATAGTTAAGTTAATCTTATAGATTCATACATAATGAGCGACTAATTATCTCTACTCACACACTTAATCTTTCTTCGCTAGCATTGTTTATAGATAAAGTACTATTCTCATCAATAACTAACCTACTTACTAGCTAACTAACTCTGTTAGAAATTAAAATTCACTGCTCATTGATTGTATACTGTAGTAATTAAAATTATAAAATTGAAAGAAAAATTATTTATGTTTTTTTATATATCTGATTCTATTAGCAATATAGTCTAGACTGTTTATGTGTTTTGAGTATAGATTTACCTTTAGCAAAAAAATATCTCTTAGTATTACAAAATATAATTTATATTTCTATTTACCATTTAAACAAAAAAGAAACTTTTATAGTAGAATATCACATCGAATGATAAAAAAAAATATTTACATTCCTTTTTCTTTTTGATGAAAAATAATTAATTAAGATAATTTTCAGGTTTTATCTATTAATTTGCTATTAAAAACATTTCTCCTATCGTTACCAATAAAAATCATTCTCTCACGATAAATTATAACTTTATTATAAAATAATAAGCCAAAAAGATAATACAGAAGAATTAAATATACTTGGTTACAGTAAATATTTAAATCACTTAATAGAAATTTTTGTTTTAAGTGAAAAAAAAAATCAGATTTTCTTATATTATTTCTTGCTTAAAAGATTTAATACTGTAAATTCACAAAATAAAATTAAAATTAGTTTATTTAAATTTTAAACAAACAATAAATTTTTTATATTAAATTTCTTCAGAAAAACAATAAGTGATAACAATTTTTCATAGTTTTACTGATGAAAAATAAATATCTGAATTATTCGAAGCAAATCTTTATCGAAAATAAAATTTATCAAAGTTTTCAAATATTTTAAAATAAAAAAAGATAAATAAAATTTAAGCCTGAATTAAATCAAGCTTTAGATTACTTTAAAAAAAGCAAAAGTAAATATGTTTATTTATTTATTTGATTATTTTTAATATCTTTTAACATTATTTTATTTGAGTTATATTTTAATTTATTTACAAAAAAAGACTTTTTGTGTTTTTAAAAACATAAATTTTATTTTGTTTCTGAAACAAAGTAACTAAGATTTTGTTTTTAACATTAATTTTGCAAAGTTAGAGTGACGAGTTATTAGCATGCCTAAGAGAAAATTTTAACATAAATTTTTTATTTGGCACTTTACTTGAAATTAAATAAAATAGCTACAGTAAGTAATATGTATAGAAAAAGAAAAGATATTTAGTAAGAATTTTAATTTAATTTATTTTTTCTTTTAATAAACATTTATCAAATTTTTGGATTTAAATTTTATTATTGAGACAATAATCAGGAAAATAAATAAGTAAATAAATCATAAATTGAGAAATTCATTTTATTCTTTCGATTTTTTAAAACTTAATCTTGTTAACTTAAATGATATATATTTCTTTATTTTTGTTTCGAAAAAGGCTAAGAATATTAACCTTAAATAATCAGATAGGGCTAAATTTTAAAATTTAGCGCCTTTTTATTTAATTTTTAGCACCTCTAAAACTTCGAAAGAAGTAATTTAAATTTAGCAAAAATTCAAAATATGAAAGACTTTTTATGAATAGTTTTTGTAAAAATAATGTTGAAGTGTTTACAAATTTTATATAAAATATAATTTTTATAATAAATTAACTTAGCCATCGATATAATATTACCAGTATGTAAGAAATTTTAATCGAAATTATACCATAGATCAATCAATCGCTATTTCTTTTTTTGGAGGTATCTTGCTAATAACGACTTTTTAATCATTGTATTTAATTTAGGGAATGGAGAAGAATTGATTAATTAAAAAAATAAGCATAAATCAAATAAAATATAATTCAAATAGAAAAGTAATTTCGTACTTATTTACATAAATTGAAAAAATTTAATAAAATTATTAACAAATATTTTCTCTAAATCAAGGAATAATTGAAACATAAATAATAGGGTAATAGTAAAAGTTCAGATAATTTAGTTTACCCAGAGGAAATATGAATAGAAAACCAGGATAAGGCTCACATCACAATCAAAATACATACAATAAGAAGCCATAGAAAAATCAACAAATTTTATCTTAGAGCTTCTTTTCTTTCAACAACAATGACCCTGCAGTAAAAAACTTTATAGATTAGCTGAAAACCATTCATCATTTATTGCTAATTTTTTTTATTATTATTGTTTTTCAATATTAATCATCTCAAATTTTTACTTTTTGTTAATTATTTTTTCTGCTTTTTTTGGTTAAAGAAATTGTTAATAAAATAGGCTATAGAGAAAAAGTGTTTGAATTCAAATTTGAAATAGCCCAGCGATGGAATTAAGTCATTCAACAGCAGCCAGCTTCAAAAGTTAGATGTTTTTTCTATCTTACTTGATAGTAAGTTTAGCAAATTTGTAGTGTTTACTGAATAAATTTCCAATTTTTAATTAATTAAAGTTCCTCATATTGCTACTCCTGCCGATTCTCTCGAGTGCCCTCTTTCTGAGGAGTAGTTTGTAAATAAAATAAAATTTTCAAAGCTTTTTAATGTAGTTAATTTTTAAAACTAAAACAGAAGAAGCACACAAATGATCCAGCCTATGAACCAGAGAAATGTAATTTTTATATAATATTCATAAAGATTTCTAAGATTGTGACAATAAAAAGTTTCTATTTATTAAAAAATCAAATATATATAATACTTATTTCTGAGGTATTTTTTTTTTTTTGCGAGATAATTAATTAGTTGATTCTATTGATTATTATACTCAGGTTTTTACTATACAAAATCTTATAAAATTCCTTTATATTTCAGCTATTTTTCCTTTTTTCCGCAAATATTTTTGCATAAATACTTTTAAAGTTGTTCATAATATTTACTCAATATAAGTATTTATTATAGCCAAGTTGTCTCTCGAAATAATATATAGGGAAATTTTAGTCAATATAATTCCTAACAAACTTAAAGAGCTTTTGATTCTTATCTATATATTAACATAATTTTGCAAGAATAGAACTATATAAACTTTAGCCAAGAGCAAGTGATTATGAAATAATTGCTTACTCTTGCTAACATTTAAACATCATTAAAATTAAGAGTTAAAATTTTGTGATATCTATCTAAAATTTCCCTCTTTACTACTTCCAGAAAATAAATATTTAATTAACGCTAATTAAATAGTTTGAGAAGAATTACTTTTGAAATACTAAATTTAGAAATCGAATTTCTACAAAATAGTCAGATTAATATAATTTTAACACTTAAAAAAGCATGACTTGTAGCATTTAGAATCACATTATTTTAATTTCATTAACCGATCTTGTCTTATTATAGATTTGCATTAAAATTCAACATTTTATTTTTATAAAAAATAGACCCAGTATAAAAACTTTATGACCTAAAGTATAAAATAGGAATTATATAGTAAATACCCTAAGCAGCGCGGTTCTTTTAAATGAAAGCTTATTAATGGGAAGCAATTAAAGCAGTAAATAAATTATCACTTAGTTTAATTAAGAATTTTTTAATGAAATCTATATTTAAAAAAGGGTGTTTTGTATGGTACATGGTCTACTTCTATTGATTAGAATATATTATTAGATTAAGCATTTTGCGAAGCTAAAGGGAAGTACCCAATAATTCTTTTTTTCAGCATTAACCAGTCTAAATCATTTTAAGGAGTTGCCGTTATGAAATCAAGAGTAATTTGAGTTAAAGTGTTTATATTTCATATAAAATTATAGTTTTTTGCCACATCATATCTAAAAGATAATTAACTGATAATAATAAAATATGTCTATTTATTCTAATTAAAATTTTTGGCAAAACCAAATACAGTAATTTGTTAACTCAGTTAGTAAATAAAACAATCCCACTAACTCTGTGAAAGAAAAATAGAAAAACCCAATTTTATTTTGTTTTTATGGGTTTTCGCTTAAATTAATTTAATTTTTAAAAAGCATATGCCATAAATTAAATAAATGAATTCATGTCTAATAATTATATTTTCTTGTAGGTAAACCCTTAATGGAGATAAGATGTTTGGGATGATAATAAAAAATTTTAAGGACTCTTTTTCATTGAATGGATTTATGTTTAGCACATACTCAGCACAGAGTTCAAAGGGATTCTGAATAGGTATTCTTCTTAACTAATTAACTAATTAATTAATTAACTTAATTTATAGTTTTAAGTTTTATCTATGTAATTTCTTTGATTAATTAATTCATTTGTTATTAATATATTAGCTTAAATTATAATAAGCCAGTTATTAACTAAAGAAACGGCTAATAAATTAATTACGAAGCAGGAATTTAAATGTTAGAAGTTTTTATGAAGCAATCTCAG
The DNA here is from genome assembly GCF_000189635.1 of Tetrahymena thermophila SB210. NCBI lineage: Eukaryota > Ciliophora > Oligohymenophorea > Hymenostomatida > Tetrahymenidae > Tetrahymena > Tetrahymena thermophila. Next base: position 562,561 of record NW_002476426.1, read on the forward strand.
AGTAAAAGAATTGACTAAGATTATATATGGAATACATTGATATAGTTTGATGAGCCTGAAGACCATCCTTTTCTTTAACATAAAGAAAAGGAAGTTGTAAAACCTCACGAATTATTAATGTAATGCGCTAATTTAATGAATATGTAGCAGCACTCATAAGAAATTTTACAAAATTAATTACCTCAATTATCTTAGTCATCTTCTAATCCTTAAATACCACAAAATATTTAGTACTTACCTCATCAGCAAACAGTCTCATTTCCTTAGCATGTGTAAATTCCACAATCAAATTAGTCTTAAAATTAAATATAGCCTCCTTAATAATTACAGACTTCTCAATAAATATAATACCATAACCAACATCTAAATAATATGAACTTCATGCCTTTTTAATCTATGCCATATAATCAATATGCTTACTAACTACCTTTTCCATTTTACCCATACACTAACAACAGCATATACTAACCTAATCAGTATTTCTAGCCACTTAACTTACTCAATCCTTTACCTAACAACAGCATTCCAACTTAATAGTTCCCTTAGGGACAGCAGTATAATTTTCAAGACCTTAATTAATAAAGCTAAACTACACCACAGTAATAGAACTAAAACAATCAGAAAAAATTTTGAGGATATTTGAATCATATTTGGTTTTAAGATTTTCACAACTTAAGAGCAGTACGCCTTCAAAATCAGATAGTATTTTAAAACATATCTAACTTTTACATTATTATTTCTACGTTTTTGCTATTTGAGCTGGTAATTAATTTTTACTCTTTATTTATTTAATTATTATTTTTTTCTTCTTTTTAAATGTTGATATTTAATTTAAGAAAATTTATGGCAAAAACAAATATCTTTTTATTTATTTTTATTTTTTTAATTTATCTGATTATTTTAATTGACCTCATTACTCAGCTAAATAAACTAAATAGAATCAAAACAAATTTAAATCACTTAATAATATAATAATATATAGGCACTGAAAAATAAAGAATCAAATCAAATCAATTTCCAATTTCCGAAAGATAGACAGACAGACAGCTAATAAGAAAATTTAGTTATATTTTTTAAAAGAAATAACAAAATGTTATCATAATATTATTAATATATAAATAAATACTAAAGAGTCAAAGTTATTCACATACCTCCTTACCTATAACTGACTACTCAATTAAAATTAAATTTATTATATCTAATGTATACAATCATTTTATATTATTTATTTTAATTAATGGACAAAATCAATCAATTAAATTCTTAACTATTTTAAATTACTTCATTTATTTGATAAAGTTTTTAGAATATTAAATATTTAATTAATTGTCATTGTAAATATTTATTACTTTGCTTTTTTATTAATACATTAATTGAGTATCTATGTATGTATCAACAAATTAATTAAAAAAGAAATAATAAAAATATTCTATAAATTAATTTTTTGATATTCTAAGTAAATTAAAAATTAATATATAAAGATTTTCCATAAATATTCATACAAATTTATAATTTAAATCAACTCTTATAAATTGAATCATTGTATTTCCAAACACCTAATAAATAAAGAAGTCTAACCATTAAGAAATCTCTGGCCATTGTAACTGAAGCCTCAATCACATTCAAATGTGAACCTATTAAATAAATTTTTGATAAGATATTTTAATTAACTATTCATATAGCTTTACCATCAACATCTTCCCAGTTAACTGGAACTTCAGCAATAGGCATTTTATAGTGGTTACCAATCATTAAAATTTCTACATCAAAAGCCCATCTTTCTAAATGTTATACACCAAAAATGATTTCAGTTGTCTTTCTAGTGAATAACTTGAATCCACATTAGGTATCCTTTTATTTTTAAAATTGATGAGATAATTCTTTTAAAATTCTTTAAAAAGCTTACATTTAGCTTAACTCCACAAATGACTTATACAATAAAGTTTGAAACAAAAGCTAAAATTTTTCTGTAAAACTTTCTTTTAGCTACAGACTCCTTGTCAAGATGGGAACGGGATCCAACTGCAATACCTAATTCATTCTTTTCGATCTATAAAAGCTATCATATTTAATTAAGTTATTATTAATAGAAAATAATAAGTTTATTTATTTATTCTATAATTTTATCTACCTTCTTAAAAACTTTATCAAAACAATTAATGTCTGTTGCACCATCAGCATCCACCATTAAAGTGTATTAGCCTGAAGATAAAAGCATACCCTAATTCACAATTGTATATAAAATTATATTAAATTCTTTGGTTATTTTAATAGAAAAATTACTGTTCTAACTGCACCACCCTTTCCTAAATTTTACTAGTAATCAACTACCTTCAAATCCACATCTTTGCCTTCAAATGTAAAGAAGGATTTTGCTATCTCTGAACTGTAAGTCATTATTAAATAGAATAATTAAAAAATAGCTTAAACTTGCTTATTTATTTATTTACGTCTTGTCTTTTGAGCAATCATTAACTATAATTACTTCATATTTCTTGCCTTAGAAGCCTGAGTAGTTTTCAAAATACTATATTATTTTATACAAACTTTTATTTATGAATATAAAAAAAATTATGCTTACTTTTATATGCTCTTTAAGCATTTTTGCTATACGTGCTTCTTCATTGTAAGCAGGAATGACCATTGAAAAGAAGTAGTCATTATTTAGCTTTCTGTATTCTTCGAATGTGTATGTTTTATTTTTAGTGTGAATGCGAGAATTTCTATTTTATATTAAAAAAGCAAATTAAATAAATAGTAATTAGTTTTGCTTGCAAGCAGCATATAATCTTTATTAATCATGCTAAGTCATGTAAAGTTTATATTTGCTATCATTTCACTAAATGTATTATTTATCACTTACTTAATGCTACTGCGATTTTTCATTTGTTTTTTCCATGTAAAATATGGACTGAAGATGAACCTTAATAAGGTAAACTATTTTAAACAAACAATTATTTTGAATTAACAGACTATTCTAAATTTAAATTTATACTATTCCAACAAATAAAGCTACCCAAACTATTGATGTAAACATTTTTTTCAGCTTTTCAATTCTATTTATTACTTTTGATTATTTATTTATTTCTTTTTTTTGATTAATATTTATCAAAATATCTTTAAAGAATAATATTAGGTTTTTATTAGCAAAAAAATAACCAAAAAGAAAGAGATGACACATATTAAATAAAAAAAGTAGAAACAAAACAAAAGTCTATTTCGTGATATGAGAATTATTTGTTTTAATTAGTGAAAAATTGCTTCAATAATAATATAATAATTAATTTTATATTGCCAACACGTATTAATTAATGCTTTTGTTATTTATATATAAGGATATTTAATGATTGTATTAAAAGTGATTTTTGATCAATAATATAAAAGAAATAAGCTAATTTTTGATTGAGTTAGATAGGTAGGTAAGTAAGATATTTTACTTTAACTCTTATATGGGCATAATATCTGACATACATTGAACATTTAAATGATATCATTTATCCATTTAAAATTCTATTTAAAAATTGATAAAATTATAAATTAATTTATTTTAGAATTACATAATTTTTTAATGAGATAACTTTCAAAATTTAATTTGTTAAAATGATGAATGAACTATTTAATTTTTTATAATATAAATATTAAGTATATTTTGATATATTCTAAGCATTATTTGATTATCAAGTCATAGAATTTATTTTATTTTAAATACTAAATATTATTTGTTTTTATTTGTTATTTTAATTGAATGCTTCAAAATTTTAATAGCAAAATAGTTCTTAATTAACGTAAAAATAATTAAAAAAACTATTAGCAAAAATTACTCATCTTAGTATTTCTGAATTAATTAAGTAATGTATTTAGAGAATAAATACTACAACAATTTTTACAAGTAAAATTAAAAAAATTCAATTGAATTTATTCTAAACTTACTCTTTCTAGTTTTTCAGTTTATCTCCTCTTGGAGGATATAGAATAATAGATTTTGCTTAAACTTTAGATTCATGTACTAAATTAAAATATTTTACAAATAATAAAATATTCAATAGAATGCTAAAATATGAATATTTTGATCTCGATTTAAGATGTAATGAAATTTTAAATTTAATCAAATTTAGGATCTTTATTAGTGAAATTAATAAAACTTACATCACTTTTCTTGATCTTTCATGGCAAAATAAAATATATAATATGTTCTATATGATATACTTATTAGTATATTAAAGTTTCAACAGTTAATTAATATAACTCAAAATTTATTTAATAAGGATATCAAAGGCGAAGAAGTATCCTATTAGGAGCTTCTTTATTCCAGCTCAAAAATCTTAAAAATTTTACTATTAATCTTTGAGTAAAGAATAATTTAACTGGAAATGGTATCTTTGTTAGTGGACCACACATATATTATAATTTTTTCTTTAAATATTGCATAAAAAAACATTTACTCTTAACCAACCATCTAGGTTTTTCATTAATTTACTTAGATTCTAGTAAATTTTAGTTAAAAATAATAAGGAGCTTTTGTAATAGTAGATTTAAAAAAAGATATCTTCACTTTATCATATAGTTTTTTACGATATATAATTATGAAATTTGAAAGATTCTTGATTTATTTAAGTAGATTTCTATTTGCTTCTAAAAATTTTTGAAGATAATACTTTCATTTTTTATCCTTTAAAATTTAACTGATAAAACTATTTAAATTTATTTTTTTAAATTATAAATTTTCCAATAAAAAATTAAACCTAAAAAATTAAAATAAACTCCTTACTATTCCTGTTCATTTACAAATACCTTTAAAGTATATAATTATAAATTCTTTGCTGAAATATTTATTATTTACTGAATTTGTTAAATTAAAAAATCTATTTTATTTTAATCCCTTTTTATTTATAAATACAAAGAAACAATTTTTGATGTAAAAAAATTATGTTTTTGTAAGATTATCACAGTAAAATGAAATTAGTGAGATTTTATAAATATTTAGTTTACTTACAATTTTGTTTAATTAAAAATTAAATGAAAATATAATCAATTAAGAAAGAATAAATCAATTTATTGATTTAGAATAATTCAAAATTATTATAAAAGAAAATACAAAATATTTATTTACAAAGGAATCCTAAGAAAGTAATAAGGTAGGAATTATATATAAACTATTTTAATGAAAAATTAATATTCATTCAAATTTATCAAGACTTAAAGCTCCTAGAGCACGGTCTTAGAATGTAATCAAGCTTCCTAATTTTTTATTTTCTGTTTTAGCTGATGTGCTATTTATTTCTTCTGCATATGTCTTCTTTAAATTCTTGATTTCTTGATAATGTGATAAAAAAATTTAACCAAAAAGTAAAAAAATTAAATTGAATTTACCTTAGTATTTTTTATTAATAAATTGGTTCATATCAGATAAATATTGTTGTGTTTCTACTACATCAGGCTATTAAGTTTACTTAGCTATATTATTTAAATTTACTACTTCGTTTGATAAAGTTGAAATTGTCTTCATTAAATTTTTGCTAAGTGAGTATGCTAATTAGGCTTTTTATTCAGTTTTTTAGGAAATCAAATTATCTGTTTTCTATATTTCATTCTTAAGGGTGTTGATAATTTCTAAATAACCTGGTTGAATAATTATGATAAATTTATTTAAACTTAAATATTTTCAATTAAGTTTACTTTGTTGGAAATCAATGACATCTTTTTCTGAATTTTTTATGATCTTTTGTTCGTAGGAAGACTTGTAGGAGTAGCTAATTAATTTATTTAAATATTATTTTCAATTGATTTTAATTTAAAAGCAATTTATCTACTTTCTCCAAGCAAAGAAGCACTTGGTTTTAACTTTATCAACTAATCTCTAATCCAAAAATCTATCTAACTATTATTTTATTTATTTATTGAAAATTAATTTAAATTTTGAACACTTACTTTGTTTGATATAATTTTAAATTTTGCAAATAAAATTCCAAAGTTGATGATTTAAAATCACTGAACTAAGAAAGAATATCTTAAATAAGATTATATTTCAAAATAACGAATTTATTTGATTACTTTTATTTTTTCTTTTTTCTTGAGATGGTTGTCTTTCCACAAACTAAAGAACACTTTCACTTTTTATTACTCTTTGAATTTATCAAGTACTGCATTCATAAGAATGAGCTTGCGCTCATCTTTCACTTTTTATACTTCAAATTCTTCTGTTAAATCCTTTTACAAATTCTCTCTATCAGTCATTGCAATATCAACCATCTGCTAATTATCCTAATCATAGTAATTAAACCCTTCATCTTTTTATTCAATCTTTTTTGCGAAGTATGATTTTATTTTTTCAACATTTTCTTTTTTAATTTGCTCTAAAAATTCTCTGAATTGTGAGAGATCCCTTTCATCAAAACTATTATGTATAATTTTTATTTAATTTAATAAATTCAATAGCTAATTGTTAGTTTAAGTTTATAAAATAGCTTCTAAAGGCAGATTTAAGTATTTGATAGATATTTTCAAATTTTATTATGATTACTCTCTAGATTTTTGAAAATATAATAAAAGCTTTTTCCACGATTTTATAAAGCTTCACCAACTCTTTTTATTAAATTTTTTAAATTCTAATAATATTTACCGGTCAGTATGTATTTTTATATTTTCTTGGTAGGTTTCTTGTTGCTAATTAAATGTTTATTTCATTTCATTTATTTCAGCTGCTAATACCCTTTGGTCGAAGCGCTTAAGTTGATATTAATCATTTTATTTTTCCATTTTATCTAAGCTGGCTAAATAGTTTGTTATTTAGTTTCTTTCTCCCTTTTTAAAATGTGTTTAATAGTTTCTTAAAGAAATATTCTTTATTTTAATTAGTTTGTTTCTTTTATTTGGTTGTTGCTTTTTTTAATATTTTTTTGAAAAATAGTATCTTAGTTATCACTATTTAATAAAAAATTTATTGACAGCTAATTTCATGTATTTCCTTATTAATGACTATTATTTAAGATATTTTTATTAAATAAAATACAAAGCAGAATTTGAATATTTATTTATCAATCTCAGTTTTAAATTTGATTTATTAAATTATTTGATTTAGTATTTCATTTTACTAACTTTCAAATTATTTGTTAATAAATAAAGTAATTATCATATAGAATTACATATTGGCTCATATATTAACATTCCTATTTATTTACATTCATTTATTGATTTTTCTTTTTCTCATTCTCTTAGTTAAAAGTCATTGAAAAAAAATAATTTTAATAAAATCAAATATCAAAATAATATATTAGAGAATAAAATAAAATTTTTGTAATTTAATTAATTATTTTTTTTAAAAAAGAAAAAGTTTTTCTAATTGATTTTAAGAGGAAATTTATTTGCTATATTTAAATTTGATAAAAAATAATTATTTTTAATATGATTATTAAAATAAAATTAATTTTTTATTCAATCATAGAACAAATTTATTAATTGGTTTTAATTTTTATTGAAACCAAATTATGGTAAAAATTTCAAACAAACTATTAGCTGCATAAATGACCATAAAAAATTAACTTATTATAATAATATAATAAATTATGATATTCATCTTAGAGTTCAATATAAATAATTAAATGGTAAAAAATTTATATAAAAATAATTGAAAGTGTATTTTTATAATAATTTATTGTATTCAATTTTTTTGAATAATGTATTAATGATTTGATATTTATTTAGACTATTTTTTGAATTTAATTCAAAAGAATAATTAATTTAAGTATGTAAAAAGTGTTTTTGTATTAATAACAACATTTTATAATTTGAAATTAGTTTTACTCAAAATAATCAAATAAATGTATTTATTTATTTATGTATTAGTTTATTTCTTGTTTTCTTTTATTTGATTTGGAGCGATTATTAATTTCAAAATGATAAATTAATAATTGATATTAAATAACCATCAAAAGAACGCTTTTAAACTGCAATCAATTTAATAGTTGAAATTAGTTAAAAAATAATTAAAATAATTAACAATTATCTTTCTTTTCTTAAGCTATATCTTTTTCCATTTTCAAAATCTACTTGAAAGATAATACAAATAAATTAGCTTTAAAAAACGAAATGTCTATGAAAAAATATAAATTAGAAAGAAGAAGCCCTATTTAATAAGGTCAACCATCTTAGAATTAATCTGATGAGTATATTTTTAGCTTATAGAAGTTTTTATAAAAATTCATTAATTAGATAATTTGATAAGTATTTATAAAATTCACATTATATTATGTATTTTAGATAATTTATCAGGCAAAAACTTTAAGAAAATTAGAGAAAACAGCAATTACAAACTATCTAGCCTCAGCATTTAACTTAATATTAGGTATTTGATTATTCTAAAACCCCTCAAGAAAGATATGAAGCAAATTCATTGGGTAACAACAATCTATAAGCAGGTTCATTTTCAGCAAAATATAATTAGGTTCCTCCTAATAGCATTGATAATATTAAAAATAACTTATAAAGATATAGACCTCCTTCTAACAATTCTACTTAACAAAAGCTACATTCTAGTATCAACGAAGATATGTATCCTTCTAAATTATAGTAGCCAATTTAACAATAAAGTGAAGATAGCAACTATAGAGTTTTGAATGAACCCTTGCAGCAAGATCTAAAAAAATACAATTCAAGCTAGCAATAAAACTCTTCTTTTAATTCTAATGGAAGGAGGACGCCAGCAACAAATAGCTCCTAAGGTAAATATAATATGAATGATAGCGAAAACTATCAAGAGCCTCTTCAAAACTAAAAAAAGCTTATGAATTATCTTGACAAACAATTTAATAATAGCAATCATACAACTTAGGTTGGCTTAAAAGGTAGTGAATAAATAGGAGGATATAAGTCTAATAGTCAGCATTCTAACTATCAAAAGTACTAAAATCTTTAACTAAATAATAGTGGCAACAATGATTAATATTTTTTAGATTCAACATAATAATATTTAAACAATAATCATGATATACAAAATATTCAAAACCAAAATTAACAAAGCAGTTTTACTTCATATGGAGGTAGCAACAAAGGGATTAAGTATTTAAATAACTCGTATTAAGATATGATAGATGAAGTAGAAATGAATGCTTAAAATGTTACTTAATAATAAAAAGCTAAAACAAACTAATATTATGATTATAACACATATGCAAACCGTGATTCTTTAAGTATGAAAGCTATAGATAATCCTCTAGTTGCTATTCCTTAATCTATTAATTATTCAAAAGGATCTCCATAAGGTAGAGATATTGAAAACAAGTACGTCAGTGCATCTTCATAGCGTAGAATATCTTCTCAAAATTCATACAATCGCAATAAGGGAAGTAACTAAAAGCATTTCGAAGGATCTAGAGTCAATAAATATATACACGAAACAGAAGGTTCTCCTGGAAGACCTAAAATGCCCCCTCTTCCTCATCAAAATAAAAAGAGAGATGGATTTAATGATTATTTAAAAGAAGTAAAAGCTCCTTAGCAAATAATTTCAAATTATTCTCCTTCATCTAGTAAAGCGAATAATAATTTTCCAGAAGCAAATTCTACAATGCCTTCAAACTATTAAGTAATTTTTAAGAAATATATTTTTAATTAAAAAGAGCACAATTAATTTAAATCACATTATCGAATTTAGTTCATTCATATTCGAAATATAATTAATTAATTATTTAATAAAATACCTTAGATTTAGTAATATACAGATTATAATAATTTTTTGGAGTCAAATATTGATAACTCAAAGAAAAACGACTTATCTTTGTTAAATGCAAGTAGCCCTGAAATAAATTAAATTTAACCAGACTTAAATATAGAATTCTAAATTATTAAGTCCAGACTCTAGGAAGTAGAGAAAAAAAACGAATCTATTATGAATTAATTAATTTAAATATCCCCAAATATTATAGACCCAAATAACACTTCGTTGAGTATACCACCTTAAGGAAAGTAAGTTAACTCTACTAAGAGGTACTAATCTTCATCTCCTGAATAACGATATTAAAAAGCAAGAAAAGACTAAAATAATTAATTAAATTTGCAACCATTTTAGGAAAAGCAATCAATAATGCCACATTCATCGTAAATATTTACACTATTTTGTATTTTTAATTAATTCATTTATATTTTAAATAATGTTTAGCTAGGTAAATAAGGTGCCTTTTGGATAGAGGTCTAGTAGCTAAAATAACAGTTCTATAAAGAGAGAGTAAGTTATTCCAGAATTTTATATAAATAGTGATATGAGAGTAAAAGCAGTTGATTTACCTTCAAATAAGAAAATGAAAAATGCAGCTCTTAACAGAAGTTTGGAAGAAGATTTATATATAAGAAACTTTTCAAGCAACAAAAAAGATCTTGAAGATCTATCATTAAGATTTGATAAAGATGGACTTTAAAACTACATGATTAATGAAAACAGAATGCTAAAGCAAGAAAATGAGTATTTAAAGCTGAAAATTGAAAGGTGTGAAAAAGAGATTAAAGAGAAAAAGAGAATTGTTGAAGATAATGATGCTTACTATAAAAAGCTTTTTGAAGAAAAAGTTGAAGGTATTTAAGTGCTCAGAGAAGAGAATAAATAATTGCAACTTTAGATTCATAATTTGGAATTAAAGTCATATGATAAAAAGAAGAATCTTTAAAAGCTCTACAGAATTATCACTGAAAAAGACGATGAAAATAAAAAATTGAAATATTAACTTCAATAGAAGGAATAAATAGATAGAGAAAGTTTAAATTAAGCAATATAGAGTATAGAAGAATAGCTTAATTAGAAGATGCAATTATTTATTGAAGATTTGGCATATAAGGAAAGGATTATTGAAAATCTTTAAGTAAATTTATTTTATGATGTATTCAATTTAAAAACATTAAATGATTTTTAATTTAAAGGATTAAATTTAAGTTCTGTAGAATATTATTCAAAATGAAAAGATGAGAGGCGAACAGATAAATAATGTTTTCTAAAATTAATAGGAAACTGAATAACCTATAAGCGATAAACTCATTGAACTAAGATAAAAAAGAGAAGATCTATTATCTATTCTATAGAATAATAATAATTATGATTAATATGGAAATGAAAATGAATAGTAGCAAAACTTAAATGATATCAAAGAGCTTCTTGGTTTTATAGACTAAGAAATAGAAAATGAGATCTAATTCTTAAATAATATCAATTAATAATAAAAACAAGAGGTTGATAACCAGAATGATTAGTAAGTATTTGCTCAAGATATTCCTACTTCTTTAAAAGAATAACTTTAGAAGGAAATATAATAGCTTAAAGATCAAAGCATTTTAGAATTACAACAATATAATGAAGAAGTTATTTAGTAACTCAAAAATATTTTAAATGAGGAAGAATTAGATAACATAGATGATGGATTTGAAAGAATCTAAATTAAGCTGTAGCATGCAAGACAGGAACTAGATTAAGAACAAGCAAATAAAATAATTGAATTAGAAAAAAAACTTTTGATTAAATAAGATGAAACAGGCAGATTAGAAAGCTAAATTAAAGAATTGTAATAATTAGTTAAAAAGCAAAATAAATAAAATAGCTCTCCAAAAATATAGAATTAATAGCAGGATTCAAGAAATTATACTGTATCTGCTGCTGTGGAAACAGAAGAAGATTAAAAATTAATAAATTCTTTATAAAATTAAATTTAAAAACTAAAGTAAGAAATTTAAAAAGCAAACACAGATTTTAACATCATTAAAGATGACAATAAAAGCTTTGTTAGCTAAATTGAAATATTGAAAAAATAAAATTAATTATTAGAAACTTAAAATCAAAATGTATAAAAAAATATTTAAACTTTGGAACAAACTATCAAGACACTTAATGAACAGAATAAAAGCCTGCAAAAGGAAAAAGAAAGTATTTCAAAAAATCTTCAACAAAAAACATAAAATTTAGCTAAGTCAGAAGACTAAGTTGCACAGTTTAAAAATGAAAATAAATTATATTAAGAAAAGTGTGGAATTCTTGAAAAAAGAATCAAAGAACTTGAAGAAACAAAAAAAAAATCTAGCACACCAAGTGCTGGAACTTCTCCTAATTCAAAAGGAAAGAATTAGAATACTCAATAATAATAGCAGTAATTATAATAATATATTAAAGATTGCGAGTAGCTTAAATAGCTTTTGATTGAATATGAGTAAAAGTTTTTAGAAAAAGAAGAAGATAAAAGTAAACTTTTAGCTGAAATCGAAGATCTAAAATCAAAATTAGAAGAAGCTGTTACTATTATTAAATAATAAGAGGAGGAAAATGGTAAAATAAAATAAAATAATTAAAATTCAACAAGTTTTTTAAAAGAAAAATTAAAAGAAGAGATCGAACAAAATCTGAAGAGAGTTAAGGATCTGGAAAAAGAGAAAGAGGATATTGCAAATGAGCAATAAGATAAGATTGAGTTATATTAGAATTCTCTTTCAGAAAAGTAGCAAGAAATAGATGAATTAATAAGCAAAAACAATAATCTGAATGAGTTGATTGACTAGTATCAAAGAGAGATTAAAAAGTGTAAAGAAAAGATGGAGGAAATTAAAAAAATGTAGGAAAAAGTTAATTTGGACTAATAAAAAAATATGTAAGATTAGTTGGCTTAAAAAAATAAATTAATTGAAATGATGAAAAATGACAGCTTAGATGATAAAGAAGAGATAGAATTATTAAAATAAGAAATCGAGGAACTTAAACAATAGCTACAAGCAACCTAATCAAAGCCTTTGTCTTCTAGCAGATAAGAATCTTAATATAAAGAATTTTAACAAAAAGAAGAAGAATTTAAGAAGCTCATTAAGCAATAAAATGAAAAAATAGCTAAAATGGAGTAAGATTGCTTATAGAAGATGGAGTTTGAAGAGGAAATAGCAAGATTGTAACAAGAACTTCAAAGTGCACTTGATTCTCACAATGACAGTGGTAAAAAATAAAACCAAAGCATTGACTAGATAATAAATGATTAAGATATAGATGGTCTATAAAATAAAAGAAATTAGCAGAATTCTTTTGAAGATTTGCAAGAAAGAGTAAAAGAGCTTGAAGAAGAAAATAATGATCTAAGAGAAATTTAAAATGAGAGAGATTGTCTACAGTAGTAAATTTAAGAAATTATAGATAAAAATAAAGAAGAAACAGATTAGCTTTAGTCAACTGTAAGGCTACTTACTTAACAGATTTAAAAAAATTAAATTGATTCAGAAAAGATAATTTAGAATTTACAAAATGAAATTGGTAGTATGACACAATTTATTAAATAGTAAGAATAATTAATTTAATAGCAAAATGCTGAACATGATTAAAAAGAAATAGAGTTTAGATAAATTATCAAAGAAAAGGATAATTATATATTCACATAAAGAGATTAAATTGAATAAATCACTGATTAAATTAAAGAAAAAAATAACCAATTAATTTAAATGTAAGAAAATATAGAAGAATTAAAGTAAAACTATGAACAATAACTTTAAATAAATAATGATTAGATAAGCAATTCAAATTAAAATTTCTAGATACAAATTGAAAATTTATAAAAACTTAGAGAAGAAGAAGAAAAGTATTAAAACTCTAATTTATCTGATTTAAATAATCAAATCTAGGAATTAAATCAAGCTTTGAGTTAAAAAGAAGAAGAATTGTAAGAAATTAATATGAAATAGTCAGTAATCTAATAAAGTTATGAAAATAAGATTAAAGAACTTGAATAAAATTGTCTATAAATCTTTGAATAAAAGGAAGAGTTGTAGATAAGAATTAGTTAATTAGATGAAGAAATAGCTGATCTTAAATCTGTTGAAAAGAAAAGCTTTGAAGAATAAACAGAATCTACAAAATCCTTAGAAAATACAATTAAAGAATTAGAAAATTAAATAAATTAATTAAATGAATAAAATAAAAAATAAAATGAATAACTTGTTTAACAAAATTAAATTATAGCTTAATAAGATGAATAAATTAATGAACAAACTGAATAAATTACTTAATTAAACTTATAAAATAATTAATAAAATGAATAAATTATTGAATAAAATTAACAAATAATTTCATAAAACGATAAAATAGATCAGTAAAATGAAGAAATTAATGAACTAAATGAATAAATCAAACTAAAAAATGAATAGATAAATAAATTAGATGAATAAATTAAATAGTTAGAAGAAGTATTAAATTAATTAAATAGTTAAATTAAACAAAAAGACCTTGATTTAGAATACAAAAATTAATTGTTTGATAATTTGAAATTATAATATGAAGAACAAGGTCAATTGTTGCATAATCATTAAGAGAAACTTAAAAGTAATACAATTAAATTAGATGAATAAAATTCAATGATTGAAGAAAACTAATAATTAATTTCTTAGCTAAGAACTTAGTTAGAAAATTCATTGAAAGAAAATTCACACTCCCTCAACGAATAAGAGAACAGCATCAATCAATTGAATTGCGAACTTCTGTAAATGGGTCAAGATAAGCAATAATTATAAGGACTAATTCATTAATTAAAAGAAGAAAATAGTAATTTAAATGAGGATTTAAAATAAAAATTAAATATAATTTCTGAATCATAGTAATTAATAAAAGAAAAGTCTGATATAGCTGAAGAGTTAAAGTAAAATTTAACTAATTAGCTATAAAAATAGTAAGAATACATATAATCAATTTAATAGTTACAAGAAGAGCTTAAGGAAAGCTAAGAGTTAAATGAAAAACATATAAATAAAATTAAATAATTAGAAGAATAGTTATAATAAAATACTGAAAAAATTGATAACTTAGAAGAAAATATTTAGAAATTAATATCTGATAAAGAGTAGTTTGAGATAAATAACAAATAACTACAAGATTAAATAAACCAATAAGATTAACTAATAGAGTCATTTGAAGAACAATTTTAAAAGTAATTAGATTCTGAAAGTAAATTAAAACTTTAAGCTACCAACTTAGAAGAAAGTCTTAAAGAAGCTTAGTAAAAAGAAATCTTGTTAGAATAAAATTTAACACAATAGCTAGAATCTAAAAATAGTGAAATTGATTCTTTGGTATAAAAAATAAAATAAAATGAAGAAGAAATTGTCGTCCTAAATAATAATTTAGAATAAATTAAAGAGTCACATAATGAAATAACTTAAAAATTAGAAAATACAGAGTAATTATTGAAATAATCAGAATAAGATTTGAATAGTTCTTAAAAACTAGTTGAATAACTTGAGTAAAATTTAGAAAAAATAAATTCAGAGAATACACATGCAATTTAAGAGTACGAAGAGAAAATTAAATAATTGAACTCTTAAGTTGAATCATTAAATAATGAAAAAGATTCATTGGCAAGCTAATTTATGGACTCAGATGCTTAAAATCAAGATATTCAATTAAAATTATAAAGTTTATAAACTGAATTAGAAAGCAAAATTGAAAAAGAAAAACAATAAGCAGCATTGATTAAAGAAAAACAAAATTTAATTGATGAAAAAGAGTAAGCAATTTAATTATTATCTACAGAATATGAATAAAGAGAGGAATAAAGCTAACAAGTTAATAAATAGCTTCAGCACAAATTAGAAGCATTAGAAGAGAGATTAACATCTAAAATTGAAGAATTAAAGATATAAAATGAATAAAATTAGGAGTTATAAAATAAATTAGAGGATTTAATTTAAGAGACCCAACAAAAAATAGAAAAAATAAATGATTAACACCAGTTAGGTTTATAAGAGAAAGATAATTATTACTAAGAATTGTTAAAATAAAAAGAATAAGAGCAAATGAATCTTTTGAATGACTAGCTTAGTGAAAAGCAAAAGTAAGAGGAATTTATGAAGTGCATGCAATAATAAGAATAGAGATTCTAAGAGCAACTATAGATCACCCAGTAGAATGCTTAAGATCTCGTTTAGCAAAAAGAAATACATTATAAGGAAATAATTTCTATGAAAGATGAAGATCTGATGAAAAGAAAATAAGAAATACATGAAAAAGAAGAAATTAAATAATAATTGGAAGAAAAGATCTTTAATTTGTAAAATGAGCTGTAAAATTTAAAAGAAGAGATTCTATAAAAAAATAATGATATTCATAGGTAAGAAGATATTTAAATTTCATTAAATAAGCAAATTGATGAGTTAAAGAAAAATTTATAAGAAAGTTTATAAAAATAAGAAGAAAGTGCTTTGATTTTATTAGAAAGGGAAAATAACATTAAATAACAAGAGCAAGCTTAGGTTTCTTAAAATAAGGAAATTGATCAATTAAAGAATAAATTATAAGAAAATGAATAAAAATAGAATGAAATGGCATTAATTTTGTAAGATAAAGAGCATGTTATGAAGGAATAAGAAGAAAAATTAATTTCTTTAAACAATGAAATAAATAACTTAAATAATACTTTAAAAGAAAACTTATAAAAAGTAAGTGAAAGAGATTTAGTTTTATTAGAAAAAGAAAAAGACATCTCCGAATTATAAGAATAAATTGTTTAATTACAAGATAAAATATCATCATCAGAATTATAGATTACTTAGCTCCAGTCAAATTCTATTAATAAGGAAGAAGAGTTAAATAGTAAATTAGCTTAATAAGCATCAGATAATTAAAATTAATTAAAGTTAATAGAAGATTTGAAAAATTAAATTTAAGAGTTAGAAAAAAGTATTGATTCATTAGAGCAACTAAAAATAAATGAATTATAAGATTAAAAGAATAATTATGAGTTATCAATTAAAAATTTTGAAGAAGAAATTAAAAAAATAAAACAAGACTATGAAACTAAAATATAAGAAAACAGCTAAATTATTGAAGAATTAAATGTATAAATTAAATCATTTGAATAATAACTTGAATTATAAAAAATTTAAAACAAACAATAATTAAGTGATCATGAAGAATATGTCAAGTAACTTTAAGAGGAATTTAACAATAAGAAATTAGAATTACAAAAAGAATATGAAACAAAAGCAGGTGCTTCTTTTTCAGAAATAGAATAGTTACATAATTAAAAAATTAATAAAATGCAAGAAGAATTTGAAGAAAAGCATAAAAATATGAAAGATTCATTATAAAGCGAAATAAAAAAATTACAAGAAGATTTAGAGGCATAAATCTAAGAAAATAAAAAACTCAATTTACAAATTTAAGAATTAGATTCTGAATTATTGAATGCTAAGGAATAAAAATAGAAAATATCATAAGAAGTAGATGAAACTTTACAAAAAAATGTTGAACTTAATGATAAAATTTAGTAGTAAATTGAATAAATAAATAATTTGTTGAGTAAGTAAAATGAAGAAAGGCAGTCTCATCAAGATGAAATCAATTTACTTCAAGAAAAGTTTGAAAAATAATTGGAAGAAGTATAAAAATAAAATCAAGTAAAATTAGAATAATCACACTCTGAAGTAGAATAATCTCATCAAAGTGAAATTTAGCAACTTTTATAAAATCAACAAGAAGCAATTTTAAAGCTTAAGAATGAATTAACTGAGCAGCTAAGCAAAGTCTAATAAGAAAATGATTTGTTAGAAAAGTAGTTAAGAGCAAAAGAATCAGAAGAAGAATAATTAAATGATAAATTGAGCTAATAATATGATCAAATTCAGGAAAAAGAGTCAGATTTAGTAAGTTTAAAAGAAGAGAACAACAAATTAATATAAAAAGTATAAAACTTTGAAAAGATAAAAAATGAATTGGTTGAAGAAAATAACTAATTAAAGCAAAATATTGTTGAGCTTGAAAATAGTTCAGCTGAAATTTCTGCAAATTTAGAGAAGCTAATATAAGAAAATTAAGACAAAGAATAGCAAATCTATGACTTTAATGACAACTTGCAACAAAAGGAATCACAAATTTAAGAACTTAATTCTAAAATTTTGTAAATTGAGGAAAAATATTAAACTCAAATTTAAGAGCTAGAGAAAAACCATCAAGTAAAAATAAAAGATTTGGCAGATAAATTCACAGTTTGTGAAGATACTCTTGTTTTATAAGAAAAGTAGTTTTAAGAAAAGCTATCTAATTTACAAGAAAAATATAATTTAGAGTAGACTAATTATGAATCTTTGTAAATAGATCACCAAAATATTTAATCTCAATTAAATTTACTTTAGGAGGAGCTATAAAAGCAAATAGAGGGAAATCATATCCTAAGCTAGAAATAACAAGAAGAAAAAGATTTAGTTTCTGAAAACTCATAAAACCTTTAATAGCAAAATTTAGATTTACATAAAGAAAATGAAGAAAGTAAAGCAAAAATCTAACAAATGAAAGAAAAACTCTCACAATTAGAAGAATAAATTGAAAAAGTAAATGATGATAAATAAAAATCATAAGAAGAAAACGAGAAGATGAGAATTGAAAAAGAAACTGAGATTGAAGAAAAAGAAAAGGAAATTCAAAAATTAAAAGTATAAATTTAAGATTTGGAAGGAGTTATGGAAGAATAAACGCAATAGATACAAACTGCAAATGTTGAAGTTGAGAAATTTAAGAAAGATTTAGATGAGAGATATAATTAGATAGCTTTTTTGGAAGATATACTTAAATAATTAGAGGAAGAAAAAAATAACTTGTAAAACACTTTGAATGAGTGTGATAATGCTCTAATTTAAGAAAGAAACGAAAGAGCAACTGTTGAAGAAACAATTAATCTTTTAAACGATAAAATTACTAATTTATAAATAGAAAGAGAAGATAATTTAGAAATTATTGAAAAACTAAAAGCAGACTTGTTGCAGTCTCAACCTTAAAAACAAAACAGCTCACCAATTAAATTATCATTACCATAAACAAGCAGCTAAGCTGGTTCATCTTCTGCTTAAAAGTAATAAATAGATTAGCTTACATTTGCTAACGCTGAACTTCTTGACTAAATAAATGAACTAGAATTAGAAATAAAAGAATATCAAAGAGAGAAAGAAGAAATTTTAGATGAAAACGATAAGTTAACTAAAGAAATAGAATTACTTAAGGGTTTGCAAGGTGAACAACCAGTCAATAGAAAAGTTGAGCTTATAGAAGATAGAGAAATCATGGAGTAAGAACTTTAATAACTTAACTAAGAGTAATAAGTTTAAAAGCAAAAGCGTGCTAGTTTATAGAACGAAATGTCTGACTTAAAATCTATTCTAGAATAAAATATAGTTGTTATCCAAACTCTTGAAGAAGAAATTGTCAATTATAAGAAGAAATTGGCTGAAAAAGAAGAAAGTTTACAATTGAAGCAGGTTGCTAATGATTAAAATAGTGAGAGATTCTCAAAGATTGAAGAAGAGTTAGATATTTCCAAGCATGAAAACCAAAATTTAAAGAATCAAATTACTTAGTTGGAATAATAACTATCTGAGAAGGATTATCATTTGGAGCAATAGCACAACAGCATTTGTGAACTCTCTGCTATGATTGAGAAATTTGAAAATCAAAAGAGTGATGCTGAAGTGATCGAAAATCTAAAGCAAATGCACACAGATAAAATGAAAAAGTTAGTAAAAGAACACAACGAGGCATTAGCTTCAAAAGATAAAGAAATCAAATAACTCACATCTTTAATTAAAAATATAAATGAAGTAAACGAGGAGCAAAATAAAACAATATCTTCTTTCGAATAAAAGCACAAGTCACTAATTGCTGAAAGATTCGAATTGCAAAATACCATTTAAGAGCTCAAAGACTCTTTATAACAGAAGGAAGAGTAAATATAATTGTTTGAGAAGAAAAATGATGAAATGCAAGCAGAGACTTAAGATACGCTTAAGTAGTAAAAAGAATTAAATCAGTAATTAGAGACTCTTAAAGAAAAACTCAGCCATTTCTAAACAAATATGACTAATCCCAGCGAAAAGCTTTCGTCTGAAGAAGATGCTATTGGTTATTAATCAGCTAAAAGTAATTTAAAAAAAACTAACATATAATTAATAAATAAATGTATTTAAAATATTATTTTTAAATAGGGTATGAAGATTAAATCAGAGAGTTATAGGAAGAAATTCAGAAAAGAACTAGAGAAAAAGAATAGTTGAGAACTGAAAAAGAAATTGAGTGCATTGGACTTAAACAAGAAATGGATAGACTTCAAAAACTTTGTGATAGACTAACTGAGTAAGAAGAATCTTAAAAGTAATTGAAAGAGGTTTTAGAAGATCATAAAAATGATGCAATCTAAAAACTAAACAAAGAAAAAGAAAAAAATAAAGAAATGAAGAAATACTTGGAAGAAGCTCACTAGGAAATAGAATAGCTTAGAAAAAATAGACATGAAAAGCATGAAAAGGATGGAGATAATGATCATCATTAGAGAAAACTAAGCTCTAAAGAGGATGAAGAAGATGCTGTATACTAAAAATACAAAGAACTAGAAGAAAAACTCACCAAAATCCTAACAGAAAAGAAATAATTAGAAGATCAAAACAAGAGTTTGCAAAGTGAACTCTAAAATAAAAGTATTTACGACAACGAATCTTTTTATGAATTTTAAAATAAGCTATTAAAGTCTAAGCAAGAATTGGAAGATAAAATAGAGCTTGAATAGTAGTTAGAAATATGTTTAGAGAGACTTGTTAATGAAGGAGAGCTGGATCTAATGGACTTAAATAACAGTAGGATCTGCAATAATCTTGTCAAGATTCAATAAAACTTTAAAGAATTCTATTAGTAAAGCATTTTTAATTATAAAATAATGCAATATTTATATCATTTTTAATTTAACCTAGATTTAAAGAAAAGTTTGGCTCAAAGCACTAAGACGAACTCAAAAAGATAGCTTAAACATATCAGTCGTAGCTGATTGTAAAAGAAAAATAAATAAAAGAATTATAAAAATATAAAGAAATGTACTTAAAACCTGTGCTTAATTCAGAAGAAAATAGAGATCCATTTAATTGTACAAAAATAAAGATCTAATAAAAGGAACTTCATTCTCGTCCTGATACAGGAGTAAATAAAATAAATTTTGATTATTAAACTTGAATTAATCTAATTTTTATTTTTTAACAGAGAAAGAGCGAAATGAGCAATGGCTAAAAGGATGAGTAGCTTGAATATTAAATGCTTGAGATAGAGTCTCTTAAAAATGAAAATATTTTACTTAAAAGTGAAATAGATCAGCTAAAGCAAGAACTTGAAGATAACGAATAGATCTAAAATAACTTTATGGCAGAATAAAGAAGAAAAAATAAAGAACTATAGGAGAAAGAATAGAAGATATAGGAATTAATATCTCAACAAAATCAGCAAAAGATATAATCAAGCAATAGATTGAATATGTCTTCTTCTAACTTGAATAGCGAAGTAACAAAAATGAGGCAATAAATGGAACACAAAGATAAATTAATTTAGCAATTACAATCATAAATAAATGTTACTCAAGACTCATCAATCAAGCACTCCCTTAAAGCTCTTTTCCCTACATATATAGATTCTTTATTAAACTCAAAGTAAATTTTTTTGTTCACTATAAATTTGAATTAATTAAATTTATATTAAATAAAGGGACAAGAAGATATCTTAAGAAAATGACTCATATTTGACCCTCATTCTTAATATGTTAGAATATTCAGAAAAAGAAAAGAATGAGATCAAGTAAAAAATGGATAAAGCAAAGAATCAAAAAGGAGGTTTCCTAGGATTTTTCAAAAATTGAAAACTAATTTAACTTTAAAAGATAATTAAATTATATAAAATTTTTAATTTATTTGCAAAAAATAAAAAGCATCAAAATAAATAGTAAATATTAACTATTTTTATTTGTAAAACTTTCATTTATAAATGTATATAAATCCAAAATTATTACTAAAATTTAAAAAGCTTTTTATAACTATAAATAAATTTAAAAGCAAAAGTCAAATAATTGTGAATATATTTGTTCAAAACTTATTTGATAATAAATTAAAAAAGCATATTTAATTTAAAAAGTATGAAATTTATAAATAGCAAATTCTTTTCTGAAATATGTTGGTTTGTTATAAAACTTTAATTTAATAAAATAAATGTAACAAATTTAGTATTATTTTTTTTAATAATCAAAGTATTCAATAAAATTTTATGTTCCTAAAACAATGATCTGAAAGAGCTGCAATTAATCATTTGTTATTTTTTTGGGGTTAGCTCAAATTCTTGTTTAGGACTTATATGGGAATATATTTATTGTTAAAATTAAATTCATTTTTTATCTACATTTAACACTTTTAATTAATTTCAAACTAAATTTTAATAAAGAATTTATTGATTCTGATACTTTTACAAGAAATATATTTTTTATATATTTATGCTTTCTATTTTTTATAATCTAACAATAAATAATTAATTATGAGTTTTTAAAAATAAAAGTTTTATTAATAATTGTGAAATCTTTAGGAAAATTGTTTGGATTTATATTGTCTAATATGTAAAACTTTAATAAAATTAATTTTAATTATTATTTATTAGATAAAAATGTATCAATTTATTAACAATTTTTGATAAAAATTTGGATACAAATTTATTTTTTAATTTAAGAATTTAATAATATTTAACAACATAATATATTAAAATAATAATAAACCAATAAATTATTACATTAACTAATTTCAATACAAATAAATTTAAATAATTTTATTTTTATGTTTAAATTAAAATCAGAATGCAAATGATCTTTTTGCAGTAATTGATTTTTTTCTAGAGTTACGTTCTAATCTTTTTAAGTCTTCATCATCTTCTTCGACCCTTTCTGCATTAAGCTCTCTAAAGCCTTTGTTAAGTCTACCACCTTTTCTTTTATCTACAAAGAAAATACAGATGTTAATTATAACACAAAGTATACCAGCACAGATAAAGAATATTTAATCATAGAAATATCCATTATCTTTGCTAGATGTACCTGAAATAATTGCAGCTGTAACTAGAGGGGCAATAGCTAAGCCTAAATTTATTTTTAATTTTTAACATAAATATAAATTTTTTAGTTAAAAAGAATTTACCTCCGTTTTGAATACAGTTTGTAATACCAAAAGCTGTTCCAACAATCTTAGGTTCACAGACCAAAGGAATACAAGGCCAGAGCACAGCAGCATACAAAGAGTAGAAAATACCAAATAATATAAAGGGGATAATAAAATAGTAACTGGTATATGAAGTATCTGAAGCAGTATCAGATTATGGTACTACAAGCATTGTGAAATGAGCTACTACCATGATCAGTGATGCACAAATCAAAAGATATCCTCTTTTACCAATTCTATCAACAAGTAATCCAATAAGTGGGGTTAAAGCAGCTGACATAAAGTAAGGAATACTCATGAAGTTAGCTATTTTATTAAAAAACATAATTTATTTAAAATATTTTGAATTAAGGAAGGGGATTAATAATCATGATATTTTAAGAAGACACAGGACGGACAAAATTTTTCAAGCTTGATTTTCAAAAAAAAATGTTTATCCTTTGCTTCCTTCCCCATTAATATAAAAATAAATTGCTTATGTAATAGAAAATTTTAAAATATAATAATTAATTTTAATGAGTGAAACATTTATTGTTTGTTAATTTAAATCTTGATCAAATTATTTAATTTAGGAGTTAAGAGAATAAATAATGATTAAAAAATTACGAGCATTATCTTCGTTCATGCCAAACTAATTGATAAGGTAATTTTAAAGAACTTGCATAAAAGGGAAGAAGCAAACGTAATTCAAAACACAAGATATGCAAATAAGCCAATAATCAAATCCTAGTTTCTTAATGTCAGAAAGTTTTATCTTATCATCTTCGCTTAATTTAACTTCTTTCTTTCCCTCCTGCTTATCTGCATGTTTGTCCATAATATTTAAACCAATACCGCATCCCCAAGAGAAGGCACAAAATATTGTTCCGACAAGTAAAGGAACAAAAATTTAATTGCTACTGCTATATAGTGCAGGGAACATGAATTATCCAATAACACTACCAAGACGAGAGACAGAGATGTTTAACCCAAGAGCAAAAGAAAGTTCTTTTCCACTAAACCATTAGCTGACAATAGTACCTTTTAAGATTTTAAGATATTAGAAACATTGTTAAAGATGAAAAATAAAATAAAACTTATTAATTTAAATAATGCTGTAAAAATAAATTTACTTTAAGTAACACTAAGATTCTCACCACCTAAACCGAAAACTACTCTTCCTACAACTAATAATGCATAACTTTTTATAGAATCAATTTGACTTATCATGCACAAAGCTTAACCAATAATCAAAACAAAAGTAAATGCAAACACACCTTTACGAATTCCAATGAAGTCAATTAGATATCCTCCGATTAAAGGTAGAATAATGTTAGGGAAAGAGTAAACTGAATATAGTAAGTTGACCTAAGTATCAGAATAATTATTAGCTTTTTACAATTAACTTTACAATGTTTAAGGGAAATCATAACACATATATGAACCAATCATAATTAAGCAAGCTAGTGACAATGCTAACCACCTAACCCATGTTTATCTGATACTCATGGGCTTAGAAGAGTTAGCAGACTCAATTAAATTTTCACTATCCATTTTGTTTGTTTGTTTGTTCACTTGATCAATCAATCAATCAAATATACTTTTTAATTAATAGAATATATTTACTTAATTTTTAATTATTTGAAATTAATAAGAAAGACTTGATATTTATAGATAGTAAATCATATGTTCAATCTTAAGAATTACGATTACATAAATTTAATACAAATCTAATTAATTTTATTCATTTATTTACTTTTAAATTTGTTGTTTCTGTCTTATTTATTTTACAACACTAAATTGCCTTTTATTTACTCCTGAATAAAAGAATTTTTTCTGTATCTTGATTTTTTGCAAAAGTCCCAATAAATTGCATAATTTTAATTCAAATAGTATAGTGCTTCATTTCTTTTTGATAAATTATCAAGATTAAAAATAAAATTGATAAACTCATATTGTATGTTGGTTAAGACAGATTTGTAAGTAAACTTAACTTTTATTTGATTATATTTTCGATTGACTTAACCTACCAAAATTCAAATCTACTTGTAATTGTAATCTTAATATGTTAGATTATGTCATATAATAGGATTTAGAATCATATTTTAATATTAAGTCATCACTAAGAAATTACTGACTAACTTTAAATTTAATTTCGAAACATACAAATATTATTGATATAAATTTATTTCTTTTATTAAAATTCTATCATTTTAAGTAATTTGTCTTATTAGAGTACAAAAATATTTACTAAAAAATTTTTTACTTAAAAATAAACATTCATTTTTTTTCTGTTTGTACTACTTTTGTAAATCTTAATTTTACTCTCAAGAATTGATTGATGAACATATGATAAATTATTTAAATTAGATATTTTTTAATCGTAATAATTTTTATTTAAATAAATTAATTGATAAATGCTATTTTGCTTTATAATAATTTTTATCTTTTAAATTGAATAAAAAAATGATTAAATATTAATTTACAAATTCATTATAAAATTAAATAATGTTATTTCACAAAATTTAGGCAAAAATAAACATGTTTTTTCTCTTGATAATTATGTTATCCTTTGCTAATACTTTATTTTGTAAATATAACATTATTCAAAAAATTTAATCTATTTCCTAAACAACATTTCATTATCTCTTAACTTAATTATAAATTGAAAAGCACTATAAAATTTATTAAGTTAAAGAAAATTTAAAAAAATATAATGTAAAACTTCAATTAATTTATTAATGAGAGGTAAAAAATTATCTAATCTGAGTATTTTATTTTTGAAATGACCATATAAATTTAGCTCATAGGTATTAAAAATAATACTATTGTTATTATCGAAGCTTTAGTAATGTTTTATATTGTTATAGCTTTTTAGTGATAAGTGTGATTTATTTAAAATTTTTAGATAGTGTTCTTCATATGAGTCTTTTATTAGAAAAAGTTATTCTTTATTTTTTAATTAGATTTTCAAAAAAATTCATTGAATTTCATACAAATTTTTGATTTGATTTTCAAAGATAATTTTATTTTAAAATATTAAATTAAAATAAATTTAATTTAAATAAAATTAAAATTATAAAATTTAGATGATAAGCGTAAATATAACAGTTGATTGAAATCTAATTTGAATTAATTGTAAAAAACTTAATAAATTTTTTTATTGATTGATTGATTTAGGTTTATTTGAGATATTTACAATAATTAATAAAATATAGAATCATTTATTTATTTATTAAA
The DNA here is from genome assembly GCF_000189635.1 of Tetrahymena thermophila SB210. NCBI lineage: Eukaryota > Ciliophora > Oligohymenophorea > Hymenostomatida > Tetrahymenidae > Tetrahymena > Tetrahymena thermophila. The sequence goes on from NW_002476426.1 coordinate 588,769, forward strand.
GTACAATTATTCATTCATACAAGAATTATAAAAAGTTAAAATAGCAAAAATGTCAGAAAACGAAGAAAATAGAGATTTGGAAGATGGTGAAGAAAGAGAAGATTAAGACGAAAATGGTGAAGAAAAAGTTGAAGAAGAAGATGAAAATGTTGTTAGATTAAGAGAACTAGAATAAAAATTTGTTCAGGATATCAAAGAAAATCTATCAAATATTTCTAAAATATAAAACAATGGATCATACGCATATATTAAATTGAATTTAGCAGAAAAAGAAATTGAAAAATTGTTCAATCCTTTGCTTAATTATCGCCATTTACGTTATCTCGATTTATCGGGAAATTAAATATCTGATATCAGTTTGGTTACTTAACTACCTTTTTTGCTTAGTTTAAATTGCTCAAAAAATTAGATAACTTCACTTTAGCAATTTAACCCAGCTTTCGATGAATCTGCTCTCAAATACCTCCAATTTTTGAATGTATCTGGTAACAAGTTAACTAAGCTAGAAAAGCTCAAACTTCCTGAATTAAGAAAATTGGATGTATCAGAAAACGAAATAGCAAGTGCAGAAGAATTTGGAGGACATCCTAAACTTGAGTTTTTAAATATGAATATAAACAAATTGAAGGACTTAAAGGGTATTTAGGACTGCCCTAAATTAAGGGAATTAACTTTAGAAGAAAATGAAATTGCAGATATCAGAGACTTAAAAAATTTGCCTTCCCTTTATTCTTTGAATCTTCGTAAAAATAATATCAAGCGTCTTAGAACTCCCATACCTGCTCTTACCAAATTATATAACTTAAATATATCTGAAAACGTGATAGAGGATTTTAAAGAAATTTATAAAATCGGAAAACTTCGTAATGTTTATTCTTTCAACTACTCTGCTAATCCATGCTGTGATACAGTTGCTAATGCACGTATAGAACTCTTAGTTGTATTAGATTACTTCGAAAAATTGAATGATGAAGACGTTACTGCTGATGATCTTCAAGAACGCCTTAATACAATAAATGAAAGAGAAGAAGCAAGAAAACAAGCAGAAGAAGAAGCAAGACTAGCTGCTGAAGAATAAGCACGTTAAGAAGAGGAAGCTAGAAAAGAAGCAGAAGAATAAGCTCGTTTAGAGGAAGAAGCCAGAAAGGAAGCTGAAGAGCAAGCACGTCTTGAAGAAGAAGCTCGCTAAGAAGAATTAAGACAAGCTGAAGAAGCAGCAAAAGCTGAGTAAGAATAATAATAATAAGAAGCTAATAATGAAGAATAACCATAATGATCATATTAGTAAAACTGAAATTTATTTTATATTTTTGCAAGTATTTTATATTTTTAACTAGTCTGCCTGTATAAAATAAAAGAAATGAATTTTCTTATTCTATTTTTTTCTTAATTTTAAATTTCAAAATATTTATCTCAAAATTAGTCTCAATTTTGGTAAAATTTTGTTTAAATATTTTATTTAAATTGAAATATTTTTAAAAACATACTCTTTTATAAATTTTGTTGTTAGTTAGTAGTAGGTACATTTGTAAATTTAATTTTAATTTGTACTTTTATAATTAATTTTTTATAAATTTTCAAGAAATAAAATAATACTTAATATGAGTAAGGAAGAATATTTAAATGTTCATTTGACAATTGTCTTAAGTTAATTTATTTTTTCATTTTTCATTTTTTGTACTCTCCCTCCTTTTAGTTAACGAATTATAAGATTTTTGATTTTGCTTTATATGGCAAATGCTATAATCATAAATCTAAAAATATTAATTAATTTTAGTAATTTTTAAAAATAAATCATCTATATACATAAAAAAAGTAATAAAAAATGGGTAAATCTCAAAAAGAAGATAAAAAATCAACTGAAAAGAAGCAAAAAGATATACCATAAATAGAAAAGAATATCGCTAGTATGTTTCTTAATTTTTTATAATAGGATTATGCAAAATAGATTAACGCAAACATAATTAATAGACATATATTTATAATTTATTATATAGAATAGAAGGGTTAAAATGGAGAGAAAAAATCTTAAAATGGTAAAAAAAAAGAGAAAGCTCAAAAAAAAAGCGTATAATTTAATTTAGAGGATAATTAGGAGTTTGAAATAGAGTCTCGTGCTAAAAAATAAAAGTAGCAAAATAGTTAATCAGACGAAAATAATGATTAAATTAAAACAAATGCCATAAATTCTACTCAAAATGAAAGAGGTTGGAATCAAAAAATTGATGAAAAGTAAACAGGAAAATTTACAGATGATGAAATTCAACTATTAAAAGAATCTATGTGCAAATACGCTTTTGAAAAAGGCTTGGGAGAAAGCGGACTTTTAAAGTTAGTCTCAGAAAAAGCTACAAAAGAAACTTTGGGAGCCTGGACTTAAATTGCTGAAGTTTTACCTTACAGAAGTGTATAAAGTTGTCATAATTTTTGTAGAAGACGCTTCAACCCTAATAATTATGGAGGAAAGTGGACACCTCAAGAGACTAGCGAGTTATTAGCTCTTGTAAAAGAGCATGGAAGAAAGTGGAAGCTTATCGGTCAATAACTAGGAAGAACAGAAACTAACGTGAGAGATAAATACAAGTCATTAGGTAGAAATTTTCAAAAATAAATTGATTTGGTATCAAATTAAAATCAAATTGACTATTTATTGTTCGCGAATAAATCGATAAATCTAAATAAATTTTATAGAAAAATATTTCTAATTTAAAAAAACTTATAAATTTATCAATTCAATAAGTAGATAAATTTGTTTATTTTCATAGCAAAACATATAGAATTTTAATGTTGATCAGCATAAAAATAAATAGCAAGATATGAATTAGATGATATTATATAATTTTACTTTCTATAATTTTTGAATATTTGTTTTTAAATTTATAGGTGAGGATAATGCAGAATAAAGAAAAATAGAGTATTGGAATTTAGATGAATTAATTTAACTTATTCAGTTAATATCTGAACACACTGGAATAAAGTTGCTTAAAAATAAGAAATAAATGAAGTTGGAGATTAAATCAAATGGTTAAAAAATTAGTGAATAGTCAGAAGAATTTAACTAGAATCGCTAGAGGGTAAGAGATATCTAGCATGTTGATCCTAGCGTTAAATTTATTCTAAATTTTATAAGTTTTAAGAATTTGAAGGAATTAGAAAATCAATCTATTCCTTGGACAAAAATATCAAATGAAATGAAATAGAGATCTAAAGATGACTGTAAAAACAAATGGACTCAAAGCCTTATAAAAATTTTTTATGAATATTCTGGAAATTTTGAATAAGATGACGAAGAAGATTTGGTTTAACAAATTTATGACCAAGAAATCGATAGTGAATCAGAGATTGATTTTTCAAAAATTTAAAATGGTAAAACTCCTCTTGAAAACAAAATGAAATGGAATATTTTGAAGAAGAGAGTTACCTCACGCCAAAACGTGACTGTTCCTAATGTTCTCAAAGAATTAATGAGTTAATTTTCTTCATCAAAAAGTTAATCTGTTTCTGAAAACATTATAAATAATTCAAGTACAGAGCTAATAAACTATTTTAAAGTTAATTATGAGAATTGAACTTTTACTTTATATAAAATCTATTCTTTTAGTTATTTATTTATTAAAAATTCAAATTGTTCATAATATGTTTAATTTTTGTTAGTTTTATGTACTATAGCTTTATTTTTATAAGTTAAAACTCTATTTTAATTAAATGATGTATAACTTAAAAATCTAAATTTATTCAAAACAAAAGAGTTTTCATTAATAAGCATTAAAAAATAAACTATTTCTACCAAAAAGTTCAAATAGAACAAATAAATTGTTATATTTCTTTTTGGCTTATTAATAATTTATGTTTTTTAAAAATTAACTTTATTTTTGTTGAGCTTATATGAAAAACATAATTCCCGAAAATACTCTTAAGAGAATTACAAATTAAATTTAAGCATATTATTTAGAGTTCTTAAAAATTAAAAAATTTATGTAAAATAAATTAAAATTGGATAATTTAGAGGAATTATTAATTTAAATACTTTTTTATACTAACTAACTTATGTCTTTAAATTAATTAAAAAATTATCATAATTAAAAAAGTTTATTTATTTTAATAAATAAATATTAAATTTATTTTATGAAGGCTATTTCATAATTATTAATTGTAAGTAAAAAAAATTTTTGAAAAATATGTTTACAAAAAGTAATTTTAATTATTAAAGAGTTGATTTGAAGCTCAAAATTGTTTTTGCAATTTGAAAAAAATTATTAATTTTAGTTTTAGATTTTAATAAAAAATGAATTTTGCTTGAAAGCCAGAGATAATTTAAAATTGAATCCATGTATGCATAGTTGTGTATAGAATATAAACTGGATAACATAGAAATTAATAAATTAATGTTTTATTTTCATTTCTTGAAAAGCTTAAGATTTTCCTTTTTACCTTTTTAAGGGAAATCTTTCTTTTTGTTATTAAAGTTTTTAAGTTTATCGAATTTTTGAATTTTCTTCTATTTTTTTTCTTTTTATTCAACAATCTCTTCGTACCTTAATTTATTTTAAAAGTATTATTTATTATTTATGCTAATTAATGAATTATTTAATTTACTATTTATTGTATTTTTAATTGCCATCTTAAGTCTATTTAAAACGGAAACCCTTCTTCTAAGAACCAACTTCATAATCCTTCATAAATAAATAAATAAAATAATTAAGAATGATAAAATATGTATGAATGCTTAATAAATTTATTACAATTGTGAGTTTTCTACCCTTGAATTCAGTACCATTTAACTTAAGAGCAGCATTTACTGAACTGTTCATCTTAAATTCAATAAAAGCAAATCTAATTTTTAAGGAAGAATTATTAACTAACTATTTAGAACTTTAAGCCTTTAGCTTATTTTGTTTGATCAGTAGTAATCAGATAATTTTAATAAATTAATTTACCCTTTAAAGTGCTTTTGAGAGTAGTGATAAACGAATCTAACATTAACTACTTTTCCGCATTTTTCAAAGAACTCACCAACTTCATCTTCGGTACAATCGAATGCAAGGTTTTTAACGAATATTGTTGTGCAGTCTTCAGGGGCCTTAACATCATCTTTTAATTTTACAAAAAGTGGCTTAATTTAACTTACTAACTCTCACTTAAGAATTTAATTCAAGAATAAAAAGCTTGATTTTTTAAATTCATCTTATTAAATAAATTTATTACTCTTGTACTCTACTTTTTTTTCACCCTTAGCAAGTGAAATATCTAAGTATCTACCATTCATGACTTGCTTATTTAATTTGATTGCCTTTTTATGAATATTTTAAAGCTCTTTAATATATTAGACTATGAAGATTCAAAGAAATTAAATACCTCTTAAGCTTCTTCTGGAGTTGAAAAAACAAGATGGCAATATCCTATAATCTTTCCTGTATCTTAGTATCTAGGAAGCTTGATATTTCTATAAAAAATAAAATAAAGATTAAAAGATAAAAATTTCATTTGCAGGTAATTTGTAATTATTAAAGAATTAGAAAGAATTATTTACTCAATAGTTCCACAATTTTAGAAATATTCTTTGATAGCATCAGTATCAGCTGAATAAGGTAATCCTGAAACGAATACTGAGCGTTTTAATGAAGGGTCGTTGTTTTCTTAAACTTCAACGGTTGTGTTGCTTTGTTCTACTTTTTTTCCCATTTCTTTTTTCTACTACTGTTTTATATTTATTGCTAATGCTAATTAAAGGTATTTATTTGATAATTAATAATAAAATAAGTAAAAAAATATTCTTGGTTATTTTGGTTTTTGATTAATTTTGGATACTTTGTTTACTAATTGTTTTGCTTCATTCATAAATAGCTTTATATTCTACACTCTTTTCTTAACTCTTAACTCTCTCAGAAACATACTAAGTAGAAATAGAATTTCTCAAAAGGTCACAAATAAATAAATGGTAAACTTAATTTTTTATTTTTAAACATTTTTTTCATTAAATTAATTTTATTAAAAATAATAATTTTAATATATTTTTATTAATTTATTTTTTTAAATAATAAATTTTATCTTAAATTATTAACTTATATATCTAATTTAATTTGTGATTGTTTTCAATTTTAAATTTCAAAATATATATCTTTATTAAAAAAGCATAAAACTTACTTTAAATAAGATTTATAATAACTAAAAATGAGTTCTATCAGAACAATCCAAGACCAATAGTAAGTAAACTAAGAGTCCTAAATTGCTAAAGATGCATAAAAAAATGAAACTTTAAGAGATTTACTGGCTACTTTAGGAGATTCAGAAGATTAATCAGACGAAAACAAAGTCAATTAGTAGAAAGATGATAATAATCAATTTGAAATCAGAGAATAAATTAGTCAGTAAAATTAAAAAAATTGTATTGACACTGATTAATAGAAGGAGTTGAAGTCTCCAATAAATGTTAAAGCAAATATTTAGTAGAATTAACTTGAAGGTGAAGAGTAAATAAATTCAAATTAAATTTAAAATGATTGTGATTTGCAAGATTAAAATCAACTAAGTATTGAAAAAGTAAATATTTAATAATAAAATGAAGATGAAAATAATGAAACAGACTCAAAAAAATTATTTAATTAAAATGATGAAGAGAGTTATTAAAAAATTAATTTATAAAATCAGCAGAATTTAACAAATTAATAGGTTCATTTACAATAATAAGATTTTTTAACAGAAGAACCATAATTAGCAGTTTCAGTTTAGCAAGAATAAAATTTAGATAAAAAACCTTTGACATTAAATGAAACAATTGCAAATATTTAATAAGACGAATAAAAAAATCAAGAAAAATTATCTGAAAATGAAAAAGATTTTGCATTTTAGACATCAAATGAAAATAATTTTAAAGATGAATAGATAATAATAAATAGCTAATAAAATGAAATAGATGGATAAAATTTACAGTAAGAAAAAACATCAAATTAAATTGAATAAGATTAATCTAACAGTTAAGAAAATTAATAAATACTCCAAACATAATATGAAAAAATATTATTTTAATAGAATGCTGAAGATTATCAATCTTCATAAAACCCTGATTAAGCCTTTAATAGTGAAGATGATTAATCCCACAGTTATTAAATATAATTAGATTAATTAAGCGAGATACAAATATTAGAATAAGCAGAGAACTCAAAGTATTAAAAACAAGAGACTTAAGATTATGTTTTGTAATAAAAATATCCTAAATATCATAAGCTTTAAGGATCATAAAGTGTAGAGGATTTGAATTTATTAAAGGGTGATTAGATAAATGCTTAAGTAAAGAAAAGTAAAAAGAAAAAATAAAGTAATGCTTCTAAAAAAATTATTTAAAGAAGTGAATTAAGCAATTTTTTAAAAAAGCATCATTTAGTAAGCAGTAATAGCCTCTCTGAATAAGAAAGTTAAAATAATAAGTTGTAAAAATAAATTTAGCAAAAGAATATTGAAAAGTAATCTATGTGTGAGGTTAAAACACAAAAACCTAATTTATTTCCTTTGTAAAAAAGAAATGATAAAAAATAAATTTATAGATTTTGTAGAGATCCTTACAACTAGAGGTTTAATCAAAAGATTTTACCTAAGAGAAAATTCTTTTCTATACTTAATTTAGACTTATTTAAGTATAATATAGAACTGATTTGTTCATTTTTGAGTGATAAAGACATATTGAAGCTAAGATTAGTTTCAAGGGCATTTTAACCTTACCTTTTAAGGTATTTTGAGTTAGAGAAATAATAAGCAACTCAGAAGGTTATTAGCCATAAAAAAGATGAGATTTTACAAATAAAAAATAGAATTAACAAGAGTAACTATTATTATTCAAAAATAAAAAAATTGACAGAATAGATCAACGAAAATATCTCTCATTTATATATTTATCTCTATTTTGATAAGCTAGATATTAAGACTTTAAGTGTCAATGAAGGAAAACTGTTAAAGCTATTTTATGAAGCATTAATGACAAAACCAAGCATAATTAATAGCTTATAAATTCTTAATTACTGTGCAAAGAAAGAAGAAATTAGCATTCTGTTTGGCAACCTTAGTCTTTCCTATGACTTTATGGATAAAAAACTTTAGTAGCAATTTTACAGAGAGCTGCAATTGATTGCTGATTTCTTAAAGATAAACAACAGTGCAATCATTCCTTCCATTCTTGAAAATTAAATATTTACTTTTTCTCAAGAAATGGTAAAGAAAATAGAAAATAATATTTATATTGATAAGACATACTCTTCAAATATTCTTAAAGGAATTTATTACTGGTTTGAGTTATAGCTGTTCTATAACTAATTCTTAGAAAAAGAGCCAGCATTTTTGGAATTATATAAAAGTTAAGAATAAATTAACTACCTTAGACACACTTATGAGATAAATAATTATTTACTTAGAAAAATAATTTGATATAATAAATGTAAAAATATACAAAAAATCAGTCATGAAGGTTGTCAACAACAGTATTCTGACATATGCTTGTATAATTGTTCATCAGTTGATTATTTATTTATTGATTGAAACAAATCAATAACACACATATATATATTAATTTTTAAAAGATACTATTTAATATGATAGGACTATTTACTTTTTAATTATGGTTACAAACACCTTTCTTTCTTTTTATGGTTCTGCTTTATTAATTTATTAATTTTATTTGTATTTATTTTTTTTCTTTAATTAAATTTTTCAAAGTGTCTGAAATATTTTTGTATAACGAATAAGAATAGGAAGAAAATATATTAAAATAATATGCTTTTTTATAAATTAATTTCACTAAAATCTTTTTATTTTATTATCTACTTTTACTCATCTATTTTTGTGAATTTCATTACTCCCTTCAATTTTTTTCATAAAGATTACTTTTACTTAACTTTTAAATCTTTTATAAGTATTGTTTATGTTTAAAGTTTTCTCTTACTTATACTATAATCTTTTGAATTGGTTATTGACTTATTGGATAAAAAAATTAGTTTTAGAGAAAGATACTTCTAAAAAGTTGATAAATAACACTTTAAAAAGCTAAATAGGACTCTTTACAAAAAAATTATATTTCTAATAAGTTAAAAATAAACCAAAAATTAAAAGCAACATAATTATTTCATAATGACTACTTACTATTGTCCTGGAAATAATCCTTTTACATGTATTTTCCAGACCATATTAGGACTGCTTCCATTTGCATCTCTTTTTTACTTTTATTGGATAATCAACAAATATATTAAAGCAGAAGGATACAGCCTTTAAATGCCACCTTATTAATTAACACATGTTTTAAAATTGGTAGGCTCTTGTATATTTGGAGCTTTAAGTTTAGCCAGACTTATACTTGAAATAGCCATGGGAAACAACAATTCGTCTATCCTGTTATATATTATTTATAGTCTCTATCTCATTATTAGTGTAGTTATAACCTACTTAATCAGATAGGAATACAATTTCTTGGGATATTCAACTCCATTTTTAAGAACATTTTTGCTATTTTTCGAATCTTGCTATGCACTTATGCTTATTCTTAGCGAAATATTTCCAAATTATGAAAACGATACTACTTTTACTGCTAAAGAGGTCATTTAAGTTTTAATTCTTTCAAATAATTTGATACTTTTAATTATTTGCTTTGCTTATAAAAGCGATACAAAAAGCAATTAGCACGAAGAAATTGCAGATTTTGGCTTTAAGCTCAGAAAGAAATATTCTTCAAGCCTTATTAAAAAAGTTACTGAAACGAATAATTAAGTGAAGGATGATAATGACTTAGAGAAATAGTTACTTCGTTAAAGCATAATAAGCGATTTTTTAAGTTAAACTAGTGGTCCAAGCTAATTAAAAACAATTCAAAGCAATGAATTTAGCTATTTTGATGGCAATATAAGTAAGCTATATAAAGTGAATTTAGAAGTTGTAGGTATTTAATCTATCAAAGTTACTTTTGAAGAACAAGTTAAGGATGAAAAATCCAAAAAACAAAATTACATATTCAAAATTTAGGTTAAAACTAAAACTGAAGAAAACCATGAAACTTTACGTAATTTAACAGAATTCATCAATTATATAAATGACGTTAAATCATTTTTGTCCTCTCTTCAGTATATATTAAATGAAGTAAAAAATTTTGATCAGAAGACAAAAGATAAAAATAAAATCAATTAGCTTGCTTTAAATCTAGAAAAAATACTAAAATATATTGTAGAAAATAATTACATGAATTCCTATTTTTATTAATTAACTAAGTCAAATTCTGAATTAATTTAATATGGCAAAGAAAATTCTCTTTTTTCTCATGACCACTAGCATGATGCATAGGACAAGCGTTAATCTAGTGAAATAAAAGTAATTTTTTAAATTTAAAACAAATTTGTATATTGAGATTTTCTAAAATACCAAAAGGAGTCAGAATCAGAAAACAAAAAGGAAAAGAAAAACAAAAAGAATAAAAAGCCAAAATAAAAGGAAAATAATCCATCAAAAGTAGATGTAAAAAACAAATTTAGTTATTTATCCATTAATTTTTTTAAAAACATAAAATTAGGAAATTCAAATAGATTCTAAAAATTAAGAATAATTGAATTTAGAATAAATAAAGGAATAATAGAAGGAGGAAAGCAGTTTAGAAGCTCAAAAGTTGCAATAATAAATAGAAAATGAATAATAATTTAACAATGAAAAGGATGATGTTAATCCATAGAATCAAAATAAATATTAAAATGATGAGGATATTGAGGAATCTAAAGAAAATAACGAATTATAATTGAACCAGAAAGACTTAGAATAATATTAAAACCCAGAATTGAATTAATTTGAAAGAAGTTAATCATTTAATTAAACCAAGCAAATAGAAGAATCTGATTTTTAATTGATTACCTAAAGATAAAGTAACTAAGATACATTCTAAAGAAGTCAATCTATAATGCCAACAAATTTAGTAAGAAACTCACATTAATAGAATTAAATCACTCAAAAATCTAAAGAAATCTCACATTAAAGTGAGTTCTTTTAGGTTTAATTTATAGAGAGCAAATAGGTTGATAATTTCACTGTAAATTTTTTTGAATTTTCATTTATTTTTATAAGATTAAGTTTTTTTGTTAATAATTCAGGCTTATGTTTACAAAATCAAAGAAAGATAATCTAGATGGGAAAGTGTCATATAAAAGAGATACTCTTAATTTGAAAAGCTACACAATTTAGTAAGATAAATTTATTAATTTAAGTAAGAAAATTAAATCCTTTTTTAAGTTAAAACCAATAGCAAAAGCAAAGAAGATCATTTTACCAAACTTACCATACAAAAATGAAGAAAGTGGTTTATTTACTTCCAACAAAAACTAGAATTTAATTGAATTCAGATCAAAGGAACTCAAGAATTATTTATAAAAATTGCTTCTAGAAAAAGGTTTTAAAAAAGAATAAATTCTCTTGGAATTCATAAATTTTGAAAAAATAGATGAAGAGAATCAAAATAAGAAATGAATAATTAATTAATAAAATAACTAAGAAAATAATAATAAATATTAATTAACATTTTATATAACGTATTAAATTATATATTAACATGTAATATAGATCAAAATTTAATAAATTTAATCTTTTAAATTCGAAATAAAATCAATTTATATTTTATTTTTTTTTTAAATTTTATGAAATAAGATTTGTTTTTTTTACTCATTAAAAAATTCAACTGACTCAAAGATTATTTTTGGTAAAATTTTGTTTAATTAAAAAATAACAAATTAGATTTTAGATAAAGTAACAAATTTAATAGCATTTATAAAATAAAAATCAAAGTAGAATGAGAAGCTGGATCTATGATGTAGAGCTTGATTTATTAAAAAATAAAAGAGGAACTGACAAATCTAATGAAAAATTTTGGTATGTTGCTTTTTTATCTATTATGACTATCACGATTGTATATATAAGCTTATATTCCTCAAATAAGTCGTCTAGTTCAATTACAAAAAGAAATTAAATATTTTTTGGTATTATCTTTTCTATAGCTGGACTTCTAATATTATTTTCAATTGCTGTTTCTATTTATTATCTTAAAAAATTACAAACTATTTAAATTGAAGTCGCAAGTTACCAGAGAAATCCTTTTAAGCGAAATAGCGGAGTGAGAAATTCACATCATTAAGGAACATTTTTTAGTAAAACTAATAGATCTTAGATTCATCACTCTAATAAACTTATAAATAAGGCTGACTCAAATCAATCTATAGAAGAAATCAAAAACAATAACAATACTAATATTAACAATCTTAATAATGCAAACTTGAATATCTAGAAAAGTTCATCATTGGTTGGTTCTCCAAAAGCTAACAAAGATGGCAAAAAGAGCAATCTGAGTAGTTAAAATAGTCTTAACAATTAATAGCAATAACACCAACAATAATAGTAATAATAATAATAATAAAATCAATAGTAAATTACAAGAGATGCTTATAAAAAAAGAAGTTCTCTTATTTAAAAAAATAAAGGTCACTTTATAGAAACTAACAAAGGAAAAGATTAAAATAAGTAAGCTAATAGCTAAAAAGGATAATAGATTATGAATGAAGCTGCTAGTAATATTGTCCACTTAACAGAGGAAAGCAATGTTCATATTTAGTCATAGACTTCTTTAAAGAAGCAATTTTAATTGAAATATGTTTTTTCAACATAAATGATTTGCATTTTTGGTTGGCTTGCAGCTGCTTGCCATATTTCATGTATATACTGCTTTTTCTCTAAATCACCTTTCTGGAGTACTTCTTAAATATGGAACGGCATTTGCTTATTTACTCTTTTCCCAACTCATATGCTATCAACTATCATATTTTTAAACGCTAATTTGAATTTATTAATAGATAGATCATTCTTTATTAAATGTATTTAAAACAATTACTTTTTTTAAATATTTAAGAATTCAATCAGCTAAATTGGATATATATCAATGACACTTTTGTTAATATCACTAATATGGGGCAGTATAATATAGATTGTTAAAAATTAAGTTGATATAGCTGCAATTCTGCTATTAGCCTTAATAGGATCAGGATTTATTTTATATTTCATAATTAAAAAAATCAGTGAATTTTACAACAATACTAATAAAGGTTATCGTAATATCGTAGGCAATATTAATCATTGATAAATTCTATAGTATTATTTTTAATTATTTTATTGTGGTTTTATAAAATATATTACATTTACTTAGTTATCTATTAAATAAGAAACTTAATTACACCTAAAAATTTTATTTACCTCTTTAAAGAAGACATACTTTTTATAGTAACTAATAAGTATATTTTAAGCTTCAACATAATAATGAATGTGGAAAAAATATTTTTTGAAATTCTATTCTCTATTTAATAAAGTATTTTAAGGTTTAACATGTTTTTTCTCCATTAAAAATTCATATTTCTCTTAAAAATATAAATAGCTTGAAAATAAACAATTTTAGCGAATAGAAATAAAGATATTCATTTTGAAATTAAACACTATAAAGAATATTGAAGGGATATTATTTATTCATTCAAAATTTAAATATATTTATATTATTAACAAAGATATATATATACACATCTACACACATTTTATTAGTAATTTCTTTTGCATTTTTATAAATATTCGCCCAGAAAATATGGAAAAACAAGATTAAAAACAAGAATTTAAACTTAAATCTAAGTATTTAAATGCGAAGAAAGAAGAAATAAAAATTTAAGAATAAGAGTATAGGATAGCCAGCAATTTTTATAATACATAATCAAAAGATTTAACTAAAACTATCTTCAAAAATTCTATAAAATTTTTAATACTTTCTGGAGGAGCCATATTTTTGAGATCAAACATTCTACAAAGATTTGTAAATATTTAAATAGTTGATGGCTAGTATTTAAACTTCATTTTTTTTCAATTTTGTAAAAAGGTTTATAAATAGAAAAGTGAGAAATGGGCATATTATATTTATCAGTATGAAAGGGGATAATTAGGATAAAAGCTGATATAACCAAAATTACACTACAATCATTATATATTTCCCTTTTTAGCTTACTATGTTATGGATGTAGGAGTTGCTACATTTCACGAATCTTTAATACCAAAACAAAGCTAGCTATAAAGTGATTTATCTTTGTCTGTTATGAAGTCTCTCAATCTGACATTTTGCTGTGCTCTCTTTGGTAATTGATTAAGTTTTTTTAATAATTTTATCAGATTTAACCTAAGTAGATATTATTAATGTATTTTTTTTAAGTTTCTAGAAATCCTAAATTTCTATGTGCTTCATTAATTCTTGGAAACACATTATTCCTCACAAATATGCTAGTCAAAGATTTTGTAAGTGATTATTTTTGAAAATATAAATTAAACAGATGAATTAGATTTCATAATACAAATAAAATGTTTAAATTAATTTTAATTTTTAAATAATTAATTATTTTGTGTTTATATATATTCCTGTATTTATAGTAAATTTAATTATTTAATTTATTCATTTATTACCTTAATTAAATAATTTGATATGCCTAATTTCTTATTTGTTTAATCACCAAAAATTAATTTATAAATTAATTAGTCTGTGACAAATAAAAATTTTACCCATACCTTATCAAATAATCAAAAATTAGCTAATGATTAAACTCTTACACCTACCTAATCACTTTCAATAAATTTTTTATCAAAAATCATTTATTATAACATGAAAATTTAATAAAAGAAAATAAATTTTTTTTGTATTTTAGAATTAATTTTATCTTTCAAAAAGTAAAATTTGATAAAGAAACTCTTCCTATTTTTAGTCATTAAATATTTTATTTCCATAGTTTTGAAATTTAAAATTGACAAGAGGCAAATTTATTAAATTATTTTGTTGAATGTGTAAAATTTTATCAATCGTCACAATTAATTACTAAATCATCATTTAAATTGTATGTGTTAGTTGAAATTTTCTAATATCTCCAAAAATAAATATTTAGAAATTAAGTTGCTTGTGAAATTAAAGATAGATTCTGACCCTGTAATCAATAAATAAAAATTCTCAATACAGCTTTTACAATTTTATAAATAAATTAGAGTAAATCAAATATCTAATAGTAAACATAAATAAATACAAAGAAAGTAATCAAAAATATGAAACTAGCTTGGCAAGTTTTATTTTGCGTGTTATTGATTAGTTAAGCTTCATAAGGATTTGAATTTTTAGACTACACAGAAGAACATAATTTTAATTGCTACTCAAACACAACAGATGAAGAGCGCGCATAATATTATGACCAAGTGATATTGCATGAAATAGATAGATATTTATTTATTGCATTCTGTCCATTAACTATAATGGCCACTAGTTTTATTATCTATACCTTTATCAAATACCCAGGAACTAGAAATTCTCCAGGTGATCTTTTGTTGGGAACGTCTGTTTGTGAGCTACTACTAAATTTTCATTGGCTAATGGCTAGTATCTATAGTTTATCACACGATGGTGATAATCCTGATCCAAATGGATTATTTTGCAGATTAAATTCAATTTTTAGCATCCCATCGGGAATACTTGACTTTGCCTACAATTTTATCCTTAATATCTATATTTCACTTACTTTAAAGAATTCTTTGAAAGGGTATTCCCCTAAAACAAGGTACTGGCATATTCTTATGGTTTTCTCAGCAGCTGTCATTATTATAATATTTGAAACAGTACCTAATTATGCAGGTATTAGTGTGTTTGGAACATGCTCATACACTTCAAATAAATTAGTTTTTGTAACAGGACCTTTAATAGGTATTTTTTATGCTTTATTAGGATATTATATGTTTAGATAGTTTCACAAAACCATTCCAGATACAAGACAAAAGTTTGCTAATAAGAGATAAGAGTTCTTGATATACTACGCATATGTTAAAGTTACAAGTTGTATTTACTTATTGTTAGGAATTACAAATCTAATGATTGGACTTAATTGTTTCTTTTTACACAATCCAGGTTTAAATATATTTCTCACTATCACTAATTTTTTAAAGTTACTTTCTCCTGTAATTTTATCGTTATTGAGATATAGAGATCCTATCTTAAAGTAAAGAGTACTCTTAGAGTTAAAAAAGTGCAAAAGAAGATTCAATAAGAAGCAACATTGCAGTTCTATAAAGAAGCAATTAGTTGAACCTATTAACAATGATGCAAGCTCTGATTAATAAAATAATTAAGTCATTTAAATTACTAATCAAGCAGAAGTTAAAAATGACCAATCCAAATCTTTTATACAAGGTATTATTGTTATTATTAAATCTATATTTTTTGGTACAATAATGATCAATATTTTAAAATAGAGGATTAATTCAAAGATATGAGACAGTTCTTAAGATAACTGCACCTTACATCAATGGTCAGTGGAATTTTACAAGAATTCTCTGAAGACAGAGACAAAGGTAAATAAATAAATTTTGTTTATATTTTTTTTAATTTTGTTTTTAATTATCTTAAAATATATAGAAAGTATTAATCAATTAAGTAAAGATGACTTTGTTGAAAAAGATGCTGATATAATTATTGATAATGATTAGAATAACTAAGATTTAGATGAATAATATGAAAAACTTTCAATAAAAATGACTGTATATGCTAAAAAAGTTTTCTAGCTCCTAAGATAAAAATATTCTAATGGATTAAATTTTGTAGACTCCTTACAGCTAGAAGCAAACAATCCTTTGATTTAAAAAGCTTCAGGAGAGGGAAAAGGAGGAGCAAGTGGTGAATTCTTTTTCTTTACTCATGACAATAACCTTCTATTGAAAACTATTAATTAAAATGAGTTAGAAGTCCTTTTAGAAAAGTTAGACAAATTTGTAACTCATTACGAATAGAAAGATGATTCTTTAATAACCAAAATTTATGGAATATTTACATTCTAATAATAAGCTTCTTATGATAGACCTAATCACATTATTGTAATGAGAAATCTACTAGGTAATAAATTAATAACTGTTTGGTTTTACCATAATTTTTATTTTAACAAAAAATAGCAATAGACAATAAATACATCCATAGAAAATATGATCTAAAAGGAAGTACATACAATAGATATGAATCTAATAAAAGAAAAGATAAAAATTTAAATGAAATAGTACTTAAAGACATGGATTTTCTAGAGTTTGAACAGTATATTAAGGCTACACACCAAAAAAAATTAGAAATTAGTTAAACTTTAGAAATAGATAGTAATTACTTAGCAGGTTAAGGTTTTATGGACTACAGTCTTTTAATACTTAAAGTTGACTGGAATTAATACTTTTTAGATCTTGAAGAAGTATAATAAAATAATCAAAATAATTAAAACAACCCACAAAATTTTAATGTAAATAACCAACTTAATCTTTAACAAAATTAAATACCAAATCTCTACGAAAAAGTCATCGAAAAGTTTGGATCAAGTTAATTCATATTTTAATCAGAAGAAAATCCCTCCTTCTTTTATCATGTTGGAATCATAGACTACCTGCAGTAGTGGACTATTAAAAAAGGTTTAGAAAGATTTTTCAAAAACTGCATAAATGGCAAAGACGTTAATACCTCATCATAACCCCCAGGTTTTTACTCTGACAGATTTAAGAGATTTGTAAGAAAAATATTTGCAAATAATAGTTGATTTATAATTAAATAAATATTTATCTGATAAAAAAATATTAATTAATTAATTAAATTACAGTTTATTTATTTAAGTCAAAATATCAAAATATGTAAAAAATGCTCATAAAATTATTTATTTTCTAATAATTTTCAAGTTTCATCAAAAATTCTTCATTCATTTTAAACTAAAATTTAAAATTACATAAATATTTTCTCAAAGAATTCATTATTTAAATTTAGCATAAATTATTTCATAGAATTCAAATTTAATAAAAAAATTTACTTTGTTTAATTTTATTCAACAAAAAAATATTTTGCTTGTCTTTAAAACTTTTTTAATAAGCTTATAAAATAGCAAAAGATTGTTAATTCATTCATTAATGAATAATTAATTTAATTGTGATTCAATTTAAAAATGAATGAATAATCGAATGAGATATATAATTTTTAATTTAAAATGATCAAAAACTTGAAATACGAGATTTAACATGCATATAAAGTCATTTATACTGCCTTTGATGGAAGATTAGTTTAAGTATTTATATTAATAATCACAAACAACTTAATACGATGTAGTTATTAATCTGTATAGGTATTAGATGGAATAAATTTTAATGTTTATCTTGACAAGATAGTAGTTTAAATTTCTAGTTTGAATAACTAGCTCAATGGTTGTGGTTACCTTCTCTGGCTCTGAGGTTATTAGCAGTATTAATGACGTAGTCAGAAGTATCAATATTGTAACCCTTAACAATAGCTTCAAATAATTCAGGGTGGTGAACAGTACCTTCCTTCATGAAGTTAATAACAATATCTTGAGAAGTGGTACCCATTTCTTATAAGTTATCAAGTTGGACACCTAATTCGTATTTTAATTGACCTTCATCTTCTAAGAATTCAGCATTATCTTAGTTATCGAAGTTCTTTTGATCTTAAGTCAAGGGATGGAATTAGTAAGTTTCAACCCAAGAAGTGAATCTATCACCAGCCAAAGATTGGGTTTCAATCTTAGCAACCTATTTATTAAATAAATTTACAATTAGTTTGTTTGTTTTCCCTAATTCTAAAGTATTTAAATAATTAATTCGTTCAACATTAACTTAACAAAACTGTCATATTTTATATTTTTCAAGTAAAATAAAAATTCTATCCTTTATTTTTTAACTTGCTTATATAATAACTAATATCCTTCCTTCATTTTTTTATTAATTTATTTAATAATTTATTTATTAAGATAAAAGTATGTTAAATAGATAGTATCTTTTCTCTTTTTAATTGATTTTTTATTATTTCTTTTAGGCAATTAATATAATGAATTTCAAATTATCAGCAAAACCAATTTCGGATTAATAAAATTTATATATGATCTGATGCTCTCTATTTCATTTGATGACTAAAATATCCTTTGCTTATGAAAAAGCTTTCAATTCTCGCTTAATTTAGGTACGCTAATTTTCGAATATATTGACTATTTTAAAATCTATCTTTCAATTTTAATACATTTTATTGAAATCTATTTATCCTGATTATGCAGTAATAAACTTTAAAACAAAAGGATTCCTAGGATATTGTTATTTTACGTAATTCGTACTTATAAAAAGTAATTGTTGTTGCTTAATTTTATTGACAGCTTTTGGTATGAATTAATTTTCAGAATTTATATATATCTTATACCTTGCCACCTCTAAGGAGGTACATTTTTTAGATCTTATATTGAAGAGATCTCCAGTACCACATTCTGGGAATCCAAGCGATGTTGGGGTAGATGAGCAAACTATTGACTGCATTCTTGCTAAGTTCCAAAGGCTATTTTCATAATAAAAAGTGTGTTTTTTATATTTGTTTATTTTTCATTGCTATAAATGCTAAAATTGAAAAAATAAGTAGATGATCGTATCTTTCATATCTCTATTAATATCTGTTTTTTATATATTCTGCTATTCATAAAAAGATGCAATAAAGCTAAGATATTAAAGCAATAAGAAAAATTCAATCAAATATGATAAATTTCAATCAAAGAAAGCTGCTTTGCAATGTTTTAAACATCTTACATTGTAGATCCAAGCCCAAATGAAGAGGGGAATAGCAGCTTCGTATAAGACATAAGGATACTTGAAGTAAACTACGGAGTTCTTAATAGGATCAGCAGAGTAAACTAAAACTTCACCTTCACGATTGAACTCAATAGTATAAGTGGGCTTGTAAATTCTGGAGGTCTTTTGAATGACAGCAACTTCATCATTATACTTTTAAGCATCATACTTTAAATTTTCTTCTAACATATTTTGAACATGGTTCAAGTTAGCCTTTGGAACGGCGACTAAGCTATTTTTAAAGGAATTTAAAGCAAAAACTTTGTTGAATTTAGTTAAACCTCTAAACATTTTCTTCCTTTTCTTAACCTTATTAATTATTTATTATTTTATTAATTTTTTTGGATTTTTAACTTCTTTGTTTTGCTTTATATTTTATTAATAATCTCTTCTTTTTACTCTTTATTGTTTGGCAATACTATTTAATTTTTAATTTCCTTTTCTTCTTCTTATTCTTTGAACTTCTTATTCTTGTTTCTTGCATGAAACTAATTTTTCCTTCTCTATCTTTAAGTATCTCATTTAATCAATACTATATTTTTTTCATTTACCTATAGCATGCAATTAACTATTCATTCATTCATTTATTTATTTATTCATTTCTTCATAAATGTATTAAATATCCAAAACAATTAATTTATTAAACTAATTTAAATAAAGATTCCTTCGATCAAAATTTTATTTCATAATTTATTTTTAATTTAATTTTATTGTTTGAATTGGAAACTTTAAAATGATTTTCTTATACATTTTGAAATATTTATTAAATTCAATTTTATTAGACAAATTCAAAATTCATACTGACTAATTATTCTATTTTATTAATTTTTTTGAATTTGAGTAAGTAAGCAAAGCATATTCTTTTTTGTTTTAGCTTATTTAAAAAAAATAAATTTGATGATTAATAAATAAAATGAATAATAAAAATTTAAATAAATATATAGCAATTTATATTTGGTTTTTAATTAACATTTTATAATATGCATAATTCTATCTAGTATTTATATTTTGTTTCTAAACATTGCAAATGCATTTAAAATAAGTTACTTTTTTATTAGATTAATATAATATCAAATTTTATTAAATTAGTTCTGATAATCAATCAATCAGCACATAGCAAAAATATCCAGTAGAAAAAGAAAAGAAAGAACAAAGCAAATATTATTTAAAATAGAAAATTAGCATTATGGATACTATTTATGTTAGAGTAAAAAGAGAGAATATGACTATATTTTTCGTTTGTAGGACTACTGATTCTATTGAAAGTTTGCGTAAAAGATTAGTTACGTTTTATAAAGTTTAAAATACAGATATGAGACTATTTTTAGGAGATAGAGTAACAAATTATAGAATTTCACTTTTAAAATACTAATATTATTTATTATTTTCATTTATTTAAATTGAAAATTAAATTTAAAATATTTATAAACTAGCTACTTGATCCTACTTCAAACATTTATGATCAAGATGTCAAAAATAATAGTTTATTGATATTGAAATTAAGAGCAAAAAACTGTAAAATTTTATTAGTTGATAATTTTAGATTACACAGCGCTTATATAAATGGGATTAAATAAATTTTTTTATTTAGAATTAGAATGGGAAGAATGATAAAAAAAGAGATTTATTTATAGTAAGTAGGAGGACAACTCATATAAAAGAAAGAAATTGCAAAAACAAGTATATCAGTTTAGTATAAATTATTTATTTAAAAAGATTTGATTTTGCAACAGCAATTAAAATAGATATTAAGATAATAATAATAGTAAATAAAATAAGATTTAAGTATTTTTTATATAAAGCATATATATGTAAATAAATATATTAATGATATCATTTTATATAATTCAAAATTTTAAATAATCCTTACACTAGCTTTATTATCGTTTCTTGTAGAGTAGGTAAATAGTTATCGAATATAAAACTTAGATAAGCAAGCATACAGAGTCCAGGAATAATTGAAAAATTTAGCATTTAAAAAAATAGAATTTTATCTTATTATCATCAATCTCTCATAATATATTTTAAATTTTCTTTTTGAAAAATGGATTTAAAACTAAAAATATTTAATTTACTTAAATATATTCTTATATTATCATTCAAATTAAAAATATTCTGCAATAATTGCTTATAATAAAATAACTTAAATAGTCAAATAAAAATATTTACAATCAAATGATAGTTTAAATCATAATTTCTCAAATGTAAAGCTATTTTTTAGATTATCTTATTTGCTGATATATGTTAAAAAAACTATCAATTAAATGGTAAACAGTAAATCCTCATTAATTAATTAAGGTTAGATTATATCAA
Source organism: Tetrahymena thermophila SB210 (assembly GCF_000189635.1). Taxonomy (NCBI): domain Eukaryota; phylum Ciliophora; class Oligohymenophorea; order Hymenostomatida; family Tetrahymenidae; genus Tetrahymena; species Tetrahymena thermophila. Next base: position 610,783 of record NW_002476426.1, read on the forward strand.
TACTCAAAAATCAAAATATTTTATTTTATTTAACTCATATATTTAAAAATAAAAAATAGTTTAATTTACATCCCTTCCCAAGTTTAATTAGAATCAATAAAATTTTATTAAAATTTAAATTTAACATTGTAAGGGGAGTAGGTGTTAATTTATTAATGAGTATTAACTGTTACAGAACGAATGAAATTTGTTTAAAATTGGTTGCCTTAAAATATTATTAAAAAATATAAATTGCATTTGCAAATTATAATAATAATTACAATTTAAATGAGCAAAAATATGCATATTTATGTGCGTATAAATAAACATTTCAATTATATAATAAAGACTTTACTGAATAATATGAAGATTTATACAATTTTTTATTAAAAGCTTAATATTAATTTTATAATTAAATATTTTATTTTTATATAGTTTAATGCAAAGTATTCAACACTTTATTTATTTAGATTGTTTGGATATTCTAAATTTGTGCTTAATGTTTAAATCTTCATTTTCTTTTAGATTTAACATAATTACTCTTCCTTTTAAATTAAAAATTAATTTAGAAAATCTAGAATATTTTTTTAATTATTTGACAGAGACTCTATCCAACTCATTTATTTTCCTAAGCCATTAACTAACTCTCTATTTACTTTTCTATTTATTCCCTTTCATATTCTACCTTCTTCATGTAATCTGCTTTTTAATTATCTAGATGCTCATCTAAAATTCTCAAAGCTGTAACTTTTTAGATCTTATTTTGCGAATAATAATAGTAAATATTTCTATCTCTTATACATATAATGTGTCATTTAAAATTTTAAAATCTAAATGAAAAAAAATAAAGTTACCTAGGTATAGGCTATATATGCATTTAAGGCTAATCCTAAATAAAGACCTCTATGAATCTAAATTTTAATATTACATTATATTTATAAGTGCGTAGAGAATTCAATTTACTATTCTATATTTGTCAATAAATAAATTTGCTCTCTATTTTTTATATAAAACAATTTTAAAAATAAATTATGCATAAATCTAAAGATATTTTCTATTCTGTTATCTTAAAATGTTAATAATAACTAATAAATACCTATGTAAAGTTTTCTAAATGTAAAACTTTTTGTAACTTTTGTAAGACTCCCATTAACTTTTTATGGCTATTAAATAATTAAGATCTTTAAATTTTAGAAATTTATAGGTTTCTATGTATCTATTTTTAAGTGATATTAATAATCTTATTGGATATATCTGATTGATTAGCAATCTATTAAAATTAAGCTTAAATTAAATTATTACTAAATACAAACAATTTTTATACTAAGAAGATATTAAATAAATTCTTAAATATTTAATCTATTTGAATAATTTAAACTCAAATTAATTATTTTTCTAGCTGTTTTTTAGATATGGTTTACATATTTATATAAATTTGATATTAAAAATAAAGATGCATTTTAACAATTTATATTGAATTTATAAAAAGTATATAAATTAGTGGTTCTGTATTGGAGCAGCATTAATTTTAAATTAAAACTATAATTCTTTTAATTTTTTTGATATGGCTCATTCCTCTTTTTTTGATAAAATTACACAAGAAAATAGATATGAAGTATCTTAGCATACTTACCCTAAATTCGTAAATACCTTTATTTTTTATTTAATTGAAATTTATTTCTATTTTATTATCTATTAATATTAATATCTTGAAAGAAATTAAATCAGCATTTATTTCTTTGAGTCAAAAGAATTAAAATGCATAGAGGGCGCTAGTCCAATTTTTTTAAGTAAATGCAAATTATTAAAAAATAAAATTTAATATAATAGAAAAATTTTAGTTATTTAGTTAGTTAGTTAGTTCTGTTTTAACATAGTATATCAATAGATATATGTATAAAATAATATTTAAAAAAATTAAGAATATATTATAGAAAGAGGAAACAAAATGAAGGATAAAAGAAATGAAGAATATAAAATATATAAATAAACGAATATAATTGGTTATAAAATAAATAAAATTTGTAAGATATATTTATTTAGTATATTTTAATAGTTATAAGATTAATGATAGTAGCTGTACTAAATATTTAGACTGTTTTTCCTTTTAAAAAAAAGATTTTGAATAGAATTAATCACTCTTTCATTACACTTTTAAGCCACAAATCAATAAATTTTGCAAATTTTTTTAAGTTACTGTTTATAATTTGATAAAAATTATCTTAAAATTAATTCATTAAAATAGCAAAAAAAAAGATTGCTTTTTTCAATTAAAATTAGTTAAATTTGAATGATTATAAATTTTATCCATAATCATTTTGTTTATTTTACTTTAATTTTTTTTTTTTCAATTTTATTACTATTTATGAGAAATTTAGCTTTTAATTTTATCAATTAAAAAAGAGAAGAAGATAATTGTTAAATTGAATTAAATAGAAGTTTATTTTGTTCTAGGCATCTTTTTATCTATTAAATTCCAGCTAAACTCTTACTCAATTCTAATTAATCTTCTAAAAATGTATGATTTGTTGTTAATTTAATGCATTTATTAAAAAATAATTTTGTCTTCTTTTCAAAAGCTCATTTCACTTTTTATGTATTTTCGAAGTGCTCTTAGAATTTGTAACTATGAGTATTAGCACAATGCAGATTTTTTTACTCGTTTGCATTAGTTGAATGATCGCGAGCACTCTCTTTTTCGCTTATTATATTTTCGTCTCCTTCGAGATACTTAACTGTTTGCTCTATTTTTTTATCTGAAGTTATCCTGTATAGTTGCTCTTTGTTTCCAGAGCTATTTCGTTGATTTTAAAACCCATTCGTTGCTTTTGAAGATTTTTTTGTTCCATTAAAACTCCAAATTTAATTTTTTTCGTTTATAGCAGAGTCTTCATTATTTTAAGTGTCAAAAACATTACGATAATCTGAATTCTCTATAGGACCAACTTCAGTTTACAAAGGAGGCTATATTTGACGCACATCATCTTCAGTGTTCAAATAATTTATATTGTTTTGGTATATATTCGAGCTCTCAGTAACTAACAGCTTCCTTGTATTCGGATGACCTTAAAGTTCAGGATTAAAAATAGAGGAAGGAGCATCTAAACCATAACCTACATTGGCATACTTTTTTTTTTAAACATCTTCCTACTCTTAAGATGTGCGCTTTTATAAAGAAATTTAAGTATTATCCGTAGTTGACTTATCTTAACCTGTATATAAGTTCTACTGATTAGTAACTCCTCCTGTTTACTACCTACTTTGATCATTTAACATTTTTGTTTCATATTATCCAACATTTTTTAAGTAATCAAGGTTATTTTATTAACTTATCTCATGAGTAACGCTTAAATGTTCTGCAGTTGCTTAAGTATACTTTTCAAATTTCCAAACTATTTTACCTCCTTTGCTAAAGTCAAATTTTTAATTAGTATTTACAATCTAATCCCAATCCATAGGTTTATTTTATATATATAGAACCCATAATTTACCTGAATAAGGCTACTTAACATTTTCTATTTCAACATTAAGAAGTCGATAAAGATAGTAGTGATAACGATCATCTTTTTTGCAGTAAAGTGAGTTAAAGCAGATGTCTATTTTAGAGTTTTTCTCATCTGCAAAGAAGATCGTATTCATTATATTCATAAGATAATCTTCCTTCTTGTTATTTACACCATGATATTTCAATTCTACTACATGCTAATTTTGAGGATCTACAATTTAAACTATTAAACAATTTGAGCTATCCTTATCACCTTTACTTGAAGAACTGCTGTTGCTTGGGGAGCATCCCATTTTTATAACTTTTTATTTTTATTTTGTATTTCAATTTTACTGATTCTTATTTTCAGCTATCCTCTCTATTAATACTTTTATTTTTCTTATGTATTTTTTTTCAATTGTATATTTAATTTTAATTATTTTTTAATATTTACAAATTAAACAGATGTCCACAATGTGATTTTTTTAAAAAGATAGTAATATAATCTATATCAAAATAACTTTAAAGACTATTCACGCACATATCAATTAATTCCACAATGTATTAATCTAAATTGGTTATCAATATCATTTAACTTATGTATTGCTAAAACTGATAACAAAAAATGTCATCTTATTTACATTAATGAATTTTAGTGTCAAATAAATTCACCAAAATTTTTATTGTAAAGCTTTACAAAATTAAGTAAAATTCTATTTCCTTTTATTTTTTAATGAAACATTAGCTAGATTTGTAATTCATTCAATCATATAAATTCTACTTTTATACCTAAAATTGATAAATTTAATTTTTTAGGTATTTATTACACTAAAGATATTATAATTTTAATAAATATATCAAAACTATTCTATGATTTAAAAAAATTTATTTTTATCATAATCAAAATATTTAATTACTTTAAAACTAATTATTTTTGCAAATATCTTATATAAATTTCTAGGTTTTTTTTAAAGAATTTTCATCTTAGGTTTTGTATTCGCTGGTTAGTATTATAAAGTGAATAAAATTTAGTAATTAAATTATATACATATATATAACAAAAGATTTACATTTTAAAAAATAACATATTAATATACTATTTATTATTATTAGTTTGATTGATATTAATAGGAAATTGTTATTATTATTTTATAATTTATTAATTAATATTATAATTAATTTTACTCTTAAAATAGTTTTTATATTTTCTTTATTTATTTTAATTTGGTTTATGGAAAAATTCTTAAAATTTAATGTTATAAGTCAGTCAATTTTATCAAGGACAATATTTAAATGTGGATCATTAATACCATTAAGTAAATTTTTCATTGTCTGTTCTCTTAGCTTTTATAAGGCTATTCTAACATCTCTGTATTTTTTGCTTTATGTAACATCTAAATTAATTAATTAAAAATTTATTAAAACATCAAAGCGATCAAATATTACCAATTAACAAAGGAATTAAATCGTATAATGCTCTATCTTCAGGATCTCCATACCAGCTTTAAATTAGTATCCCATTCATTGGTTATCTACAAAAATTTTCAGGGAGATTATCAATAATCAAAGTTTTAGATAAATCTCTACCTAATTTAGAAATATCCTTTAAAAAAATATATTTGTTTGTGTTTTATTTGCATTTAAATATATGAAAAAACAAATATTTACCTTGGCAAAACATCTTCCGTTTCTATCAGTATGTTATCTGTATAGTCTATGTGATATAACAAAAGTAGTATCTAATACATCTAAAATAAAATCTGCATAGTCTTTTAATGCAGCTGTAAAAATTACTATTTCGTAATACTCAGAAAGCTTTTAAAGGAAAATTTCTGCATGAGGACGAATCAAAAATTATCCACCTTCTTCTGGTATCTTTGTATTAAAAATAATTAAGATATACGTAAACAAGCTTAATAAATCAATTTTTAGATTAATTTTAATAATATATAATAATATTTAACATTTTTATCATTCTTTCTTTACTTAAAAATTAAAAATAAATGCTTACCTCTTAATAGTGAACAAGTGTTTCATCTAAGTCAAGTACTAGTGTATACTTATTTGGATTATCTATAGGAGGTAAATAAGGAGCTGGAATAGTACCAACAAGTCTATCTTCAGAGTTTTCTTCTTCATCGTCGTCATCATCTTATTAATCTTCATCAAGTTATGTGTAATAATCTTTTTGCTGTTACTTTATTGAAGCTTCCTATTGATTAGAATTTTATTTTGCGGCTATATATTCGTTTTAGCTATTTTATGATTATTCAACTTGTGGCTTTTTCTTTTGATTTGAGTCCTCAGATACCTTCTATTTTTCAGAAGTGCTATTTATGCTTGTATTCTTTGATTTTTCTGTAGAAGCGTTTTATTTAGAAGATATATCAGAAAAAGAATCTTCGATTGAACTCTTACTTTCTTTAGCAGCTTTCTCTCCTAGGTCTGAAATCTAATTTAAAAATCATTAAATTAATAATTTTTATGTTAAAAACTTTTAATTTACAATTTTTTAAAAACAGTCCATAAGGATAGACATTGTTCCTGAGACAGTCTAAATAGAAATATTATTTAGTATGTTTGCTATAGAAATGTAAGGTTCTTTATCATAGTTTTAGACAATATTTTTTAAATAAGGAAGTATTATATCACAGTAGTTACTTATAACTTGGAATTTATCTTATTTGTTTAAGCAGTTTTAAAATCTTTTCACCTTTGTCCTAGTTTCAAATACTTTTTTAATTTACTATTCAAGTTCTTTTGTGCTACCCGTAAAATTATATTTGCTAAATACTGTGTCAAGGAAAACAAAAAAGTTTAAATGGACATATTAAAGAGTGTTCTTAATATGGTTAGTGCAATCATCATCCTCATCAAAATCTTCATTACAATCATTCAATGATTCCTAGTTACTACTGGCTTTATTTAAAGATTCATGCAAACTTAGCATCACACATATTCTCTCTAAAATAAACATTCTAATTAAAATCTAAGATTGCTTAGTATCTGATCCTATTCTCTTTTTTATTCAAAATATTAAAATTAATCATTTCTTATCTAAAAAATCAAAAATGTTAAAATGAATGTTGCTTTTTAAATATTTTTTTAAATGTTGAAAAGTAAATTTATTGAAGAATTACTTCTAAATTATCGATGTTTTACTCTGCTATGGAATTTAAATAATTTTTACAATATTTAGTGGTCTACTTTTTGCTTTTGAAAGCATCCTTTTGGAGGTCAAATAAATTTTATTCTATCTAAAGCAGTTCTGTTAAATTTATTTTAGCTAAAGTACTCTTAGAAAGCTCTTCACTGAAGCAAGTTGTTGTATTAGCAGAGTCTACAGATTCTTGATCATTATTGAGGGCAAGTGAGCTTTTTTCATTTATACTAAGCTATTAATTTTTCTTAACAAGCTATTGATTAAGTAGTTAATTTCTTTCATCTACAACATTTTATGACTTTTATTTTAGCAAAATTTCATCTTAGTTTTATTTAGGTTGCTTTGATAGTTCACTTTAACTTTATGGAGGAAACATTTATTATTGCTTATTTATTTAAATAATTTATTAATTTTATTAAGTAACTTGTGGATTTAGCTTAGATTTATTATGTGCCTACTATTACAACTGTTGATTATCAGTCATCAATTAAGCTTACTGCAATTGCATTTCGTAGGAAGTTTGGAGTTATCCGAATGAAGGAAAATTGTTTTATGAGGCTTGCTGAGATTGTTTAATTTATGTTAAATACAGAGAATTATTTAATAAATTTGTAGATTCTTTGGGAATACACTATTATGTAGTATTTTTTTACTCTTCTGTCTATTCTTGCTAAATCTATTCTATCAATTAAGAATTAAATTAAAAATAAGTAGAATCTAGAAAATCTTGAGATGGTTTATTTCTTTATTTTTTTTGCTAGCCAGTTTAGCCCTATTTCTTATCGTTTTTTAATTTTATTTATTCTTGAATAGCTTTCAAAAGCTCATTTTAATTTTAAGGATTGATTTTTTTTAGATGTTAATTCTCATTATTGTTATTCAGTTATTAATTTCCAAAAAAAGGAGAATTTTATGAAGAGCCCTGCTGTTATATTTGTTAATTTTAAATATTTTTCTATGATTGTTATTGCTATTGTAGTTATTGCTATTACTAATTTGTTTGCTTTTAGTTTAATATAGAATTAGAAGATTTATTTAAATCTGTCGATTTTTATTAAGAAGATGCTGAAGATGTAGATGATTAGCTAACACCTCCTGAAATATTACCATTATTATTTAAAGGAGTATTGGCTTGCTTTGTTTTTTATAAGTTATTTTATTTTTATTATAAAGTAAGTAATTGCTAATTACTATTCTTTGCTTCTTAGCTAGTACCTCTAAGCGATTACGTAAATTGTTATGTTTACTGAGTTTATTTAGAATTTTAAATTTGAGATTAAGGTCCTTGTTATTGATTTTAATTTTAGCTAAAAGTATTAGTAGAATGATTTGGAGATTTTGATGGTTCTCTCTATCCTTAATTTTAATAGTTATTGTTGTTGCAATTATTATTTACATTTACTGTGGATGCTAAATTTTTTCCTAAATGGTTTGAAATAGAAGAAATATTCTCTTTAGCACTGTTTTGTTGTATATTATTATTTAAAGACTGTTATGAAAAATAGTTGTTTGTCCTCAAAGGTGACTTATTCTAGGATTATTGCTGCTAATTTAAATATTACTACTACTCTTGCATTTATATTATATTTTATAGAGACTGGTGTCTTTCAAAAATTTCTAAATTCTAATTTATAGGAGTAGGTGTGAGTCTTCTTTTTTGTAAATCATTTAATAAATCATTTTGTTGAGCAGCTTGTTTAAGGTTGCTAGAAGAAGCAATATTAGTTTAATTGAATGAACTATTATTGACATTTGAAAAAGATGAGTTGTTATTATTAGACAGAGGTTATTTAGATGAAGAAGTGCCAACTATTTACAGATATGAGTTATCATTCAAAGATTTTTGAGATGTTAAGTTATTATTATTTATAGAACTACTAAGAGGAGATTTATTTCTTTATTATTACTAATTACTAGTTTAGGTTTTGTTTAATGTTTAGTTTTAGCTTGTATATTTAGGAGTTATAGAACGGTTGTTTTTATATGCCTGTTCTATAGCATCATCTTACAACCTTAGCTTTGAATTTGACCCATTTCTATTTAAAGTAGCTTAATTTTATTGTGCCTATTAGGTCTTAGATTTATTAAGCAAATTTTGTGTCGATTTATTAATATTTTTAGAGTCCAAGTCAATCATTTGCAAGTTCTTAGATGAATTACTTGATTTTAATAATTTTTATGAATATGAATCATTAATATTATTGTTAGAGTTGAAATTTTATATTTCAATTGAGGCCATATTTTTATAAGCAGTACCTTGATTAAATGAGCTATTAATTTGAGTTTAATTGTTTTGACTTGGACTACTTTATCTGGCTGTTGGATTTTAATATGAAACTTAATTTTAAAGTCTATTTGATAATTAATTTGAGCTTGTAATCAGATTATTATATAAATTATTTTATGTTAAGTTACTATTTGATTGATTAATAAATTTATTTTTATCATTACTACTCTCTCTACTTCTTAAATGGCTAATTTCATTTCTGTTTGAATAGTTCACCTGATTGGATTGATTAGAATTTATGGGTGAAATCTAATTAACATTCTAATTTATAACATTTAAAAGAATTTATAGATTATGATTAAATAACATTGTAAATAATTGAAATAAATTCATTTTTTATTAAATTTTGTATTTGCATCATTTGCTTTTTTAGTTAATAAATTTTGAAAACTAATGTCTTTCAAAATTTATGAACCCAGAAAGTTATTTCTTATTAATTAAATTTAAATTTTCATATGAAAAAATATATAATTTAATTTTATTTTTTTACTTAGTCTGTTTTATTTAGATTTGACTTTGAGTAGCTGCTTTGTAATTAATACTAAGAAGTCTTTTCTACATTCTGAGTATTTCCCATTAAATCTTTAAGCATTTATTAAACTTTGTTTGTACTTGGAGCAGGACTTTTCTACTAACTGCTATAGTTATTACTACTAGAGACTACTTTTCCAAAACTGGAATTCAAATTATCAAAAGAGGAGTCTATTTTATTTCTGCCAAGACTACTTTTCCTTTCCATTAAATCAATATTGATCTAATTATTATAATTATTACTTTCACGGCGAGAATCTATTTAAATATTAATAATTTTTTAAGATAACTTTAAATTTGCGCAAAGTAACTAAATAATTTAACTTAAATATCAATTTTTAAATGGTATTAAAATAAGCAATACTATTTTCAATTTTATTTAAAATTACAACCATAAATTTTACAAAAATTTACCTTGCGCCGTAATAGCTCTCTAAGAAGGTGAATTTTAATTTTAAATTACACTAGTATTGTTGAAGTTATTTCTCAAAGGAGAAGAATAAGTGTTTTAATGATGTAGAGGTTATTGTTGCTGATAGGACTATTGCAACTACTATGATGTTACTGGGCGGTTCTTTTAATATGCCTCAATCATTTTATTTATATTTGAAGTTTATTATTAGCTTGAATTTCCCTAATTCTTTAAAGCTTGATAGTTTTATCCTCCATTGATATATGCATTTTAATAACTATTGTTATTTTAAGGTGACTAAGTATTATTACTGCTACTATTCAATCCAGTGCGGTTCATGGTTTCTTAAATATACTAATTATCGCAATAATTTAAATTCTATTGCTACTTCTTCATTAAATTCTTTAAGTTATCTCTGCTACTTGCATTTCCTAAATTTGATGAGGAACCTAATCCACTCCCATTATTATTTTTAAAAGTATACTACTATTGAGACATAGTTTTAAATTTAAAAAATAATAAAAATGATGTTGTTAATTCAAATCTACTGATCACAATATGAGATTTTTATTAAATGCTAATTGCCTTTTTTATATATACTTGAAGGCGTCTTTCCTAAAGCTTTAAGTGCTTGGGCTTTATTGGCTTTTTAAGTTGGTAAAAGAATTGTCGCCTGTTTAAAATCTAAGATGAAAGTATTTTAAATGTTTTAATACCCTATCAATATTTATCTCAATAGAATTAATATGAATTATTCAGCTGTTATTTATATAAATTAGGGTTTTTTTTTTGTAAATTTTTAATTATTATTATCTATGCAAATTTATTTAAATTACTTTTTGACTTTTTTTTATTTTCAATTAACTACTTTGGTAACTTAGTTTAATTCATGAATTCTATGTGTGTGTTATTTGAAGTTCTTTATTTTAAAAGATTATTTACTTCCACATTTTCATTAAACCAACAATTTATTTGATTTGTGCAATTTTTTTTTTTGCTTCAAAAAACCAAATCGCAATCATAAAAATTTGTTTGTTTAAAAGAATGCACAAAATTAGTAAAGTCCTTTAATATAGATACAAATACATACAAATATATAATTTTAAATTCAGTTTTCATAGATTTTGAACTTTTCCATAAATTCCTATTTTACTTCGTTAATTTCTTAGTTTTGTTTGAGTATCTGTCTGATTTTCATAAATAATCATAAAGATATATTCAAATTTGTATACACTATTATAGATAGAAAATAAATAAAAATTTATTTTTAAAATTCAACGTTAGCATAGTATATCTTGTTAAGTTATCAATTCAGTGATTTGGAGTTTACAACTTAGTAATATTTTCATGTAACTTTTATAAAAGTAATTATTACAGATAAAATCAGACAAACAGAAAATTGTAAAATACCTGTTTTTAGCTTTAATTATTTAAATATTTATTTCTGATAAAATATATTTATAATTAAGATTATATCTTTAAATCTAAAAGAATCTTAAGATATTTGCTTCCATTAATAAGAAAGAAATAAGAGTAACTCTAAAGTAAAATTTGAAGATAGTTTTTTACATCAAAATACATTTTCACGGACAAACAAATTTTGAATAAAGCTCTCTAAAAAATTAACAAAATTATTTGAATGCTTTTAAAGAGGTCCCAAGGTTTATTTAAATCTTATCGCTTTCTCTGCTTTAGGAATCAAAATATGTTTTGCATTAATACACATGTATACAACAGATAAAACTATGCAAATTTATTGATAGAGTAAATAAAAGAACCCCTTATTTAAAGATAGTAAGAACTCTTAAAAGTTGAAGAAACAATACAAAATCTAAATGAATTTGAACAACTGTAATAATATGTTAAAGATTACCAAAGTATGGTGATCAAGCAAAAAGAAAACATAGATGATTTGATGGAGTACTATGTAATTGTTTTTCTATAAAAGTTGACAGATATGGAGAGAGAAATAAGCTGCTCTAGTGTATTTCAGCAGGAAAGAAGCGAAATAATAAATGTACTTAATGACATTATATTAAAATACCTTAACAATTTTAGTAAAGAGTCTCTGCTCGTTATATTAAATTTTATCACTGAATCTCCTATTGATGATAAAAGAAAGTTCTTTCGTATATTTGAATTTGCTATAGCCAGAACTTAATTTGTAATGAAAATGAAAGAAGAGCAACTCTCTTTGCTTTTGTAAAAAATAGAAAAACTATATAAAAAAGGATATCTTTAATAAGATATATTCATAGAATTAATTGAAAAAATAGAGTTTTCTATCGTAGAGCAGTAGCTGAAAGATTTTGAACCTGCTGATTTAGCTTCTGTTGCCTACATCTACTCTACACATTACCAAGGGACTGAAGTCTTTTTTTATTAACTTAAGGAAAATCTTTTAAGAGTGTTAAAGTAAATGAATGTCGAATAACAAGTAGTTACATATTGGTCATTAGTTAATTCTGGATATTTTTCTTCAAACATAATTTTACCAGACTATAAAATAAAATGGATTCTCAACCAACAAAACGAGCTTAAGATATTTTATAAATTACTTATAACAAACGCATATACTTAACAAAAACATCTATATTAGAGATCTATAACAAACATATTTAATTCACTTATAGCTAGAGACAAATGAAAAAAAATACTATTACACCATCCCTATTTTTTTATGATTATTAATTATTGATTAAAATTATTAAGAAATAAACAATAAATTGCCAACAAAATGTATTTATTTTAATGTTACATAAAAATATTTATTTACAAAATAAAATAATTAAAATATTCATACTCTAACACAAAATAAATATGTAAAAACACTAAAGAATTTTTTAAAAGCAAATAATTTTTTTTTAATTAATTAAAAAAATATGTTTTAATTTAGAAAAAATGAAATGCATTTGATATAATTTCATTCATTCATAAATTAGTAAAAAATTATCATTTTTCTAAATCTTTCTTTTTTTAAATTTTAATTGAGGTGATGGAAATAAAAAGAAAATATAAAAATAAAGCAGATATCAATGAATAATCATTTAATAAAAGGATGAAACAACAATTCCTAAGAGAGAAAGAAATTATTAAATAATCGAACTCAAGAAACAAACAAACACTTAATTAATTAAAATAAGCGCATTGATTCTTTTGTAAAAGATATTAAGAAAAATAAAGAAAGATTTAGAGTAGAAATATAATAATAGATATTAATAGTAGAAATGAAGAAAGTAGTTAAGAGAATAGATTAACCCATTATTTTCACTTACAATGTTATGCTTAATGTATATAAAAACTTTGGTTAAAAGCATTTCGAACATATCGAAAACCATTTAAGCAAGTAGACTAACATGAAGGCGATTGTTCTCCCCATTATCAGCTACCCTGAAGATTCCATCGAAAGCAGAGCCAAGCAAGCTTCTTAAAAAATTCCAGAAGTAGGGATTCACATAAAATTGTTTTGAATATATAAAAATGAAACAGCTAATAATATGATTTTGGTTTCTGATATAAAGCAATTAGACTTAAGCATAATTACTTTAATGAAACATTTTAAACATGAGCTAATTTCATTAAGCAGAATATCTTCATTTATCATAATAATTAATTATTGCAAAATTCAAATCAAGAAATTAATATATTTTTAAATATTAAAATAATCTAGCTCTTAAGCAAACATAAAGCTGATAAGGCTCACATTATTTCTTACAGTACTTCTGGTGTTGATATGAGATACTTGATTTCTGAATTCTAAGGAAGTTAATACATTTCTTCTCTTTCTACTATTGCTTCTCCTCACAAGTAAAAATAAATGAAAATATTGAACACAAATAGCAATCTAAAATATAATCAAATACGTTAAAAGAAACACACTAAACTATAAATATTTCAATCAATAAATAGTATTTTAAAAAATATTTTATTACCCAAGCTCATTAATTTTAAAAAAACAATTTTATCTTAAGAAAAACAAAAAACAAATAAAAACTTATAAAAAAAGCTGTGTATTTTTTTATGAAAAACAAATATCTTTAAATTATATTTAATTTTTAACTTATGATAAAGGGGTGCTAAGGTTATTACTGCTTATGAGAGAAAGCTCATTTTTGACCAACATTTATAAGCTATATCAAGATTAGTAGGTTTAGACATCTCTTCTTTCTAAGAATATCGTCCTACAAATATTAGAGATTTCAACACATTTGTTTTAAATAACCCTAAAGTTTAAGTAAAATAAATTTAATTCTACTTTAAAATTAAAAGCATCATGAATGCAAACTAAAAATTATGCTAAAAATTAAATATAAAATATTAAAGTACTTCACTGTTGGAGGTGAAAAAATGGCCGCCCAATGTGCAGACTCTTTAAAATCTTCTAATGGTGCTTTATTTAGTGAATTTAACGGAACATCAGGAGCACCCATTGATAATGATGGTGTTTTCTGCTTTGATGAAGTTCAATGGGGTACCCATCTTTTAAATTTTGAAGCTGATCACTCTGATTTAGTTGGTTTAGGTCGTGGAAACTTTAGATATGAATAAGTTATCGATTTATTAATTTAAAATATACGCTACAATTTCGGTACTCCAATTGGAGAGTAATGATTACTAAGATGATAATCAAATAAAATTAATTAAGTATATTTTTTTGATTTAGAAACTGATAATTAATTTATTCTGCTCTTTTAAGTAATTATAATATGTATTAAATAAATAAAACAAATTAGAGCTATGTATTTATTTATAATCTATCCCTCTAAATCGATCATACTGTTTATTTTATTATCCTTATTTCTTATTTATCAATCATTTAAAAATTAAACCTTCCTACCATTTATATTTTTATATTCAAAGTTATTAGATAGCTACTATTTTACTAAAAAATTAATTAAAACATTTATTATCAAAATTGCTTCTCAAAGACAGCAAATTATAATCAAAAATAATAAGCAAACATTCAATTTTATAGAATTCAATTTTGATAAATATAGTAAAATAAATGAGATAATTCAAATTTACTATTCATATTATTATTTTTTTAATTATGTCAAATGTGATTATTGCAAATTATTTTTTAAAGAATTTCTTACTAGTAAAAAACGAATGTCTCCCTAAGCTTGAGGTCTTAAAATGCACATCTATAACATTTAATGATGTAATAATTGAAAAATCAGAATGTTTTAATTACTACTAAAGTGTGCTTAATTGCATGATTGAGCACAGAGATTGCTTAGAGCATTTTTATTTAAAAGCATACTAAGAAAATTATGATGATAGAGAATTATATTTTTTTTACGATTCTTGTGAAAACTTTTGCTCGATCAGTAAAAACATAGATATTTTTGAAAAGGTGTATAAATGTTTTGATAAAAATATTGAGTTGCTAAAGAAGATCTGAAATTTTAATCATCAATTTAAAAGATAAATTTCTAACAAAACTTATTATAATAAATTATAAAAAAATATATATATATATATATATTTATAAATAAATAAATAATTCTATTTATCTTGACTAGCTAGCTATCTAACTAAATTAATAAAATAAATTATTTAATGATACTAAAAATAAAAATGAAATATATTAATGAATATAGCTAATAAACATTAATTCTAAAAGTAAAAACCTTTATGTAAAATGTTTGTTTGTTTTTTGATTGATTGATTGATTGGCTTTTCCCTGCTATAGTTGATTAGTTATTTCAGAAGATTTATTTTTTATTGTATTAAAAATAAAATTAACAATAGTAATCAAATAAAATAATTTAAAATATCAAAAGAACATTTATTGAATATTTTATTCTTTCTTATATTACATTAAACTAATATTTAGCTTAAAATTATAACAATCTTATTATCATTTATGAATAATTAATTTAAAAAATTTTTGAATAACACAACTTCTTTTATTTAATTAAGAACACAAATTTAATATAAGTAAAATAATTTTCCTTCTCTTTTTTATAAAATAAATTTAAAAATTATTTTTTATTACTATTTACAAATTTTAACTATATTGGTTATTTATTTTATTTGGTCATTTAAAAACCTTTGAGTTTTTGTCTTATAATTTATTTATAGTTTTAAAGATTTTTTACTAATTTTATCTTCTTAGTTTAATTGTGCTTTACTCATAGTCTTTTACATAAGATGGTTTACTCATTTCTTTCTTTTCTTCATACTATTGTTAGCTTATTTGCTTATGAAGTTATTTAATTTATTCTACTATTTGTTCTTCTTTTTAAACAATAGGAAGAAAATCTTTTAAGAAAATATAGAGGATTTTAACTTTTTAATGACCTTAGATCTTTTAGTTGATAATAGATTCAGGATTTTTTACTATTTTCTTTAATTCTATAATTAAATCTTCGTATTTCACTGTTTTTGTTTCATAATAATCTTATTTAGACACTCCTAAAAATATCCTCAGCAAATCAATCAAGCTATCTTCAAATCTTTTATTTATAGCCTCTTTATTTTAAAAAATTTGAATATTATTATAAAAGCAAATGAAAATTTTTATTGATGTCTTTATAAAAAAATATTAAAATATACTTTATAATTCTGAAACTCCCTCGAAAAAGCTTGGAAATTGTTCAATATTTCTCTTGGCTTATTTAATAAAATAAAAATCTTCAAGTGCCCAATCTATTTCTTCTTTTGTTTCTTCTATTATGTCAAATTAGTTTGCTTCAGTACTTTAATCTTTATAATTTGATATGTGCACAAAGTGCTTCAGCTCTTACAGAGCATCAATTTCTTTAAGTTCTTTTATCTGTAATAAAATATATTTGAATTCATTTTATTTAAGTTTTATTATATAAAAAATTATTACATTATTCACATAGCTTATAAATTCGCCTACACGCTTTCTTTTATTTTTATAAAATTTTTTCTTTGTCTACTACTAATCATTCTCTGCCTAGACCTGCTTGGCTAAATCAAAAATACCTTTGTTAGAAAATATATACTTTAACTAGTTTTAATTAATCCTCTCGCTAACTATGTTGATTATATCTTGAACTTTGATTTCATCTTTGTTAATAAGAATATCTTCTAAGTTAAGAATATCAATGCAATTCTATACCATTAATTTCTTAACATTTGGTCCTTAAATCATCAAATCTCTGCTTAGGCTTGACATATCTAGCAACGGATTGACTTTATTTTTAGGGTGTATGTCATCATCATATGTTGGATTATATGAAATATACTAAAGGTAGTCATCTTAAAAAACATTTTTGTTTTTTTCAAATTAATCAAGTTACTAATTTATAAATTGATGAAAAATAAATATTTATTTATAAAATATATAAAAAATATTCAAAAAATACAAAAAAAGTTATCATTTTAGCAAATTATTTTTAAACAGATCTTACTTACATTAAATTCTTATATGCAAGAGATTTATCTTTAGTGTGAATTTTCTATTTATTTCATCTGATTCTAAGATTGATCTTAAATCTAGACACCGCCTTTATATTGAACCATAACATTTTCTTCTCTTATTTTCTCAATCTCATCTTATAAGTTGATAAATATAATTAAAATTTAACAAAACATGATAAATAATTAATTACCAATTGTTGTTGGTAAATTGTTCAATCTTTTATCTTCTAATTCTTGTATTCTTTATTTGTCTAGTTCTAACATTTTTTGCTTTTCAATATCTGCACTTTCCACTCTTTCTCTTTTATTTATTTTTTCGATACACTGCAAAGCTTGCTCTACATATATGCTTCTAGGTTTAAACAAATTTTATTTCTAATCAATTTTCACAACAATTTCAGATTGTTTAACTTTTTCATCTCTAAATTTTTAGCATTTTTCTAAGTTATCTAAGAATTTTTCAGAAATTTAAACAGGTTTCTCTGATATCATCTAGGTAAAGTAAGAACTCTCTTTTCCATTTTTTTGCTATTAATTAACTTTTTGATTTTAGTCTTGCTAAGAAAGTATCTAGCTCTATTATTAGATTTATGGACTAATAGGAGTATCAATTTCATAGATTTCTACAAGTTGCTATTTTTTTCTTTCTATTTATCTTTAGCAATTAGGTACTATTTTTTGAAGGTTTGGAGAAACTTTTACTCTTTACATTTATTTCTACTTTTGATGATTAGAAAAAGTATATAGTAAATAACTTATTATTTGTTTAGTAATATTAATAATTACCACATATGTCAATAAAATCTATTTAATTAAAATTTAATTTTATTAAAGTTTGTTGGTGAAGTATGAAAGAAATATATTTACATGTAATATTTTATGGGATAAATCTAAATATTTTTGCTTGGTTTCTTTAAACATAAAGAGTAGAATTCTTTATTTGAGTTTATTATAAATTTAAAACAGTATCAATATTGAAAATAAAATAGATTATAAAATATTTTATTTGGTATTTAAATTAATTTTTATTTTATATATCATTTGATAATTTTATTTTTATCAAAATATACAATTTTCATTCTAACGATTTTAGTATTTAAGTTAAAAATTCAACTTGCTTCTCATCTTTAAGTATGTTTTGGTAAAAATTTTAAAGATCTTGATATCTTTTTTTTATATCAAATTTTAACTCACTCTAAAGCTTAAATAAGTCAACAGGACAAAGCTACATCCAAAACTAGTCTTGCTAATACATTGAATTCATAAGGCAGTCAAAATATATGCAGTGGTCAATCCCAAAAGTATGGAGACATTCATGTAAGCTAGTACTAATAATTTCATATATTGTTATGTTTTTCAATGAAACAATACATATTCTATCTCCACAAGCCCTGCCTACCAAATTAAAATCAGGGTTATCTTCTTCTATAATATCTTCATCAACAAAAAATACATTTGTGTATGACTTCTTTTCTATATATTCTAATAATACATCAAATAAGGAAAATACTCCAACTCTACCTCCTCTTTATTTCAAAGGAAATTCTAATTACTTTTTTTGATCAATTATGCTTATTCTTTTGCCTTTGAATTTTTTCTGAAAAGTGAAATACTCTAAAAATTCTACATAAATAGTATCTAAACTAAAAAATGCCTTAAAAGCCTAAAGAATAACATTAGTATCAACTAATTTCTCTATATCAGACTGCTTTCCAACAAAATATAACATGATTTTGTTTCTACCCGATTTTTAAAACCTAAACCTCCCTGTTCCTTCTTGATTTGTTTCTTCCTCCATATTTAAGAATTCTTTCACATTTTAACCTTCATCATAAAGCATAATATTGTAATCATAAGGTGCTTTGAATATGTCTTTCATTTTTTAATTATAAACATCATTAGGTATTTTTTCTTTGCTCTTAAAGCCTAATAGCGAATGCAAGTTATCAAAATGGTTGTATTTTTAATCTGATTTTTTCATTTTCTTTTCTTTATTTTTGAATAATGTTAAATAGTTTATGTATAAAAAATATATCATATATAAATGAAACAATATAGTTTAAATAAATAGAAAATTTTCTTTTATAAAACAGAATGCGTCTCTATCAATTCTAGTTTCATTTTATAGAAACACTAAAATGAAAAACAAATACGCTTATATTTATTTACAAATAATTGAACAGCGAATTCTCAGCAAGGTTTTTTTAATTAATTATTTATATATCCTAATTTTATAGTTTTGTATATTTGAGTTATTAATATATATAGAAGTTCTAAGATTAGCTGAGAAAATGTTTTCCTTTATAAAGTTATTGAAATTTTATTTAGTTTCAAAGCAATATATGAATGAGCCACTTTAAATATTATTCTGTAGTTTTAGAATAGAGAGGCTTCTTCTTTTAAAGATGAATAGTGAACAGATCAGATTTTTCCAAAAGTAATTATTGCTATTTATATTTTATATGACTTTGCAATTTTAAGAAAAGTGATTCATTAACTAACTATCTATCTATCTAACTAATTAACTATTATTTCAGTAGTAAATTTTTAATTATTTTTTAAATATTTAACTCAATCAGATAATTGTTTCTATCCTTCCTCTTCTGTATCGCTCTCCTCAATTATAACTTTTAGAGATTCTTTTTATTTGTTTTCAGTGATTGATTTTTATTTCCCACTTATGAATTTTGTTCTTTGTAAAAAGTTCATAAAGTTACTCATCAATGTATTCATAGAGTTTCCTTTGTAAAGAACTAAGCTATCGCTTGTGCATGGTCTTAAAAAGTAGAAAAGGTTTAATATTTAAAAATACATGGTAGAATAATTTTACTGGACTTCCTGGCAAAGGTTAAATATAACATTAACTAAATTTTTTTGCTAGTGTTTAAATAGATTAATGTCTTTTTATCCATCAGTAATTCTTACATATTTGCTATTTTAAAAATCAAGAATATATTCAATATGAAATATTTTTAAATCAATATAAATTTACATCTAAGGTTTGGATTTGTCAGTGTGCTAATGTTAATGTTTCTTTTTATAGCATATTTTTTCTGAATGAGAAATTTTTATATTTTTGGTGAACATTTTAGTAAGATCAGAATACAGCAGGTCTAAATTTGAGTCTGATTAATTTTTTTCAATATTCATTGAATCTTCTTCATCGTTTATGCTAAGTCTACTAAAGGCCTATATGAATTTATACTTTTTATATGAGGATTCTCCTAAAAATTCACTTTCGTGCTATGGAAAATCTTCATCTTCATCAATTTCAACAATTTCATGCTTTCTTTTACTGTTTATCTTCATTTTATTTATAGTATTTTCTATCAGTAGTAATAAAATTAGTATTTCTTTATAGATTTTAAGCAATCTTTTCTTTTATTAATTTATTAATTTGTTAAAATTGAAAAAATATGTTAATATTCTTTTTAATGAATGGTTTTGTGTTGATTAGTTATGACTTTCTACTTTCTTTTTTTTTCAAAATTATACATTTAAATACAGTCAAAATCATTTAAAAAATATACTCTACTTTCTTTTTTATAATTTTTCATTTGAGAAAGCTAAAAATATTTTTTTATTAAAATATTTATATTTATTACATAATATTTTATTAAAAATGAATTAATTTTGAATCACAAATTATTTGTTAGAATTAAAAATTTTACAAATGCTTAGTTAAAAAAGATACTATTAAGCAAGCAATATGAATGTATGTATGATTAATTAAAATAATATATAAATGTGAATAGAAATTGCATAAATATAATAGAAGTAATTAACTTAAAATAATAGTATTTATAAATTAGGAGTAGGGAAGTAAAATCTATAAAGCAAAAAAAAGGCTATAATACATTAATAGAAATTAATAGATAATTATTATGATAATAAAAACTTATAAGTACTAAATTATTTTCATTTTAGTAGCTTTTGTAGGAGTATTCGCTTTCCAAGATTTTGTGTACATTTAATTATTCATTTCGGATTATGATTTAACCAATTTAAATGTAAAATAAACTAATTAGCTCACATGAAAATATTAATCTCAAGGATTTTAATAACTGCGATATTGAAGTATAAAATAACCTTTGCTTATTTAATGGTAATTAGAAATTTGAACTAAGATTATAATTTATTTCTATTTCTATCAACCATTACTAATGAAATAAATATCATTAAATTAATTAAATAATAATAGGAGATCTAGTTGTTAATACTCCAGAAGTTGATTCTTCTCTAATAGCATTAGTCAGCTTTGATAAATCAAGAGTAAAATCTTTTTAATTAAAGCTCACATTAATTTCCTAAAAAATCTATTTGATTTATGTTCCTATTTCATTTTTTTTTTTCCGTTTTTCAACCAATATGCATTATCTTTTAATATGATTTCTATTTAATATCTAAAACAAAATCTTCCTATTATTTTTAGTTATTATTTTTAATTAATTTTGTAAAAACGAATAAGTTAAGATTTAATTACTTCAAAATTAAATTGAAAAAAAGCAACAAAATATTTTATATTAATTTAATGAAAAATTATATATTTGTAATATTTACATCAAGTCAGTTATTTATTAAAATATATTTATATGATTAATATAGATCATGGACGAATCTTTATCAAAAGCAACAATTTATAACAAAAATATTCAAGAATCTACTGGCCTCAAGGGTTATGGAAGAAGTGGACGCTTGAGCAAAAAAGAAAGCTTTCTATAAATACACAATCTGCCTAAAATAGAATAGGAATATTCAATATAATTCTCTTTGTTCATACATTAGATATTTAAAGAAGATGTAACTTCTTTTGATGACAAAAAAATTAGAATACTCCAAAAGTTTCATTCAGATGATAAAAAAAATTTGAAATTGACATTTGGGTTAGATTCAAAAAGATTATTTTTATCTTTACCTGTAGGAACAGATGCTACTTTTAAGGTAAATTATTTTTTCTAACTTATTTTAGTTTTAATTTATTTATTTATTTCTTAACATAATTAAATAAAATTTTTATCCTTTTACAATAAAAAAATTAAAGAAACAATTTTATTGATAATAAAAAAATTAATTATTAAAAATAAATTAAAAGAAACAATTTTATTAAAATAAGCAAAAAAAAAAAACAATTTTTTGAAAAAATAAGTCAAAAGAAATTATTCCATTATAAAAAAAGAATATTATTAAGAAAGAATTTTATTAAATAAAAAATAGAATTTTAAATGAAAAATAAAATTATGAAAACTAAAAATAATTAAAATTTTAATATGATTCCAGTAAAATGTAAAAGTGGTATTCATAAATCAGCATATTATATTGATCTCATTAATTTTTGTCATAATTATTTTGAAATAAGTGTAAATACTATTTAATGTCATATTTTATAATTAACAGACCCTAGAATCGTTTTCTAGAATTTAATTAAGAAAGTGGGTATAAATCACTATTGTGAAATCTGATGATAAGATTAAGCTATATATTAATGGTTCCCTAGAAGGTTACATATCCCCTTCTGATAAATTTACTTATGAAATTGAGCAAAATCCTTTTATTTCTTTTGGAAATTAATTGGCTGTTGATAAATCCACAGATGAAAACTTTTTAGATTACTTGATTGATGATGTTAGAGTTTACAATAGAGTTTTACAAAGCCATGAGATATTTGCTAAATCAGAGCAATTTCTAGGTGGCACTTCCAGTGATTTCTACAGATTTTCATGCAGAAATTGCCCCAGAACTCAAGTTGCTTGTCCATAAGATTATCATATTTGTAATTCTTTTGAAATTCTTTCATAAGGATTCCAATATGCAAGATCAATGGGATGGGTAAAATATTTATTTAAAAATATGCTTTTTATTCTAAAAATATTTTAACGAAGCTTAAAAAACTTTTATTATATCCATTTAATAGGTAGATCCCATAAGTCCCTTTATATGGACAAGCGAAGGTATGATTAACAGTAAATTGGATGGCTAGGTTGGTTTAGGTATGTGTTGCAAGGATATTGTGTATCAAGGATGAATGACCTTACAGAAAAACTTTTAATTATGATTCTAGGAGATAAATTTAAAGAAGTCTTCAATAAGTAAATAAATTGATAAATCAGTGAATAAGAGCTTGAATAAAAAACAATATGTGGTTTTTATTGATTTATATACATGGTAGTGTAATTATTAATTTAGTTTTGAGCTATTTTTATGTATAATCTTACAGCTTTAAAATAAATTATTTTATTAAAATTGTTGAGTTGGATTTTAAATAGTAGCTTTTGTAAAAAAATAAATATTTTTAAAAATATTTTGTGGATAAGAAAAAAGGTAATAAATTAAAACATAAATTTTAATACCATAAAGAAAAATTCATATATTATTTATATGCTTAACTTTGTTTAATTTCAATTGCTAATTTACAAAATAATAAAAGTAATTTAAAGTATCTAAACATTTAAATAAATTTTATAATACAATTAATCATTTGCTGGTATTTTGTTATAAATCATGTTTATTTTATAATGCTTTCAATTTAGTTTTCTTTAATTTTTAAATCAGTAACTCTAATTTCCTTGAATTTCAAAATAACTCAACAGAAATTTTAATGGATATTATGAATTACATGTTTTTTTCTACTAATATTAATCTTTCAAATTCTGTAGATAAAATCTAAGCTAAACCATTCAAAATACAGCCTTTTTTAAGCAAGGAATAGAGCAGAATTCCTTGCCTAATTTAGTAAATCTTTAAATATTTTCTGGTTATTCTTTTCCACAAATCGGGCACTTCCATTATTTGATTTCTTGAATTTTAACCTTAAAGGTATTCCATTATAAAACTGCTATCATGTTATTTTTAAAAATATCTTCAATCTACTAATCACTCATTTAGGTGTCTTTAATAAAATCAAAGACTGCAAAAAAACCTTTTCCTCCATACTTTCTTAAATCAGATCTATATTTTACTCCATTAGAAATGAGAATTTGCTTTGAGTAGCCTTTTTACAATAGTAATTTAGTTATATCTACTAGATCATTGTAGTCATATCTCAATATATCAAAGCCAAGAATAAATTTTTAATTGAGAAGGCTTAAGATTTCCTTAAAATTTTTAATTTGTTTAACCAGAGTAAGATTTTATTCGTTCTCTTTTTCGATTACTAACCTCTTTTCTTCATATTAAAATTAGGGGTTAAATAGAACGATTCTACCTATGTGCTCAGGTTTCATTTGAGAAATTAACTTTTCGATGTTTGGAGTAGGTTAATTTTTGAGATTGAATAATATGGGTACCTTCTTTGCTTTACTTATGTGCAAATAAGCAATTAAAGCATTTTGGTGTATCAAATTGTTCTCTAAATTTAACTCACTAAGTTCTATTTCTCCAATATAAGAAGGTTTTTGATCATTTGTACATAACTCAAACTCAAAGTCAACCTAATTTAATATATTTTATGCAGAAAATAAAACCTTAGTCTTCTCATCATTAAGATCTATTTTGCTTAAATCCTTGCCAAAAGTAAATCCTTTAACTAAATTAATTTTTAGAAGTTTAGCCAATTCATTGAGCTTTGCATGATCTTATCCATTTTAATTGTTTGTAGCTTCCACAATAAGTGCTTTTCTGTTTTTATAAACAGGATGAGAAATTAGCTCTTGCATTTCAAAATGCATTTCCTCAACGCTGTCAAGATTTAAGTTTCTGTTGCATCTAAATGGTTAGTCTCTTATCTGCTGGATATTAAATAAAGAGATACTATCAAAATCAACTAAACTTTAGTCAGCGAATTATGATAGATTTTAAAAAATATGTTCATGGGGAAGAATAAATCCAATTTCGGCCTAGTCTTCTTCTTTTAATTCCACGTCTAAAGCTGTTATATAACTATATTCTTCTTCCATTATTAAAATATTGTGTGTTTTTGTTTGTTTTACTTAGTAATTTTGCAGAATGGAAAGGTTGATAAGTTGTAGATATTTAGACGATAGTCAAATATTAATAAATTTAAATATCTTTTTAAGAGTATGATCAATAAAAATAAAAATTACACAACATAGAAATTTAGTAAAATGTTCTATAAAAAACGTACAAAAGTAATAAGCATAAGAAAGTATTTTTATTTTTTAAAATATTTTAGAAACACAAATTTATGATTTAATAACATAAATCTTAATAATTTTTTTTCTAAAAATATATTAAAAAATAATATTTTTTAGATAAAATAAAGTTAAACTATTTTGTTACTCCATAATTTGTTTGAGTAACTTAATCACTTTAAAATGACCTAAGATATTAAAAATTTTCATGGTTGAAACTAAAATTAAAATTACCTAAATCAATAAATAAAGAAGTAAGGAAATAAAAGAATTAGCTTAGATCTTCCAGTTGTTACCACAAAATATTTTACAAAATGTAAATTTAAAATTTTTTGGTAAAAATGTAATTTTTTTAATTAGATTACATGGGTTTCTTTGTTTTTGGATTCTAAATGTAAGATAAATAAATTTCCTTATAATAAAAAACATAATGTATAAATCAATTCAAGAATTAAATTATTTACTAACAAAGAAAGCTAATTCAGTTTCTTAGTTTACTCTTTAATATTATAAAAAATTTAATTAACAATGTAAGATACTTTTCAATTAAAATAAAAATTTAAGTTTTTTTCTTACCTAAAATTTTTTTCTAATTGAAGTAAATTGAATATTTAAAGAACATTCCAGGATATACGAATGTTTATTTAATAAAAAAATTCTCAAAAAATCGTTCGATCTTCAAATTAATTACTTTTTAAATTATGAGCAGCTCCATAATTTTTATGATAATTTTTTATTCTTCTAGTTTTTTAGATGTTAGTAAAATCTTAAACGATTACACTTAAACTGGTTATTATTTTGCTTGATTTCAAAAAATTTTTTAACAAATGGCATAATAAAGGCTATTAAAGTAAAATAAAACCATGAATTTTATTGTACTACAAAGAATCTGGTAATTAAATACCACAATTAAATCAATTCTAGAAATAACTAGAATTACAGTAAAATATGTTGGTTATATGAGCAATAAAAACCACAATAAGAAAAAGCCAATTAAGATTATTTGTCTCCATTTATAAAATTTTTATTGTTTTTTATGTTTGTTTGGTTTGGAAATATTAGATGAATAGAAATTGATCCTATTTTTACAATATTTTACCATAGAAAATTATTTAAATTATTAATCAAATAAAGAAAATATTCAAGTAAGAAGTTTTAAGATTACAAAAACTAAAAAGTTTTTTAAATTTGAGAAAAAGATTTTAAACAATCTAAATTCGAAATATAATTTTACACTTTTTCTAAAAAATACTTGTGTTTTGATGCGCAAGCAATAATTTTGATGATTAGTACTATCTTTTTTATAAAATATTATTATAATCATAAAAAATTGAAGTAATTAATTAGTTATTTAATTAGTTAACTAATTAATTAATATTGACCAGCCTTCAAAAAGCATGTATTTATTCTATCTCGCTTGCTTAGCTATATCTAATATTAATTTTAAGTTAAGTACTTATATAAAAAATAGATAATTTACTAACAAGACTCAGGTATAACTAAAAAATTTTGAGTTCTTTATGGTTTAATTTATTTACTTTGGTGTGATACTTTTTAACATATCACAAATGCATAAAATATAAATTTTAAAGTAACATGTAAAAATACTTACATTTCTTGAAGTGTAAAGTTGAATATTTAATCATTATATTAAGTCAATGCTCACTCTTTCATTTTAAATAATTGATGATATACTGTATTTTAATTATCAGTTATGTTAATTTTTTTTTTACTCAAATATGTTTGTTATTTTTTAATAAAATTAAGGCTTACTGATAAATGTATTGCTAAAGAAAGATTTATTTATTTATTTTAAACAGTTAAATATGAAAATTTTTAAGAAATCAAAATGGACTAATTATTTTCTTACTGTTGTACCATTTTATTATTTTCTAGATTTCAATACTATTTTTATAATTTCTAAACAATCACATGTTATTACTGTTAAATTTAAGAATAGTTTCAATCATTCTGAATTAAAATTTTTCGATAACAAGTAAAAACCTAAAATTCTGATAAAAACACTAAATTAATTTTTCATAAAGTCATATATGGATAACATATTAACTTATTCAATAGAAAAATATTAACCCAGCAATATTATTCTACAAATATAGTTATGTATTTTTTTACAAGTATAAATAAAAACTCTTCTGATTCTATTATCAAATATGGGTACATGTTTGGAGTGATACAGCGATTTAAATAAAAATTTATTCCTTTTGACTGAATATCTCAAGTAAATATCTAGTTACTCTAAGTTATAGATTGCTAATCATATATTATTTTGAGGAAAAACTTTTAAATTTAATAATTTTTAAAAATTAGAACGTTCAGATGAATTTTCTGCAGCTAGTATTATCAGATGAATAATCATTTCAAGCTTAAAGTAGCATAAAAAAACAAATTTGATCACTTGATCTTGTATAAATTAATATAGTGAGGGAAATTGTTATTTGATTTATTACTTCAAAAATAAAAATACAAATCTATTTAATAAGACTTTTATTTTCCAACGCAAGCTAAATTATATATTTCGCATAGATTATGTTAGATTTATAATTTTTTAATGACTATGTAAGATTTATTAATATTTTTTCTTTTTAAAATCAAAAAAGAATAAATGAAATGTAATTTGTAAATAAATTCAGACTGGGCATTTTTTAAACAAATTTGTTAATGATTATAATAAACATATATATATAGATATAGATATAAATTTTTTTACATTTGAATAAAGAATTATAGAAACTGTTTTTTTGAAGTAATGTTTCATTTGTATCTATTAATACTTTTTAATAGAGCATGGTTATTAAATAAATAATTTAGTATTTTAGAATTGAAATAGTTATTTATTGACAGAGAAAAATTGAGAATAAAAGTGATAGTATCCTATTGTTATTATATTTGTGAAAGTCATTTTATTTTTATGGAAGCACTAGGAGATTTTTAATCTTATGAATTAGAATCATTACTAGCAGTATCAGACTCGTTACTTAAATTCATATCAGATATTAATTGGATTTTAAGAGAAGGTGATTCGTTCGAGTATTTTTAATGAGTGGGGTTTGAGAAGTAATGAGTAAGTGAATTAACTATATTTTGAGAAAACTAGTCATTTTAGAAATTAATATCTTCTTTGTATTATTTAAATGTTTCTGTAAATATTTATTATTATTTTATTAAGATTCCTAATTGTTTTTATAAAGTTTTCTTGATTTCATTATAGTAGGAAGAAGATATACCCTACTTCATATATTAATGAGCTTTCTTAATGCATTGCATATCTTAAGAAAAGAAGCAAGAATGCATTTCTAAGCATAGATGAGGAATTTCTACAACCTCAAACATCTTCACTCTTGAGCTTTCTACTTATAAAGCAATCATGTAGAATGGATTATTTTAGTAGTATTGTTATTATTCTTCTTCAATAAATATAAAATCATCAGACATGTTTATTGATTTTGAATGATTTATTTATTTATATTTTTTTTTTCACTTTCTTAGTAAAAGCAGTAATAATTAATTTGTTTTTTATTTGTTTTTTTTACACTTTTTTTAATTATAATTTTATTATTTCTTTTTACAGTTTATAATTACTAAATTTTAAATAGCTATGGATTAGGAGTAATATTCCCAATCCTTAAAGTTAAATAGGAATTAATTAATATATTGATTAATTTATTTTTGTGGTAATCAAATTTCTTCTTATTATTTTTTACCAAGAAAATATAGGTTGAATTAACAAAAAAACTTTAATTATTTCTGATTGATTTTGGCAATCTTTCTCTATATTTTTGTATTATCTATAGATATAATTAAATAAGTCAATAATACAATAATTTGATTTCTTTAATATTAGTTTATCGTATTTTTAGAAGTATTACATAAAGTAACATAGGATTGATTACTTTCACTTGAATTATGTCAATTAATATTTTTTAATTCTAGTTTTATATGTAAAATAATGCTTTTTATGTTTTAAATACATATTTTTATAAAATGCATATATTTTATTTCCCATATATTTACACTTAGAACTTATAATTAATTATGTAATTTACTACCTAAAATTTAACAGTTAATTGAAATAGAAGATACTTCACGAGAAATAAATTCATAATAATTACTAAATTATGAATTATTATTAATTGAGGATTTAAAATAGTAACACTGTCATTAAATCGAAAATTCATTACTATAATTTTAAATATTATTAGTCATGTTAGTAAATTTAATGATAAACATTAAAAAAATCAAATTTTATGTAATTTATTGCAAACCATAAGCCAATACAAAAACATTCTTAAAATAACTTATCAGATAACTATTATTTAGAAGTTTTTTAAAATAATAAAAAGCTATTAATTTGCTTAAAAATTGTTAAAAGTAAAGTTAATTAAAATAAAATAATACACATTATTATGTAAATAAATTAATTCAAATTACATGAATTTATATTGATTAAAGTCATATAAATTCCTAAAAAAGTAGAAAATAAGTATTCTGCTGCTACTAATCTTTAATTTGAACTTTCATAGAAGAATATTCAAAATTTAATTTAGATAATACTCATAATTATGTCGATAGCATATTTCTAAAAAAAGAAATGATATCTCAGCAAATTTCCGTAAAGTAGTACAATCTCTAAAATAGAATTGACTCAATAATTAATTTTTCTAAATGGAAATAGAACAGAATAACAGATAGCCTATTTTAAAAGTAATTTTTAATTATTTTACTAATGATAAATTTAAATGGCATCATAAAAAGGAAAAATTGATTTAAGTATTTAATCAATTTTTCTTAAAATATTATTATTTTTAAAAAAGGCAATTTAATATTTAACTTTATCTAGAAATATTGTAATCTTTTCAATTATTTAATTTTTATACATCCCTTTATTCGAACCAATTTAGTTAATTAAGCACTTTTTACATAAATTAACTATTTT
The DNA here is from genome assembly GCF_000189635.1 of Tetrahymena thermophila SB210. Classification (NCBI taxonomy): domain Eukaryota; phylum Ciliophora; class Oligohymenophorea; order Hymenostomatida; family Tetrahymenidae; genus Tetrahymena; species Tetrahymena thermophila. The sequence continues at coordinate 641,075 of NW_002476426.1, forward strand.
ATTTACTTTTTTTGATTCCCTTTTGTTATTTAAATACCTTATTTGAGTTATCTGAAGGATACTATAAAGATATCATATAATTCTTTTCAGTAACGCAGATAAAATTTATTTAGGATTTTTAAAAAATTCTTTCATATATTAATCGAAGAGGTATGTTTGATTGTTATGAAATTAATTTATCATATTAATATTTAGCTAAAAAAATTCTTTCTGTTTTTTATAGTTCTTAAATAAAAATATAACGCAGTTTGTGAGATTATTGTAAATTAGATTCTTTATTTTATTTTGATAATTTTACACCTTAAGCCTGAAACAAGTTCTTTATTTTATTGTAATATAAAATAAGACTGTTAAATAAGAAATTATGGTAAAAAAGAAATATTCTTAATGTACAACAAAAAATATTTTTTAAGCTTAATGATAAAAATATAGAATATCAATTAATATATGCTTAATATTCAAAAAAAGTAAATAAAATAATTTCAAATAAAATTTTAGTTATTATTGTTAATATTAGATGAAATAAATGGCTTATTAATTTTATTTTGAATAATTTAACCTTCAAGATAAATAGAAAGAAGACTTTAATATACAAAAATTTATATTATTGTCTATATTATTTTTAAAATTTATATATCATGCATTAAGGTATCTATTACTATTCGAAGCATAAGATTTTCAAATAAATAATTTTAATTAGCTTAAAATTAAATAAGTATTCATATAAAATGATCAATTTTTAATATAATTTATAAAATTTTAATATATTTTAAAATAGAATTATTGTTTGTTTTATTGTAAATTTTAAAAACATAAGATACAATAATTTTAAAAAAATATATTTTTCCACTGAAAATAAACATAAAGGAAGGAAGATTTAGCTTTAGATAGATAGAGATTAGAATTTAGCTAAGTTTTCGAATTAATTAAATATAATTATTACCAGCTTGATTATGAGAATAGAAGTGAGATATTAAGAAATAACAAAAGGAAATCAATCTCAGAAATAAAATTAGTTTAAGGTTTATTATAAACGCTTTTAAAAATTTATATGTTTTATAGCTATATTCAAGTAATTTCTAATATAAATACAGAATTAAAGATAAATCTTATTGAGAGAGAAGCATATTAATAAGTTTTAATAGGAATATTCAAGAAAGCCATCATTTATATTATTATATTTTTAAAAAATAACAGTACATTTTGATAGGTATTTTAATTAATTGTGTTGTTAAATTTCTTCAATTTTGCAAAAAAGATGAATTTTTAAGCAAATTAGCTCATGTTTCTGTTAGTCTAACTTTGCATAAAATTTAAAAAAAATTATTTTCATAAGCTAACTATTTTGATATTTATAAAATAAATTTTTTCATTTATAAATATAGTAAATAGCGGAAAATTAAAACATAGTAGATATTTTAATCAAGTTAAACAAAATAGCAAATTTCAGTTCAAATTTAGAGGAATATAGTAAAATAAGCAGCACTTATCTTAAGGAAGCAAGAGAGATTATAGGATACTGTGAAGAATAATTCAATTTTTGGAGAACAGTATTTTTAGAAAGTTTTACTAGATTACATAAATAGTTATTTTCAAAATTAACATTAATTAGCTGCTGAAAAACGTAAATTAGGGTGATAAAAATTTATGATTGCACACAAATTTCCAGGTATTCAACTAGATTTAAGCTCAGTTGAAGTAATATGGCTTCACTTTACTCGTTTCTTTATGGAGCTAGAGGCCAATTTTGATTCTTCGATGCATGTTTTTAAAGAACCAACAGGAGTTTACTATAAATTAACAGGGAATTATAGTCCAAAGATATTGGAAGAAGCAAAGCAGAAAACAGTTAATTATGTTTAAAAGAATAAAATAGAGATGCTAAATACTGAATTAGAATATAAACAATACATGAATATATGTTAAGATTTAAGATAGAAATTCCCTAAAATTTATATTTAGCTGCTCCATTACAATGTTTTTGATTATGTTAGCAAAAGACTTCATCAAAAATTTGGCTATAAGCAAGCTCTTTAGGATTACTAAGAATTAATTAAAAAGAAAAAGAGATTCTGCTATTTAATATGTGATAAAGCTTATTTTCCTTAAATTAAGGAGGCCTTCTATTAGTTAGCAGAACCTTACGAAAAGGCAGCCTAACAGGTTTCATTAAGAAGAACTATATCTACAACATCTCCTCCTGTTAGTTATCAAGTATACTAACAAAACCCTTAGTAACCTATTTTCACTTATTCTTAAATATTTAAAGCGAAATTATTTTATTTTATCAATAGAACATTTCCTAATCATAATAGAAGCAATAGTACTGCAATAGTCCAAAACATAAATACAAGTATTATTCAATAAAATTAAATGAATGACGAAGAAACGAACATTAATAATTAAGAGCCTAGCTCATCTCCAAGATTGACTCTAGGTAAAAAGAGCAATTCTTACTATGAAGAAGATGACTATTCTTATACAAATTAAGGAAGTATGGATTAAGCTGATTTCAAAGGATTGGATATTTAAAAAGAAGAATTTCCATGTCTTTCTGATGCTTAAATATTATTAAATCAACAACAAGCTTCCTAACTCAATGATTCTTAATTGAGTAACTCAAATAGCGGTTCAAATATTAAGAGTGAAGTCTCTAAAAAGAAGAATAACAAAAAGTAAAAAAAGAAGCTACAATAATAGCAAATAAAACTACAATAATAGTAACAATAATAATAGCAACTTAATTAAGCTAGTTCTTAAGCATTAAATTCTTTTCTTGAAAGCTATCAAAAAGAATCAATTTCTTCAGATGTATAAAAATCATAATCTCAGTAAACCATATAAACAATTTAGAATTATACAAAAGCAGTAATAATTCATTTTATTCATTTTTGAATTTTAATTTTTTAAAACTTTAATTTAAAATAAAAAATTTTAATTAAATTAAATCACAAATAATTAAAAAAAGGAGTAATTTGATGAATGGGATTTCGAACTCCCTACTTATAAACAGACCTAAAGTGATCCTAATTTAGCTAACAAACCTTTATCTTTGATTCTTTAAGAAGAGTATCCTGGATATTTCAATTTTTAAAAACCATAGACAACAAATTAAAAATCAGGGTAGAATCAATTATAAAATAGCGAACAAAAGTAAAAAGCTTCTAGCTAACAACAAAGTGATCCTAAAAGCAGCAATTCTACAAATAAAAAAGAAGCTACTAGTTCTTAAAATTCACAATAATAGATTTTAAAAAAAACATCGAGTCAAAATAGTTAGTAAAATTAATAGTAATCCAATAATTAAAATATTACATAATAAATTTAAAATCCATCTTAAGTTAAAGAAAAGTTGAATTAACAAAGCCAATAATAAATGAATTAAAAATTATTTTAAAGCGATTAAGTTAAATCAAGTGTTTAGGATAAGTTTGAAAGAAGTCAAAATACTGACTCAAATAGCTTTGATGAGGTTTAATAAATAATATAATAAGAATTGAATTTAGCAAATTCAGCTAGCAAAAGTGCTGAAAATTATCAAATTAATATTGAAAATAAAGAACCTAGCACTTATTAAGATCATTAATAACTTCCTAAATAACTTCACCAACAAGCTTCATAGAAATCATCTAATAGTGACTCAGCAAGTAACTTAATATATTCAATACAATATTTTATAATAATTTGAATTAATTTTAGAAAAAAGGGAGGATTTTATTACAGAGTAATCCTAAAAAGAATTGCTTATCAACTAGACCAACTTTTTGTTGAAACTTTAGAATTAATCTCATCCACCTGGACTCCCTCCACCACCTTAATAATCTGATGATTTATAAAAAACATTTTTATTTGAATAAAATTCATAAGGTTCAACTTAAGAACAACCACAACTATCTTTGAATGCTAAAAGCTCTGAAAATTAAAGTACAAAATTAAAAAATACTGAACTAAGTGAGAAATAGTAAAAGCTTATGAAATCTATTAAAAGTGAACCATTCAACCCAAATAAAGGGACAATAAGCATAAAATTAGATTCTATTATTGTAGAATAAGATTTTAAAATTGAAGAGCTTGCAGAAAAACAAATTATTTTTTCAGATGATTGCACAGAAACTATTAAAATTATCTATAAGGAAAACTAGTATTGCTTAAAAAAATTTAAAAATCTAAGTGCATTTAACCTTAGAAGAGTAAATAATTATATAGAAAACTTAAGGGTCCTAGCATCTCCTCGTATTATAAGATCATTTGGCAAAACTGTTTCATATTCTAAACATACATTCGATTTATTTATCCTTCTTGATTTCAAGGAAAGAAATCTAATGCAAGCAATAAAAGAAAAATTAATTATCTCTTTTAATGACAAATTATCTGTTCTTTGGTAGATTACCTAAGCAATACAACAAATTCATGGAAATGTAGCTTAGGATAATATGATTCATGGAAACTTAAAACCTGAAAATATACTCTTAAGCTCTAAAAAAAAAGTTTTTTTATAAGATTTCTATGTGTTAAAAAACAGAGAAAATAAATATAAACCTAAGAACGAAGGATTAACTCAGGCTGCAGATATTTGGTCTCTTGGATTAATTACATACTTTTTATTCACAGACCATCTTATAGACACAGAAAAAGCAGAATATCTTATCTCAGAATAAGTTCTGCTTAATCAAATATACAAACCAGGAAATAGTGACATAAGAGTTATTTATAATTTAATTGAGAGAATGCTTGATTCTAACCCATCTAATCGCCCAGATATAGAAGAAATAGTCTCTCATCTGAAGCCAATAATTTAAAAGAAAAACAAAGAATTAAATATTGGCCTGAATGTTTAATCCAGTGCTTTTGAAAATATTCAACATATTTCATAATAAAATGTAAGCAGCATAATAACGAACTGATTAGCAAAATAATCCTTTAATAAGTTTTAAAATAATTAATTTACTAAATATTAAATTAAATTTTTTAATATGTCTATTTATTTTAGTTTAAACCTAAAATGCATTTTTACTACTTTTATTTACTCATCTTTAATTTAAAAAACCTTTTCCACTGAACAGAAAAGCTTTTAAATTTGGAAATTAAAATAACAAAAGTAAATTAAATAAGAAAATTTTATATTATTTTAAAATAAAAAAATACTAAAAGATTACTTAAAAACAAATAAATCTAAAAGTATGAAAATTGATTTTTAATTTTAAAAAATTTTTAAATTATTTGCATTGTTATAGTATAATTTAATAAAATAATTCAGAAAAATAAAAAGTATATTTAGTAATCTTTTAAAAGAAATTACTTTATCAATAAATCAAAACAATTAAGAGAATTTAAAAATATGAAAATTTATTTTTAATTTGGCTACATTTTATAACTTTAACATATTTAATATTTTATGTCTAAAAATAATAATTTTTAAATAAAAAAAATATTTGTTTAATATAAAGTTTAAATTGATTTACCTAAACTTATTCAATTCATAATTCTTGAGTTATTGTTTTTATATTTTGATAGGTATTTATTTTGTGTAGCAAAAATAAATAATTGGTTATAAAAATCTTAAATATAAGTTTTTATAAAAAATATTTGATTAGTTTTACAATCAAGAATTTCTAAATAAAAATCTTTGTTATCAAAAATATTTCAAATCACTATATCTACATTATATTCTTAAAATATAAAAATTAATTGCATTAACACTATTTTTAAAGTAAATCAATAAATTAAATCCAATCTTAAAAATGATTTCTTCACTCAGATTTAAGGTATTTAAATAAAGCTAAGTGTAGAATACTATATAGTTATTTAGAGGATTTGCAACACTTTAAGAATTAAACCAAATATAGATAAGAAATCCATTAACGAACTAAGTAGTTTATGAAAAGTAAGAATTAAGTCTAGATTAAATTATTTCTATTTCTAAAGATGGAAAAAAATCTTAAAATGTCTGGTCAAAACTACCTTTATAGGACAGGAAAAAAGTATGCTAAAACTTTAATGATATTTTAAAAGAAAAAAGTGAAGATATTTCAAAAAATATTTCTCAATTTACCAGCAAACCGATTAAGGAATCTCAACTTGAAGTAAAAGCCACTATTCATAGAATAAAATCTTTAATTGATATGTCAGATGAAGCTCTAAAAGATGAAATTTTAGAAAACTAAGTAAAAAAAGGAAAAAAATTTATTAAATTTATATCGAAGCATCCAGTTGGAACAGTTCTAATTATTTCTCCTTGGAATTATCCATTACTTACTGCTTCAAGCGTTTTAATGACATCTCTTTTAGCTGGTAATAATGTTTTATTAAAACCTTCTCCTTAAACAGTAGGAGTAGCAGATGATATAGAATAAATTTTTGAATAAGCTGCCAGTAGCATTTCTGATTAATTTAAAAACCTAGTTAAAAATGTTTATACCTCAAATCTTAAAAATTTTTAAACACTATATAAATACTCGCAATATGTGAGCTTTACAGGAAGTATTCAAACTGGCTTGAAAGTTCAAAAGGAATGTATAGATGCTAATCCTTGGGCAAATTGTGTTCTAGAACTTGGAGGAAAAGATGCTGCCTACATCCATAAGTCGTGTTTAAACTATTTAGATGATGTAGTTAAGCAAATTATCATAGGATGCTTTACTAATTCAGGTCAATCGTGTTGTGCTATTGAGAGAGTTTATTGTGATTCAGAAATATTAGAATTATTTTAAGAAAAACTTTTAGCAGCCGTTTAGAATATCAAAGTTCTTGAAATTAATAAAAAAGAAACATTAAACAATAATTAGTCTTAGATAGAAGTAGGGCCTTTAACATTAAAAAACCATGCTTAGTTTATAAAAAAATAGGTAGATAAAGCAATACAATAAGGAGCAACAGTTTTAAATTAAAAAGGAGGATCAGTTATTGAATTCCCTTTAACAGATTTTAACTAAGGGGATTAATTGGCAAGATTAAGAGGGTATTTCCCAACAATATTAACAAACGTCACTAATCAAATGGATATCGTTCAAGAAGAAACATTTGGACCTGTTCTTCCTATTATAAAAGTTGAAAAGGGATATGAGTAGGCAATTAGTCTTATTAATGATTCAAAATATGGCTTAACAGCTTCTATTTTCTCAAATAACTAATAAATTGTTTAAGAAATGAGCAATAAATTAAATGTTGGTACTGTTTTAGTAAACCAATGTTTAATGATGGATCCACTTCTTCCTTGGATTGGCTGGAATCAAAGTGGAAAAAATTACAGTCTTTCTAAGCATGGTTTTGACTAAGTAACAAAGATGAAATCACACAATTAAATTTTTTATGAATGAATAGAATAAATTTAAAGAAAGTGATTTAATTTAATTTTAGAGTTATTTATTTTTAACTTTTATTTTTTCTAATTTCAACAAATTGTATTTCCTAAAAAATTTAACCATATATTTATAAATTTAAATTTAAAAAATGATTTTTGAATATCAAATAAATTGATATTTTAACACATTTTAAGTAAGTCAAAATTAATAGTTTTGTTGGTATATTTAATAGCAATAATAGCTAAGCACAATAATAAATAAAATATATAATACTTAGATTCTTCTTTAAAATATTTTACAACAATTTAATAATTACTAATTAAATATTTTGAATAAATAAATAATTTTTTGTTTGTTTTTTTATTTCACTTTTTGTATGAATATTTAACTAGCCGGTTTAAAAACTTAAGCTTTTTTTGGAACTCCCTTTTAAAATACTTTTCAAATGTATTCTAAAAATCATCAAAATAAAGATTATAAAATAAATAATTTATCTGTTAGTTTTAAATGATATTTTATATAAAAGTTTTTATGTCATTTTTATTTGACATTGTATCTTTTATTTCAAAATAAATAGTTTTTGCATTTTTAATATGGTTTACAAGCTATTGTGATATCATTTATGCTGATTAAGGATACTCAATTTTTAATTTAATTGAAGTGAGGTTCTATAACTTTAAAAAAATATCAGATAAGCAACTTACTTAATTGTCTTCATGCAAATAATAAGGACTCTTAGTAAATGATAAACTAATAATCTCTAAATTTAACATATTTTCAAAGGTTTTAGCTAACCCCTCAGTATTTTAAGTTGAAAAAATAAAAGATTCTACTTCTAATTGTAATATTTTAAGGTTATTTAAATTTTTTAAACCTTACATTACGTTCGTTAAAAAGTTACTTTATCCACTAAAGTCACTTCCTAATTTAATATACAAATTATTTAAATTTTTTAAGTTGTAGAAGCATTGTGATAAGGCAGCTAATCCTTGTTTTTTTATTTTAATTTATTCAATTTGAAGTTTAAGTGTTTGTAGCTAGCGTAGAACTGATAAACCCTATGCAAAGCAGCAAATACCTAATTCTGATTCTATTTTTCCTTATAATATATATTAATCATAGAAGTCATAGAGTAGTTTAGTTGAATTAGATTAAAACTCTTTTTTGAATATTTAGCTTTAAGGATTTATAAAAACAGATAAATATTTTACTCTTTTTAGACTCTTTAGTCCTAAGCCTAATGCTATTAGCTATTCATCACTTACATCTTGAAGAGAGAATGACAAATTTTCTATCTAGTTAAGGCTTTTAAAGATATTAACTGATTGCAGTTAAATATTAGAATTTGTCTTCTAAAAAAAGCAAGGAAACAGTTTTTTAAAACAAATGCATTTAGTTTATTCATTATCTATCTAGGGATATTTTACATAAAAGGCTAATTCTTAAAGAGGAGGTAGTAAGTTAAAAGATTCTTCTAAAATACTTGGATTCACATATATATTCTTCATAGAAAATCGTAAACTTTGTAGATTTGTAAGTTAACTAAAAGATTTAAAAATGGAAAAAACTCCTTCTTTAGAAGCTAGTTGATTCTTTTTGTCAAAGTCTATTAACAGATCAAACTTTTTAATTTGGGTGACATTCGAAATAAGTTTACTCAATTGTAAATTAAAATTAAGATTATCAATAGAACTGCTTAAATATAGGTTTATTGATCTAAGATTTTTTAATTTAAGTAAAGTGTTTTGAATTATTGAAATACCCTACTTATTCATTATATTTTTTTAACTCTTAATGATGAGTTTTAATTTCAATAACTCACTGCAATTCTCTATTGCGCTACATAATTAACTGAGCTAATTTAAACTATTGATATTGTAAGGTTCAATGCTTAATGTGAATTCTTAAATTTTATTATTTTGCTTGAAAATGCCATTTAATTCTTCGAAAGAGTTTTGATTTGTAAAACCATCTCTACTTAAATTTACGAAAATTTTTTGAGGATTTTAAAATCTGTTGAACATATCACTTAAATACTTAAAATTAATTTAGCGACTACTATTTTAATTTATATTTATCTGAATACTTTTTAAGTTAGGATAAAACACGTACTTGAATATATGTCTATTATTTATTTCATAGAAAGCTGTATCTAAATTAATACTTAAAAAACATGTATAATTAAGCAAATTTGCGTTTGAAAAAGCTAACTCTTAACTTTCGTTTTTATCTTTGTTATTTAAGAATACAATTTAGCTATTTTCCTATTATTTTTCTTGATACTAGACATTTAAATTACCTGGTTCCTCTATATATTTCTCTAATATATTTGTTAAATTTGCTTATTTCATAATTATATATTTGAGGTTTTTAAGAAATAGATAAATTAATGATAAATTTTTGATCATAAAATATGTAAAAAATTAGGCTTTTAAAAATTTATTCTGTAATGTTAAATTATCTGTTCAAATCTATTCAGAGATAAATTCACAACTAATTGCTTTCAAATTATAAAATAAATTTTTGACTAAAAGTAATTTAGAATAAGTCCTAATTATCTTCTAATTATGAAGATTTTCTAATAATTTAATATAAATTTCAAAAACATTTTTAACTTAACTTAGTAGTTTTTTATTTTTTTAAAAGATAAAATACATTTTAAAATTATATTCCATATAATTTTTATAGTTTTACTATATCAAATTAGATAATGTAATTTCAATTAAAAAATTAATGTCCATATTCATTTATAAATAAATATCATTCACATAATATATTCACTATTTACAAATTAATCATTACCTTTTAGTCTTTAATTATAGAAACCATGGTAATCTTATATTGTTTAAAACATATTTGATACTTTATTCTCATGTATATTTATGCCTATTATATTTTGGAATTAGTATTGTTTAGTACGTCATTTTTAATTTAAATATATTATTATTATTATTTTTATAAATATTTTAAATTTTGTAAATTGCAATTAATTCTGATTAGTAAAAAAATATAGTCTATAGTAAATGTTATTTTGAGAATAAAATACCAAAGAAATACCAATATTACTATAAACAATTTTGTAAAGATTTGTTTTTTAATAAGAAATAAAAAATCATAACAAAAAAGCTGATAACATGAATAAAAATCCTTTTCAAAAAAAAGTCTTATCCTTCAATGAACAAGGATAATATGACATTAAAATTGAAAATTTTGATTCTTTCCAGGCTCAAAATTTACCTCAAAATTGTATAATTTTAGATGAAATATTAAACGACGACTAATCTATGATCATTTATAATTGGCCTCCTCTAGTAAATTAAAATATTTATACCTAATTGAAAGATTGCTCTTCTTAAAATCTGAATTCTGTAATTTTAAACTAAATTGACTAGTATGTAGACTCATCCATTTAAAAATTTTAATAAAAAATGAATGAATTTAGATTAAACACAAAGAAAAAAATAATGAATACATTTTCTATAAAGGTTTAAAACATTTATGCAACTTAATCATCAAAAAATGATTTAAAGAAATATTTTGAAGATGAAAAGCTCAACAAAAATCTAATTCAAATCCTCCTTCAGTCATAAGTATAAAAAAAAAAAGAGAACACTGAAATTTTTGAAAAAGTAATTCAAGATTGCTTCAATGAATAGAAAAAGGTGCTAAATAGCCTTGAAAATATCTTAGAAAAATCATTTATAGATATATTTGAGCTAGGTTTAAACAAATAGGAATTAGATTCTCAAATAAATCTTTAAAATTCTAATTTATCTTAAAAATTTGCATAGCTGGATTTGTTTTTGTAAAAGTAATTGAAAGATGAAGAAGTAATTAAAAACAAAATAAATGAATTTATTAGTAATTGCAATAGATCCTTACATCAGCTAAGTGATAAACTTAATGGTTATAACTGGAATTCTTTATAGGATATTATTGATGGAATTTCTTCTAGTTCTAGAGATCCAGAAAGTTATGAATTTAAGGAAGGAAACAAAGGATGGTGGGTTATTTTCACGAGAAGAAAGGAATATGAAGGATATGATGTTTATGTATATGAATATTTTAATCACGATTCATAAAAATCTACTTTTGGTACTTAGTAAAATTAAGTATCTTCTAATTATAATTAAATTCAATAGGCAAAAAACCTTTTCTAATATATTTCATAAGGGGCAAAACAACTTTAAAATGAATGGAATTAGTACAAAAAATAATATTAATTATGAAATAAGCTTTATAAAATTGCTCATTTGTTAAAAGAATATAATTATCAAATATATGTTCTTTATCTAAATCATTTCTTTAATAAATAAAAAGTATTTTTTAAATATAGATAAATTTAATTATTATGCTCATTATATTTTATTATGAAATTTTTTTACTTTTTTAATTGAAAGATAAACATTAAAATATCATTTAAATAATTGTTATATATATATTTTTATTGATACAATTTTAATTGCTTTTAGATATTTTATTTTTATTTTTTTTTAAATTTTTATATATTATCATGTATTCTGAAATTTACAAATATTTAATTTTTTAATTGATGTATATATAATGTAATATATTATAATAAAAAAATAATTGAATATAATATAAGGATTAAGTAGTTAAAATTATTTAAGTACTTAAAAAACTTACGAAAAAGAGATAGTAATTATTTTAATTTTACATTTTAAAAAATAAAAAAATATTTAATATCTTAGAAAATAAGTTTTTAAATTTTTTTAGAATATTAATTGATTTTGATCTACTAATGTAAATCAAAAATCATATTTTAGTTGGGCTTAGATCAAATACTTTATTCATTTGCATTTTATAAGAAATTAAAGCTATTATAGGTTGGATTACTATTTAATCTAATCCAGTACTTAAAAGAAATGCTAAGGATATCATATGGCTACCAAAAGAGTCTTTATGAGAGGTTTAGTCGATGAGTTTTTAGATACTGGCTAAATAAAGTAAGCCTGATAAAGATAATAAAATACTATATTTTAAGATTCTTGCCACTAAACTTTTAGTACTTCCATATAATTTTATGAGTTTTTTAATAGCCAAGAATACAATAGAACTTGCAAATGCTGTTACAATTCCTATTCCAATCTATTACTGTATATAGTAAAATTAAAATTAATTAATAATTGAGTGTTAGAAATTATAATTTACAATTGGTAAGAGTGATATTATCCCTATTTAGAATATCTATTTCAAGTGGATTAAGAAAGATCTTAAAGATCTAGATAAATCTTTATCATAGCGAGTCCATATACTAACAAATTCATGATTAAACTTTTAATAAATTAAGTTAATATTAAATTTATATTTAAATTAATTGATTATTTACCCAAATAATTGCAAATAATGATGTTCCTTTTTCAGTTTTAGATTTTTATGTATAAGGGAAAGGAGTTGATGTGTTTAAAACAGGAGTAGCTTTTGTTTTTAGTTGATCAGGTGATGATAGTTTCATATGCTTTTAATTAGGAGATTAAGCTATTGCTGATTAGTTCAAATCTAACACATTTTATTAGTCTAATTATAATTAACTGGTATTGTTTAAAACAGAAGAATTTAAATTATTCATTAAAATTGAGGAATTCTATTTAGTACTTACATAAATTTTACTATCATTTATTTTTTTCTACATTTCAGGATTATTGTCGAAATCACTAAAATCAAGTTAATTTTTAGTGGCTTCTTAGTTATCAATAGTAATGTTTAATTATTAAATAGTAGTAGCGTTTTTTGCTTCTTGTGCTTTATCAAAATCTGAAAAATCAAGTGGAGCTGTTTAGTCATGATTCATTGTTATAGTAGCATTAAGGATAGTTGAAATATGCTATTTTCTTTTATATTAATTATTTTGAGCTTTTTCATCATCGTTTCTTATATTACTAGGCTAGTTGCTAAAATTTACTAGATGTGAAACTTTTATTTATGAAGTTTCAAGGAAAAAAGTTGGCAAATGTGATTTCGAAGGAATAACTCGGAGCATATCCCTGGCATCTAATTTCCAAGCAACCAAAAGCAAACCAAAAGAAAAAAATGACAAGCCAGTTATAATATAAAAAGAACTATAGTACTTTAAGTTAGATGCACTGAATGATGCTTCTTGATATGGTTTAAACTCACAATCAATATTTGAGTTTATAATAAATTAATAATTCTCATCCTTACATACACAAATGTCATTATTATTTTTGTCATTAATAGCATTTTACCCACATTTAACGCTGCATTCAGAAAGAGAACCTTCTTTTAATTAATATCCATTTTCGCATTTGCACTTAAATTATGATTCCTTTACAGATTTGTGTCCACAAACTATGCTACATTCAAGTGGTGCAACACCTGGTACAGCCTCAAATCCTTTTTCACAAATACAGTTCTCTCTGTCTTAATTCACTTAGTGTGGTCCACAAAAACGTTAACACTCAGTCAAAGATCCAGGTTGGGCATAATATCCTTTTTCGCAGGTACAATTATGATCATCTAAATTAACTGATTTATAACCACATTTAATTCTACAATCTGTAATAGAGTTTTCTATAAAATCAAATTTGTCTATACATTAGCATTATTTTGAGCTTATCCTATTAGCATTTTTTCCACATTTTATTTCGCAATCTGAGTCAGAACCATTAACAAATTAGAAGTCTTATGGACATTGACAATTATTTTCATCAAATTATATGGCATTATCCCCACATCTTTTTCTGCATTTGACTATAGATCCAGGATAAAATTCATAACCTTGTTTTGTACAAGAGCATTCATTTTTATTTTTCTATTTAGCATTATTTTGACATACTATTTCACAATTAGTTTCTGAACCTTATTCAAATTAAAAGTTTTCTTTACATATACATTCGTCATTTTTAGTTGGATGATTTAAAGCGTTATTACCACAGGAAAGCTAGCAAGCAGTTTATGATCCTGGAATAAAAGCAAAAGTACTTTTAACACATTAGCAGGTGTTTAAATCTATCTATTTTGCAAAAGCTCCACATTATATTTCACAGCTTATTGACGATCCTTACGAAAATTAAAAATCTGGTAAGCATTGGCAAGTATTAAGATCTTTATTAATTGCTTTATTACCACATTTTATTCTGCATTAAACTTAAGAATTAGGAATAAATTCATAACCAGAGTTGCATTAGCAAGTATTTGCATCTATTCTTAATGCATTATCTAAACAAGTAATTTCACAAGCAATCTATGAACCACTTTGATACTAAAATCCAGTTTTACAGACACATTGATCATATCCTTTATTTATAGCATTAGCACCACATTTTAATTAGCAGTTTGCTAAAGAATTAGGTGCAAGTTCATAACCTGAGTTGCACTGACATAAATCTTTTGTAAGAGGTGAGGAATTAACACCACACACTATTTCACAATCAGTATTTGAATTCTATTCAAATTAAAATTCGTTCTTGCAGATACATGTATCTTAATCTTTATTAGATGCATTTCTTCCACAAGTAATTTAACATTCTCTTTAGGAATTTTAAACAAATTGATAACCTGTATCGCAAGTACAAGTATCATTGTTTAATCTTGATGCATGTTTACCGCATGTTATCATACAATCTGTACTACTGCCTAATACAAATTCATAACCATCCTGACATTAACAAGTAAGTAAATCTTTGTTTTTTGCGTAATTACCACATTTTTTTTGACATTGAGAATTTGAATCTTTAACAAATTCAAATCCATCATTGCATTTACAGGTCGAAGCATCAACTCTGGCTGAATTATCTAAACATTTTAGCTAGCAATCTATTTAAGAATTAGCCTGATACTCGTACCCTTAAAGACATTTACAAGTATTAATATCATTATTCTAAGCAAAAAGACCACAATTAATTTAACACTAAACATAAGAGTTTTAAACAAAGCTATAACCTGACTTACACTTGCAAGTATTATTATCTACTCTGTCAGTATTATCTAAGCAGTCTATTTAGCATTCTGTCTTTGATGAAGGTACAAGAGAATAACCTTTCTCGCAGCCGCAGGTTTAGCTATCAATTTGAGAAGCCTTGAAACCACAAATTATTTCACAATTTATTTTTGAACCAGTAGTAAATTTGTAATTTGGATTGCATTAACAAGTATTTTCATCTACTCTAAAAGCACTCAACCCACAATCAATCTAACAAACAGTATTGTTTGTAGATGGCTTGAATGAAAAGCCATTTTTACAAGCACAAGTATTTTCATCTACATTAGCTGCATTAAGTCCACACTTGACACGGCAGGTTGTTTTAGATAAAGGAACAAATTCATAAGTAAAATCCTAACACTGGCATGTATTTTAATCAACTTTTATTGCATTTTTTCCACATTAGATCTCACATTTGTTAACAGAATTTTAAATAAACTAATAATTTTAGTTGCATTAGCATTATTAATCATTTAATTTAAAAGAATTGTCTAAGCAAGTAATAGAACATCCACTTTAGTCAGGACACTCTTCAAGACATTCTAAATTACCGTTTATCATTTTATATTAGCATCTAACACATTTATTTAAAACTGTGTGCCTAATATATCCAAGATCGCATTTATCAACACATAAATTATTTTAATTTAAAAATTTGCTAGAATCACTGCAAACTAAGCAGTCAGTATTATTCTTATTAATACATGTCTTGCAATCGGAGTGGCATTACTTACATTTTGTATCTACATCTATTTTTAATTAAAAATTAGTTTTATTAATATAAAAGTTTATTACCAACAAATTATCCAGGAGGGCACGAGTAGCATTTACCAGATACATTTGTATATCCATCTTTGCACTGAGTACATTAATTTAACCCTGTGCATTGATTACAATTAACAGAACATTTCCTGCATGTTTTAGCTTATGAGTCTAAATATTCTCCATTACCACAAACAGAGCATGAAAAATCTGTCTTGAGTGTTCCTATAGAGCAATCCATACATCCTTAAGCAGTAGAAGAAAAACAAGTTTTGCATGTTGAGTTACAAGTTAAACAAGATTTTTCACAAGTTAAAGATGGGTTATTATTCTGTTTTCCAAATGCCACAACTTTTGCATTATCACAAAATTATTTTGAGCTGCTAGAGCATGTTTTGCAATCTTTATCAAGAGGACCTGAACAAGTAGCGCAATCAGAATGGCAATTAGCACATTTATTTCCATCAACATATTAGTTAGAGTCACATTTGTCACATAGTTTAGTATCTAATCTGATAAATAATTAATTATTTGAACAACTTAAACAATTCGTTGCATCTGGACCATTACATGTGGCACAAGATGAATGACAGTTTTAGCATTTTTAATTTTAATCAGCATATTGGTTTGAATCACAGTTACCACATGATCCATCTATTCTTAAAATAAATCCACTTTAACAAACATCACATGAAGTTAAACTTGAACATTTTAAACAGTTTTAAATGCATTTTTTACAAGTGTTAGTACTGGCTTCTATATAGAAGCCATGATCAGTATTGCATACTTTGCAAGTACCATCTTCCATAAAGGACAAACCATCATCACATGTTAAACATTTGCTAGTGTCATTACAAGTTTTGCATGAAGGAAGACACTTTCTACAATAAAATCCATCTTAAAAATATTTATTAGTAGTATCACATGGTTTACAAAGTTAAGAATCCTCATTAATAAAGGTATTATTAACACAAGATATGCAATCTGTTGCTTTACTATTTGAACATTTTAAGCATGTACTATCACATTTCAAACACTAAGTCCCTTAAATGAAGAAGTGCTCATCTGGGCAAACTTAACATAAACTATCTTTAAAATATAAATTACTTTCACATGATTTACATTAATCTGGCTATTCGTTGTTGCAAGTCTTACAAGAACTATCACAATCTAAGCATATATTTGTTTGCGAAATAAATTTTTTATTATTTATATCACATTCTCTGCATTTCTAATCAGGATATTTATATTTATTTGTGTCACATAAATCACATTCAGTATCAAGTACTCCATGGCAAGTCATACAAGATGGATCACACTTCTTACATAGCTTATTTTGATCATCCCTGAAATAATAATTTTCACTACAACTTCCACATTAATTATCTGGATATAAATAGAGTCCTGATTAACATGTTGAACATTAATTTTTTTCCTTTCCGAAGCAGGTTTAGCATGTGCCTTCAAAACAAGGTACACACTATAAGCCATCTATGTAAAATTGATTATTTACTGGGCATACTTTGCAAGTTTTATCTGGCATAAAATATTTGCCACTTGGACAATTTAAACAATCATTTTCTGTAAGTCCTTTACAAACTTCACATGAGGGATGACATGGAGTACAATTAATTCCATCATCATAAAAATTAGTTAAGGGACATGTTTGACAACTACCATCTAACATTTTTCTAAATCCAGTTTTGCAAGTTAAACAACTTGTAGAGTCTATTAATATAAAAAATTAAATTAACTTAATTTTTAAAAATAAAATCAATTAAATACCTCCATTAGTACATGTGAGACAATTTTAATGGCATTCAAGACATTAAGTAGGTGTTTAGTAAAATTCAGTTATTGGGCAATCTATACAAACATTATTTTTATCTAATTTTTTACTTCCCATACATTACTAGCAACCATCATTATTTTCATTTGTACAAGTTTTACAATTTTAACTACATTAAAAACAATTAATATCCTTTATAAAATAACCTTCACTAGGGCATGTGGCACAAGAATTATCTTTAAATAAATACTATCCATTCTAGCATAGTGTGCATTCATTTGCAGAAGCACCATGACATTATTTACAAGTTTGATCACATGGGACACATCTATCTCCTTGTATAAAATAATTATCAGTTGGACAAACCTTGCAGCTATTATCAGGCATCATTTTTTCAGTAGGATTTAAACAAGTTTTACATTCAGTAGATAAGCCGCCTAAGCATGTACCGCAATTTGAGAAACAAGGTTTGCAAAATTCACCAGAAATATAAAAAGACTTATCAATTTCACATATTTTACAGTAATTATTTTCTTCAAAATAGTAACCTTTAGTATTGTCGCATTTGCTACATTTGCTAGTGCTATCTGAGCATGTGAGGCAAGATTAATCACATTCCATACAAAACTCTCCTTATTTGAAAAAGTGTTGATCAGGACAGGTTTAACAGGTTTAATCTTTCATTTTATAAAGGTTATCATTACAAATAGTACAGCCTTTATCTGTTCCATTTTAGCATTCCTTACAAGTAGTATGACAGTGCTTACAAATATTATTATCTTGAGTGTCGATATATAGTTTATCTTCTTTGTTACAAGTCTTGCATTTTCCGTCATCAATAAATTTATATAAATTATCTTAGCATTGAGTGCAACTAGTATCATTTTCACCATCACAAGTTTTACATGTGGAATCACATTTGTAGCATCTTTCACCGTTTACATAGAATCCTATTAATGGACAATCAACACAAGTATTATCTTTGAGCTTTTTTAATGTTCCATCACAATTTTTGCATTCGAATTTACTAGGTCCTGTACATGTCAAGCAAGTGGAGTCGCAACTTTTGCATACATTATCATTAGCATCGATGTAAAATTTATTATTTACTAAACATTCACTACATGTATTATCTTAATGGAAATTAAATCCTGCTTTACATTTAGTACAGCTTTTATCATCATTAGAACCTTAACATGTTTCGCAGGAAGAATGACATTTGTAACAATAATTATTTATCGAAAAGTAACTATCAGGACATGGCATACATTAATTTACTACTTCTCTTATTTTATATGCAGGATTACTGCACTAAGTACATTAGGTATCTTTATCACCAGTACATGTTAAGCAGGAAGAATCGCATTTTAAGCAATTATTACCTGATATAAAATAGGGTGAATTAGCTGGATCACATACTTAGCAAGTACCATCTTAATATCTTTTCATGGCATCATCACAAACTAAACAACCAAGATTAGTTGAGTCACTACAAGTTTTGCAGGAAGAATGGCATTAATCACAAGTCTATGTGTTTTCATTTTTAAAATATTTATCTTAATTGCACTAAACACATTTATTTCCTAACTTATAATATCCAACTTCGCATTTCAAGCATTCAGTTTCAGAAGAACCTGAGCATTATTTACATGATGGATGGCATTAATCGCATGTCTAAGTTGATTAATTTTAAAAATACTTATCTTATGTACAAGTTACGCATTTATTATCTAACCTATAAAAATTAGTATCACATTATAAGCAGCTTGTTTCTTGAGCATCTGAACAAGTTTTGCAAGACTGAAAGCATTTATCACAAGTTTTTGTTTATGCATTTTTAAAATACTTATCTTAAGTGCAGTCTATACATAGATTACTAAGTTTATATTTAGAATCGTCGCAGAGTATACAACCTGTCTATGTTATGTCAGAGCATGTTTTACATGAAGAATCGCAAGAATCACAGGTTTAGGTATTATCATTCTTTAATTATTTATCTAGATTACAACTAACACATAAGTTGCCTAATCTATATTTTCCACTTGCACAGGTTTTACAGCCAGTAGGGGTTCCGTCAGAACAAGTTGCACAAGATGAATCACATTACTTGCATTCTCCTTCTGTTTTATTAATTGTGAAATCTACATAATAATTTGAAAGTTTTGAGCAATCTATGCAACTATTTGATTGTCTAGAAAAACCAGATTTGCAAACATCACATTAATTTCCTGCTTTTGAGCAAGATTTACAAGAAGGATCACAATCTTTGCATTGGTCGATATCAACATAGGTACTTTAAATGGTTGAACAATTCAGACAAACATTATTTCTCTTGCTTAAACCTGATTAGCATTTAATGCATCCTGTATTTGCAGTGCTGTTACATGTTTAGCATGTAGGATCGCATCTTTTACATATATTATCAATATCAACAAATTATTAAAGTTGATCACACTTTACACATATGTCATCGCTTGTATCACCTGGAGTGTTATTTTAATCGAATTTATATTTAGAGGGGGCACAGTTAATGCAATCTGTTTTTGCACCTCCTTTGCATGTCTGACAGTCAGGATCACATTTTTTGCAATGAGTTCCGTTCCATATATAATTTCCTTGAGAATCGCATGTAGATATACACGTACCAGTAGTTTGGTCTACATAAAAACCTGTATTACAAAGATCACAGGTTAATTTATTAGAACATTTTTAACAATTAGCTAAACATTTTCTGCATGTAGTACCATCAAGAAAATATCCACCAGATAAATTACAGTCAATACAATAATCATCAGCAGGATTGTTTTCTGTATTATTATCATATTTATAGTAGCCTGTTTAACATTAAGTACAGTTTTATGGTTAACCACCAGTACAATTTAGACAAAATTATGCACATGCTAAGCATTTATTGTTAGGAACATCTTAATAAAAACCTGTATTTGAGCTACATAGATCACAAGTATTGCCTCCTTTTACAAAAAATCCTGTATCACATAAAGTGCAAGATGTTCCTGAAGTACAGGTTTTACACTTATCAACACATTTAAGACATTGACTCGCAGATTTATAGTAATAATCTAAATTGCAGGGATCACATGTTTTTGTATCAACTTTAAGATAGAAACCAGACAAACAGTTTGTACATTCTGATACTAAATTTTGATTACAAGCTTAGCAGTTAGGTCCGCATTGATAACACTGACCGCCTTTCACAAAATATCCTAAACTAGCTTAACAATCCATGCATATTGTTTTACCATCCAATTAAACAAATTTATACCACCCTGCTTTGCAATCAATACAACTATATTAATCATAATTAGTACATCCATTGCAAGAAGAGTCGCAGTCTAAGCAATAAGAAAAAGGATTACCTTCATCTGCAAGATCATCCCTTAATAAATATTATGTAAATGTGTTTGGTCCACATTGAACACAATTTCCTGATGAAGATAAATAGTATCCTGACTTGCATATAACACATATAATTGTACTTGAAGGCTTTCCACACCTGTTGCAGTTAGTAGGACAAGCAGAGCAAGTAATAGAGCTAGCACTATTATTATATTATCCAGGAGCGCAAACGCAAGCAGCGTTATATAAATTAACAGAACTTAGACAAACACCTGATTTTGTTTACAGGTCATTATTTTTATAGTTAAAAATTTAATTAGTACCTGCAGTTAAGCATTTATCGTATTAGTCACAACTTTTGCAATTGTAAAGACAACATTTACCACTAAGTTTGGTATGATAAGAACCACAACCTGAAGATCCATTGGAACAGGATCCTTTTACTCTAAAAAAGTCATTAGTTCCTGATTAGTAATAAGTATCTTTGCAAACAAAGCAACTACTAGAACCACTATCTGAGCAGAAATTGCAATTTGATGTACAAGTACCGCAAGTACTATCTTTATTTTTAAATTAACCTATAGAGCAAGCTCCAGACACTTTTGTTTACAACAGTCTAAACTTTTTACTAGTAGTTTCATAATTTTCTCTAATATGCAAGCTTTTTATTTTATTAAGTTAAATTTTAGTAAATTTAATATTTAAATTCTTTTTTAAGAATGAATATTTTTTTATGATTATAAGAAATTTACTATAAAAATTCAAATTAACCAACTAAAGTAGTTGGATTAATTTCTTGTTCATCAATAAAAAAAGTCATTTCGATTTATTTGAGGTGATCTGATAAAATTGTATTTTAGTTTGATTTGTATTTAGTACTTAGTTAAAATATTTATATTCCTTATTCTTCAATTATTCCTGACTAAATAGCTTGATCTAAATACACCATTATCCATCTTATTTTCTTATTTAATCTTTTCAAAAATAAATTAATCCACGATATAAATAATTAATAATAATAAATTACTTAGATTTAAGTTAAAAGCTAAAATGGAAAACAAAATGTCTAGATTAAATTAAAGTTGGCTCAAACAAACAAAAGATCTTAATATGATTTTCGAAGGCTTTAGAGTAAAACTATACTTAGTTTATATCAAATTATTAAATTAAAGGAGAGAAAGAAAACTGTTAGTCTTCATAATTTTATTCTACAGCTTTTTTTATAAAAGAGTTTGGATATTGAAATATATTTACTTAAATATTTAATGATACCTTTAATTATTTAAATTATAAATAACGATATTAACACTATAATAATTCTCATTTTATTTAAACAATTTATAATTTACAGCTTTTGCTTAAATTTATTAATATGGCTGAAATTTGGTACTCGATTTTATTTACTGTTTTCTAAGAAGCAATTTATTTTTTATATTTATTAACTATTTATTTTTATTATACAGAGAAAGCTATTTGCTACTTATAACAGGATATATAGTGAGTATGGAAGTTATTGATTGATTAGATAGATTCCTTAAAATAAAAAATCTATTCAAGTTTATATTAACAATTAATTTCAAAACATCTAATACCATACAATTTGTCTCTTTAAATTTTCTGTTCGATTTTAAATTGAAAAATAGATTATCGGTGTAAGTGAAAAAATTCGATTGAATTAAATTCAATTATTGAGTCCTAAAAAAATAAATGATCACAGAAAATTTTAAATAAATTATTCTGATTGGTCTTTTAAATTTTATTTTTTTTAATAAAAAGTGAATAAAATATGTATAAAAAGTCTAGTATTAAATTATATGTCATTATTATATATGCTGTGATATGATGTTACAAATAAATATTTTCCAAATATTTGTATCTTATTTTTCTTATAGTACTATTTAAAAATATCCTTGCAATCGATTTCTTAGTCACAATTATGTAATGCTTAACTGACGATAGCTCTTTTTAAATTAATAATCATATTTTAGCTATTACTAAAATTATGATAGTTGAAAATATGGTAAATTACTAGATTTATGTTTTCACTTCTCTTTAAATTAAAAACTTAAATAGCAAAACATCGAAATATTGTATTGTAATTGAATATTGAAATCATATTTTACTATTAAATAGAGTTGTAGATATTTTTTAGTATTCATTAAATATTGTATTTTTTAAAAGATTATGACGCAGTTATTTTTTGATATTAATTTCCAATTATAAAATAAAAAGTGATGCATTCTCACACAATCTTTAATTATGTAAATCATTAAGTTTTGCCCACAAAATCCGTAATAAATTACAAAATTTAATTAATTTAACAAATATTCATTCATTTATTAGAATCTATTTACATCGTTTAATTAAGGTATATTAAGTTTTTTATTTCCTTTTTACTCCAACGAATACCATACATATAAATTAAAGTTTACATGAATAATTCCAACTAAAAGAAAATACTCTTTTTATCATTTGTTTCAACAAAAAAATTAAACTTTTCTTTCATTAAAAATATTAGCAAATGCTTCAAATCTTTTAGATTTTTAAAAACTTTAAAAAATTGTAGCAATTAAAAAATTTTTTTGGAGAATATTTTAATAAATCTCTATTTCAAAAGTAATATCAAAAATAAAAATTTGGAATTATGAGATGACTTCAAATCAAAAGAAATAGAAACTTTTATTTAGTCTAAAATATCTTTATATTCGCAATTTACTACAAATGAAAACTTAATATTTGGAAATGTATTTATAGTTATTAATACTTAATAAAATTTATTTTCGAATGTTATAAATGATTATATTTAAATGATATAATATATCATCATTCTTAAATATTTTTAGTATGATCTTACAAAAGCTTCTTTGTTATATATTTTTGAAATTTTGTTAAAGCAAAATATATTTATTTTAGATAGAACAATATTTTAAAATAAAACTAAATGTTTACTTGGTTCAAACGTATTTCTAATTAATTTAGATAATATTTAATTACAGAAATTGCAGTTGAGGTATGATATTAGTTATTCATAATTATTTAGCACTAATCATCCAATAACTTAAATTAATATATTTATAAAAATTAGATGTGCAATAAAAAACTTTTCAAATTAGCAAAAGTAATCAAATACTTACAATTACTTTATCTGGTGTTAAAAGTATGATTACTAAAAAAAATTTATTATATATGAAATTATACTATAATTTTTTTTTTGAGATTACCATAATATCTCAATTACTTTAAATTAAAGATATGATTATATTACTTAATAATAACGCAATTATTTGATAAAAAAATTCTATCCCTTGAAACAAGTTTTGTGAAATGAACCAAGAATTTGCAGTATATTGTTTGGGGTTGAGTATAAATTTTTAAATGAATTTTTTTACATATTTTTGCATTCATTCATACATCTAACACTTAATTATTTTTTAATGTGCGTTACTAATAAATTAAGTGATTTATAAATATTAATGTAATATATATTGAAATTTAACTAAAATAAGCTAAAATATATATTTAAAAAAAATATTTTATTATCAAATTACATGAATTTTTATCAAATTTTAAGAAATAAAGGCTAAATCTTTTTAAATTAAAAAATATATTTTATTTCTTTTTCCTAAAAGACATTCAATATAATTTGATAATTAAGCAAGAAAAATCTAGCAAAAAATGTTATCAGTCGAAGGATGACTTATAATCAAAAGTGTTAATGGAGAAACTTCTACTCTCCTTAAATTTTTTGGCATAAAGGAATATATAACTTCATAATTTAAAGCTAATTTGGGTTTGATCATTATTTATTGCAAATCCCATAAATGAAATTTGCAACTCTAATCTAAAACCAAGAAATCAACTGTTAAATCATGAGGTTTTTCATCTTTAAGAGCCTTTAATGTAAGAATCGCTTCTATTTTCTCCCACTTATTATTAAGTTTGCGCTTGAATCATCATAAATTTTTTGCATACATTTCTTGCTTTATTTTTTAATCCTTTATTCTTAATTAGTGAATAATAATATTTATCTAAAATCTTATTTAGTTTGAATGATTTATTTATTTTTCACTTAATTGCTAATCAGCTAATATATATAATATTGTCTATTTAGTGCTCTTCTTAATAATTTTTCTAAAGTTACTACTCAATTTTTGATTATTTTTAGAATTTACTTATAAAGATAACTAAGCATTTATGAATAAACAAATTAAGAGGGGGAATTTTAGATGAAAAAAATAATTTTAAAAAAATCTTTTTTATCTATACATTACAAAATCATCAAAATATATTTTATTTTTTATATAATTGCCCTCCTTTTTTAAATCTTAAAATATTCGATTGTTCCCTCATTTTATAAATTAAATTTGATTCATAAATACATATAAAAAAATTAAAAAAGATATTATATATTTACTTTTAAAACCTAATTGCTATGTTCTGTTTAGCAGTAATAGCCATTTTTTAAAATAGCAAAGTGCTATAAGTCAATTATTTTATAATGTATTATAATATTTTTCAAATTTTTAAGTTTTTTCTTGATTAAAAATATCTAACTAGTATCATCATAAAAAATATTTTAAGTATATATTCCTGTAGAGCTTTTCGAGTTCTATCAGAATATGTATACTAAAAAAATTGTTTATTTCAATTTTTCATAAATAATTGTTATTTCAGTTTTTTTTGGACCGGTAATAAAATCCAGTTTTACAGACACATTGATCATATCCTTTATTTATAGCATTAGCGCCGCATTTTAATTAGCAGTTTGCTAAAGAATTAGGTGCAAGTTCATAACCTGGGTTGCACTGACATTAATCCTTTGTAAGAGGTGACGAATTAACGCCACACACTATTTCACAATCAGTAGTTGAATTCTATTCAAATTAAAATTCATTCTTGCATATACATGTAACTTAATCTTTATTAGATGCATTTCTTCCACAAGTAATTTAACATTCTCTTTAGGAATTTTAAATAAATTGATAACCTGTATCGCAACTACAAGTATCATTGTTTAGTCTTGATGCATGTTTACCACATGTTATCATACAAACTGTACTACTACCTGATACAAATTCATAACCATCCAGACATTAACAAGTAAGTAAATTTTTGTTTTTTGCGTAAGTACCACATTTTTTTTGACATTAAGCTTTTGAATGTTAAACAAATTCAAATCCATCATTGCATTTACAGGTTGAAGCATCAACTCTGGCTGAATTATCTAAACATTTTAGCTAGCAGTTTATTTAAGAATTAGCCTGATACTCGTATCCTTAAAGACATTTACAAGTATTAATATCATTATTCTAAGCAAAGAGGCCACAATTAATTTAACACTAAACATACGAGTTTTAAACAAAGCTAAAACCTGACTTACATTTGCATGTATTATTATCTACTCTGTCAGTATTTTCTAAGCAGTCTATTTAGCATTCAGTCTTTGATGAAGGTACAAGAGAATAACCTTTCTCGCAACCACAGGTTTAGGTATCAATTTGAGAAGCCTTGAAACCACAAACTATTTCACAATTTATTTTTGATCCAGCAGTAAATTTGTAATTTGGATTGCATTAACAAGAATTTTCATCTACTCTAAAAGCACTCAATCCATAATCAATCTAACAAACGGTATTGTTTGTAGAAGGCTTAAATGAAAAGCCATTTTTACAACTACAAGTATTTTCATCTAAATTTGCAGCATTAAGTCCACACTTGACACGGCAGGTTGTATAAGATAAAGGAACAAATTCATAAGTAGAATCCTAACACTGACATGTGTTTTAATCAACTTTTATGGCATTTTTTCCACACTAGATCTCACATTTGTTAACAGAATTTTAAATAAACTAATAATTCTAGTTGCATTAGCATTATTAATCATTTAATTTAAAAGAATTGTCTAAGCAGGTAATTGAGCATCCACTTTAGTCAGGACACTCTTCAAGACATTCTAAATTACCGTTTATCATTTTATATTAGCATCTTACACATTTATTTAAAACTGTGTGCCTAATATATCCAAGATCGCATTTATCAACACATAAATTATTTTAATTTAAGAATTTGTTAGAATCACTACAAACTAGGCAGTCAGTATTATTTTTATTAATACATGTCTTGCAATCAAAGTGACATTACTTACATTTTGTATCTACATCTATTTTTAATTAAAAAAATTAGTTTTATCTATATATAAGTTTATTACCAACAAATTATCCAGGAGGGCACGAGTAGCATTTACCAGATACATTTATATATCCATCTTTGCACTAAGTACATTAGTTTAAACTTGTACATTGATTGCAATTAACAGAACACTTTCTGCATGTTTTAGTTTATGAGTCTAAATATTCTCCAATACCACAAACAGAACATGAAAAATCTGCCTTTAGTGTTCCTGTAGAGCAATTCATACATCCTTAAGAAGTAGATGAAAAGCAAGTTTTGCATGTTGAGTTACAAGTTAAACAAGATTTTTCACAAATTAAAGATGAATTATTATTCTATTTTCCAAATGCGGCAACTTTTGCATTATCACAAAATTACTTTGAGTTGTTAGAGCATGTTTTGCAATCTTAATCAAGAGGACCTGAACAAGTAGCGCAATCAGAATGGCAATTAGCACATTTATTTCCATCAACATATTAGTTAGAGTCACATTTGTCACATAGTTTAGTATCTAATCTGATAAATAGTTAACTATTTGAACAACTTAAACAATTCGTTGCATCTGGACCATTGCATGTGGCACAAGATGAATGACAGTTTTAGCATTTTTAATTTTAATCAGCATATTGGTTTGAATCACAGTTACCACATGATCCATCTATTCTTAAAATAAATCCACTTTAACAAACATCACATGAAGTTGAACTTGAACATTTTAAACAGTTTTAAATGCATTTTTTACAAGTGTTAGTACTGGCTTCTATATAGAAACCATGATCAGTATTACATACTTTGCAAGTACCATCTTCCATAAAGGATAAACCATCATCACATGTTAAACATTTGCTAGTATTGTTACAAGTTTTGCATGAAGGAAGGCACTTTCTACAATAAAATCCATTTTAAAAATATTTGTTGCTAGTATCACATGGTTAACAAAGTTTTGAATCCTCGTTAATAAAATTATTATTATCACAAGAAATGCAATCTGTTGCTTTACTATTTGAACATTTTAAGCAGGTACTATCACATTTCAAACAATAAGTCCCTTAAATGAAGAAGTGCTCATCTGGGCAAACCTAACATAAACTATCTCTAAAATATAAATTACTTTCACATGATTTACATTAATCTGGCTATTCGTTGTTGCAAGTCTTACAAGAACTATCGCAATCTAAGCATATATTTGTTTATGAAATAAATTTTTTATTATTTATATCACATTCTCTACATTTCTAATCAGGATATTTATATTTATTTGTGTCACATAAATCACATTCAGTATCAAGTGCTCCATGACAAGTCATACAAGATGTATCACATTTCTTACATAGCATATTTTGATCATCCCTGAAATAATAATTTTCACTACAACTTCCACATTAATTATCTGAATATAAATAAAGTCCTGTTTAACATGTTGAACATTAATTTTTTTCCTTTCCATTTAGCATGTGCCTTCAAAACAAGGTACGCACTATAAGCCATCTATGTAAAATTGATTATTTATTGGACACACTTTGCAAGTTTTATCTGGCATAAAATATTTGCCACTTGGACAATTTAAACAATCATTTTCTGTAAGTCCTTTACAAACTTCACATGAAGGATGGCATGGAGTGCAATTAATTCCATCATCATAAAAATTAGTTAAGGGACATGTTTGACAACTACCATCTAACATTTTACTAAATCCAGTTTTACAAGTTAAACAACTTGTAGAGTCTATTAAAATAATAAATTAAATTAACTTTAATTTTTAAAAATAAAATCAATAAATACCTTCATTATTACAAGTAAGACAATTTTAATGGCATTCAAGACATTAAGTAGGTGTTTAGTAAAATTCAGTTATTGGGCAATCTATGCAAACATTATTTTTATCTAATTTTTTACTTCCCATACATTACTAGCAACCATCATTATTTTCATTTGTACAAATTTTACAATTTTAAGTACACTAAAAACAATTAATATCCTTTATAAAATAACCTTCACTAGGGCATATGGCACAAGAATTATCCTTAAATAAATACTATCCATTCTAGCATAGTGTGCATTCATTTGCAGAAGCACCATGACATTATTTACAAGTTTGATCGCATGGGACACATCTATCTCCTTGCATAAAATAATTATCAGTTGTACAAATATTGCAGCTATTATCAGGCATCAATTTTTCAGTAGGATTTAAACAAGTTTTACATTCAGTAGATAAACCACCTAAGCATGTACTGCAATTTGAGAAACAAGGTTTGCAAAATTCACCAGAAATATAAAAAGATTTATCACTTTCACATATTCTACAGAAATTATTTTTATCAAAATAGTAACCTTTAGTATTATCGCATTTGATACATTTGTTAGTGTTATCTGAGCATGTGAGGCAAGATTAATCACATTCTATACAAAATTCTCCTTATTTGAAAAAGTGTTGATCAGGGCAGGTTTAACAGGTTTAATCTTTCATTTTATAAAGGTTATCATTACAAATAGTACAACCTGTATCTGTTCCATTTTAGCATTCTTTACAAGTTGTATGGCAGTGCTTACAAATATTATTATCTTGAGTGTCGATATATAATTTATTTTCTTTGTTACAAGTCTTGCATTTTCCGTCATCAATAAATTTATATAAATTATCTTAGCATTGAGTGCAACTAGTATCATTTTCACCATCACAAGTTTTACATGTGGAATCACATTTGTAGCATCTTTCACCATTTACATAGAATCCTATTAATGGACAATCAACACAAGTATTATCTTTGAGCTTTTTTAATGTTCCGTCACAATTTGTGCATTCGAATTTACTAGGTCCTGTACATGTCAAGCAAGTGGAGTCACAACTTTTGCATACATTATCATTAGCATCTATGTAAAATTTATTATTTACTAAGCATTCACTACATGTATTATCTTAATGGAAATTAAATCCTGCTTTACATTTAGTACAGCTTTTATCATCATTAGAACCTTAACATGTTTCGCAGGAAGAATGACATTTGTAACAATAATTATTTATCGAAAAGTAATTATCAGGACATGGCATACATTAATTTACTACTTCTCTTATTTTATATGCAGGATTATTGCACTAAGTACATTAGGTATCTTTATCACCAGTACATGTTAAGCAGGAAGAATCGCATTTTAAGCAATTATTACCTGATATAAAATAGGGTGAATTAGCTGGATCACATACTTAGCAAGTACCATCTTAATATCTTTTCATGGCATCATCACAAACTAAACAACCAAGATTAGATGAGTCACTACAAGTTTTGCAGGAAGAATGGCATTAATCACAAGTCTATGTGTTTTCATTTTTAAAATATTTATCTTAATTGCACTAAACACATTTATTTCCTAACTTATAATATCCAACTTCGCATTTCAAGCATTCAGTTTCAGAAGAACCTGAGCAATATTTACATGATGGATGGCATTAATCATCACAGGTTTAGGTATTATCATTTTTTATTTATTTATCTAGATTACAACTAACACATAAGTTGCCTAATCTATATTTTCCACTTGCACAAGTTTTACAGCCAGTAGGGGTTCCGTCATAACAAGTTGCACAAGATGAATCACATTACTTGCATTCTCCTTCCGTTTTATTAATTGTGAAATCTACATAATAATTTGAAAGTTTTGAGCAATCTATGCAACTATTTGATTGTCTAGAAAAACCAGATTTACAAACATCACATTAATTTCCTGCTTTTGAGCAAGATTGACAGGAAGGATCACAATCTTTGCATTGATCAATATCAACATAAGTACTTTAAATTGTTGAACAATTCAGACAAACAAAATTTCTCTTGCTTAAACCTGATTAGCATTTAATGCATCCTGTATTTGTAGTGCTGTTACATGTTTAGCATGTAGGATCGCATCTTTTACATATATTATCAATATTAACAAATTATTAAATTTGATCACACTTTACACATATGTCATCGCTTGTATCACCTGGAGTGTTATTTTAATCGAATTTATATTTAGAGGGGGCACAGTTAATGCAATCTGTTTTTGCACCTCCTTTGCATGTCTAACAGTCAGAATCACATTTTTTGCAATGAGTTCCGTTCCATATGTAATTTCCTTAAGAAGTATCACAAGTAGATATACATGTACCAGTAGTTTGGTCTACATAAAAACCTGTATTACAAAGATCACAGGTTAATTTATTAGAACATTTTTGGCAATTAGCTTAACATTTTCTGCATGTAGTACCATCAAGAAAATATCCACCAGATAAATTGCAGTCAATACAATAATCATCAGCAGGATTATTTTCTGTATTATTATCATATTTATAGTAGTCTGTTTAACATTAGGTACAGTTTTATGGTTAACCACCAGTACAATTTAGACAAAATTATGCACATGCTAAGCATTTATTGTTAGGAACATCTTAATAAAAACCTGTATTTGAGCTACATATATCACATGTATTGCCTCCTTTTACAAAAAATCCTGTATCACATAAAGTGCAAGATGTTCCTGAAGTACAGGTTTTACACTTATCAACACATTTAAGACATTGACTCGAAGATTTGTAGTAATAATTTAAATTGCAGGGATCACATGTTTTTGTATCAACTTTAAGATAGAAACCAGACAAACAGTTTGTACATTCTGATGCTAAATTTTAATCACAAGCTTAGCAATTAGGTCCGCATTGATTATAACACTGACCGCCTTTCACAAAATATCCTAAACTGGCTTAACAATCCATGCATATTGTTTTACCATCTAATTAAACAAATTTATACCACCCTGCTTTACAATCAATGCAACTATATTAATCATAATTTGTACATCCATTGCAAGAAGAGTCACAGTCTAAGCAATAAGAAAAAGGATTACCTTCATCTGCAAGATCATCCCTTAATAAATATTATGTAAATGTGTTTGGTCCACATTGAACACAATTTCCTGATGAAGATAAATAGTATCCGGACTTGCATATAACACATATAATTGTACTTGAAGGCTTTCCACACCTGTTGCAGTTAGTAGGACAAGCAGAGCAAGTAATAGAGCTAGCACTATTATTATATTATCCAGGAGCGCAAACGCAAGCAGCGTTATATAAATTAACAGAACTTAGACAAACACCTGATTTTGTTTACAGGTCATTATTTTTATAGTTAAAAATTTAATTAGTACCTGCAGTTAAGCATTTATCGTATTAGTCACAACTTTTGCAATTGTAAAGACAACATTTACCACTAACTTTGGTATGATAAGAACCACAACCTGAAGATCCATTGGAACAGGATCCTTTTACTCTAAAAAAGTCATTAGTTCCTGATTAGTAATAAGTATCTTTGCAAACAAAGCAACTACTAGAACCACTATCTGAGCAGAAATTACAATTTGATGTACAAGTACCGCAAGTACTATCTTTATTTTTAAATTAACCTATAGAGCAAGCTCCAGACACTTTTGTTTACAACAGTCTAAACTTTTTACTAGTAGTTTCATAATTTTCTCTAATATGCAAGCTTTTTATTTTATTAAGTTAAATTTTATTAAATTTAATATTTAAATTCTTTTTTAAGAATAAATATTTTTTTATGATTATAAAAAATTTACTATAAAAATTCAAATTAATCAACTAAAGTAGTTGGATTAATTTCTTGTTCATCAATAAAAAAAGTCATTTCGATTTATTTGAGGTGATCTGATAAAATTGTATTTTAGTTTGATTTGTATTTAGTACTTAGATAGAATATTTATATTCCTTATTCTTCAATTATTCCTGACTCAATAGATTTATCTAAATACACCATTATCCATCTTATTTTCTTATTTAATCTTTTCAAAAATAAATTAATCCACAAAAAAAATTAATTAATAATAATAAATTACTTAGATTTAAGTTAAAAGCTAAAATGGAAAACAAAATCTCTAGATTAATTTAAAGTTGGCTCAAACAAACAAAAGATCTTAATATGATGGTCGAAGGCTTAAGAGTAAAACTATACTTAGTTTATATCAAATTATTAAATTATAGGAGAGAAAGAAATCTGTTAGTCTTCATAGTTTTTTTCTACAGCTTTTTTTATAAAAGAGTTTTGATATTTAAATATATTTACTTAAATATTTAATGGTACCTTTAATTATTTAAATAATAAATAACGATATTAATATTATAATAATTCTCATTTTATTTAAACAGTTTATAATTTAAAGCTTTTTCTTAATTTTGTTAATATTACTGAAATTAGATACTCGATTTTATTTACTATTTTCTAAGAAGGATTTATTTTTTATATTTGTTAACTATTTATTTTTATTATACAGAGAAAGCTATTTGCTACTTATAACAAGATATATAGCTAGTATGGAAGTTATTGATTGGTTAGATAGATTCATTAAAACAAAAAATATATTCAAATTTATATTAACAATTAATTTCAAAACAAAAGTGAATAAAATATGTATAAAAAGTCTAGTATTAAATTATACGTTATTATTAAATATGTATGTTGTGATATGAAATTAAAAATAAATATTTTCCAAATATTTAAATCTTATTTTTTCTTTAGTGCAATTTAAAAATATCCTTGCAATCGATTTCAAGGTCAAAATTATGTAATGCTTAACTGACGAAAGTTCTTTTTAAATTAATAATCATATTTTAGCTATTACTAAAATTATGATAGTTGAAAATATAGTAAAGTACTAGATTTATGTTTTCGCTTCTCTTTAAATTAAATACTTAAATAGCAAAACATCGAAATATTGTATTGTAATTGAATATTGAAATCATATTTTACTATTAAATAGAGTTGTAGATATTTTTTAGTATTCATTAAATATTGTATTTTTTAAAAGATTATGACGCAGTTATTCTTTTTAATTAATTTATTTTTAATTATCAAATAAAAAGTGATACATTGTTACACAATCTTTAATTATGTAAATCATTAAGTTTTGCCCACAAAATCCGTAATAAAAGACAAAATTTAATTAATTTAATAAATATTCATTTATTAGAAACTATTTACATCGTTTAGTAAAGGTATATTAAGTTTTTTTTTCCTTTTAACTCCAACGAATACCATACATATAGATTAAAGTTTACATGAATAATTCCAACTAAAAGAAAATACTCTTTTTTTTCATTTGCTCCAACAAAAAAATAAATTTTTCTTTCATTAAAAATAATTAGCGAATTCTTCAAATCTTTTACATTTTTAAAAACTTTAAAAAATTGTAGCAATTAAATAATTTTTTTGGAGAATATTATAATAAATTTCTATTTTAAAAGTAATATCAAAAATAAAAGTTTGTATATGAGATGACTTCAAAAAGAAATAGAAACTTTTATTTAGTCTAAAATATCTTTATATTCTCAATTTACTACAAATGAAAACTTAATAATTGGAAATGTATTTATAATTATTAATACTTAATAAAATTTCTTTTTGGATGTTATAAATGATTATATTTAAATGATATAATACATAATCATTCTTAAATATTTTTAGTTTTATCTTACAAAAGCTTTTTGTTAAATATTTTTGAAATTTTGTTAAAGCAAAATATATTTATTTTAGATAGAACAATATTTTAAAATAAAACTAAATGTTTCCTTGGTTCAAAAATATTTCTAATTAATTTAGATTACAGAAATTGCAGTTGAGGTAATTAAATTTTATTAAATAAAAATATATAATAGAAAATTATACAACTGTCCAACGGGGCGGGGCATACATTAAATTTTTTAGATTGGGCCTGGGACCCACTTCAAAGTGTTAATAATTATTAAAGAATTTCTAATTTTATCAACGTGCTTGTAATAATGTATGTGATAATAAATTTATCAAAAAAATTAAACAAATAAAAATTAAGTATTTGACAAGTATTGTATCTTGTTTATTTAAAATTGCTAAAGTATTGCACAATCCAAGCAAATAAAATTGAAATAATGCTTTGTTAAAAAATATGTAAATATTGACAGATAGAAAAATAAATATAAGAATACCTATCTTTCAGGGTATTAAACAAAAAATATAATCAAAAAATTAGATTATACATTTGCTTCTATGGATTTTAATATTAAAATTATTGAAAAATGTAAGCAAAATATATATTATTTTGCTTGGAAGAAATACTTATTTTGTTATGGATATCCTAAATACAAATTCAATTATTTATTCGCTTTTAGTTAAGCATCTCTAATAATTTTTATAGTAATTTATCATTTAAGCAACATTGATACTTCTAATTTTAATTTGGTTTATATCTAGCAATTTATGATTTTTATTGCCATTTTGAACAAGTATTTATTTATTTATTTGATAATATAAGGATAAAACTCTTTATTTTTATAGTAATTTTAAAAATAATTCAAAAGATCTTGATTCAAAAAATTCAATCATGTTTAAATGATAAAAATAAAATGAAATTTTGACTTTATCACATTTAATTAAGTTTGTAAGTCAAAAAAATATCTTAAAATTGAACTTTTTTATTCTTAAAAATAATAAGGATAGCATTTTTTAATATGAGTAAAACCTAATTATTTCTATTTATTCTAATTGTGATGAATACCAAAATAGTTTTTAATTTACTTAGCATCTATTTAGATGTTATTTATTTTAAGACGGCAAATGTAAATCATATGTGATACTTAAAATGATTATTTTATATAAAATAAAAATAAGATAAATAGATATACTTTTCATTATAAAATTTTATTATTTACTAATAAAAAAAAAATAGAGACAATAAATACCTATTTATTAACCGCCTGCAAGAATAGCTATGGTCTAAGCTATATTGTTCATATAAATTGTATTTATAGGTATAGTATTATCAATAGATCATAATATATTTCTTGAATCCCCAATTACAAATATACTAAGTGTTCTACTGGATCTTATCTATTTTAAAATGATATTTACTTGTAACTCTTTATGTGATACTTAAGATGAATATTTTGTGAAGTAAAAATTATGAGATATTTCTATTCAATTTCCTTTAAATTCATAAAATAGTCAAATTTTAATTTTGTATCAAGTAAATTAAAGAGGTGCCATTTTTTACTTTACTAAGCAGAGTGTAAAAATTTTTATGTGTCTGTATTCTAATTAATATAAGAGAAAAAATTTATAATATTTAAAAATATTCAAACTCAACTAATATGATAGGATTTATTTTTCAACTTTGAACATAAACATTTTAAAATATTTAATTAATAGTAAAAAGAATTTATCTGCAAAAAATAGGGTTACAAGTAAAAAGTTAAATTGAAAATTTTGCAACTTTTGGCAAGAATTGAAGGATTTTGGACCCTAAATTCACAATAATTAATATAAAAATTTATATTTTTTTTCGAATCCTCGCAGTTAGCCATATAATCTAAATCTATGTATTAATCTAAATAAATTAATTTTACAGTTTAAACATTTTTAATTTGAAATAATCTCAGTTTGAAGTATAATTAGCATTTTTTATTTTCTCTTAAGCAATAAATATTAGTATTACTTTAATTACAGGATTTGAATTTGACCCAATTTGATATTACAAAATTTACAGAAAGCTGTATATAATAATATTTCATATATTTTTGAAAACGGAATACTGAATATTGGCTCAAAAATTAATAAAAAAAACTGAATATTTACCTATTAAATATTCAATATTAAGAATATGAATTACTAAAAAGAAACAGAGTTATTCTTTTGACATTTGATGAAATATTTATACTTTTTTGAGGTTTTATTTTTCATATATAACTTTATTTAGAAATTCAATTATTTCTGCTAATGATATAATTTTACTTTATTTAATATAAATTAATAAAATTATTTGAATACTAAGCTTTATTTTAACCTTTTTTAAAGATTTATTTGTTAAAAAATAAGTGGATTATAGCCATATTAAAATTGAGGTATATCAGATAATAAATTATTATTTATTCTTAATTGGCAATATTAAATCTACATAATTATCTCATACTTAAAATAATTTGATAAAAACTCTTATTGCTAATCGATCTATTAAATTTCTACTTTCTCTAATTTATTTTGTGTTTTATTTTTAAAATTTATTTTTGGAATTTATTTGTAAAATTATGAAAAAAATACATTCAATTTTTTTTGACTAATTCTTACCTAATGCAAAATAATACATTCAATATATTATAGAATAAAAGACAAAACATTATGTCATTCTGTTTTTTAATGACTCTAAAAATACAAAAGAATTAAATTACTAATATTTTCTACTTTTGATGAAATTTAAATCAAAAATATTTTTTTTTCATACCTAAAAAACAAATTTAAATTTAATTTTTTTTAAAAGTTTAAGTGGGAAATTTATATTTGCTTCTTATAAATAATAAAAATTTAGGTAAAATATTATTAAAAAAATGAATTAATGATCTCCTTTAAAAAATAACTGATAATATGATAATATAATTATAAAATTATTAGTATATGAAGGTAAATAATTAAAAATAAGAATTTAGTAATATTTTAAATAATACTAATCAATATGACAGATGACAGCATTTTATGCAAGATAAATTAAGTCGTAACAAAAAATACAATAATTTTTAATTAAATAATTTAGTGATGAATTATTTATGATAAGATGCACTAATTCTAAATAGAATGATATCATATTAACAAATCACTTATAAAATAACAAAAAAAAAAAAATTTATATTTCTACTCTTCTAACAAATATTTAGCTTTAATTTATTGGCTGACTAAACGTATTTATAAATTAATGAGATTGTTTTTTTTGAGTATATTTTTCAAAAAATCTTTAAAATAAATAAAATTTTACAATTCTTGAAATTGCTTTAAATTACTTATAAGATTAATTTAAATTACTTTTAAAATTGATCAGAAATAATACTATTTCTTTATTTGAAATAATTAGGTCTTCTTAATTTATATTTGATCATTTCTGATCAACAAAGTAAAAAATTTTGTAATAAAATAAATTTGATAGCAATAGTGAAATTAAATCTAAATAATGATTCTAAAAATAGCTGAATTATTTATTATCAAAAATCTGGATAACTTATTCTTATAAATATATTTATGAAAGATTAGAAGCAAGTATTAACTGATATAGAGTAAAATGACAAGTAAAATTTAGAATATTAATGTTTTTTTTTTTTGGTGAATGTGAATTGCGTTTGATAGGAATATAAATTTTGATGAGAATTTAATTAAAATAAAATGTTATACATCTTTATTTATATAAATATATAGTATGCTAAAATAGTACAAATAGAAAATTAATTTTAATATATATTAGTAATGTTGTAGAATTTATTTTGTTACCATTAATTATTTTCATATATTATTATTATTTTAAAAGGGTTAGTTATAAATAGAGTTAATTAAGTATAGATTGTTAATTATTTAGCTAGCTAGCTGGCTAACAAAGTTAGTATTTTTAGATTTCTTGTCTCATAGAGATGGTGATCCTATTGGTGATAGCTGTAGAAATTCGGTAAACTTCTAATCTGATATTGAGAGCTTGAAGATACTGTATACGATATCTTTTATTTATTGCTTTGATATTGAGTCAGTGAATGCACAAAAAGGAGTATTAATAATTCTGATTCCATGTCTGAAGTAAACAGGGCACATTCCATTAGTTGAAACGTCATCTACACCTTACTTGGAACCTTATGCCAAATCAACAATTACACCTTAGTAAGGCTAGTCTTTTTTGGCGCCTTTTTGGTTTGTCATCATTATGCAAGCATATTTGGTCATTTTTGCTGAAGGCTAGAGAGAAGGATCATCATTGAATTTATTAATAGCAGCTGCATTGTAAAGAAAATCAATGCGAACATGTCTCTCCATCAATTTGATGAATAACTCTGAAACTTGTAACTCATCAAGGACATCACACTAATAGAACTGACACCTATTTGATCCATAATGATACTAAAGTTAAGGTGAGTTTCCTTCTTTCTTGTCTACTATGATTACCATGCACTCTCTTTCTAAGAAAAGCTTGACAAGAGCTTCTCCTATCCCTGAAGAACCCCCAGTGATGACTACAACACTACTTTTTTCTAGATACATTACTAATTAGATGTTATAGCTTTATTTTTATATTTAGACTTAACTTATTGTTGTATGTAAAGCTGTTTAGGTTTGACTTTTTAAAACACTAACTACCTGTCTTTTTTTCAATTTTTGCTTCTTATT
Organism: Tetrahymena thermophila SB210; assembly: GCF_000189635.1. NCBI lineage: Eukaryota > Ciliophora > Oligohymenophorea > Hymenostomatida > Tetrahymenidae > Tetrahymena > Tetrahymena thermophila. The sequence continues at coordinate 680,627 of NW_002476426.1, forward strand.
TTTGTTTGAATTTTTTACCAATTAAGTAATTGTTTATAAATAATGATTATTTATTCTACTTTTATATGAATCTTTTAATTAATTAAGATTCTGATTGATTCCGTAGATGGATGTAATTCCATGTAGTAAACATTTATCTAATTATTCAACAATTTTGCTGCAAATATAAATTGCTGATCAATTTTTACTTCAAAGAAAAATGTGCCCATAAGTAAGTTATTTAAAATTTAAAGATACTAAGAGTAGATGAATACTTGCAAATAATTTTTTTTAATATGAAAAAAATGGCTTGATTTTAAAATATCAGACTTAAATTAAAGTTCAATAAGAGTAGATTTAAAGAATAAAAATTGTTGTTTTTTATTAAATAATTTATGTAATTATTTTATGGCTTTACCTGCTTTTATTTTTCTGTAAGCTTACAAAGTTTTATATTAAATAAAGGCAAATTATGACATAATTTTTATCTTTTATACAGAAAATAGTTGTTTTAAATGTTTAAACTCTAATTATTAATTTTTTTATATGCAAATAGCCAGCTTAGTTTGTGGAGAAGTGACTCTTATTTAAAATTTTAATATCAAGAGATTTAAATTTACAGAATTATTTATTTATTTGTTTATTCACTGATTTATACAAAGAGAAGTTAAAGAAGTTTTTCTACAAATATAATAAGAATATTTTTAAAAAGTTTTATTATAATATAAATTTGGTGATTTTATTTTATTTATGATTAATTTTTGATTTGATCATTTTTTAAATATGAAATGCTGCTTCTAATACTAAGATCTGCAAATTGGGCAAACTTAGTTTTCTTGTAGATTGTACCTCTCGAAAGCGGTTAAGCAGTTAGCATGAAAAATATGAGTGCAAGATAGTATATACAACCCTTTCTTTTGCTTCTAATTATTTGGTTAAGAGCAGCATTACTTATCTTCGCTATGAACATGAGTATTTTCTTCTTAAAGATGATCGTTTAGATATAAATTATTAAAACAAATTGCGCAATCTTTATCGCATCTATTAATAGCTTTGTTTTTAATTTCATTCCATTCAGATTCACTTATTATTTTTTATTTAAGTCTTCTTTACCCATTCAATTCAGCATCCATCACCTTTTCATAATCTGGATGATTTTATAAAGCTATTTGTGCTTCATTTCCTAAGAATTCATTTAAGTTCTTCTCATTCTTTGTTTTTAGCTGTTAGATTTCATACATCTAGGAATACATTTCCTCAATTTTCTTCTTTATATTTTCATCGAATTACTTTACAACCTTTTAAGTATTTTTACTATTTTATTCTATTGCTGTTGTTATTTTAGAGTTGAATTTCCCTAATTTATAGCCTAATATTTTTCTCCTTAATCTAGCTGACGTTGCTTTATACTTTTTATTAAGTAAATCAGTAAAGAATTCATATCTAGCTTTTCCTCCTCTCCACCTCTTCTAAATTAAAATCGCACATCTTATTATATATTTTTTATATCCATCATCCCAGTGTTTTTTATCATAGTGCTGCTTACGACATATAGGGCAAGTTTTAACTTTATTATGCTTTTCAAAGCTTTCAAGGCATTATTTATGAAAAACATGAGAACAACTTAGAATTATCTAACCTTAATCTTTAAAATCTTCCAAGCAAATAGGACACTATCCTTCATCTCTTTTCTTTGACTATTCTTCAATTGTAATCCAATCTTCTCGAGTAAGGGGTTTAGGTGGAGCAGGAACTATTCCCAGCCTAAAAATTAAAAATTAAAATAAAATTAAAATTCTATTCTAAACTGTAAATAAGTTAACATTTTTTAGTTAATTGAAAAATAAATTTAAATAATTAAATTTCATTCTTTCGACATTTTTATTAAATTTATTTCAAAATATAATTTTATTCATTTACTTAAAAATTATTATAATAAAGATTGTAATATATATAATAAATGCATTACCTTTGAGCTAAAGTTAGTTTATTTAAATAGCTATTCATTTTAACTTTATCATTTTTTTCTTCCTCTTTTATTCTTATCTAGTCTATTTCATGAGGAAGAGGAGGTAAAAATTATTTTTTTTCTTTCTTTCCTAAATCAATTGGGTTTAATTGAATTTTTTAGTGACCTATTCTTATATATTTGTTATTCCTTTATCCTTGGGAGCTATTTTTACGTTGTTCACTGCTTTAAGAGTTTAAATTGTTAGAACTTATTCCCTCTTACATAGAATTTTGTCTTAAATTTATGTTCTCAATATTATTTCTATGACTCTGTTTATTAAAAAATATAACATGATTCAATTGATTTGAATATTAAGGTAAAATTTACATTGCCTATTTGATTTTCGCTTTATATCCTTTAACTATTAATACTAGATAGAGTATGAATATTATTATTTTGAAATCCTTGTGAATTATAAGTGCTATTTATTTAATTTGTTTGTATTTGCTCTTATTGTTGAGCTTATTCTTCAAGATGTTATCTTCCCCATTATAAAATTTGCTAAGCACTATTTTATAGCACTCTATTATTTTAGCTCTTTTTAAGGTTTTTGATGATCCTATTATTGTTAACGCCTTGAGTAGGTTTCAAATTTATATTCACACTTCTTAAATAATGATCCTAAAGAGCTGCAGCATTGATATATGTCATATCTATCTTTTCTTACTTTTTTTTTGCATTCATTTTTATTTTAAAATATTTTTACTAATTTATTCTACTTAAGTTTTAAACTTAAAAACTCTTAAAACTTTAAAAATTCCTACAAAGTCTAACTTAAAACAATAAGATTTTGTATGTAAAATATTAAGAACAATTATATAAAATTAATAAACAAATAATATAATTACTAATTTTGAAATTTTAAATGATTGATGATTTTTGATTTTTGATATTTCTAAAATCATATTAAATCCATAATTTTCAGAATTAACAAAAATAATAAATCTTAAATATTATTTAAAATGAAACAAATTTTTTTAAAAATAAATATTTAAAATATTCTAATGATTTATTTGCCAATTTAAACAAAAGATAATTGTCAAAATATTATTTAAATTTAAAAATTATTTTATTTCTTAAAAAATTATAATGAGTTTTTGATAGCTAGTTTGTTTATTTATTTATTAGTTCACTATTTATAATTAATAAAAGAAGAGCATTGAAGAATATTGATCAATAAGAAAATTAATTGAAAGCTAAATATTATCAATCCAATATAGCTATTTAGAATTAATAGCACCTAGATAAAGGTTTTCAATAGCAAATAATTTGCATATCTTTTATTTAATTAAGTAGAGAGAGATATATAATTAAGGTTATAATTTAAATTAGAATAAAACATTTCATAAATTTAGCAAAATAAAATGAACACATCAATTAGCGTTCAATTTGAGAAGTATAGAAGAGGAGGTATCGGCAAAAAGGTCACTGAATTGTATTTAAGAGATGATATCTCATGTGGTTTAGTGAATTGCCAAATATGCAAAACACCTGGTAGAATATTAGAAATAATATTTAGAATAATAATAACTATCGTAGAAATTAACTAAAATTTAACTTTAATCCAACAGGAAATACTCTACATATTGAAGGAGAAGATAGAACAATTTTTATTTTAGATGAATATACCGTCTTAACTTAGTTAGATGTCATTCTTAATTGCCCAAAACTTGTGAATGTAGTTTTAATGCAAACTACTGTGCACAACATTTAAAAAAAGTAAATAAAATACATTCAATAGGTATTTTAAAAATTAAAGTTTATTTTTAATAAATTTAGAAACCAAAACACATATACAAGCTTGAGAAATTTAGTTGAGGGTGAAATTTATAGAAATATACATATATATGCTAACGAATATAGCAAATACACATACACTCCCATCCAATAAAATGAAAAGTAAGAAACAAGAGATACTCGTGCAGTGCTTGAAGCAGCTGTTTGGTATTAAAATCATTTAAAGGTAAAGACTTATATAAATAGTAATAGTTTATAATTGTTGATATAATAATATTTTCTATTTATAGAGCAGTATGAGAGATATTGAGATATTATTTATTACAAGCGATTACTAATCTCATAAAATTGCTTTGGAAAAAGGATTAAACTCGACCACTATATTTGAGTTTGTTAAATCGATTAAAGGTGAATATCCTAATTTGATGGATTTTTTGGGTATCTCAGAGTAGGCTATGGATATTGAATTTGAAGGATAATAGGTTCTATTCTAAGAACACCTTACTTTGAATGAATTGAGTAATAAGGTCAAAGCAGGTGACCTGTTCTAAGGTAAACTTAAGATAGATAGAAACGATATTAATGATGGTACTGTATTTATCCCAAAATATGATTTTGAAATTAAGATCATTGGATAACCTAACTTAAATCGTGCTTTGCATGGAGATTTAATAGCTATAGAGCTTTTACCAGAGAACGGTAATTTACATGCCATTTATCTATCTACAAAAGATTTAAATATTTTTATTTTAATTTATTAAAGAGTGGATATCATCAAATTATATGGGTGATAATGAAGACGAAGAAGAAGATTTCAAGAATGTGCATGAAGCTGTCAAAACAAACAATTCTAATAAATAGTTAGAAGAAAAATATTTAAATGTAGTAGAAAAAATTAAAAAATTAAACTTAAATCCTACTGGTAGAGTAGTCGGAGTTATAAAAAGAATCTAAAGATATTTCTGCGGAGAAGTTACACCAGAAGCTATCAATTTACCAAATTTACCTAGTGGTATAGAACTTAGAGAATTTATTCCTGCAGATGGACGTTTCCCCCATTTCTACTTAAGAACCACAAATGTAGATATTTTTATCATTTTTAAAATATACTTATCTATAAAAATAAAAAGGGATCTCAATTATAAGGAAAAAAAATATAAATTGGTTTCGATAACTGGAGTAAATCTTCTAAATATCCTTTAGGACATTTCAAGATGCTTATTGGTGATTCAGGAGATACTAAGGCTGAAGGAGATGTTATTTTGCTAGAACACAACGTTGAATATAGAGCTTTTTCTAAGTAAGTTCTTGATTGTTTACCTCCATAAGACGATAAATGGTAAATTCCATAATCAGAAATAAAAAAGAGAGTTGACTTAAGAGGAATTAATGTCTGTAGTATTGATCCTCCTGGGTGTAAAGATATTGATGATGCTCTTCACTGTATATCTTTACCAAATGGTAATTTTGAAGTTGGTGTACATATTGCAGACGTAAGCTATTTTGTTCGTCCTGATACTGCTATTGACAAAGAAGCCTAAAATAGGTATATTTCAAAAAATAAATTTATTTTAAATAGTAATTAATAAAAAATAAACAAAAAGATGTACTACTGTCTATTTAGTAGATAGAAGAACAGATATGCTTCCAAAGCTTTTAACCGAAACACTCTGCTCTTTAAAAGACGATGGTGACAGACTAGCATTTTCAGTTGTTTGGGTAATGGATAAAGATGCTAACATTATTGAAACTCGCTATCATAAGTCAATAATCAGATCAGTTGCTTCTCTCAATTACGGTAAAGCACAATCTATGATTGATGACGTTAATGACAATTCAGAGCTTACCAAATCTATAAGGTAAATTTTTTATCTATCTTCTTTGATGATAAATATTTTTTAAAAAATTAATGTAATTGTTTTACTTTATTACTTAGAAATTTAAATATGCTTGCAAAGAAATTAAAGTAAAAAAGAATCGAAAACGGTGCCTTATCATTAGCTTCAACTTAAGTTAAATTCACATTTGATGATGAAACACATAATCCAGTTGATGTTTAATTCTACCAAATGTATGAAACTAACTCTCTTATTGAAGAGTTTATGCTTCTTGGAAATGTTGCAGTTGCTGAAAAGATAGTATCTCACTTCCCTTCTATTTCTATTTTACGTTAGCACTCCTAGCCTAAACCTAAATAAATAAAAGAACTCTCATAAATTTTATAAAAGATTGGATTTAATCTTGATTACTCTTCAAACAGGGTAATATTTAACTTTTCTTGTTAAAGAATAGTTGTATTTAAGTTTTTTATTTTTAGAATTTAGCAGATAGTTTGGATAAAGTAAACAGACCTAATGATCATTTCTTTAATAAATTGGTTCGTATCATGACTACCAGATCCATGAATGAAGCCACATATTTTTGTACAGCTGATGCTGATTATCCTGAATTTTATCATTATGGTTTGGCTGCACCCCTTTATACTCACTTCACCTCTCCAATTCGTAGATATGCTGATGTTTTAGTTCACAGACTCCTTGCTGCCGCTATTGATATTGAAGCTATTCCAGCATATATGTCAAACAAGCTTAAAATGGCTAAAATTTGCGAAAAAATGAATATGAGAAATCGTATGGCTCGTTTTGCATCACGCTCCAGCTCAGATTATAACACTTATTTATTTTTTAAAGTAATTAATTAGATTTTTTATTTATTTAAGTAAAAAAAATTATAAAAAAACAGGATAAACAAATTGAAGAAGTTGCTATGGTATCAAGCATTAGTAAAACTGGTGCTACTGTTGTTGTTCCTCGTTATGGTTTAGAAGGACAAATTAAATTTAGTGAAAAAGATTTAAAAGAAAACGAGAAATTGTTGCAAGAGCTCAAACAAAATTAATCTTTAATAATTGTAATTTAAAATTTATTTATGTGGATAATATTAATTAAAATAATATTTTAAAAATAGGATTTCGTTGTAAATGGAAACAGACATAAATTATTTGATTACCTTAAAGTAAGAGTAAGTGTTGGCATGAAAAACTTTCATAAATAAATTACTTTAGAATATTTAGGTCCTAACTGATTTATATAAATAATATTTTGCATTTAGTCATAATAAATAATGTCTATCTATTTATTTTGTAAAACTAAATTTCAGCAATGAAGCAATAACTAGCAAACTAAACTTATTTTCTATTTTCAAAATAAAATAAAATTTATTCAATTTCATAAAAAACAAACAAAGCTTTTAAGAAAGTAATTTTTCATGGTATACTTCAAAATGATCACTTTACATTTTATGAAAATAAAAATATTTTCTTGTTAAAAATAATTTATTAGAATTATACAAGCAAATAAGCAAGAAAGTAAACAAACAAAAATGTACAAACAAGAGGAGTTAAGTTTTAGTTTATTTTAAAAAATAATATATCTTACTTTATCTAATTTATTTAGTGTTTGTTTTCTGATATTTTTAATTAAATAGATATTCTTTCAACTGCTTATTTAAATTAAATCTAAGTAGATCATAAATTATTAATAAATATTTCACATAAAATAGTAGAAAATTATAAGTAAGTAAGTACATTAATAAAAATCTGCCATTAAATAATTATTCAGAAGAGACTTTCTTTATTAAAAAATGGAGTAATACTTAGAGAAATTAGATGTAGAGTGGTTTTTTGATATTAAAATTTAGTGCTAAATTAAATACATTGACTACCACATGACTAAGCCTTGGATTGCTTACTCTACAAATAACAATGTAGTTTAGATTTGGGATTATGAAAGAAAAATTTGTATAAAAAGTATGCATTCGTATACTATTGATATTATTGATCACTCAAAAAGTACTGAAATTAAAGGTTTAAAATTTTTAGATGCAGAAACTTTGCAATGGATGTTTCCATCCAACTCCCTACTCACTCCAGAATATGAAGAAATCATTAAAAAATTTTCTAACCATTGGCTAATAATATATTCTGAGTCAAAAATATTCTTTTACGACTACATACTTGATAACTACAAAGCAATCAGTCCATAAGATTTAGAATAAAAAAGTGTTAAAATTATTTAAGCCATAGACTATCAATACATAGCAATAGGATGTGGTGATGGCTCTATTAAAATATTTGATATAAATCAGTGGATTTTCTCAAAGACTATGAGAGAAGTTCATTCAAAAGCAGTCAATTTTATAATTCCTTACAAGCAAGATCAAAGTAGTCGTCCACGTTTAATTGTTAGTTCCTTGGATGGAAATATATCTTGCTGGAATGTAGATTCTAACACCGATACTCCTTCTTTTAAGCTTTATTTCATGAATAAAAAAGGCAAGGTTTGATTTATTGAAATTAAATTATTAAATTTAAAGAGCTTCTATTACAATCAAAATAGCATCAACAATTCAAATTAAATTATATCAACAAATAAAATAAATTTTATTTTAAAGACACACAAACATTAAATAAAAGATACAAACTTATTTGCATAGAAAACAACATAAATATCCTTAAAAAATATTTTCAAAATAGAATTTAAGCAAATAAAATATGCTACTTTGATTGTAAATTTATTTGTACTCTTGTATTAAATAGCTCTCCTCTTTAAGTAAAATTTATTACTCATTAAACTTAAAATATTATATAAAAGACTTCAAACGATGATGAAAATGTAATTTCTATGACCTATGATCCTAATACTTTTAGTCTGGTAACCGTAACAGAAGGATATGTAAATTTTTTAAATTTAATTTAGATAGATAATAAAGAAATTAATGACTATAAAAAAAGGTAACAGTATGGAATATGATGACTAGTATGGAGTTAAAAAGGTATAAAAATGGAAAGGATAAAGACTAAGTGAAAGAAGCTTTATTTTTCAATCATCCTTGTAAATAAATAAATAATTTTCAAGAGTAAGATTGTAATTATATTATATATTTTTATAAAGGTTATGGAGGAAATACTTTGATTTTCCACTCGAACAAAATGGAATTAGGTCTGTTTTAAATAACAAAGTAAAATAGTGGATCAGATAGTAAAAGTGATAGAATTGTTACAAATTTATTATATGATTTGAAAAATAACTAAGAACTTGATAAAAGCTTAAAAATTATTACAATGCAAATCCATGCATTAAAACCTAACAGAATCTTTTTGGGAACTAATATGGGTCTCTATATTATTAATCTTAACAAATTCAAGCTTCCTCCTATTTGCTTTAACCACTTTTTCTCAACGAATCACACAGTATCTCAAGTATGAAATATTATTTTAGTTAAAATGAGGCTCTAATAATTTTACTTGTTCAATTTATTTTAAAAGATGAAAGATTTTTTGATTGATGACGGAATTCTTAAAAAAATGGATAATGCTATGATAACTAAGCTAAGAGACTATGAGAACAAAGCTCAACTCAACTAAACAACTATGAATTTTGTTTATCTACATTTAGGTAATTAATCAATTAATTGCACATTGTTTGAGTTACAGGCTTAGCAAAATAAAGTAAATTTAATTTTAGATTAATATTTCATTAAATAATTTATTGAATACTCATTTTAAGCAAATAAGCTATTCATAGGTCACTTGCAGACAATACTAATTTAAAAATCATTTTAACTGGGAAGATAGTGAGATATTATCCAGTACAAGTGGTAAATATATTAGTTGTTTTAGTAGAAAAAATGGGTATTTCGAAATATTGAAAGTAAATAATTCTCACTTCGTAGATAAGAATAAAATCAATTTATTACTTGATGGAGATGAAACTTTGCATTTTCTCAGTTAATTAGATTGCTTATATAGTGGGTGTTGCACATCTTTAGTTTGGCATTAGTATTGTGATGAATTTGCAGCTTTGATGCCTATAAATAAAACTGGCCAATTTATAAAGGCTACTGAGAAAGTAACAACAATTTCAACAGGAGGGCTTTTTAACCAAAAGACTATCCAAACTTATAGCACTTCTTACTCAGATCACATTCAAAAGATTATATTTGTATTATTTGAAATCAATGAAGACCCTAAGGCTAAAGTAGAAGAAGTTTATAGAAAAGATTCGTAAATATTACTAAAAGATTTATTTTAAAGTTAAATGTTTAATTTTTTATCAAGATTTTTGAATCCAACTAAGCTTTTTGCAGGAGAGTTTTATGGAATTGTAGATTTAATGACGGATAAAGATATGGAAGAGATAATGAGCATAAAAGATAGCAAAGCAAAAGACTAAATGATTGCAGATAAGGATAAAGATATGGATGAGTTAAACAAGAAAGAAAAATTAGTAAAAGAATAAATGAGAATGCTCAAGCTTAATAAATGTGAGTTCTTTGAAATAGAGAGAGCTTAAAATACTACTTAAAAGTAGACAGCTATTTATATAAAAGTTGGTAAACCAATAATAGAGCCACGCAGTGTTTATTGGAATTTAAATCACGAAATATGCATTGTTGTTTACTTAGATTTTCTTCTTATTATTAAGTAGTAGAAGGATACTTTTTAATTCTTTAAAAGTTTAAACTTATAAATTATTCATGGATATTTTTTAGAAGACTTGTTCTTTTATGTAACTGAAGATTTAATAGGTGATTTGAATAAATTAAATAAGTAATGAAAAGTTAATATTTAAATCTTAAAATAGGTGTTTTAGTAAACGATTTTAGTGATGATGTTTTAGATATTCCTTTGGCTAAGTTAGAAAGAGTTGTTTCAAGAAATGAAATTTTAAATCTGGAAGATATCTTGTGCAGTGGATAAGAAGACTACTCAAGTTCATCTCAGTTAGATTAGTCTTAACTTGAATAAGAATTTTAAGATACAATATATCCTGAGATACAAAAAAGACCTCCTGGGATATTAAAGATTTTAATGATTTATGATTATAAATTAATTTTGATAAACGAAAAGAGAGAAATAGGAATCATTAATTTGACTCACCCATTCTTAAAGTTTTGTATGTTTTTACAACATAATGAATTTAATAGTTGCTTAGAGTTATGTAAGGTATTTGACCCTAATTTGCATTATATGTTTACTCAAATGTTTATTAAGAGAAATGCACTTTCGTTTGCTACTAAATTAGAAGGATTATCTTTGATAGATAGGGCGATCATTGATTTAGAGCATAACAAATTAGTCAATACCAGCATTTCTGTGCAATTTATTTAAGGTCTTTTTGCTGAAAAAAGATATTCTACTAAGCAAAAGAAATCTTTACTTACATATCTTGCAGTCAAAATGCATTAAATAGAAAAATTTGACGAAGTGAATATGATCATTTAATATGGTTTGCAGTATTCAATGTAAATATATTTGAATTTCAAATGGTTACAATATTTATTTAAAAAATAGATTTGATAATGAAACTAACATAATTTTACTCTCAAATGATGAATAACTTATCAATTTATACTGTGCTAAGTACTGTGGAAATTTAGTAGTTCCTTTCCTTATTAAAAAATTAGGATCATCTGGTCTAAAGTAAACAAATAAATAATTATATGTTTTTGTCTAAAATGTTACTTTTAAATTAAAAGGGATAAGAAAGTTATTACAGATCTTTGGATTAAATAGATGTAAAAAGTTTTAGGACTTGTAGCTAAACAATAAATAGAATGATGAAAAAATCAAATTAAAATTTAAAAATGATTTACTATTTAATTTGTTTGAATTTATTATTTTTCAAAGAATTAACTTGTAAAGCAAGTTTAATAAAAAATTAAAAATCAATTTAATATTTTATAAATTCCTCAAATCGTTAAAATTTATTTTATTAAAATAGCATTTATTTTTTCTCTCAATTAACTCTAAAAATAATAAAACTATTAGATTTTATTTTTTTTTAAATTAAATTGCATAATTTAGTTAATTTAAAAAAAAATATTATAGAAAGTATAAAAATTAAATCATTTTACTGTTTAATACTTAAAAATTACTCTCTATGAAATACAAAAATTTTAAAATAACAATATAAATAATTCTTCAAAAAACAATTTTAACAAAATCATCTTTCTGTCTAAGGATATTTTGCTAATTAAAATCATGGTTATTTTTCCTATCAATTATATTGGTTATAATTTAGTAAGATTAAATAGTAAATTGAACTTATGAAAATGAAATATTTGAGGGATTTATAATATAAATAAATAGACAATTTAAAATAAATAAATAAATAAATAAAAAGCTTTTAATTAAATTGAAAGATTATAGAGTACTAATAATTAAAATAAATGTACAAAAATAATAAAATTAATTATCAATCTAAGGTAATAAAACATAGAAATATGCATGCATTTGTTTAAAATATAGTGAGAGCTTTTGAATATTAAAATTATTTCATTTTTAGAGTTAATATTATATAATAATTATTTACTGCATTTATAGAGATTGATTTGAGTAAAAAATACCAAACAATAATTGATACCCAAATTAAAAATATTTAAATAGCTTCTATTTTCAAAGTAGTTTTATATTTATTTTTTAGTTATAGGTTTTTCTTCTAGTTTTTTAATTCCAATATTTTCACTGAAAATTAATTTATTAAGTTTAGCTGTTACTGCTACAGTAGCTGCTCTTATTTCAAAAATCTAAATCTTCTTCTACGTTAGTAGCTTTTTCTTTAAGATTATTTTCGTTTTCGTATTCTAGTCTAACTTTAGGCTATATCTTTTTACCTTTCTTTACAGGTTTTTTACTCTTAGCAATTTCTTCATCATCTTCATCTTCCTCATCAGAATCATTTGATTTTTATTTATTCTTTCTTTTCTAGTTAAGGGCTTTTTTTATTTAATATAAATTATTACTTTTGCTACTTTTAAATTAAAATGATTTATTTACAATTATCTTTTGTAGCTACTTCACCATCGTCATCATATTCTTCTTCATCTTCTTCGGAATCCTCAATATCTTCTTCATCGTCATCAAAATCATCTTCTCCTTCTTCATCATCATCGTCTTCATCATCATCATTTTCATCATAAATTAATTCAGCATCACTGATGTTAGCTTCAGATAGTTCATCTTGATCTTATTCTTCTTCTTGTTCATAAATTTCATTATTATCCATAACTTTATTAAATGCTTTAGGATATGTATTATATATATCTTCATAAACATTGGATTTAAGTCTATCAAGTAATTCTTTTTCGATAGATTCTTCTATGTGAGCAGCTTGTAAAGCTTTAGTTTCTCTGATTTTATCTCTTCTTTCTGCTTTCTTCTTTATAGGTACTATTTCTTTGCTGAATAAAAATTTGGAATTACATATATATTAAATTTAATCTAAAATGTATTTACAATCCTTTGACTTTCATCTTTCTGATACGGATTAACATTTATCTAAGCTTTGTTAATCTTTATTTACACTTGTGAATAATAAAGTTGGACCAATAAGGAAGATGTTCTTCAATTTGAGCAAGAGCCTATTATAATAAATTAGAATAAATTTAAATTATGTAGGATTTTAATCACTCTTGTTTCTTTTTCTTTAAAATTCATTTTTATTGATAAAATCTATCAAAATTTATGCTTTTTGCAGGAAGAGCAAAAATCTATTAATTAAAAAGATATTTCTACTGAAATTTAATCCTCAAATAAAAGTATGTAGAGCTGAACTTAAAAGTAAGTTATTGGTTAATAATAACGATAAAATTAAGGAGGATTAAAGTTGTTAAATAGGCTTTGATTTTATCATTTTAAATTTAAATTGATGTTTCATTTTTTTTTAAATTACCTTTTCGTAGTTTTTAGAAAGCTCAATTTTTTCCCACATATTTGCTGGAGAGTGAGCACGTTCAACAGTTTTGATGTAGAGGTAGCAAATACCCTTTTCGTGTTTTATGGTAGCATATTGGGAATTGGCTAAAGGACAAGCTTGACGATTACATAAACCTGTTAAATTATATTCGTTTCTGCAGAAATTTCTAGTTTCAGTTCTATTTTATATTTACAAAATTGTTTTATTAGAAACATTGCTATTTTTATTCTATGGCTAAATGAAATAATTTATAATTTAATATAGTAATGTTTGCTTACTTGACTTTAAAGGAGCATTATTAACGATTGATAATTTACCAAACAACTTCGTCGATTTACATTTTTTTTCAATATTTTATATTTTCCTATTAATAATAGAACATAATTAATATAATCAAATAAATTAATGAAGCAAAGAAATTATTTTATTCATATTGCTAAAATCTATTATTTGATCATCATCATCATTAAATTTTTCTTTAATCAATTTTTTGATACAAGAGCTGCAGAGTATAAAATGTTTTTTAGTAGATTTTATCTAAATTAATATATTATTAGAATAGAAATATTTTCTGCTAAATGCTATTGTTGTGGATAGAAGAAAAATTATAAAATTCTATGAAATGATTAGAGGCAAGCGTACTTGAATGTGTATAAAATGAAGGGCTTGTGGGCTTTTATAAACTAAACTAGGATTTGCTTTGGTTTTTAATTTTTTTGTTTGATTATTTGTTATTACTTTTTGCAAAAATCAAAAGAAGAAAAAGCAATAAGAATTGCTTTATAGTTTTAATAAGATTTATACTGAGAAGAATATATACATGAAAAAGAATTAATATTATCTAATAAAAATGAATGAAAAATAAATATTGTTGCGAGTAGCGTGCAAAATGATAGTGAATACTTGTATTTAAAGCGGGAGGAATAAGGTATCTCGCTTGTATTTTTTGTATTAATTTTCTTTTTTGTATTTAATTATCAAAGGAGATTCTCTTTTAGAGTGTAAAATTAATTGGTTTAATTTGATCCAGGGATAGTTTGAAAATAATAAGAATTTTAGGGTTAAATTAGTTATCAAAGCTAAAAAAGCAATACAAGGGTAATTTTTTAAGAAATAATTAAAGATAATAAAACACAAAACAAAAAAGGAACAAAAGTAAAAATGACTCAAGGTAAGAATCCTGGTTTGAAGGCTGGTGGTGGTAAGAAGGGCGCCAAGAAGAGAACTATCGACCCCCTTTCTAGAAAGGAATGGTACGACTTCAGAGCCCCCATCCCCTTCTCCTCCAAGTCCTTCGGTAAGACCCTCGTCACCAAGAGCTCCGGCAACAGTAAGAATTTTTCCATCATGATTACTATTTCTCTCCTCTATTTTCCTTATTTTCAAAACGAATTGCATTTTTTGAATATCGCCATTTTTTCGAATATCTGACAACTTTAAATCTCCTTTAAATGATAAACGATTATATAACATTCACCGAGTCGCACATATTAGTAAACTATTTCACCACTAACTTCAAGCTTACTCATTTAGATCGTACAAGTTCAAATTGTGAATAGGACAATTAATTAATAAATTAATCAAATCTGTTAAATATGTAGAAAAAAAAATAATAGTTAATGTAAAAAAAGAGATTAGCGAATAGCATTTAAAGTTAGCAAAAGACAAATTGAAATTGGTATATACTAAATAAATTGAATTGAATGCGATTAAGGAGAAAAGGAATTAAAAAATTAGCTACTTTCGATATCCGTATCCAAATGCTCTCTAAAATATAAAGGAATTAATTGTAGATATCTTTTAATTTGTTAGCATATGGGTTGATTGACACTTTATCTAATTACTTATTTTCTCCTCACTTAATTAATCCAAATAAAGAGATACCACATTAATGTTAATTGTACTATCTAAAATGAAATATCTAGAAACCCTTACTCATTTGATACATAAAATATTTTAAAATTAAAATTTTTTTTCGGATTAACTGAGGCTAAAGATTTTTAAATAACATAATCAATTAAATGAGTCGAAAATCAACAAACAGCAATTCACGTTTTGAAAATCCAACATTCTCAATAAACTATATCAATCCAAATAATTAACTTAATATTTTATTTTATTAGGAATTGCTTCTGAAGAAATTAAGGGTAGAGTCGTTGAATCCACTCTCGCTGATCTCAAGGATAACTCTAATGACAAGGCCTGGTATGATTTTTAATTACAAAATATATAAAGCAACCTTATCTACTTATCAAACTTTGCTTTGAGTAAATAATGACTTCAGGCATGTTGATAATGCATGCAAACCAACTTACTTGCTAATAAATTATAAATGAAGAATAAAAAATATTTAAATCAATTTAGTTTAGCTATTAATAAATAAATAAAAAAATAACCATCGCTGATTTTCTATACACAATAACTAAATCAATTTGTTTATTGAATTAGCTATAAAAGAAACAATAGATAAAGATACATACATGCATGCATACTCCCATAAAAACAAATGATATATTTTAAAGTTAATAAACTTTCTATTAAAAATAAATTAAAAAAAGCAATCCATAACTAAAAATTGATCTTTTGAAAAGAAAATAGCAGTTATTTTTTAATATCTTTTATCGATTAATTAGAAAAAGGATTGATTCCATACTTTTAAAAAGGGAGCCAAAATCAACAAAAAAATTTAAATAAATTTTAGGATATTTATTTTTGAATTAATTCAAAATTTTATTTCTCAAAGCAAAATTAATTCTTAGAATTTTAGCTAAAACGATTTAATATCTTTTGGCTTGATCCTGTGATAAATAAGTAGATGATAAGGATATAAATAAAAAATATATTAGAAAATTCTGTTACTAATCATGTTTTGAATATAATAGGAGAAAGGTTAAGTTGGTTATCGATGAAGTCGATGGTAGAAACGCTAAGACCTCTTTCTACGGTTTGGACATCACCAGAGACAGATTATGCTCCATGATCAGAAAGTGGTAAACTCTCATCGAAGCTAGAGTTGACTGCAAGACCAACGACGGTTACATCATCAGAGTTTTCACTCTTGCTTTCACCAAGAAGACCTCTGCTGGTAAGCAATCTTCCACCTCTACTTGTTATGCTAAGTCTTCTCAAGTCAGAGCCATCAGAAGAAAGATCAACACCTTCATCACCAATGAAGCCGCTAAGTTGGGTATTGCTGAATTCTCCAAGAACCTCATCGGAGAAGACTACACCAAGAAGATTGAAAAGGAAACCAAGAACATCTTCCCTCTCTAAAACATCACCATTAGAAAGGTTAAGGTTCTCAAGAGACCCAAATTAGATGGTAATTATTTTTCTTAACAAAATTTAAATTTATTTATTTTTCTCATTCTTAATTTCATATTTTTAATCTTTACTTTTTCATAAAATAGCTACTAAGATCGCTGAATTATACTCCCACGAAAAGAAGGGTGAAAAGGCTACTGGTAGAGATGGTGCCCCCGAAGAATAAGCTGCCTAAAACTTGCTCGCCTAGTGAAAAAAATAATGAATATATAAATTTAAACAATTTTAAATACTTTAACTTATAGTAAAACGATTGATTTAAGTATAAAATTTAAAGATTTTTTGTTGATCTTTTATGTTGACTGATTTAAATCTATTTAAATTTAACACACTCACTTATCACATTGACATAAAAAGTTAATAAACATTTTGTATATCTTGTAAAAAAAAATTAAATAAATCATTTATGCATTGATATTATAAAAACAACCAAAAAGAATATCCATTTATTTAAGAAACCAATCAAAATAATTAAAATGAATAGATTTTATTATTTATATCAAGGCTCATCAATATATTTTCATTATTTTAAGTTTTTTATTTTAAAAAAAAAGAGATTTTTTAAAATTATTTAAATTATAAAAAATCTACATATAATTCCATTATTTTCTTAAATCAGATTGTATTTATTTAAATATTCTAAACATAATAAAATTATAATATAAAATTTTCTCATTAGTTGTTCAATCAAAAGAATTTTTCAAAAATTTTAAGTTTAGGTTTTAACATTTAAAAGGTTTTGATTATTTTTAAATTTTAATATTTTATTATAATAAATTATTTTTAAATTTTAATATTTTATTATAATAAATTATTTTAAATCTATAAAATAAACAAAAAAATAAAAAGGATACCTCAATAATAAATCTAGTTTATCATAATTATAAATCTGATTATCAATATATCCACATTTAAAATATCCTGATACTTTATAGTTTTATTAAGAATTTGAATCAAAGTATTTATTAAGTTTAAAGTAAATTTAGTATGTAAACTCTGTTTCTCCTTTGAACTAAATATTGTATTTATTTTATAATTTATTTTCAATTATTAAGTGGTATTTTATTAAAATTAATTTAATATTTTGTAAATAATTATTTTTTAAAGCTCATTAAACTTTAAAAAAATTTCTTAGTATATTTAAGAAATATTGAGTTGTTTAAATGATAATATCCTTTTTTTTTTTAAATTTATGAATTTTGATTATAATTTGATATTGTAAATTTTAAAATCATACATATATAAAAAGCAAATCATTACTTTTTTATGTAGAGCATTTTATTTGTATTTATTTATGTATGTCTGATAGTTTAATTGATAAACAATATATAGTGAAATATAGAAGAAAATTTAATATAATCCTTTATAAAATATTATTAAGTTGGAGAAATGATAAAATTTATTAATGAATAGAAAGAATATTATTAAATTTTTTTCAGTAAGGTTATTAAACAGCAACATCGTCTTTAAATTCACCTTCATAAACAGAACCATCAACCTTTGTGAAGACCTTTCATTTATAAGTTTAATTCCAAATTTAGAAAATAATTAAATAAATAAATAAATAAATTACTCCGTAGCCATTCATTCTATCATTCTTCCAATCACCGTTGTAGTGTTCTCCATTATTCCATCTGTAGATACCTTTACCATGACGTTTTCCGTTCAACCAATAGCCTTCATAGACATCGAAATTGGAGAATTCATAAACACCTTATCCATTCTTTTCTCCGTCCTTCCATTCACCAGAGTATCTATCGCCATTTTGCATGTATAAAGTACCTAAACGACCATGTCTCTTATCATTTTACCACTCACCTTTAATTATATTAAATAAATTTACATTTATTTTATTTCTTATGATTTCATCATTAAAGTTAAAAATGCAATTCTAAATTTATCTAAAAACTCTTCACTATCTGTTTTTTATTTAAAAAAATTAATTATTTACCTTCGTATCTATCACCATTGCTATAGTTGTAAACACCTTTACCACTCTTTTCTCCTTCCTTAAATTCACCTTGATATCTATCTCCGTTGACATGAATAAACAAACCAATACCATTCTTATAGTCCTATACCCAATCACCTTCGTAGCGACTACCATCATGGAAATAGTAAACACCTTTACCTTGCTTAGCACCGTCAACCCACTTCAATAAATTTATAAATAAATTGGTTGATTTTTTAATAATACATTTGTTATTTATTATATTACCTCACCATCATATTTATCGTTGTTAGCATAGTACATAATACCACGACCATTAGCACGATCTCTTGCCCACATGCCTTCATATCTAGCACCAGAAGCATAGGTCAAAACACCATATCCATTTTTGCATCCATTTTCCCAACTATTTTTAATTAAATTTAATTTTAAATTACATTTACATTAAATCTTTAATTTATAAATAGATATTTATTTAAAGCTTTATTAAATAAATTTAGATAAAAAAATGTGAAAATATTTGATTTAAAAATTATTTTTAATGATTACGATCCATCATAAACATCTCCAAAAGCGAAATAGTAGGTTCCTTTTCCGTGTCTTTCACCATTTCTCCATTCACCTTCATACTTTTCACCTGTAGTATTGTATTAATAAACACCACGACCATCTTTTTTATCTTCTCTCCATTCTCCTTAGTAGACATTTCCATTTACATAGAAGTATCTATTTATAAATAAATAAAATATTATTTTTATTTGTTTCAACACTATTTCACTAGCAAAATGTTTTATTTTATAGCACTTATTTTCAAATAATATTCTTTGTTTTATTTTATAATTTTTTTTCTTTTAAGTTAAACCTCAATATCCTAACATCTCTAAAAAAAGATTATAATAAAATTTTCCTTTTCTTTTATTAACCTAAGATAATGTTTCAAAAACCTTTTTGAAAATGAATTATTAGCTATTTTTTTGTTTTACTAAACAATAAAACGTTGCTTTTTATATATAAGTTTATTATATTTATTACTTTCCACGACCGTGCTTGTATCCATTAATTAACTGGCCTTCATATCTTTCACCAATACTAAAAATATAAACACCATTTCCATTGAAGAAGTCATCTTTCCAGTCACCAAGGTAAATATCTCCATTAGGATAACTAAATTTAAAATTAAAATTATTTAATTTAAGTATTAGCAAAAAAAATCTAAATATTTGCTTGAATTGAAACGAAAAATGTTTATTTAGTGATTAAAGTTTGAAGCTAGAACAACCTTCTAAATTAGGGAAGCTCTTAAGAATATTTAAATTAAAAGTAGATATTCATTATGCTATTTAAAGCTTAATATTTGATATTTTATCTATCTTTATGTAAAGTATCATTTTAGGATCTAAAATCCAATTTGCTTTTGAAGATCTCTAAAAAAAGTTTAAATTCAGTAAAAAATGCCAGAATTTGTTGAGGGTTTATAAAACAGCAATATCAAAAAAAAAATTTCTATTAAGTAATTAATAGGCTTATTTTGTATAAGCTATTAGATAAATTAAAAATGTTAAAGCCTTACGTGTACATACCCTTGCCATGCTTGACATTCTTATCTCTAATTTAGCCAATATAAGTGGCTCCATCAGCATAAGTTAATTATTGCAATTTATCAGTTTCAGATGTATTTTTTAAGTATGTATTACGGAATTCATTAATGATTTCTTCTTTTCTTAACAAAACCTATTCTCTTTCCTTTTCAGGTTAAAATGATTTTCTAGGAGGTGAGTTAGCTGGGTAGCCACCTTAGTATAAAAACTAGCTATTTGTAATGGATTAAGACATAATCTTATTATTACTCTTTTCTTTCTTTTATTGTATCGTTATGATTCTTTTAATTTTTATTTATTTTCTTAATAATTTTCTTAGATCTATCTGATTTGATATAGCAACAATATTTTCTTAGATGGTTGAATGATAAATAGATAGATAGATAGATAAGTAGCTTTTCTTTTGTTGCAATATCTTTTCATCAATGTAATTTATAATTTTTGATTTCATAATTAACAATAAAATTTTTATTTGCAATGCCCTCATCATAAATAAAATAATCAAATTTTGCTGATTGATTTATTTTTAAAATGAAAAATCACTAATAAATTTTCAACTTATGAATATTTTGTTTTAAATGCGAAGAAAAATCATGCAAAAAATTTAAATTCAGAGCAAACTTCATTTTTATGTATAAAATAGATACTCAAAAATCAAACTTATTTTAAATATTCTACTTGTATTTAAGATGAAGCAAAGATTTTGTTTGCTGTTATTGTAAATTAATTTACATAAAAAAAAATTATTTATCTATGAATTATTATAAATTTTAGTAAGAATATTGCATTTTAATATCATTCAACCAATATAATAATCTCCCTTAAGTTTCATATTAATGAATTCAGTAAGATATTTTATACAATTAATTTTAATTGTATATTTTTATTTTACAATTACCAAAAATAACTTTAAATTTCTTGTTTTGAAATATTAATTATTTATTTTTTATATTTTATTTATGCACGAAAAACAACTTTTATAATTTTTTTTTTATTACTTTTTTACTTATTTAATATTTAAACAAAATAAATTCAAAAATATTATATTTTTTTATACTTAAAAATATCAACATTTATTCAAAGAAAAAAAGATCTATCTAAGAAATTATTGCACCCAAATTAGCTTTTTGATTGTAATTATTATAAAAATATCTTTTTTTGATTTGATCTGATAATATCTAATACAAATGAATCAATAATAAATCTTTATATTGAATATCTAATTTAATGTTCTTGAATCATATTTTTTATTTTTACTTTCTTTAAATATAAATTTTTTTTAGATTTATTTAATTTTCCAAAATTTTAAATTGAATATATTAACCTTATAAAAGGAAAATATAAAATAAATATTTATTTTTGATTTTAATTAAACCCAACTTAGGCAAAATATATGGACTGTATTTTCCACATATTTAAATTGTTAAATTACAATTATAATTTAATGCTTAAATTTGTTATTTGCTTTACTTTATAAATCTTTTGATTTGAAATTTGTTGTTTAATTAATTTTTGAAAAATTTTATAATTCTAAATATTATTCTTAATATATTTTTCATTTATTATTTTTCATATTTTATGCAATTTGCAATTAATTAATATATGTTCTTTTTAATTTGTTTTTTCTTTTTTAAATCTAATTTATTTAATTCAAAATGTTTTTGTTTTTTAAGTGAAATCTTTTTTAATAGGTTGTTTATTAATCAATAATTATTAAACATATAATTGAGTTTTATTTTTATTTTTAATTTTTTATATTGCTGAAGTTAAATATTAATATAAAGGGAAAGAAAGAGGAGGATTGATTAGAAACTAACTTAAAGAAAAAATTTGATGAGGTATTTTGAAAGTATTTTTTAATTTGATAAATTAACTTGCTAAAAATTATTTATAACTTTTCGTAGCCTGTTTGGTGGAATTAAAAACTTAAGTTATAAATAAGTGTTTACAAGCTTTTTTATTAGAAAATTTTGAAGTATAATTTTTGACAATAGTCCAATAATTTCCACTTTTAGGTGAATGAGATATGATTTGGATAAGCCATTCGGGTATTAAAAACTATCAAAATCTCAATTTTTAAAAGTAGTCATTGATTGAAAGATTTCTAATTATAATCTTTTGAATCTATCTAATCATTTAATTTTAAGAAAATCAAGTTTTCTTAAATACTAAAGATTAATTAAACCCAAAAGTTATTAAATAAATAAGCTTAGGCGAAGCAAAATATCTAATATCCTCCGTAGCCATGGGATATAAAAACTTGATAAAAGACTTTTCCTCGCTAACGCTTTCATAAATCATAAAAAAACAATTATTTAAAAATATATTGTTAGTATTTTGAAAATATTTTAGTAAATAATAAAAGTCAATTTGTTTGTCATATTATGTCTATATGGTTTTTACTGTGTATTTTCAGGTATCTTCACGGTCTAATTTAATTAATAATAATAAATAATTATTATAAAAAATTCGCAGAAATTAAATCTTCATTTGTTTAATTATGAAAAATTAATTAAATTTTAGTAATATTTTTTATTAATTCTTATTCATTTCGAATAGCCGTTGGTATAAAAAACTTAATGAAAAAGACTAATAATCAATATTAAGAGACTGATTTCACAACTTACTTAGGATTTCTACACATTTAGCAAATATATTACTAAATCTTATTTCAAAGAATCTGGACATTATAATAATGTAAAAAAACCATCTTCTTATATCTGTTTAGCTATTAGAAATTAAAAAAAATTATTAAAATTATGAAAAAATAATTGATTAAGCAATTTAATGATTTTCCACAAAACTAATTTTCTATAAATTTTATTAATATTTTTTATTGTCAATTTGTTTTTGAAAGATATTTTTCTTTTTTCATTCAAGATAATTAATTTATTTTTAATTAATCAAATAATTAGGCATTGCAAGAAATAGATCTTTAACTTTTTTCATTATATTCATATGCTTAACAATATTAAAATTTATTTATTCTATTCTTAAAAGTATTTTTTTGAAAACGATTTCTTTTACATTATAAATAAATGTATTGATTATTTGAAATAAATCTAATCTATAAGAATTTATTTTAAATGAAAAATTATGTTTTTATTTAATAGTTATGTTTAATTTATAAAGGTTAATGTCTAAATTTTTTTTAGAGGTATCCTTATAATTATCAATGAAATTAAGAAAATAATTAAGGTATGAAAAAATTAGTATTGAGAAATAAATAAGTTCATCCCTAAATTATGTTTATAAATTTTAGAATGAAATAAATGATTCAAGATTTTCTTCATTAAACAAATAAAAATTTACCTTTTTCACTTATTTTTTTTTAATTAAAGTGGGGGATAGATAGAAATGAACGAAGTCGCTTACAAATAATCTTGGTTTATTAAATTATCATCAAAATTTTCAGAACGTATCTTCCTTCTTTTTAATTAATTAATATTTCATTTAAAAAATTCAGCATGCCAACCCTAAATATAAATTTTATTATTTTTTTTTATGTTGTTTAATTTTGAGAGATGTTTGTTTGTTTGTTTGTTTTATGTTTTTATTTGGTTTGTTTGCTTGTGTTTTCATTTTCTGTTAGTGTTTTTGTTGCTTTTATTTTATCTCGAAAGATTTTTTTATTTTTTTATTTTTTTATTTATTTATTTATTTGTTTGTTTAATTTTAAGTTGGGATTATTTGTTCTTCGAAAGATGATGATTTTAAATTTATTTGTTTATTTTTTTTTGTTTTTTATTTTATTAAAAATTAATTAGATGATGATGTAAAAACTGAGAGAAATGAGCGAGCTATTCCTATTAAATTAATATATTTTTATATACCTATTTATATAATCAACACATCAAAAATTTTTAAAATTAGAAAGAGAATGAAGATTATTTAATTTATTTTATAATAGATTAATTTTACATGATACTCAAAATTGCTTTTGTATGTTCTTTCATATATTGGATAACATATGAAAGTGGACTTATAAGTGAAGACAGTCATTTGGGGTTTTAAAAACTTTTTAATCACAATATAAGTGCTGTTTTAAAAACTACTAAGGAATTAAAAACTTGGAGCATCTTTTTCATTTTAAAGAATGCTAAATTGAGTATATGTAATTTGGTTAATCTATTCAAGAGATGTACATAATCTTCTTAAGATACATCCTTGTCTATACGAAGAGTTTTATCTGCAGGAGGACTCGATGTTGACTTTCTGTCTAGAACATTAGAGTCTAAGTAAGACATCAGAGACTTACTTATCCTAAGTCGTTAACCGAGTAGATAGACTGCTTAGGCAGATTTTTGTCCAAAGAAACAACTCAAATAGTCACCCAAAGCAGAGCCATTCTAGAACGCAATAATTTTCATAGATGGTGCTCAGCGATGAATTTCTATTTGAAGTTTATTTTCTTTGAAATCTTTCCAAACAATGCTATTAATCCTCCATATCACAGACTCTTCTTTTTTTAATATTGAGTTTATCTAATTAATTTAAATATTAAATATTATAGATATTTTGTTTGATTTTCCCTTTCTCAATAATTTGAAAAAAACTTCCCTCCCCTTTTGAATTAATCAATTCACAAGTAATAAAATTTCAATATATTTTTAATTTGAAATAATTAAATACCCAATCCAATCTCTCTCTCTCTTCCTACTAAATGAATATTTTTAATGTAATTTTTTATTGCATAGTTGTCTTAAATAGCAATTAGTAAATAAATAAGGATTCTATTAAAAAGTAATAAAATGATAAAATAAATCCTTTTAATTAAATTTAAAAAAATAGTGCATTGATTTTTAATTTTTGCTTAATAAAAAATATTTTATTAAACTAATTTATAGACAATACTTTATCCCTAAAAATTATATTTTTAATAGAAGTAAAAAAATTTTTTGAACAATTGACGTTTTATAAATTATCTAATAGCTATCTTATAACATTATTTCATGTAAAAAAATATAAAAAGCAAGTAAATTAATTTATTTAATTTTGATTTAGATGGATTAAAGCTTAAAAGAGCTCATTTAAGAGTGTAATAATTTAGCCTTGGATATTAAAAAATAAAAACTAGAAATTATATCTATTTTAGGAGAATATGCTCTAGATATCTTGAAAGCGGTATAAGCTATTTATCAAATATAAAGAAATTATATTCATGAAATAAGGGCATATAATTCTCCTCCATAAATAGTGAATTTTACACTTGAAACTTATAGGATCTTAATTGCTAAAAGTGAAAAAGATTTAGAAAATGTTAATCTTATTGAATATCAATACAATCAAAACAAATACTATGTTCCATATTCAAATGATTGGAAAAAATTATTACTTTTGACTAGAAACTTATATGAAGATTTATAAAATTTTGATTTTTAGTCTATTAATAATCCCTACTCAATTAAAATTTTAGATTAATTGGATTTTTCTGAAAATGGACCACTTTCTATTTAAAATGTAGAAAGATACTCTATTTTAGCTAGATACATAATGATTATAATTCACTCATCTTATAAGTTTGCTAAAAGCTAGAATCAAAAATAATCATATGTGAGTTATAAATATTAAGATATAATAAATTTAATAAAAAATTAAAATTCTTAATAATTAGTTAATAAAGTAATTAATTTAGAGCAACATCTTAATATTGATCAGATTTCATCTTAAAAAGATCATGTAGAGAACATCTCTAAAACCTAAACAATTTTTGATGTTTAAATTTAAAATATTTTAAATAATCTTCAAAAAAAAATCAAAATACATTAATTTCATTCTGATTTTACTAATTTTTTTCATTTTAATATTGATTTAAATGAGTGGATAAACAGTTAAAGGCCTTTAACTTTTTGGTATGAAATTGATGAAACAAATCAAATTTAAAATTTAAATGAGCTAATTGATTATATTAAATACTCAAATAATAACTAAATTCAACTATCTTGCAACAAAATAGGATTTAATTTTCTTCTATCACTTAGAAAAAATGAGCTAAAATAAATTTAATAACTAATATTCAACTCGTATAGCGATTCTTTAGTAAAAAAAATTATTACATGTCTAAAATATTTGTATGATTTAAATCTAAAAAAATTAAAGCTAAATCGATAATTTTATGAAGTAGCTCTTTCAGACACAGATCTTTCTTTAGCTTTTTGCGACTTTTTAAAAACTTAGAATGAAATCGAAAAGTTCTCATTTAATTTTCAAAATTTAAATAAGAAAGAAATTGACATTTCTGTGTTTATTACAACAATTAAATGCTTTAAAAATTTAAAAAAACTTCAATTCTGTTATTTGTATGATGAAATGACATAAAATTTATTTTTTTAATTATAAGAATCTATTTTATCTTTTCCATTATTAGAGTCTCTTGACATCGAAATAACTTACCCTAAAAATTAAATTGATGAAAATATGAACGAATATATTTTACCTACCACTTTAAAAACTTTGTGTCTTACTATTACAAGTACAGACTTGTTAGTTTATGGTAAAAATATTCCTAGACTCTCTGAATTAAAGAATTTAAGATTTTTAAAACTAAGGCTTGAAATGGATATTGGCGAATAATTTATTTAATCTTTACAAGAAATGTATAATGATATAAAAAATCTTAAACTTTATCATTTTGATTTTAGATCTTATTACAATTCAACAAGTCATCGCCATATAAATCTAGCTTAAAATTTTTATAAACTAAAAAGATTGGTAACAATTAACCTTAATCCAAGCCTTAAAGAGATATTGCTACAGAATGAATTTGAGGAATTTGATTGAAAAGTAAACAAGAAGCAAATTTTTTTGAAAGTATAAAAATATAATTTTATGTTAAAACTTATTTATGTATATCAAGATAGTATATATATATAAATTAGAATTTATCTAATTTGAAAGAGGTAATATTTTAGAATATGAATAATTAATTTATTTTATTAAGAAGGTTTAATTTTTTATATTTATCTTGAACATTAATTTAATAAATGATAAAATTATGTTTTTAACGAAATTTTCTACTTTGAGATTACTTAAATTTCTATAAGGCTTTTCCTTTTATATTTTAATAAGATTATTTTTACATTGATTAATAGCCTCTTATTAGGCTTTTTATTAAAAAGGTATTATATATTAATAATTAGTATTCTTTCAACTTTCTAGAAATTTTCTTTGCTAATAGTTTATCTTAATTATTAAAAAATGATGTAAAGAAGTAACGGGCATATAATTTAATTTAATAAAAGAAATATTTTAGTAAATTTAAATTTATCCAATCAAGATCATATAAAATAAAAAAAACATATTTAAAACCTCAAAATTATTGGTTTATTGATTCATCATGGTAAGGTTTTGCAACCTTAAAATTATTTTTAAATCTATTTTCAAATAAGTTTAGCTTTATTTATATTTTTAATATTTTTTAAATATAAAATTCAAGTTAATTTTTTCATTTATAATTCATTTTAAGTTGACATTATTGCTATTTCTATTATTTTCAAATATTATTTATTCTTTTAAAAATTTGGATAGAATTATAATTTTTTTTCTCAAAATGTTCTGGAAGAGAAAAGAGTAAGATCTAAAATAATACAAATAAATAATGATGTATCAGCAATAATAAAAGAAAAATTTCTGCTAATTTAGACAATTTTTCAATTATAAAAATAAATAAAATTATACAATTCTGAATAATTCTTTCAAGCTTAAAATATTTATATATTTTAAAAGCTTCACTTAGAATTTTATAATAAAAAAAATAACAAAAATTACAAAATTAAAAATAAATTAAAAAAAATGGAAGTTTCAACTGCTGCAAATCAAACTGAAAATAATGCTGATAAAGCAACCTAAGTTTAAAAGAAACCATTAAATAGTGCCTCTTTTGAAGAATTCTAAAAGATAGACATTCGTGTAGGCAAAATTGTTGAATGTAAAATCCATCCAAGCAGCGACTATCTTTATTGCTTAAAAGTTGATATAGGTACTGAAGTTAGAGACATAGGCTCTGGCTTATAGTAGTATATTCCTATTGATTAAGTAAATGGATTAGTTTGTGTTATGGCTAATCTTAAACCAAGAAAATTGGGAGGGTTTGACTCTAATGGTATGATTCTTTGCACAAATATTGACACAAAAGCCTTCGAATTTTTAAGACCTCATGAGAACTCAGTTGTTGGTGAAAGAATCTTTTTAGAAGGTTAGCAAGAAAGTTTTAAATAAGAATTAGAACCACAATTAAATCAAAAAAAGAAAATATTAGAAAGAGCATTATTAGAAACAAAAACAGATGATGAGTGTGTAGCTACTTTTAAAAATGTAAAATGGATGACCAAATCTGGGTATGTTAAAGCAAAATCATTTAAGAATAGTCCTATTGATTGAAAAAATAATAGTATTTAATGCTTATTAATTCATAAATTTTTAATAAGAAATACAATCAGAATATAATTAACTTTAATTTAATTTATAAACTGTATTTTTATCAAATCTTTATATTTTATTATTAATTTATTTTAATAAATTTTAACATAAAGATAATTAATTTAATAATTTATAGAATCTTAATCTTAATCTAAAAGAAATTAAGATTATTTATTAGTGAAAATAGAAAGTATGAGTATTTATTTATTCATGATATATTCTAAATATTCTTCTACTTAATTTTTAGTTATTTTCAAATTGTTATTAAATTTTTTTTGCTTTGTATTAAGCATTTTTTTATAAAATTTTTTAAAATATCTAAAACTTTTAATTTTGCTAATGAAAAGCTAATTATTTTTAGTTAAACTTATTGTTATAAATTAATTATATAGTATTACTGTAATGATAATTTTTTTGAATAAAAATTATTCTTTTTTTGTGTACTATTAATAGATTGTCAAAAAATAATTTTACCACCATATTTTAATAAATATTTTATAATTGAATTTTTGTGAGTAAATTTCATTATGAAAATATAGATTTTGTTTTAATATTTCAGAAGATATTTTTAAATAAAGAATAAATTAAACTAAAAAAAAATAAATAAAAAGAAATATAAATTTAATTACAGAAAAAATTATTATCTAATTACAAATTATCTTAAAATTAATTAACTAATTTAACTAAATTTGTATTTTTGATATATAGAAAATATATTAATTTTTATTATAAACAAAAATTTAGAAATCAACAAGATTCTGGATCACATACAAAAGCAGCTCCTCTTAAAATCCAATAAAAGGAAGGTTATTTAGTAGGAACAGAAATTGATATAATAAAATTTGTGGAATGCCCTGTTGTTGAAAGAACTCCTGATCTTTACACAGTTTTGTAAAGAGGCATTAAAAATGTAAATTGAGCAAGTTTTTATCCTTCAAGCAACTAACTGTCTTTTATCAGTGATGAATTATTTTTAATAATTAAATTCTTATTACTTTAATTTGTTTCAAGTTTCATTCCTACTTCATTATTTATATCTTTATCTGATCTATTTTATATTTGTATTTATCTATATTTTTCTTATTGAAGTCTTATTACTTCAGCTTCACTGAGTAATTTTATTTCCTTAGGGATAAAATGAATTACTGGAGCTTATTTATTTAAAATACCTATTTCATTGTCTTCAATACAATCTAAGCTGGAAGAGAATCTACATCCATCACAATAAAGCCCATAAATTAAACATCCATCCATGTTTTCTTCTTTTTCCTCCTCTTCTTATTACTTCAGGAGTTCATTAATTTTTTGTTGTAAAATTTATTGTTACAATTGTCTTTGCTTTTGTTTTGCTTTTAACTCTTCTCTTTCATCATTGTAAATTTCTTATGGGTTTATTTAAGTCATAGAAGGCCCTCTAACTTATTATTAGTTATTATTATCAACTATTTGTTATTATTTTTTTGTTGGTATGGAGTTCATGAATTTAAAATCAAATATTAATGTGTCGATTGGTACCATGTATTTTCTTGCATAGTTTTATAAAACTGAGGTTAAAAATCCTTATGGGAAGAAAAATGCACTCAGCCAAAAAGCTTTAGGTTTTTCCTTTTGCCATTCTGTGAAAAAATTAACTCTGTCTATCAAATTACTAAACCAACTTGACAAACTTCTCATTGATAAATAGCTTTTCTCTAACCAGATTTCAGGGACTCTATTCAGCAAAATGCTGTTATACATTAATTCAAGCCTTTTAGATAGAACTACTTCACCTTTTATTGCTCTTTTCAAATTTGATAAGCTTTATTTCATAACCTATTTAGGTTTATAAAAAATTTATAAATATTTTTAAAAGAGAAACGACTTATTACTTCTAATAGCCTATTGAACCTTTCTATTTCTTGCTGCAAGCACATTTCTAAAGAGTCAATAAAATTTTTACGAGTTTAGCGTGATTCTTCTTTATTCATTTTTAAATAGTGCTTCTTCTTTTTCTTTTCACTCATAAACTGCTCTTATTAGAGTTGAAGAAGATAAAGCTGTTTGTTTTGCTTTTTAGGTTTTCTCTCAACATGCTTCATAATAGAAGGTAAATTTTTCTCAAAATACCTACATTTATCAAATATCTCCTCTTCCTCAGTTACAATATAAGAAGGCTTATTCTCATCTTTTTCCTACTCACTTTAAGATTTAGCTTAATTCTTTGAAGTTCTTTGTTAATACTTTGGTTATGCATCTATAAATAGCTTAAGACTTTCATTTGTTTCATTAAACTATTAAAATAATTTTTAAATAATTTCTCCAAAAATAAAATTAATTTACTTTAGATGAAATAATTGCATTCTCATGCATACCAAATATATCTGCATAGTCTTAAGCTGGAAGCTAATCTAGGTATTCTTTCAGTTAGTCAGTATATGAAGTGCCATTTTAAAAGGATATTTATTTATATGCTTTAGAAAATTAATGATTATCTTAAATAACTTAAGGATTACAAAATTATTGCAATTATGACATCAAACATATTCTATCTTGATTGTCTGTAACTCTGCCACCATAAGTAATCTCTCCAATTATATACTATAAATTTTCCCATGGTATACGGTCATATGTATTTAATACGTTAGTTAAAATAGTCAGAGAGGTTTGAAGATCACTTTCATTGAAATCATAACTAATATTCCAACCTAAGCTACCAAATTTCCTTCTTTCTTTAAATATAAAGTAAAAAAAATAAGTTTTCATATTTTTCCTTCATAAAATCACTAAAGTTACCTTATACTACTGCATGAAATAAGCAAAATGAAAACAAGAGCTTTCTCCACTTATCATTTCCTATTTCATTAGCAGCATCTAAACAATTTTACGGTAATTCAACATAAGTTTTTTAAAGATTTGCTTTTATTCCTTTAGGAGATTCATTTGTAATTTTTATACCGTTTTATAAAATAGAAACTGGGAAATAATCACATGGCATTGAAGTTAAAAATAGTCTAAAGGTTTCCTTATGTTTCTTAACTTAAATTCTTGGATCATTTGGTATTGATTCAACTAGCTTAGAAAGTTATTTCATAAATCCCTTTCCCAAGTGACAATTTAACAAAATAACCCACTTTCCATTTTTTAAGCCATCTTGAATAGCTTTTTCAGCTTATTATTCTTAACCTAATAAAATTAATAAATAATTATATAAATTTAATGATTAATTTAAAGATAAAAATTAATAACCTCTTCCCAAAGACACTATGTTCATGTTTATTTGATCAATTCCTTTAGTTGTAGCAAAATTCATTATTTTAATTAATGGGTCAACACCTTAAGAAAGTATAAAAATTAGAGGAGTTGTATAATCAGAATCTACAAACACTTCCTCCATTGAAGCAGGTGAATGGTCTACATATTAATGACCAAGCACAGATGCAACATAGTGCATCATACCTGACACAAATTCATCTGACCTGAAAGCTTTTAATAGAAGCAACTTTTAGATAGGTGTTAAATCTCCATTTACAATACCAGGAGGAAAGTTAGACAAAGGATCCTATGATTTTAACCAATAGTTCCATTATTTTAATGAAGAATTCATTTTTTCACATAAACCTCTAAAAAGAATTGGGTTAAGAATTTCTAATTTTGGAATATTTTTGTAAAGTTTTTCAGATATTTTAAGTTATTTTGATTAAGGAACATAGTTTTGTAAAGTAACTTGCTCTTCAGAGATTGATGAAATTAATTTATCAAGATATATGTCACCATAAATTAAATAATTGTATTCTTAGTGAGAGAGTAAACCAGAGTCTAAAGCAATCTATGTGCATAGCATAAAACTAAAAATTTTTTTATGATTGTTGAAAAGAGATCTTATAACATTTTAAAATATATTCGAGGTTGTACAATTTTTGATGAATTCCACTCTTTCTTCTGGAACATCTGATTATGGAGACGTTTGCAAGTTATGAATAAATAATCTATTAAAGTAGCTTAGAGAAAATTAATACATGGGATCAATTAATTAGAGCTTCTATATGCAAAAGAATAAAATTGATCCTCTTCGAGCAACTTTTCTATACAAATTTCTCACAATTTCTATCTCTTCTTCTTTGATTTCACTCTAAATAAGACCCTCCTTAACTGAAATAGATATTTTCTTAGATTTTTTGAGATTATCTATCAACTCTTTATCATCTAAAATAATTCCTTAACTATTAGCTAATAATTCTAAAATCTTGTCTTCTATATTAGTGAGAGTTGTTTTACCATTTCCTATTGTAAGTATTAAATTATGCTTCTCTTTTTCTAGCTCAGGAGTTTCTCTACTAGAAACTTCTCCTAAAAGCTGCTCTTCAAGACCTATTTTATTTTTAAAAATTGTAAAATTAAAGTACAAAATGAGAATTGTTTACCTTGCTCAGTTACCTAAAAGTTGATCACATTTGCTCTTATGAAGACTTCAGGAAGATAATTAGGATTTCCAAGGTTAGTAAACATAAATAATTTGAAATTTGGTGCCATTTCAAGATTAGATCCATTAAATTTAATAACCTTCCTACCATTTACATATTCGAATTATTTCAAAAGTATTGGATCAAGCTATGGATCAAGGAATTATTCATTTACCTACTCAATAAATAATATTTTATTCACTCTTATACACATCTCAACAGTTTTGATGAGATTATCAGAATTGATCTAAATCATAGTAATATTGTCAATACCAAACATCTGCTTTAACCATATTAAAGCTTAATTTTATGGATCAATAAGTAAAGGAAAGGATGACTAATCATTATTATAATTAAATTCATTAAGTGCTATTATTCCATTTCCTATAGAAACTAAATCTGTTGGGAGACCTTTTTGATTCCAATCTCTGATAGTAACTTAGTATCCGAGAACATCCCCAATATTATATTTTTCATTGAAAAGTATATTTTCTTATTTTAGGTTTTCCATCAGTTGTTCAATAATAATTTATCTATTTTAAAAGAAAAATATTTAAAATTGTAAATTCAACAATAATTATTTCATTTTTAATTATTAATAAAAAATATTTTAAATGTAAGTAAAATTAACAAACTTAGCAACCTAAAAAATTACCTAAATTCACCATTGAAAGGACCAAAATAGCAGATGTAAGAACCTGCTAAAAACATGTTTCCCTGCAAATAACCAATTGAATTCTCCAAATCTATAATTTTATTTTTCCATCTTTCCTAGAAAAAAAAAGTTGGTTATTTTATTAAAATATTTAATAACATACTTCTTCATCTGAAAGCCCAGATTTCAATTCAACTGCATTAATCAAACGTTATTTTGTTAATTCGATTTCATTTTTTAAATCATCCTTTTATTTTATAGAATTTTGTAGTTCATTTTCGAATTTCTAGAATTTTTATATAATTTTATCAAGTTCATCTCTCTTTTACTTCAAAATACTAAATGCATTTGCATATTCTTCATCCATTTTTTTAACATAGTCTCTTTTTTATGTTATCTCATAAAAGACATCCTAAAATCTATCCACGGCTCTTACCCATGAACACATAGATTTAGCAGCATAATTAATTGTTTTAACGATAGATGGTTTAAAATCAGGGTTATTTTATATTCTTGATTTTATTTCTTTTTGAATTTTTATTGGAATTTTTTCTACATTTAGATTTTTCAATCTTTATAAAAAGTTTGTATCAGCCATCATTTTTTTAATATTGTCCCAATCCATTTTTTCATCAAGTAAAATGGCTACACATTCCAACGTAAATCTAACCAGTTGGTGAGGGTTGTGTTATGCTCTCATTTCACTTATATCCTAGATGAATTAAATTAAAATTAGAAAATCAATTTAATTTTTAATGTAAACTTACATTTCTGTTTAAAGTGTTAAGAGCTTCTGTTGCTTTATGAAGTTAAGGCATTGCATTTTTGAGAATCAAACTCGCTTCATTTTAAAGCTTTTTTATTTCTTCTGCCTTTTACTCTACTATTTTTTCCTCTATTTCAACTAATTTTTTGGCTTCGTTTGCTTCATTCCTAATTAAATAAAAAAATTTTACATTTGTTAAATTATTTATAGAAATTTATTTACTTATCTATCTGTAATTTTTCAATAAGAATTTCTATTTCCTCTGTTTTTTTTACTAACTCTGGTTAAAGTTTGGTTAATTTTTCTTCTAAAACATCAATAACTTTGTTAGCTTCTTATAACTTATCTAAACCGTTTTGAAGTTTATTTTTTTATTATGTTTGATAATTATTTTGTGTTCTTAATAGATTTCTATAATTCATTATCATTTAAATATAATTCTTTGGCGTTGAGTAAACCTTTCTTTTCCAAACATTGTAAAAATCTTCGATACTTTGGGTAATTACTTAGTGAGTAAAGACAAAGCACTTTGCTAAAATTTATTTGCTTAGCTTAGTCAAGCTGCTTTCTTTTTCTAAAAAGCTCGTTGCTACTTAAAGTAAGGCCTCTTCTGGCCAAGGCTAAAACCAATCAATTGTACAGCAATTAGTTAAACTTGGAAACATTCTTATCCTGTTTCTAAAACTCTCTCCAACTGGACTCATTCCTAAAACAACATGCAATTTGTTCCTAACCTAATAAAATAAATTATGCTAGAAAATAATCTTTAAAATAAAATTTTAATTACTCTCTAAACAAATAAATCATAAGCTTATAATTTTGAATCTTACTGTTTTGCATCACTTTTTAAGTTATCTTCAATAATTTCTAACTCTTCTTTAGTTATTATACCCGGAACTTCACCAGAATTCATAATGTTATTTATTTCTTCAAGGAATTATTCTTTAACAATTTAATTGTCCATTATGAGAAGTATTTAATTTTAATTTTTAAAAGCAACTTCCTTCATAGTCTTTAAAAGTAAATCATGAAAATCCTTCATACCTTTTAACATAAATTAAAAAATTTTATTAAATCTAAATTATATTTTTATTTTATTGTATCTACCATAATTTTATTTAAGCATAATCTAAGAGTATGGCATTTCAGTTAGGAGAGCTGATAAAATTGATAAAGATTTTTTTCCTGAGCCACCAACCTAATTTTATTTAAATAAAGATTTTTAGGTAAAAATTAAAATTATTAAAAAAGAAAATAGTTATTACAGCTACACTCATGAAGTGGCCTCTTTCTTAATGAAGCACTCTTGCCATCCTAGTGATATGCTAAATAGTATGACTAAAGAGAACTAAATTCATAGATGTTTTAGTATTCATCACCTCTTCAATTCTTTTTTTGTAGGCGGCCGCGTCTGAGACATATTCGTATGAGTCAGATTTGTAAACAGGAGAAAATGAAAGAGAGTCGAAGAATTGAAAAACATTTTTCACTTCAAATTGAAAGTTAAAAAAAATCAGCTTTGATGCTAACTCCTAGAACCATTCAATATCTTTAATACTTACTAATCTATCCATGAATACTCTACAACACTCATGGAGCCACAGCTTACCAAAATTCTCTTTTGTATTTACTGTTTAAGCTCTAATCATTAACATTCCTTAAAATATTTTAGCAATATCCCTCATATTAAAAATGTAATGACACTTTTATGGTGTAGGGAGTAATTCTTATTAAATATGTTGAAATAATTAAATTGTAATCTTAACAATAACACCTCTATCTATCAAATCATTTATTTAATTATTAAATGTATAATTATACTTAATAGTTTTTAATATATTAGAAAAGATAGAAACCATAGAGTCTTCTGAATATTAATTGAGATTAATTATATTAAAATATCTTAAAAATCTTGTTGACAAATTAGATCTTCCTCCTCCAGGCATTCCTCCAGCTATAACTAAAGATGTCGAAGAGATAGATCTCCAAACTAAAGATTTTCTTTCGTAAAGTCCCTTATTTTCTTATAAAACTCTTAATAGCTCTATAACTGGTTATGCTCCATACTTTTCGACCTTAGGCATATTCACATCATCTATAAAAACTATCATTTTCTTTCCTGGAGGTGGTTCCAAAAAGAGCTTTTAGTGCCTTCTCTATTGAATGAGCTTAGATTCTATCGTATTTTAAACATTTAGAGTCTTTGTTTCGCTGGAAAAGTTGAGTTGGATAGTGACATGCTTTTCTTTTGAAGACAATTTCTTGATAAAGTTATCTATGATAACTGTCTTCCCAGTTCCTTTAATTATCAAGGAAATAAATTTAATTATTATTTAAATTAAAATATTTATTTTTTACCTGTTTCTCCTGTAACAAAAATTGATTACTGTTAGAACAAGAACAATTGCAAAAAATATGAAACACAAATAGTTTCTTTTGTTTAGACTGTCATCTCATAAAAACTCATCCCTTTTCTGTATTAAAACTATTCCATTTGCAAATCCCAGTGATATAACTCAGCTTCATATCCTTATACTTTGAGTAGGTAATCATACATATTAGCTCTAACAATATCAGCCGAAAATATTTCTCCTAAGTGTCTATCATATCTGGGAAGTGCTTCAATGTGGATCAAAGTATAAGTTGTCCAATAATAGCAAAACAATACTATTTTCTCAATTACCTTTTTAATAAGCATTCCCTTTTCCTTTAGATCTTCTTTCTCTTGGAATATGTAAACCTTCAAAATAAATTTTAAGCAAACAAGTAAATAATAAGATTTGTTTTACTTTGATCAATCTGCAGAGTGACAATGCTAAAATCTATTCAGATACCTGAATAATATATTTACATTATCTACTTAAGTAATCCAATCCATTGACAATACATTATTTTACAAGAGTCTTTACAAAATCTATTTATTCTTAATCTAATTTTTCAGGTAATTCCTTTTCAATATAGCTATCTGTAATTAAAAATGTGTCAATAACCTTTATTAAAAATAATAAATATATCAACCCAAATACTTCAAGCATGAAATATTATAAATAAAATTTTATTTACTCCTTAATCAACGTAAACCATTCCGCATCTTGAAACTGTTGCGGGTGATGCATATGATAAATCTGTAACTTCAAAAACCATTTTGATATTTGGTTTAAGTTTAATTCTCTCACCATTTGATAAGCATAATGTCATAGAATCATCTAATACACTATTCATATTTTCAATCCACAAAGCATCAACAGGTCCATCAAAAACTATCCATTTTTATTATTCTCTATCTGATCTTTTTTAACTAGGTGAAGAAATGATGCTGGCTTAGGTTGCTGAGACATTTAAAATTGAAGATCTTTTGCTTTCTTCCCAAGCAGAAGTCTGTAGATTATCCTAATTAAAACTCTCTTTTCGCTTGAGCTCATTTTCCATCTTGGATAACTTTTCTTGAATTGTTTCTCCAGCAGTTTCGTCTACATATTCTCTTATAATTTTACTCACCAAACCATCATTCCAACTTTAAGTAACTTAATCAAAATCGCCATAGAGCTCATTTAAATCAATCGCTTTAGGATTAACAGTCCTAGAAATTACTTCTGGGTATTTAATTAGTTGCTCTTAACTTGACAGAATAGAATTTGAGTTATTCGTTTATTGATACTCTTTACTGTTTGTGTAAGCTCTATTCAAAATTTTTAAGATACTCGACTTTCCACTCATTGTTGGTCCTATTACCATAATGCCAAATCTAACATTAATAATTTGATGTGTTTATATAACCTTTTCAATAAATTTTTTGCTTTCTTTTAACCCACATTTTATCATTTCTTTTTCTGAATAATCAGATAGCTGCTTATTGTCAGTGCTTGGTAGATTTAAATTAGGAAATAAATCCTAAAGTATAGCATCGAAAAGAGGCAGATCTTAGCTTTAATAATTTTTTTAAATAGTTTAATGTTAGTTTTTAATGAAATATTTTACTTCAAAAACTTAGGGACATTACTGTCTCTCATAGCTTTGATAAGTAGTACATCTTCTGGTATATTAGGGTGTGATCTTTTCAAAGCACCAGCCATTACTAAAACACTCTTAACAGCTCTCATACCAAAGTCATAGTGATCTTACTGGCTTAATTACTCACTAGAAAGTTTATATAATTTGGTCATTTTTTTAGAAAGGTCTTTGGCATTAGAAAAACCTTCTGAATACAACATGATTTCTGCTATAAGAGTGTAATCTGGAACCATCATTGAAACAGGTCTGAATAAACTCTTTAAATTATCAGGTAATTCTGTTCTCCCAGCATATCCTGGATTCATAGTAATAAATATTCCCAAATTTTTATCGAGGTTTACATTTTTTCCATAAAATAAGAATTGATTTTTATCTTGAAGCAAAGCTTGCCTTATCGTTAGCACCTTATTAAATTAGAAGACAATAAATTAATCACATATTAAATAAAAAAATAATTTATAAAAAATAATACTTAAGAAGCAATGACTGAAAGTACTTCAATGTCAATTCTATTAAACTCATCCAAGCATGCCCATGCACCTGTGTACGATAATCCAGTGAAAAGTTATTCCATAATCTTAACATTAACTTATTCACTGCAATTAAAGACTATGCAATACCTTCCTAAGGCTTTTGCTAAGTCTTTACAACTTTCAGTTTTACCTGTACCTGCAGGACCTGTGGGATTAGCACCTGATTTTAAAAGTATATTAATAAAATTAAAGATATTTTAATTTTTTAACCTAATTTAATGTGAAGTGCTCCAGTAATTGTTATCCAACAGCGCTCAGTAAGTGGAGTTATAACCAATCTAGTAGTAGCTCCCATATACTCGTATCCATAGTATAATTTACTTTCAACTTATTTAGCGATGATAGCATTATCTTCTTCATAGAATTTAAGTTACTGAGCCCATTTAAAGTCATTTGTTGTTACTCTAGTTTCACTCAAGCACATATCTTCTACTATATCTCTAAAATGCACCATTTAGGTGACTAAAGCAACAATCTTTCTCCTTTCAGATTTCTCTAATTTTTGCTTGATCATACCTTTACATAAATTATTTAAATCAGAAAGCAATCAACTAAAATAAAAGATTACCAGTTATATCCTCAAGTTATAGTACTAAGGAGTAATGCCATTCACCAAGATCTTATGGATTTTCTGGATCTAAGTAATCCTCAGAGATATAAGTCCACTACATTCTATTTACTGTCAGAATTACTTAATTAGGGAATTCGGGTATCCATTTCGGTAAAGTCATTTTTTCTTATTCATATCTAATTAAGCAATTCAAAAAAAGATGTGAGAGAGAATACTTCATCTAATCTAAAATCATTTAAAGCCACTCCTCAACTTCTCCCTTCAATATGCAGTATTTCAAAATAACTTTTTCGCCTTCTTAAGATATCATTTTCCTTGCATTTTGGCTAAGTATTTTAAAAGTAAAAATAAATTACATATTATAAAATATTAGATTTACCCTTCAATTTCTATGTCGTCTATATTTTCAAATAATTTTCTTAGATGTGGAACAACTTACTAAGGTGTTTTTACTGTTGATAGTATTTCAAGTAATTCATCATTTGACAAGAAGAAAAAACGCTAGAAAGCTTCTCTTTTTTAATCTAAAAATTCATCTAAAGCTTTCTAAATTTAATCAAAGTGCAGATTGTTTTATTTAAGAGGCTTCATTAAAAATTGGCTCCTAAAATCATCTGCTAATCTTCTAATTAAGGGCAATTCTTTTGCCTATTTCATAAATTTTTTCCAAATTTAATCACAATTTTAGAATTTTTAACACTCTTTACTGAGATGTTTTTAAGCATATCCAGTCGACATAATAGGCTTTAAATAAAGCCAATTCTTTTAATGAAGCATCCACTCATCAAGCCTAAGAAAAATATTAAATTGCTAAGACAAAATTCAAACTAAAAAAAAATTTACAATTCCTAAACATATTTAAAAAGCATATATTATCTCTCAACTCTGAGTTTTAAATTGCTAATGTACCTATTTCCTAGCAAATTTGTTAATGCAGTAATGTTATCATCAATTTTATCAATTAATTCAATATTGCTTCCTAAAATAAATATTTCATTTTCTTTGTAAGGTAAAAACCCTAATTTAGAAAATTTCCAAAACTCTTCGACTTATTCAATAATTTTGAGTAATTCTCTTTCTTTTTCAGATCTCAATGCTATGTCATTAATTTACTCATTAAATAGGTATATTTTAAGATCAAACAGATATTTAAGCTTGTATTTATTAGCTTACACAGAAGAAAATAGGTCAGATTTATTTATTAATTCAAATTTTTTAAAAAATGAATGATCATCATTATTTATATCCTTTAATATAATTTCTCTTATTTCTGCCCATTAAGGCTGACCAATACTTTCTGATCTTAAATTCATCAAGCAAAAGTGAAAATCTTTGTATACCTTAAATAATTATTTATTAATAGATTTTTAATTTTTCACAAAAATTATTAAAAATGATGTACTTCAACTTTTTCTTTCAGATCTATAGCTATATTTCCTTTGTCTAATTCTTTCATATAATTAATTGCTGCTTTATTACATTAATCTAAAAGCTAACCCATATCATTCAAATCTATTTACAAGAAATGTTAGGATTCCCATAATGAATATCTAAATATCCATTCTTTCTTGTTAGATAAAACTGCATAGACTAAATTATATTACTGATAAAGAGAATCAAGACTATCAAAATTTGTTTGATTATCAACAAAAATCTCTAAAGCTTCTTCATAAGACATTATTTTTAGCTTTTAGTCATACAAATCTTTAATGCCTTATTCTATGCTCAATAAAAAATCAATAGATTTTTCTAAATTTGTCTCTTTTTCAAAGACATTAGAATAGTCAAATTTAAATTTATATTGCTTAACTGTTTCATGAAATCCAGGTAATAAATTCTTTAAATCTTCCTTAAAATTAGCTACAAAAGAATTCATCAAATTTTCAATCTAAAATTCATAAAAGAATTATTTAAATATTATTTGGATTAGAATTATATCAATTACTTCTTCTATTCTAGATCTGAGAGTGTGCAAGTGAGATTATGAAGAAATAATTGTCTAGTGATCTTTTTCAACAAACACTACTTTATTCTTCATTCCTAAATAGTATAAATTTAAAATTTCACTACATCTTAAGCCTAAATCATTTATTTTTGCCTCCACAAACTTTAAACATATGTTTATAA
Source organism: Tetrahymena thermophila SB210 (assembly GCF_000189635.1). NCBI lineage: Eukaryota > Ciliophora > Oligohymenophorea > Hymenostomatida > Tetrahymenidae > Tetrahymena > Tetrahymena thermophila. The sequence continues at coordinate 722,505 of NW_002476426.1, forward strand.
ATGATTATTAAATTTAATAATAAAATAATTTACTTTATAATTTTTTAAGAAAACCACAAATTAATCTAATGTTTAAGGATTTTTAATGACTAAATTTAAATATTCATCTGTAATCTTATTAAAATCGTATGCTCTCATAATTGTTATGGTAGGCATTTTTTCAAACAAAACTTTTAAGCTGGATTATGCAGAATTTTTTAGTGTTTCTTTGATCGGATTTATATCAAAGAAAAATATACCTTGCTCTTCTTCTACTTTCAAAGAGCATAAATATTAGTCATCGTGCTAATATTTCTCAATTACTTCACTTAATTACTCTGATTCCATGTCATCATAAATTTAAGGATTTATATTTTGATGCTCTTAATAGATTTCAAGAGGTTTAACTAATTTCAGGCTTTATTTATATATTTATTTATAAGCTATATCCACGGCTTCTTGAACTCTTCTTAAATTGTTAACAAATTATTCATCATGATAAATGAGATGACTTAGATTTATTTTTTCTTATGCTAATTCAATAAAATCTAAATCTTTACTTTATAAATATTCAAGAATCTCGCCTCTTAGGGCAAATTAAATATGATCATTTATTAAATCCTAAATTGCTGCTCTTACGATTTCATCGAATTCATCTTTAAACTCAACTTCTGAGGGAAAAAGACTGAGCTTATTTTCACATTCAGAAGCAATACATTGTATCCAACTGATATGTTCAATTATATTGAAATTTTCATCTTACATATACCTATTAAAATAAATATTATATTTTTTCTAATCAAATAAAAATGTTATTTACCTGTTAAAATTTTCTATTTTTGTTGCTAAATTATCAGTTGCAAATTAAACTAATTGTAACTTAGATTCTAAGACGATATAATCTATGCATTTAGTGAAATTCTTAAGCTTTTTTTAGTGTATTTTAAGAGTAGCTTCAGCTGCATATGGCATATCTCTATATTCAGAGTCTCCAATTAGCATACCTGCTTTTTATTTTATCTAAATTATTAAATTAAAATTTAAAAGTTAGGTTCTAAGATTAAATCTATTTACATTTTAAAAATTAGATATATCAGAAATATCTTCATCTTTATTAGGAATACGGAAATCCCTTTTGAATTTCTTCAATGAAAAATCGCATGCAGCTTAAATAATATTCATAATTATAGATTAGTGAGAGTTGACTTAATTTACTAAATGATTTTTCCTGTAATTCTCAGCTTTTACCTTAAATTCGTCAAATTTGACAGGTTAAGTAAATTTAACATCAAAAAACAAAGCTTATTTCTATTCAATACATTCAGACCTAATCTTAATAAGCGATTCTCTCATAACAGGATCTAATAATAATAATTTATACTCTAAAATCTTTGAACACTCCTTCATAATATTTCTTTTCATGAGTTTTTTCCATAAAAAGAAGTTTTTCCACATCCTGAAAGTTTTAAAGAAATGAATATTAGCTGTATTATGATACAATTCATGTTCTCTTTCCCACTCATCAAGTCTCATAAATCTCACTTCACTCTCTTTGAAATGTACTATACCCTAATATTTCATTAAATTTAACTCTTTAAATTAAAAAAATATTTTTATTTTTATATAAAAATTAAATCTGAATTATTCCCTCCAACAATACTCTTTTAATAATTTACTAAAATATTTTTTAGCAATTTTAGTTAAAGAAGACATAAATACTTTTTAATTTAATTTTATACACAATCAAAAGAATTTTATAAATTACTCTTCTAGATATTGTCATATAATTTTGTGGGTTTCTTTCTGAAAAAGGAACAATTTTCCAATCATAACAATTCAAACCAATTTAATTTAAATAACAAAACTCGTCTTTCATTTCCGCGTCAGTTCTTATCAAAGAAATGAAATCTATAGGAGATAAATAATCATTAAAGAAAGGCTACTTTTTTTGTAATTATTGCATGTATTCTTAGTAGTTCTAATCTGAAATTGTTTTTTTCTAAAAATCTTATTAGTGTTATGACATTTTAGAAGGATTATTTTATTATTTTGAATGTCCTCCACCCAAAATTTTGGATTAATTATGTGAATTATTTTATATCATTATGCTTGCTCCGCCTTAAAGATTTTAGCTAAACTACTAATCTAAATCATCTTCCTCTTAAATTATGCTTTGGTTTCTTTTTCTTGGATATATTTCTGTTCTTGTCTACTTTTATTCATCTATTTAAATTTATTTATCATTTTAATTAACTGAAGTACTGAATGATCTTATTCTTTCATGTTCTTGTTGCTCTAGATTTTTATTTTCCTTCTTTTCTGATTATATTTGTGAAGGATCTACTTTTTGGAATTTCAAATTTCTTTTTTGTTAAAACAATGCCTAATTTTCTTACTGTTAAAGTTGTACTGATTATATCATTTCTTACTCGTTTATTATCTAAAATTTATTATTTGGGTTGTTAGCAATATAAAGACGCTAGTTATTCTAAGGCTAAGTTTTTACTCTTAATGAAGTATTCAATAAATCATATCTTTCTTGGTTTTAAGAAATTGTAGATAATTCTGTCTTAACACGATAGTTTGAAGGTACATTCATATTTTCTTCATCAATATAAATGCTGTCATCTAATCCACTTTATTTTGATTTTTTATTTAATTTTTTAGATGGTGAAGGTTATCCAGGGATGAGTTAATCTTATATACTGAAAGACAAATTGCTTGATGATATAACTCTCTTTCTAGATTCAGATCTATCTCTTAGTTAAACTTTTGGTACAAGAGTTGGAAAATGCTCCTTTGATGGCCCTATTAAGGCTGCTTTATCTAATGAAAAACTTGTCTTATGCCTTACAATAGGTAAAACTGATTTATTATCACTATTAGGTGATAAGTTGGTTTATGGTTTAATTTACTATTACGAATTATCTAATATTTAAATTGAATTCTAATTTAGTTTATCCACTTGTACGATTGATTATACATTTGAGTTAATAATGGTATTTAGATTTACAATAGAAGATGAATTAGTCAACTATTTTGAACCTGTATTTACACTTTATGTTTATAATTAAATAGAGGGCTGCATTTAAAATTTCTCTTTATTATATCTGTTCCTTAAAAAGCTTTACTTATTTTATCCTTGAACGAGCTCGACACTTTTCTATTGTAAAAAGATTGTTAATTATTCAAAATGGATTTTGTGAAATTAAATAGCTTTATCATAAAAATATTCTTTTTCAATAATACAATTAATATTAAAAAACATTTTAATCTAAAAAAAGTATTAACTTATATTTTTTCCTAAAACTCTTCTTCGATTGCTTATCTATAAATGCGATGTGCAACTGAATGTTCAGGCAGTTATGTAGAATTCTAATTATTCATTTAAATTCCATCATTTTAAAGCTTGTTATTTTATGTAGGCGAAGGATAACGCTAATTTTATCCAAGATGGAAAGAATTGTTCTTCCTTTTCATAGTTCAATTTTTTTACAAGTAATGGCTTTATCTTAAAAAATAGAAATTGTTGAAAATCCTCTTTTATATAAAAAATAATAATTATGCTCTTTAAGACAATTTAATTCATAAATTAATTACTCGTTTCTACGAAATTTATGGAGGATATAAGAGATACATTATTGAATTAATGATATTTTTAATATTAAGAAAATGTAATGAGCTATTAATCATAATTTTATAATAATAAATCTTGTGGTCACAAAATCCCTAACTTAAATACCTTAAAATGAAATTAATATACTTCATTAATTTTATATAATTTTTCTAATTTCCTTGTAAGTAATTTAAAACTACAAAAATTCGAATTACATATTTTATTTATTATCTATTTGCATTTTCTCTGTAAGGACAGAGCTATTTGCATTTTTGTTCCTTTTCGCAGTTTTCAATGTAAAAATTAATTTTAAAATTGTTTTAAAAAATTAAGAATTAATTAAAATATTTGAAAAAAAATCAATTCTTTGTTTGAATTTGTAATTTTATATTTTCTGAATTTGTTTTTATTCTTATTTGATACAAAAATTTAAAATTTCATTTAAATAAAAGAAAATTATTTATTTTAAAATTTTAAATTTCTCATAAAAAATAATTAAAATATTTCTAATCAAAATAATAATTTTTTTAAGTTAAATTTATTTTAGAAATTATTTAATTTGAAAATTGCAAATTATTTTAGAAATTGATTAACTAAATAGAAATAATTTAAGAAAGTAAATAAATTGAAAAAAAATAGTTGCAAATGATTAAAAGAATATTAAAAATGGTATACAACAAACATATTTTTGTATATAAACAATTAATTTTGTTTAATTTGGAAATAATTTATTTTTATTTTAGTGTGAATTTTAAAATATTAACTCTGGTTGAATTTTATATAATAATTATAAATATTATTTTCTTAATGATTTAGATGGATGGATGGATTGATTGATGAATTTGTTAAATTTTTATTTTCTATATTTTCTCTTGGCAGGATTTTACAGAAACTTAAATTTAAGTTTTATTCAATTTAATTTATTTAACTAAAATGTTTATGTATTTAATTCGTTTACTTTAAGATTTGATGGATGATTGAATGCACTCTTATAAAGTAATTAGTTTTAATGATTTTATAGATATAGTTATTATTGAATTTATTTTTAAAAGAGTTAATATAAATAGAAGTAAATTTATATTAGATTTTATCAAAAGTAGGAAGTTATTTATTTCTTTCAAACCTTATGGAGAATGTCGAAAACACCAGTACCTACTTAGGGAACTCTACCTAAGACAATTGAGGAAGAAGGAGTAGAAAGAGTATCGATTTCATTATTTGTAGCAGCATTTGTAAGGAATTTAACACAAGTTTCGAAAGACATCTTGAGGAAAGGACTGATGCTTTCATCCATCCAAACTCTATTCATGGCCTTCATTTCTCCGCTGAAAGTAAGATAATCAGCAATTAAGTACAAGTGTCTGTAATCAACAACGACACCATAAACACCGAACACAGTGACGATTTCTTTTACAATTGCATTTCTAGCAGCTTCAATCTAATTATTAAAATATAATTAATATGTAAATAATCAAAATAAAATATTTTTTTGTTAAAAAAAATGAATTTCTTACACCGTAACATTTGTTTAAGGCAGCTATATCATTTGAGTCTATAGTATTAGAGTCGAAGTGATCCATTTTCCAGATTTACTTGAAATTAACACCTTCTGTTTAAATTTGATAAGAAGTGGCTCCTTTATTATCCTTTTTGAGGACAGTTGCATTAGAGATATTCTTTACTTCATAAACCAAAGTCTTCTTTAATATTTTTTCAACCAAGCTATTTTATGTAAAATGAGAATTAATAAGTGTTTTTTTAAAATTGAAGAAAGCACAAATAAATAAAAAATAGTAAAGAATTATTACTTGACCATCAATAACTTCTTAGAATCTAAAGGTAATTTAATGTTACAAACTATACGTTCACCTTCTATAGTATGACCCTTTTTGATTAATATATAGATATTACTTATGGTTTTGAATATTTATTAATAGCTTACGTTGTAATAAGGAGAAGCTTCAAATAATTCTGCTTTGGAAGTTCTAGTTGGGACTCTCTTTACTGGTTCTGCAGATTGAGGTTTGGACTTAGATTTTAATTCATCTTCTGTCTCAGTAAATATGCCATATTCTACTTCGCTTACTAAAGCATCAGCAGCTTTCTTTAATTCTTCACCATCTGAAGCAGCTTCTTTGTCGAAATCGCTAACTAAGCCTTCAGTTTCCATACCGCTGCCTTTTTAAATTATAATTAGGTTAATATTTTTAAATAATTTATTTAAAATAATTTTACTTTCATTTTCTTTCTTCTTAAGAACTCTAGTTTAAAGTTCAGATTTTTAATCACGTTTAAGTTCTTTGTTAATGTATTAGAAGAGGTTAGGAAGGAAGACCTTTTCAATTCTACGATTAATTGTGTCAATGTTTAATTAGAATGCGAAGTGAATAGCTTCTAAGTCTTCTAAGTTGATTTTAATTTCATAGTGTCTGAAACGTTCATTGAAGGGTAAAATATTGTTATCAACAACAATAATTTTTTGTTCCTTGACTTCGATGTTATTAACAAGTTCTAATAAATTAATTTTTTAGAGCTTACGAGCATGATTTTGAACTTATTCTTTGTTTTAAGCAACTTCAGGATTTGAAAGATTTAAAAGCATGACTGGAGTCTTCAATTTGTCTGTAGCAGTCATCAAGATTTCTCTTAGACGAGGAATACCCAAGGTAAGGTTAACACCACCGTGACCAGCCAAGTGGAAAGTATTCAATGTCATCTATGTAGATGGTTCACCGATAGCTTGGGCTGCAAGACAACCAACAGAATCACCAGGATGAATGAGAGAGTTAAGGTATTTTACATTGAAAAGCATATGGAATTTTTAAGGACTTAATTAATCCTACTTTATGTTGAAGATGTTGCTGTAAGGATCAGCACTTTGCTATTCTTTCTTAATGTATTCCTTTACATTCTTGTAGACACGTTCAGAAACAGAGCCAATGTGTTTACCAGGTAAAAAGTTGTTCATAATAGTGTCACAAGTTTTCTTTTCTGTTTCAGAACTTTCTTATCTCTTTCTTTTCTTCAAGAAACGATTGACAGATTCGAAATCATGAGAGTCTTTCAAGTGATAAGGATCATATTTTTGAGTGAAAGAAGTAAAGTTTTCAGCTAAGAAACGGAATTTTTCTAAATATTTAACTTTATTGGGATCAATAGAGTCTTCACCATAATAGAATTGGACAACTGAGCCATCAGCATCTCTGACAGTGTAGTCATATGCAACTTTAAGTGCTTCTAAGTGCTTCATTAAGCATCTTTGGAGATATCCGGATCTACTTGTTTTGACAGCAGTATCAATCAAACCTTCTCTACCAGCCATACAATGGAAGAAGAATTCAGCAGGTCTAAGACCACTCAAGAAACGATCACTAATAAAACCACCTATTTATTTTAATATATATTTAATTAAATTAATAAAACAAGTAAATAAATTTTTTTATTACCAGCTCTTGGGTTGGGATCATATGGTAAGAAGCAAGGAAGAGTACGACCAGTAGCCATAACGGGAACTCTACGACCTTCTAATTCTTATTGACCAAGTAAGGCAGAAACTTACGTATGGTTGACTTTAGAACCCTTAGCACCAGAATTAGTCATTGTAGTGAAATTGTTGAAAGGGAATTTTTTAATAAGACCACCGAGAGCAGTGTTAAGAATTTTGGAACCTTTTTAAGACATAGTTGACTTATAAACATTATCTTAAGCTTCAGCAAGTTGGGGATCACGAACGAGCTTTCTTTGAATTTACTCAAGAATGGGATTTTCATTTGAAAGATAGTCAACTTCGGGCTTACGTTTAAGAACATTAGAAGAGAATCTACCTTTGCTGTTGAGAACAAAATTAGGTCTGTTATATAAATTCCAGCCTTAAGGAACTTCATAGTCTTTCATACCAACGAATTCAGCACATGCAAGGACACCATCAACGTGTGCAGCCTTGATTTCTTGAAGACGTTATTCATCACTCTCTTTGCTGACAAGAAGATCATCCATACCGCAAGTAAAACCATGCATTTAGAGATGGGCACTGAGTAATTTAGCAAGAGCAGTGAAAAGCTTACCTGTTAGAGATGCTCCATATAATTCATAAAAAGCGTGCATAAGACCATAAGTGGCACCAGCACCAAATTAGTTTTTATCCAAAACACCCTAAAGAAGTTCATTATCTCTGATTATGACAACTGTATCGTCCTTATAAATACCAGTCAATTCGTCAGCAGTAAGCTTTGCCTTCATTTCCATATAGACACCTTATTCATAATCTTTCTTTTGATTCTATTAGACTACAATCTTGATGATGTTTGTGATGAGTTGTTTACCAGTCCACAAAGGTTTGGGTTTTTGAATAGCAGGAGGAACTAAGAAAATCTTATAAGGCTTTGTGGTAGAATTATTATTCTTTTCAAACATGTTCCAAGTAGCAGCGTAGACAAGCTCTTAGAATTCTTCTTTTTGTAAGAATTTTTCCTTATGAGTCAAGAATACAGCTGAAACAATAGTATCTTGAATCAATTCTCTCAAAGGATTACCGTTAGTGGTGTTAATGAATTAACGATCATTTAAACTAATGTGATAACCTTCAGCTCTGGCTAAATGAGATTAAAGGAAATGCAAGTTCATTTCATCACCATCGAAATCTGCATTATATGATTTACAGTTTGCATAGTGCATTCTAATAGTTTATTCTCTGGGAAGTACTCTAGCTATATGACTCATCAATGAAGCTTTATGTAGGGTAGGCTATTATAGTTTAAAAATAAAATAAGCTTACTCTTAAAAAAAAAACAACAACAAAAGTAAAAGTTTGAGTTAAAAAATAAATTTGTTAAAAATTACTTGTCTATTGAAAAGGAGGACATCACCAGATTATAAATGACGATAGACAACTTTATTTTTAGAGTTATTTAAAAGAGTCTTAGCAAGACCTATTCTTTATTGCTCATTGAGAGCTTCAAGGGAAATCTTGTTTCCGTTTTCAACAATGAAATTTGCACCAGGATGTTAGAAAGGACCATTGATAATAAGTTTTCTGAGATGCTTAGCATTATATTCATTTACATATTCAGGGAAAGTAAGTTTTTTTGCAACAAAAAGTGGAACACCGACTTCATTAGTGTTTAAATTAGGATCAGGAGAAATAACTGATCTAGCTGCGTAGTTAACACGCTTACCCATCATTTTCATTCTAAAGAGACCTTCCTTCTTTTCAAGGAGTTAACGAATACCTGTACCTTCACGATCTTAAGTCTTAGTAGCCTTAGAAGAATCTAAAAAGCAGTTAACAGCTTCTTGTATATCTAACCACTTAGTGATGACATCATTAAGCTTAACAATATTGTTAATAGTTTGCTAGAAATTCTAGTTTTGCTTTAATTATAATTAATTTTAAAAGCGAGAATCAAGCTAATCTATTAATTTCTTTTTCTTTTCTTCGCTTAAACTTTGTCTTTGCAAGACAATCATACGTCTTAATTCAACATTGAATTATAAAATTTTTGTCAAAACTACAGTATGTCCATGCAAGAATGTTTATTCTCCAAGCTTATTTTCAGGTCTAAATCTATTGGGAGTTACTGGAATAACTTCAATAAAGAACATATTATAGTCATTTCTTCTTATCATAAAACCTATTAAATTAAAATAAATTAGTTATTATTTTCTAGAAAAAAAATATATTAACAAATAAATAAATACCTTTAGAAGAGTTTTTTAAAGTTTAAGGAGTAACTTCGATAGTACCGTAAATGATGTTAAGCAATTTTCTTTCTTCATCCCAAAATCTTCTCATTAATTCTTTTACTTCTAAAGGATCAAGATATTTTTAATTAGCATTAGCTTTTTCAGCCTTAGAGTGACCAGACTCACTTTGATCATCATCAGAAGTGTAGTCATCTTAGTGTTTCTTTTGGCTTGAAGACTTCTTTGCTTCGCTAGAACTTTTCTTTATGAAAAACTTTGAAAAACCTTCTTTTCTAATTGCTTATTATGGTTCTTTGCAGTGAGGGCATTTGCCAATATTTATGCTATTCCAAAATTCTTTGAGGGCTTATTCAAATGCACTGTTCATGGCATTTGTGTAAGAAACACCCTTTGAAAACTATTCTGTATTATTTTGCTTAACATTAATTAAAGAGAGCAATTGCTTCTTTTTATCTTCAAGGTTGTTAATATTATTCTAATAAATCTTAGCTCCTTCCTATTCAATTTAAGACTTCTTAGGCATTATTTATTCAGTGTCAGATGACTTGTAATCACTAGATTTACGACGCTTGTCAGCATATGACTATATTTGAGTTGTTTCTTTATTATTTTAAATTTAAAGGATACTCAAACTTTCACATGTTTATTTATATTCTTTAGCTTCGAAGATGTAACCAAGCTTAATAAGAGTAAAAACATTAGCAAACATCTTGAGTTTTTAATTTGTCATTCTAAACTTATTGCATTTTAAACACTAGGCTCTATTTAAATAAATTTATAATTATTTTAATTACTTGTTTTAGAAATAATGCAAAAATAGACAAATTTATGCTCTAATCTATTTATTGAAATCTTTTTATTTCTTAAATAGTAATTTGTAACAATGTATCTAAACATTTTTATGTTTAATAAGTAGACTAATAAATATACTTTTAAAATGTTAAATTTATTAGTCTAATATATGTTAAGATTGCTATTATATTGAATGTTTATTTGTAACTAACTAACTAATCCTCTTATTTAGCTTTTAAATTTTTTAAAACTCTGTTTAATTATTTTGTTGGCTTAAAACTTCTTTATTTTTTGATTTAAAGATTTACAAGATCGAGCTAAAATGTTTTGTTTCTTATATTTAATTTATTTTATTGAATAGAGGTATACCTTAATAACTTGAGCAACTTATCAATTAAGAAAGGGTTATAAACAGGTAAGAGGAGTTCTACGTGACCCATATGACCTATTTTATTTAATGTAGAAATAAAACGATTGAGTAAAATTTTTCAAAGTTATATTGAAAATTCATGAAATCCGTAAATTTTTCTTAATGCTTATCAACTTAATGATTAACCAAAAATGCAAGATATCAGCTTCATGAAATTCAATGGATAAATCAAAATTTATTAATAAATTTATACCAGGACATTCCAATCCTTCACAACCACAAGTTTCGCAACGAGTAAATTTATCGTAAGGAGATACACCCATACAAGGATCATATAAACCACCTTTGTTTATTAAAATATATTTCATTATATAATGCTTTGAGTATTGTAATAAATTTGGGAAAAAAAATATCAAAGTTTTAAAAGATTCCATAACTACAATCTTTAAATAATCAAAGTAGCATTATGAAATCATGAAAAGGAATTTTATAAATTATGAAAAATCGATTTATTACCTTTGATAGGTCTATTTAATGAGTCGAATGCAATAGGATTAGTTATTTCCTTTACTGACAATTTACGGATTTCGTCAGCAGTGTAATAAGAAAAGCCTACACCAGCGAGACGTCTACTAATGACCTCTTGGAATTAGCCTAAACTATTACTCATTTAATATCTATAAGTATATAATAATAATTCCTTTTATTTTTATTTTTTATCTTTTAATTTATCTTATTTATTTCTTTCTTTTATTGCTTCTTTTTTTGATTCTATTTTTTATACTCTAAATTAATTTTGCACACAATGAGCATTCATTACTCATTTCAGATACTGTCATAAATGGCTTTGATTATCTTAAATTCCTATTAATTATCTTTCCTACTTTGTAAAATCTACTATTTACTTATCATGATATATATGCATTAAAAAATTAGAATAATCTTTCTTAAAATAAAATAAAAATGTACCTTAGACACATATAAACGCAGATATAAAAAATATAAAAATGAGAAAAAAATAACTCTTTATTATTCAAACTGATTTTTGACATTAACTAAATTGTAAATTTTAAGCTACGCTTTGTAGTATATAATATGGATTTAAATTTTATTAAATTAATAATTATTTAAGTAGAAATAGGTAAAGTAAATCTAAAAACCTATTTGCTTATACAGTCTAATTAAAAATCAAGAAACTTTCTTCAAATCATTATTAAACTATAAAAAATTATTAAAATGTAAAAATTTTTGCTATCAGTGGCTTTTTGCTTCTTAATTAATTATTTAATTTTAACTTTCTTTTGATATATTTACCCTTGCATAAAAGAGAATGCTTTATAATTTAATAACATTTCAACGGATATAATAAATCTTCTTTGAATTTCATTTTATCATTGTTACCATTTTGAATATTTTTTTTGCTTTTTTTAATAAATTCATTCATTATCAATAAATCATTTTTTAAAATACAAAATTATAATCGATTTTATTATAAATTTATGATTTGCAAATAATTTTATTATTTTTTTAATTCATTCTTTATAAAAAATAATTGTTAAAAATATTAATTATTTGTGGTAAAAAAGATTTTTATTGTTAAGTATCTAAAAAATAAATCAAATAATAAAAAAATTATTATTTTTTTAAATTGTTTTAAAAAATATTTTTATCATTTAAAAATAATTTATTTTAAGTAAAAATTAAATGAAAAGTTATAGACGCCTTTTACTTATAAAATAAATTTTTTGTTATCTCTATTTTTTCTTATTTATTCAAAAATTATATTGAGTATCTTTTTGATGATTTTTAAGTAAAAAATCCGCAAATATTTTTATGAATTTTATTTAATTATCATTCATAAAAGAAAAATTGAAATTAATTAATAATTATCTGTAATTTTCATTTTGATTTGTTAGAAAAAAGGTAACTAAATACAAACAAAGAATAAATTAAATGGATAATTTATAACATTTCCTTAATACAGGAAGTAAATGGCTACAATCTAATAAGGACTTGTAATTAGTTAAAATTAATTTACTAGCATACCAAAGTTTTAAATCACTTACATTTTTAAAAATTTTAATTAGGCTTTAAATCTACTAGGAATTAAAAGATAAAACAAGACAATCAGTAGAAAATTAAAATAGTTAAGTAGCTGAAGAGGAATATTCTGAATTTATATTTTCAATTGTTCTTAGTCATTTGAAAAAAAAGATTTCAGCAGAAAAATTATTTTAGCTTTTTAAATAAATCAAAGAAGTAATAATAAGCATTTTTATTCTTTGGATCAAAAAAATTTATGAATTTTTTATAGGAAAAACTGTGGATTTTATAATAAAATGCATATCTATTTTTATTGTAAATAAAATGGATGCATTTTGATATATTCCTCAAGTTAAAACTATCAAACCTTATTTAAAAGATTATAAATTTTATTTGTGCATTTTAAAACTTTTATAATTTTTATTACTAAAAATTGGAAAAAAGAAAAGAGGAATTGATGAATTAAAAGAATTGTATGAAATGCTATGGTTAGTTGGAGTTTTTTTAGATGGCCTCAATAAATAAATAGATGAAAAAGAATACTAAGAAATGTAATCTATATTTTCTTCGTTCTTGAAAAACATAGGAGAAGGTCCTGAACATTTAACAGACGAAGTTACACTTATAGATTCTTTTAGTGAACCTTAAGTAAAAAGCTTGGCTTACTTTGATGAAAAATAATACAATCAAAAAAGAAGGAAATGGAATACTAAAATTTATTTCTTTTAAACTAAATACAATCTTTTCTCTCAATAAAACGAAGGATATTCTAAATTATTAGCAATGCTTTTAAGTGTAGGAGAGAAATTCAATGCAACCCATGTTTATGAAGCAATTTTAGATCTTATAGGGTATTTTGATCTTGATCCTGATAGAGTTGTTGAATGCATCCTTGATTTTTACATATTCAAACCTCATGTTTAAAGTTATTAAGCTATTCTTAGCCACTTTAATTCTAAATCAATTACACATTTTATGGGAAAGAAATTTGAAATGTTTGCTACTTTACCCGAAAAAAGCAATAATATTCACTTTAAAAATGCTATCTTAGTCACTGCACAACTAATAAAATGCTAAATTATTCAAATTCCTTCAATTCTCCCTTATTTACTTCCAGCTGATAAGGAATTCCAAGAAAAGGCTTAAGAAACAATAAAAAATGCTGCAAAATTTTACTCTGAATCATATTCAGCATAAATTATCATCAATGATGATGAAATAAAAAAGATTAAAGAAGAAGAAGATAAATAAACAAATCTAACATCTTCGTTTATAGGTACTTTTTTACTTTTACTTTTATTTTTAAATTTCAAAAATTATAATATCAATTATTAAATAATTTTATATCTAAATAATATCTTTAAGACTGAAATTAGATTAAAAATAAATATTATTTTATTTAATTTCTTATTAAATTCTAAAAAAAATATAGATAATCAAAAGTTATGGTTGCTAGATGGATTAGTTAAGGTTAATTCCTGGGTTTATTTTAATGAATTATTCAGTATTTATTACAGCTTTATTGATCTGAAGATGCATTAATCACTTTTAGATGGCTTACTGATATTGTTTGAGTGGGCTATTGATAAAGTCTATTAAAAAATATCGCCTTCTTGCTTTATTAAAAGAAAAGACTTTTAAAATCCCTATAGCAAGTATTTTGAAATTAGTTTACAAAATTAAGAATTAGTTCAACCACAAAATTTAGTTGGTTGCATTGAAATAATTAATAAAATGCTTAGAATAATTAAAGGCTACGTAGGATGTAATCCCTTACTTTATTCTAAAGTGCTTCGTATTTTTAGATATATAAAGAACTTTAACAAGAGATCTCTAGAATCTCCTCATCATATTAAAACTGAGCTGGACTCAGAAATGATAGATGAAAATGAATTAATCAAAATGTAAGATTTAGTTCAAGAACTTCTTGGAAAATACATGCTACCTGCACTTAATATATTTGAATGTAACCCTGGTGCAGTTAATGAATTTTGGAATCTCTTCAAGGAGTATGACTACAAAATAAGAATGAAAATCTATATGGAGTGCCATTTGGAGTACATATATAGCTCAAGCTTTATTCTTATTAAACAAGGAAGAGCCATCAGAGAAATAAAAGATATTTTCAATAAGTTTAATTAAGAAAACAAAAAGTAATACTCAAAGAAAATAGTCAAAATTGCCAATAATAACCCCTTTGTTATCTAAATTTTTATTATGAGAAGAATCCTTTAACCAAATTATGATAATCTCATACCTGATATAATTGGTTCATTCTAATATGGCACTGCCCTCTCATAAGACATATTTATATACTTAATTCTACAATACATTTATGATAAAAAAGACAAACCTAATTCTAATTCATTTGATAAAAAATTTGATGAAAAGAATGGCATGACAACTTGGTTCAAGCTATCTTCTCTATTTATTTCTAACTTTTATAAAAAGTTCCATAATGCTGATATGGTATTTTTCATATTAAATTAATTAATGTTCTAATATTAAATAAATAAATAAATAATTATTTAGATACCTATCTTGATGTACTTCCTAAACAGTTTTCAAGTTAGTTTAAATAAAAACACAACTAAACCCCACTTTAATGTTGCTATTGATCTTTATATTTTCAAAGACTTGATTGCAAAAATGTCTGGATTTGCTCTTCCTAACACTCTCAGTGAAAACTAGTTATAAGCTCTAGCAGGAGGAATAAATTTATAGGTAACTTTAACTGTTTTATTATTTTCTCTACCAAAAAATAAAAATATTTTGGAGTTAATGAAACATAAATAATTTAATTTAATGAAATTAATATCATAAAAATCAATTAATTTAGCAATTCATAAAGTCAAAAAATAAATAAATAAATTTAGTTTTGGAAACATGTTCTACATTTTTAGAGAATACTTTTAAAAATATTAAAATTAATAATTTTATTTTAAAATTAAAAGGTTTAAAGCTTGTAACTGACTGAAGATGTAAGAAAATGCAAAAAAAGCTAAAAAGCACTTGAAGCCTTTTTCTGGTAGAAATCATCGAATTTCAAAGATTTTGGTATAATAAATGCACCAGAAGATTGTTGCTTAGCGTATTACTTCCTTCTTCTCTTAGGTTAAGAAAAAGCCAAGTTTTATGACAATTATAATTATTTAGAACTCAAAACTATGGAATCATTTTCTGACATGGTTACTGATTCATTAAATTTGTTAATATTTTTCTTAAGATTTTAGTGCTAAGATTATAATTAATATGCCAGTCTTATGAGCCCTAAGGCACTCAGAGAATTAGTACTTAAATATATGTATTTTTCCTTTACTTTTATATTATGATAAACTTAACATATATTTCTTATAAAATAAATAGGATTCCTATTGAGATTGCATTTTAGATAACTAGACCTGGATTTAAACCTCTTTCCATACCAACCAAATAAGAGCAATAAGAAATATTCACTGAAATTTAGCAAGTATATGATTCAATCAAATATCCAGATAGATTAATAGTGAGACCATTTACTGATGATATGGAGGATGAAGAAGAGCAAGATCAATAAACCAAAGACCAGAGAAACTAAATAGCAAAGTATGAAGAAAATTGCCATAAAAAAATTTGGACTTTAATAAAGCCATAGCTTTACTCAATTTTCTGGTTACTAAGTTTAGAAAATATAAGCGTAAATAAAGATGGGTACAAATTTTAGATCGAAGCTCTGAAAAAAAATATATAAGAAAAATAAAGTGATAAAAATAAGAAAGATAAGGAAAAGAAAGAATTGAAAGATTTAGAAAGTCTTGTAAAGAAATTGGAAGAAGAGGAACAAAAGCAAACTAAATTAATTGCTAAATATGAATCTTACCTTCAATCAATTAAAGAAGATATAGCACTTCCCAAGTCAAGTAATATTTATTTCATATAAATTATTAAAAGATTTATAGGAAACAGTTATTAATTTTAATTTAAATATTTATAGGAGATTAAATTGAAGCAGTTATTTCAGAATTGTGTACAAGCTGTATGTTACCTCGTCTTTTAATTGAATAGGCTGAAGCACTTTATTGCTCAAGATTTTTGCTTCTTTTATTCAGAATAAATTAATCGAATTTGAATGACTCTGTGAGATCAATTAGATAGGCTGTCACTAAAATATTACCCTTTTTACAAAACGCTACTGAAAAAGAAGCTATTAATATTTCTTATTTCGTTAATGATATCTTTAAACCATTCTCAAATTATTTGGAAGGTCCTGAAAAATTGCAGGAATCTTTAAAGACACATATTCACTCTTAAATTATTAATGAAAAATACAGCTATGATAAATATAGTGTAAGTTTTGAAATTTTAATAAAAGAAAAATAAAATATTTAATTTTTAATATCAATAGAACTATATTCATAGCAATATTATTGATGAAGTTTTTAAGATTGCACAACAAATTACTAAAAATGAATCTCAAGTTAGAAATATCCTAATATTGCTTAATTAGATCAAAGAAATATTCCCCAAAACAAGGTAGTAAGGTCAAGAATGCAAAAAATTAATGGAATAACTCCTTGAAAAGTATCCTAAAGAGTAATATAAAAGTGTAGGCACGAAAATAGATGTTTATTACAAGCTTGTAACAAATTTAAAGAACTTACCTGAAGCTCCTGTCAAGAGCAACGATAGAGATAAGAAATAGTCTAATTAACAAAGATCAGTTGAAAGACCTGTTAGAAAAGAAAACAAGGATAAGGATAAAGACAAAGACAAAAGCAGAGAAAGGTCGACTGATAGAAATAAAGATAAAAAGGAAGATAGGTACAAGAAAGACCAAAAAAGATGAAGAAGTTAAAAAAATAAAAGAAAACCTTTATTTGAGTTTACTTAATAAAAAAATTTACTTAATTTATAAATTTTTTGATGAGTGTAAGTAAAATAAATTTAAAACAAAACTACTTACTGATCTACCAACTTACCTTTAAATACTTTATTTTTTATATTTATCTTAATCAGTAAAGATTTTATAATATATTTCAAGTGTAAAAATAATTAATTATATTATTCTTTGCTTATTTTTAAAAATGATTAAAGTGTAGATTGAAACCAATTTAAAATTAAAAAAATAGGCAAAATGCTAAAAAAATTGTTGAAAGTTAAAAAAAGGAAGAAATTGTTTACATAATTTGTTATTTTAAGAAGATGCAATTTTTGAAAATGCATGCAATTAATTTTATGAATTTCTTATCAAAAAATTTCTAATTTTATGTGAGAATATTAAATAATAATTGCAAAAAAAAAGCAAAAAAGTGAAGGATTTTACTTATAATACAAATCACTTTATATTAAAAAAGAATATATTGATTGATAAATAAACTTTTGATATTACTAAAAGCTAATCATTATTTTTCTGATTTTTAAAGTCATTTAGTTATTTAGTTAGTTACTAATGGGTTGTAAAGAAAGCAAAGAAAATGATGCAGGTAGAAGAAATTCTAGCAAATGCACCTCTTCTTCTAGCAAGTCTTAATCGAGAAGGCATCTAAACGTTTATTAAGATTTTACTATTGTTAAAGTAACTAATTATTCATTTATTAAAACACTTACACTATAGCAATTTTATAACAAGCAACTATAAAAAAGAAAATAGGTTCTGGAGGTTACGGAGATATATACTTACTAAAACTGTAATAAGATGGTAATATATAGAATTTAATTAAAAATTGAGTGAAATGAACTTCAATAATATATAGGTAAGTACTATGTGCAAAAAAGAATAAGTAAACTAAAATTAAAGTCTCATAAAGACTCTGTAATTATTGAAAAAGAAATTATGAAAACTATTAAGTCTCCTTTTATACAAAGTTTAAAAGCCTCTAAGCAGGATGACAATTATGTGTATTTATACACTACTTTTGAAGTTGGAGGTATATATTTCTTTATTACTTTTACTTTTTCATGAGCAGAAAAATTTTATGATCTTTGGTTATGTATAAGTTAAGCTAAACTGTAATATAAGCAATTACTAATTTTAGAAAAGACAATTTTTTCAAATGATATTTACATCTTGTCTAATTTTAAGATTAATAAAAACTCTAGGTGATTTACTGACTTATATATAAAGAAAAAGACATCTTAGTGAACAACATACTAAATTCTATGCTGCAGAGATTTTATTGGGACTTGAAGCTTTGCATTCCAAAAAAATCATACATAGAGATATTAAACCAGAAAATATTCTTATTAGTTCTACAGGTCATGTAAAAATTACTGATTTTGGTATTTCTATATTTTCTGATAAAGATCCTAAAGTTGGCTATCAAGAAAATAATAGAATGTCTATTATTTCTCAGTCTACATAAAATGAAGAAGTTTAGTCTAGAATATCTGATATCAAATAATTCTAAGGAACTCTCTAGTACAACGCTCCTGAAATTTTGAAATGTAACTAAATTTTTTTAAATATTTTAAATTAATATAATTAAATTTAATCTTAGTTTTATTGGTATAAATGAAAGGTAAATATTAAATTCATTTTATAATTATTAGTTTAAGAATTCAGCTACTAAGCTGATTTTTGGGCATTTGGAATATTGATATTTATGCTTTTAAAGGGATATCATCCATTCGTAGACTATAACAGTGATGATCCAGATTTTGCAACCTACTATAATATAATCAATGGGAGAATTTTATAATATAATGAGACTCCTTCTTTATCAATACAGGCAGAGTCTTTAATCAGCTTGTTATTAGACATTAATGTAAATTAATTTATTAAAAATTCTATATTAAATAAGCACTTTTTAAAAGTAATACTCAAGATTAGGTGCTGGGGGTATAGAATAAATTAAAAATCATTAATTCTTCTCAGGTATAGACTGGAAAAAGGTTTCTGAATTAAAAGAATAGCCTCCTTTTATTCCTTCTAACTAAGATAATGCTTTGTTGTAAAACTTTGATAAAGTAATGATTTAGTTAGTATATTTTAAATTCATAAATTAACATTTTTTTGTAATAATCATTATCAATATATTTACATATTTATATACATTTTACTTAAAAATATATTTAAATTTATTTAGGAAGTATTGCAGTCTGTTGATAACTAAAAAATGTCATAAATTCCTCATACTAACTAGTTTACTCCTTATCCTAATTTTACTTATGAAGAACAGTAGTATTAAGAGGAAGAAAAAAAAGACCCACAAATATGATAAAAAATATTTTAAGACTAAACAAAATAATTAAAATTTAAGTATTAAGAAAAGTTTTATAGTAATTTAAATTAAATTAGATATTTTTATGGCTTATGATTGATTAATTCATTTAATTTTGTATTTTAACTTAAGAGTTTAAAAATCAAGTTCCTTTTAACTATTTATCTAAAATGTTCAATATTGGTTTATCCATTTTTAAAAATTGAGTTATTTCTTTGATTTATCAAAATATTTTTTTGATGTTGAGAGATAAACAGAATTGTTAATATTTGATAAATTAACCTTTACTTTTAAAATTTTTCAATATTTTTATTTATAAAAATTTTATTTTACATAAAAATGTTTAATTTATTTTTAAAGTAACAATGAACTTTAAAATATTTAAAAATGTTTGCTTGCATTTTCAATAGAAAGAAATAAGGGAAAAAAAGCACTCACCAAAGGATTACTTTAAATGTAAACAAAAAAAGAATATTCAAAGAATAATTTATTAGTTCTAATTATTTCTATGTGACACTTTTTTATGTGACAATTTGTAAAATTAGGGTTAATTAGATTTTCTTTTTGGTTTGTGTTGTATGTGTATTTGAGAAGATTTAGATTTTATCAAAATAAATAAAAATCCAAAATATTTATTATATATTTCCAAAAGATATATTAAATTTTATCAATTTTTACCCAAATTCATGTCAGAAGCAGATAAATAAGCAGAGCAACCCAGAACAATTGAGGTTCCTCTATTGCAATCTACATTAGCTAGATTAGGTATAGATAAAAATAGTGAAAATTGGCGTTAACAAGTCAGAGCACTTAGATAATCTAAGGATTAAAAATTCCCAGTGATGAAGAATGATACTTTATTAAGAGTTATAAAAAGAGAAAAGATTGATCATCTTCCTATTTGGGTTATGAGATAAGCAGGAAGATACCTCCCTGAATTCCGTGAAGTAAGAAAAATATGGAGCTTCTTCGAGTTGTGTGATAATCCTCTACTTGCTGCTGAGGTCACTTTACAACCTTTAGAAAGATTCCCTATGGATGCAGGAATTATATTTTCTGATATTTTGGTTGTCCCTAAGGTTATGGGCATGGAAGTTATTATGGAAGAAAAGAGAGGCCCAGTTTTCCCTTAGCCTTTAGTCGAGCCCTCAGACTTATAGAAGCTTAGCATCCCTGATCCTGAATCTCTCGGTGATGTGTATGATGCTCTTTATCTTTTCCGTCAAGCAGTTGAAGGAAAAGTAACAACAATAGGTAAATTAACTACTGAAAATTTAAATATACAAACTTTTATGTATTATTCACTATAATAAATAAAAACTTTTATTTATCAATAATATTTAATTTAAACAAATTAATAAAGGATTCGCAGGTGCTCCTTGGACTCTTATGAGCTACATGATCGAAGGTGGTGGTAGTAAAATGTTTTCTAAAGTTAAGAAATGGATTTTCAAATGGAAGGAAGAGAGCAAAAAATTGTTAAGTATGATTTCAGATGTTCTCATTGAATACATCTCAAAATAAATTGAAGGTGGTGCTTAAATAATTTAACTTTTTGACTCCTGGGCTGGTGAGTTGGGTCATGAAGATTACTGGGAGTTTGGTCTATCTTACTGTGTTAGAGTTGCCACTGAAGTGAAGAAGAGACACCCTGAAACTCCTATAATTATGTTTGCTAAGGGTAATCATTCAGATATGGTTTTCAAGCATGACTGTTTTGACTGTGTAGGAATCGATTATGCTTGGGATTTATCTCTTGCAGCTAAATATTCTCAGCAATATAATAAAGTTATTCAAGGTAATTTAGATCCTGGTGTTTTATTAGCAGAAAAAGACACCATTAGAGAAAAGACTCGCAAGATGATAGATATTGTAGGTGTTGATAGATATATTGTAAATTTAGGACACGGTATGTGGCCTGAACATGATCTTGAGCATTTAGCTGTTTTTGTTGATGAGACACATAAATACTCTGCCTCTAAATTAAAATGATCAATCAATCAATAATAAATAAATAAATATATTTTAATAAAAAAGTTTATGAAATATAATTATATTCTATATTAATTTAGTACATCATATTACTAATCTTGATAATCTAAATAATTTCATTTTTTAATTTAAATACTTTTTTTTTAATTATTCAGTCTTTACACTTGAAAAATTATAAAATAGCTTGCGTTTGATATTGTTGTAAAATAAATTTACTTTGAAAAAATCAATCGATTTAACCAGTAATAAACAAACCAATTATTCTTTAAATTATGATTTTATAATTAATTGATTTGTAAATATTTTTCATTCAAAAGTAAGTTTTAAAATAGTAAATAATAAAATATAAAATGGCATCTAGAGGACAATTATAAGTAATTTAAGTTTAAATTCAGAGTAATGATTGAAGCGAAATTAGATTTATTTATTTGACTTAAAATAAACAGGATGGCACATCTACTAAACGGTCTAGACCAAGCAAAACTTAGCTAAAATCAGATTCTTAAATGCCACTATAAACTTAACAATATACTTAAAATATGGTTACATAATCTTCATAAAATAATTTGCCAACATATTGTAAGTATTAATATATAAAATCATTAAAAGATATTAGAGTAATTGCAAACAAATGTTTATTATTTAATAATATTTTATTGTTTAAGCTTAAAATATGTTAGAAAATGATAGTTCTTTAGAAAAAATGATAATGGATATGAATTTATAAATGCAATACTTAACAGCATAAAATGAAGTAAAATATTTATTTAAATAGATTTACTATCTTATATAAATTTTTGTTTAGATAAAAAATTAGCAGAATGAAAATATTATGAGAATGTAACAATAGAGAATTATACAGCTGTAATAAATGTGTGAATAAATGAAGTCTGAATTAGATTAATTTAAGGAAGGGAAAATACAGTAATTAGATAGAAATTTAAATATGTAGTAAGGATTGTCTCATTTAGACATGTTGAATGAGTTTGAGATGCTCTCAAAAAATACTCCCTTCTCATATAAGTAGTCTTTTATAGATAACTCAAAATAAAATCAGCTATAAGGTGGAGATTCATTAAATTAATTTATGCATTAATTTAATGCAGGTTTTACTCCTTAAAACACTATTCAGAGATAAATACCTCCTTCTTAACAATCATATAATAGATAATAATAATTTTAAGAACCTCGATTAAATTCAAGATAAAATAGTTATATATAGCCAAATAATCATTTTAAGAGTGCAGCATCTTTGGCTTTAAATTAACCACAAAATAATCAGTAATAACTCACTTATTTATTTTATTTCTTTAGAAATAGATTTATTAATATTTTATAAACAGGTTTTATAACTATGATCCATAAACATAAGCTTAGAACATCCCGATTCAATAATAAAATATGTCTTAATAAAATTTCAACAATTAGAATACACATAAAAAAGAAAGTAAATTTAATCCTATTATAGATAGGATAGAGCAACAAAATGAAATGTTAATGAAAATGATCTAAGATATGGATGGAAAATAAAATAAAGGAAAAAGTAAAAAAAAGAAAAGGTCTGATGAATCTTCAGATGAAAGTGAATATTCTGACATATAAGAAGAAAAGGTATCCACTGAAACAAAAGAAGAATAAAAATACTTAGAAAAAAAAATAGAATAATTAGAAAATTCAATAAAATAATAAAAGTTGTAAAATCAATATATGATAGATAATAATATTTAAAATCCAGATATGCAGTATTTGATTGAAGCAGCAAATCAGAGAAAAAATTCATTTAATTAATAAAATCCTCAATAATTTGCAAATAGTGTATATAACTAATAATAGTTCGGAGCTGCTTAAATGCCAAGTGCATAAATTTAAAAAAACTCAATTTATGCGAACCTCCCTACTCCAGAATAATTCTTATCATAAGTTAATCTTAATTAATCTAAATTTTAATAAAATCCTTCCCAATAAATGAATATACCTCCAAACATAAACCCACTAAGTGGAGGTCTTGGGAGACCCTAATTTATAAACGAAAATTCTTAGGTCCCTCATCCAGACATTTTATCTAAAATTTTCTAATAATAGCTTTTAAATTCTAGAAAAAACTAAATTTGAAATAATAAATATAATTTTATTTTATTTTTAAGCAGCTGCAGTTTTATTGTAAAAATAAAAAAATAATCCATACAGACATAATACATATCTCATCTTTATTAAATATCTATCTACTATTATTTATTAATTGTATTAACTTATTTCATTTTAATAATTAAATGCATAAAAATAACATTAATAACTTTCTAAATTTAGTTTTAAAATTATGATAAAAAATATTTTATTGAATAATTTAAAATGATTAAACAAATATTTAGAAATTTTCCACATTTATTTTATGTATAAAATACAATTAATTTGTAAAGTAAGTTTAACTTTAAAGAGAAAATATAAGTATAAATTATATACCTTCTGAGATCTAAAATTTATAAAATTAATTTTTAGTTTTATATAATTCTTTGATATAATAATTTTAATATTTAAAAAAGATATTTTTCTTTATTTGTAAACAGATATGTTGTTTTTATTTATTTATACTTATTTTAGTTTAAAGAGATGTAAAATAATTAATTGCTTTACAAATAGAAAGCAAAAACTAAAGTTACAAAGAAAATATATTAATTGATTGATAAAGAAATATATTATTGATTTTGATGATATTTTAATAATAATAAATTATTTTATTTATATTTTTATTTTATGATAATTGTAATTTATATTTTTAATTTAATAAGTCTGTATGCCTGCCTGCCTTTATTTGAAATACTTCAATAAACTTCACCATAAGCCCAACGACCATCTGAAGTTCCATAAGTAACTTTGGACTTTTGATTAGCCCAATCAAGAGAAAATATACCTTTTGTGATATTTTCTGTTAATGCATCAATACATCTATTATTGTTTTAACGATCAAACAACCTAAGTTCATATGTGCCAGTTGAACCAGCCATAATATAGTTAGAGTCTGTCTTAGAGAATTAGCAACTGTAGATAAAACTTTAATGAGATGGATCATCAGAGTGATTTTCCCAAACAATGTCTGTTGATCTATTAGTCTTTCTTATATCCCAAAGCTATAATTATTTCTCATTTCTCCATGATCCAGTTAATACTGTGTTATTTTTAAAATCTAAAGCATCACCACATACCAGGGGACCATAAATGTATCCTTATGAAGATTTAGTTCTGGTATCCCATATTAAGACACTTTAATCCCATCCAGCCTGTAAAAAAAAATTTAATTAATATTTGAGAACAATAAAATTAATTTAAATATTACTGTTAGCAAAGAGTTTTCATCCATAAATTTACTTGCAAAAATTCTATTTTTATGTTCAGGACAATGTCCAGATGTAAAAACTGTGTGATTTTTTTTACCAATGTCATAAAGTCTTACTTTAGAATCAGAACCTCCTGTAATAAAATGCTTGCCATCTGGAGTAAAATCACAAGTATTAATATCATTTCCTGCTTCTTCATATCTAGATAAAACTTGGCTTGATGTTGCATGCCAAAAGAGGCATTTTCCATTTGAATATGTAGCTAATAAACCATGCTTAATTGTACTTTAATTTGGGCACCATCTCACACAGGTAGCAGGTTGAGGTTTTTCAGTAAAATCTTATAAATTATAAGCTAATGTTCCTTTTTTAATAATATAATATTAATTTAGTAAATAATTATTTAATGGTAAGAATTTATTCATAGTATTATATCAAAAAAAGTACCTTTATTTTCAAATAGGATTCTAACACAACCATCTTAGCTTGCAACAGCTACAAAATAATCATCGAAATCATAACGTAAACAGTAAATTTTATTTTCTTCTCCAATCTAAAAAGAGCACTTTTCATAAATATGCTTATCAGGAAACAAGTTTGTTTGCTATTCTTAATTATTGTTTAGTAGATCTGTTTATTTGCTTTTAAGGTAAAATAATAAGTTATTATTTTTATTTAATTACAAATTTAATATTTATAAAATCTATTTATTTTTATGTTAAATCGTATTGATATCTGCATCAAAAAAATGTTAATAGATTGAATATAAATTTTTCAATCAAACTTTTTATCTTAAATTTCTCTTCATTTTGTTTTCAAACTTTAAAACTTTAGAGAATAAGAAATATTTTACAGATATTTCTGCTAATAAAATACTTTTTTTTATATGAAAATTATAACAATATTCCTTAGAAAATTACATTGAAATTGTACTCATGTCCTCTTATGTTTCAGTTGGGTTTGTTATGTTACTTAATTTTTCTAAATCTGCTTTTTGATTCTTCATACTGCTGCTCAAAAAATTATCAATTAATTTAGCAGGAGGCAAATCTGTGTTCTTTTCAGATCTAGAAGACCTTCTAGAACCATTGTTAGCAGAATGGGTCATTTAAGAAGGACCGCCATCTATTGATCCTCTCTTAGAATTTGATTTTCCAGTAGTTTCTGAAAGAGTCAAAGAGCCTGTTCTATCGATTTTACTAACTATATCTATTTATAAATTGTAGATATATTAAAATCTTGAATTCAATGAAAAACAACCAAATATTACATTCTTTAACAGCTTTTGCATAATTTTAGTCTATTGACTTTCTTTATTGGTTATTTTAGGGTGGCCTAGAATTCATTTTGATTTGTATATACCTAATATTTATTTATTTTGTTTGTTTTGAATAGTGATAAGAATTAACTATTTATTATTTATTATATTACTGATAATTTAAAAAAATTAAAAGATTTAAAAATTATATTACAATCTTTTTTTATGTAAAAAATTTTTAAACTCAAACAAAAATTTAAAGATTTTGATAACTTTCTGGTAGAGAATTAAATAAAATCTTTCTATATCTAATCTCCAAAAAGTTAATTTTGAAAAAAATGGATAATTTTTAAAAAGAGCCCATCCTTTAAATGAAATTAGAACAAATTTATGCTTCTGGCTTAAAAATAAATGATAACTGTTCAAAAATATTTTTATCCAATAAAAATCAAGATATGAACAATTTTTGAGTAGTATGCTAATAAATGAATAAACTTACATTTTTTAAGAATCTATTAATATTATAATTTTTATAAATTTGCAATTATATGCAAAATGAAAAAGAATAATTTAGGTCTTATCTATCAATCAATCAATCTATATTATTTTTTATAAAGATTGATATTGTAAAGAAAATTTTTTATAAATTATCTCAACGCTATTAATATTTAATAAAATATACTTTGATGGGCTGTGATTTTTTAATTACATTAATATAAATAATAGAACTTTGGTTTAATTATTAGTTACTTAAATTATAATTCGAAAATAATAAATAATTTGATATATTTTTTATGTCGTCTAAAGATTTAGTATTACTTAATAAATATTATGTAAACTAACATTACATTTCAAATTTTGGTATTTAATTGAAATATTCACTCAGCTTAATTTTAATAGAGAGAAAGCTTAATTTGTTATAAATTGTATAATAAAATCTTATCACTTCTTTCTCTTTTGAGTTTTAATTATATCTAATGCATTTTACTTTAAATCATTCTTAATTTTGCTATAATTTTCACTTATTTACTGTTAGTATTAGTTAGGGTGAGTATTATGCTAATTAAAATCTATATTTTAATTTAAGATACTCATTTATTACTAATTTCTTACATTCATTTATGAGCCTTAAAATTAAGACTAACTTATGTATGCAGAAGGATATTACTAAATTTATAAGTTTATAATCACTTAATTTGAGTTTTAGTTTTGTTGTTATTGTTAAACCTACTATTGAATCAATAATTAACCATATTCTTAATCTTAATTTCGAAATTCTGTATTTCCTTGCACATTTTATGTGAAAAATTTGTTAGGTTCAATGATATTATTTATAGATTCTTATCTAGAAGAAGCTTGGCCATCTTCATAATTTTCAATCTAATTAAGCAATTATTTTTAATTATACTGGTATTATTTTGCTTTAATTAAATTGTTATTATTTTATTTGAAATTATTTTGGTTATTTAGAATGTAATTTAACTATGGTTACTATTGTTATTGTTAAAGAGATTTACTTGTTTCTTTAATGTTATCCATATTATAAGGACTTTCTTAAACTTAGATCTTTTATGAAGCTTATCCCTCTTTTAATGATTTTTTCATAGATCTTGATGTTAAAAAGCCATATGAGCTATTTTGGCTTAATCCATCTCCTATAGAAAATTATTATTGCTAGCTATTTCTTAATGCTTCTTACTATTTCAGGAAATTATTCTTTTTTAAATTTAAATTAGCAGTGTTATTATAATGGAAGTGCTATTTTTTTTAGCTTTATTTAATGTTATTTTTATTTCCAGAACTCTGCTTTTCTTTTTCATTTAAATTGCTAAAAGTTGCAATATATTGTTGATTAGAAGTATTACTTTGAGAAGGAGTTGAAGATTTACTTGGGCTTACATTTTCGTTAATATTTTGCTGTAATTGCTCATGTTAATTAAATATTTTATCTATTGATTTTATTTTCTTAAATCTAGGAGAAGATATTGGGTTATCTGTATTTTTTTAATAAAAAAATTTTATTGTTTTTTCAAAATTTTTTTTTATTAAATAAAAAGAAAAAAAATTTTTATTTTTTCAAAAATTTAAAATATTGATTTAAAAAAGGATATTTTAGGAAAAATAATAAAAATAAACTAATTACCTATCATCAGAATTTCATCGAATTGATTTTATGAATTTTAAGCAGTTTGCTTAAATTAATAGCTTGATTACAGTGATTGCTATAGTGATGATGAAATCTATGAATTGAAGGGTATTATATTTTACTTGGTTCTATTTTT
Organism: Tetrahymena thermophila SB210; assembly: GCF_000189635.1. Taxonomy (NCBI): domain Eukaryota; phylum Ciliophora; class Oligohymenophorea; order Hymenostomatida; family Tetrahymenidae; genus Tetrahymena; species Tetrahymena thermophila. The sequence goes on from NW_002476426.1 coordinate 751,071, forward strand.
ATGTTGTAATGTCATTTAACTTATTTGAGTTGAATCAGTATCGAATAGCTGTTAATTTTATTTTTAATTGCAATAAGAAACTGTTTGGGCAGTGTTTTATGTTGCAGCTCTATTAAAGGCATTACTGTTATCTAATTAGAATTAATCTGAGTTTTAAAAAGTGTTATTTTGGTTTTTGAACTGAGGTGACATGAAAATTGGATGTGAAGCTGCTTATGCATGCCCTTAATATTGTGAAGTAGTATTTGATAAAGGATAATAATGCTACTTAAGTTTTTTATTTGGTAAACTGTTACTTAATGAATTAAACTATTATTATCTTTATGCAGTGCTATTGCTATCTATTTGTTGTGCATTTGATTAATTTAATATATTGCTTTAACTATTCTTTTTTTTTAGGTTTTCATCTAAGGATTTGTTTTTATTTAATCGAGAAAATACTTTTTCTTGGGAATTAATCCGACTGTTTTGTTAGGAAGTCAAACATTAATTTAAATTAGTTGTAGGATTATTATTAGTTGTCTAAACAAATGAACGGCTATAGTTATATTAGTTAGCGACTTAACTAGATCCAGAATTTATAATATGGTTTTGGATATTTTTAATGTTTTTATGGCTGGATTAAGAATATACGTTTGCTGCTAATTTAGTAGCTGATTCGATTATATTTTAATTACTATTTTTACTTGCTGCATGAAGGAAATTTTAAGAAGATTTTTTAAATCCTTAGTCAGCAATAGGAGGATTAATTTAGTTTAAGGCAAGCAACTGCTATACAATCTAATTATGATGAGGATTATTGCTGTATTACATTTCCCTATTTGAATCGAGAATGGACACAACATTGCTAATATCTTATTTTTTATCTATTGAAGAAGGATCTCCAACAGAATTATTTAAATGAGGAAATCTCTTTTAATTCATTTTCATAGAGTTTTGTTTTCTTGAAATGTTAAATTAATCAAATCTAGACTGAATTTATCCATCTTAACTTGTTGAAGGTATTGAGTCTCTATCTATGGATACATTTTTATGAGTTCCAATAAAGAGATTATTTTCCTTAATTATTTGATGCTTTAAGCTTATTCTTCTTTGAACTTCGATATTTAACGCTCTTAATTTATTATTTTAATTTGATGCTAAAATAGAATTTTGAATTTTATTATTTTAGTCTGATTTTTGAGTAATGTTTTCTTTTGATGCTTATTTTATCAAAGCAATATTTTGATTACTTTCATTTGCAATAGTTGATCCTATTACTTGCATTATATCAGAGTTTTTCTTTGAAGAGTCTCTCATTTTGATGGTACTTTATTGTGCTTAAGAATTTCTTACTCCTCCTTCATCTTTCTAAAAAAAGTTTGTTGAGTGAGAAATAGATTTGTTTATTTATTTATTGTTTGCTCCAAGTAGAGACATAGATTTGTTATCATATTAACGCTTTTAAGGAGGTGAAGTATACTAGTAGTGCTATTACTCAATTTTTTAATGCTAACTTCCAAAAATTATAAGAGATTGTTCGTTATTCTTTTTTTCTCCTGCCATTTGATTGCTTGGGTTATTCTTACTGTGTGTCAAATTGTTTAAATCGCTAGGAGACTAAAATTATTAAACATTATCTTGTTGAAACTATTCTGTTTGAGAAGGGATGTGATGAGATTTTGTTAAAGAATTAGTTTATAAACATAATGTTTAACACTCTAGCTAGTTTGAAGCATTTTACTTTTTGATGTTTGAAAGGCTGCAGCTTCCATGATTATTCTGGTTGATATTTCTTTATTCCTTACCATGCATCTTAGCTCTGCTTTTTGAAGAACTTGAAGGATTAGGCTGAGAAGTAACCAACTAATTCTAATATTAATTACTACATAATCATTAATTTTTAATTTAAGAATAAATTTTATTATTTTTTACCTTAAACCCTTCTGAGAAGGAGTGGCAGATGCGATTAAAGAAGAAGTAGTATTCTTTAAGTCTAATTTACTTTAGTTGTTGCTACTAAAAAAAAAAATTTTATTTAAAATAAATCTATTTTTTAAGTAGATGAAAAAATTACTATTATGAAGAAATTTAATTGTATGCCTTATAAGACTAGCTCTTTTCATTAAAATTCTATTAATTTAAAGCTAAAATATTTAATTGCTATTAGGGTGAAGGATTATGGCCTTTACTTAAATTATTCTTAATATTGTGCTGAGAGAAGTTATTGCTTTTATTTTGCAAATTATTCTTAGATTAATTGATAACTTATTATTAGCTATTTGATGCTCCTGAAATTTAATGAAGTGATTATAAAGGACTTATATGGAAATTATTTTATGGCTAGTTATTTGAATTTATTTTGGTTTTGGAACTCTACTAAAAATTATTTTAGCAGGACTAATTCTATTGCTCATTTTAATTTAGTTTCTTTTATGATTCTTTTATTTTAAAAAATTTAATTTTACTTTCAAATTTAAAAAATATTATTTTACTTTTCGTATTCCCAGCTTCATTTGATTTCTGTCCCTATTTAATTATGCTTGCAACTATTGATGGTGATGAATCTATTCCCTGAGAGTTAATTCCTTGTTGCAAAGAAGCGTTTTATTACTAATTGCTGTTCATGCTTAACTCATTATTTTATTTAAAGAATTTTTGCTGTTAGTTGCTACTTTAATTTTACTAATTTAACAAATTGTTTTGAAAAACTAATTGGCTTGCCAATTTTTTCTATGTATTATTGTAAAATGGCTTTGTTTACTGCTATTAAAATTGCATATTTGATTAATAAATTTAAGAGTTTTAGTCTATTTTAGAATTATTATTGTTATTGCTGTTGCTAATATTATTGCTATTCATATTTTTACTATTTGTAAGAGAAACATTTGGATTCTAAATGTTTTTATTTGAATAGGATTGCTGAAGTTAGTTTATTAAAAGCTTAGAAGTTTGGGATTGCTGAAGCAATTAATTTTGCTTGTATTAACTATTTGCATCAATTTTTAAATCGTAATTAGAAAAGTACTGTTAGTTCTACTCAATGATTTTATTATTCAAATTATCTCCTTTTTGCTTTTCCAACTTTTATTTTATCATCATCTAGTTTTATATCTAGACTTATAGCATCTCATTGAAGTTTTAGCTTTTTTGTGCTAATATTGGGCTTAGCTATACATAGTCCTTTTCATATAGTTTCTCTGCAGGAGATGAATCTGTTATTTATTTTTGTTGTTCAGAAAATTGCTACTTTTTTACAGGTGACTTTTATTTTTATTATCCATTATTTTATTAAATATATGTTTGCTATTGCTAAATTTGTTGTTATAGAGATTGCTGTAATAATTAAAACTGATAATCTTCAGGCTAAAGTTGTTGCTGATGTTGAGATGATTTCATAGAAGAACAGGAAGGATTATTATTTTAATTTGAGGGAGTGCTGGAGTGATTCTTTAATTTAGATAAAGAAGTTGAAGCAGCTTTTTTAATCTAGCCATTATCAATTTAACCTACTAATTGCTACAAATTAATGTTACTATTATCACTATTTTTACTTCTGTGACTATTGCAATCTTATTTTAAAAAGTTTCTTTATTCCTTAGTATTTTCTATTCTTTAAAAGTAACCTTTTTCTTGCTCTTCAAATAATTTATTCGAATTATTTTGCTTATTTTAAGCAAATTCAGCACATCTGCACACAAATTCTTAACCTTCTTCCCCTATTGCATATCTTTCCATCAAATCATCTATATCCTACAAGTCACTAACTTACTTGAAAAGATTCTTTTCTTCTTGCTATAACTAGTAACTTGGCGATTTTTAACGTTAATCTGAGCTAAATTAAGGGTTATAAACATCAAAAGTATCAGTTTCAAAGCTATTTTCTATCTCATATTCATTTAGTTACTTCATAAATGAATTTTCTCCAAAAATATTGTTATGATTTTAATCCTCCTCAGATCTTTAGCTGCTAAGATAATCTTCATCATTATCTTGCTACTCTATATCACTCTAAGATTATTGGCTACTTTTATCAATTTACTTAAGATCTTAGTAAAATTGCTCTCTTTGTTCATGTTCATAATTTTCTTAGGCAAACAACTAGTCATTCTATGTTTATAAGTTATCATTCTATTTATCAAGATACTTCTAGTAAAATTTTTAATTATCACAATAAATTCCATCACTTTAATTTCCAAATCCAAAATTATCTTGATCCATGAACTCATTAGAATGCAAGCTAAAATCATTTTAGCCTTCAAATTCGATATTTTGAATATTTTCGAATTTTTTTAGATTTTAACTGTGAAGGATATTGAGCATATCCTCAAAGTCATCTTGCTCATCACATTAACTATGACTATTATTAAACTAAATATTATCTTTTTCTTCTTCAGTTTTTTAAATGTTTTATTAATGTGTTGGTATATTTTCATTGTTTTTGAAGTAGTTATAGTTAGCTCTATTCTTATTATCAATTTTTTTATCTTAATGTTAATTACTTTCTTTTTTGTTTTAGGAATTTGCCAGTTCTCTCACTTGACATTACCCTGAAAATTGTATTTAATTTAATTAATTAAATTTAACCCTATCATCAGGCGATTCATTTTTCATCTTTTTGTAAGACTCAGTATTATAATTATTGATAAAACATTGTTATTCTTTTTAGTCTATTTATGGTATGCCTTGGTAATTTTTACCCTTAACTTAATTATCTGTCTTAGCATCTTCCTCTTCAAGCTAAACTAAATTGCTACTCAAAGACTAATTGCTTTAATCAATAAGACTGTCATTTTGATTTTCTTAATGCAGCTTCTTAGGTAAAGATAGCATTTGAAAATTATTTCTTTATTAATTTAAATTAATTTAATTTCTTTCATTGTTTTTTTACTATTGATTGGTTTTAATTTAAGATTATATTTTATTTTATCCTTATTCATTTTAAATATTATCACACTATTCATTTTAAAAACTATTTAAATTGTTTGAACTGGACTAGTTAATATTTTCTTTGTGTAATTATGACTCTGTAAAATTTGAATCGCTTTAAATATCCAACTAATATCCATAAATAGATCCATTGTTCTCTAAATGTAATTCATCTTATTTAAAATTATTACAATCAGATGAGGAAACCTGTTTATTTTTAACCTACTTGTAGTATAACTCATCTAAATTATATTTGTTTTATTAAATGATATCATTAAAAGCTTTTAGACATCCAAAATAATTAGGACGAATAGGTGGATAGACTTTTTTGTAAAAGTTAGCAAGCTATTCTATTCTCTACTTTGTTTCATGCTCAAAATAAAATCTTTTTGCATATTCAGTGTTATCGTCAATAAATAAATATTCTTTAAAAAGTACAACATGATGCACTGGACTATTGCTTAATATTTCGTTGATTGGCTTTGCAAAATAGAAAAAGAAGTACCTTTCATATTTTTCTTTTAAACTTTCTTCAACTAACTTCTATAAATGTTTGCGATTATATACACAATTTTCTTAACATTTGTTTTTTGTTTCAAAATTTTATTTTTCTTTATCTTTAAGATGTTGTTCATTCAAATGAATGATATCATCTTATAACTAGAGATCACTTTCATCTACTAAATTGAAATTCTAATTTACACCATCATAAAACTAAAATGACTTCTAGTCAGAATTTTCATCAAATTCTATATTTTAGTGATCTTCAACATCTTCATTAAACCTATTCATATTTTAAGTAGTATGGAATGCTATTCAATTAATAAAGCTTTTTTTGTTATTATTTCTATTAATCAGTGTTTTTCTACTTACAAATATTGAGTAATTTATTCAAATGCAAATGCAATTTTTTATTTAATTACATATAAACTATTGTGCAATGTAATTTTTATTGGATAATTATTTGATTAGCATTATTTAAATTAATTGAGTTAAGTATTTGTATAAAAACACAGCTTTTTTTATTTAAACGCTCATAAAACTTATATATAATTATATATTTTTCTGATACATAATTAATTCAATAAATTTGATTGATTGAATTATTAATTTTCTAGCACTTTTTACTTCATTAAAACTAACTATGAATAAAAAAAAATATTTCTTTAAAAAAATACCTACATTAATCATGCCAAAACACAATCATTTAAACTCCTAATGAAATTTAAATTTTTAAAATTTTAATAATATTAAATTATAATATTTTTAATTCCATCATTCTTTGGCAATTTTTTTATTATTATTAATAACTCACTCAATAAAAAACAACAAAAATTTTAAATAGTGCTTATTATAATGGTTTATTTTAATTTACAAATATTTTAAATATTTATTAATTTAATTTCTTTATTTTTAAAAAGCAATCAATATATTTTTAATTTAAAAAAAATAAAGCTTTTTACAAATTTTAAATGTTTTAACTTATTAATTAGAATAATAGATTCTAATTAATAGTTGTAAATTCTCAAATAAAATGATAAATATTCTAAAATTTCTCAATTTTTTATTTAATTAGAATATTAATAAATAAATAATTGTCTAAATTATTGAACATATGCCTTAAAGTAAATTTAAATTAAAAAAAAGAATTTTTCAAATATTTACATGAGCGAAAACTAAACATAGTGACCATTTAAATGAATGAAAATAATTGTAAGAAATAAATAGATTTTATATATAAATCCTGATAAAGATAATAAATTAATGTTTTTATTGTAGTATTTATTATTTTTTGATAAATTAATTTGATGAAAATCTTATAAATAGAATATGAATGAATGACATATCTTTTAAAGAAATAGATACACGATTATTAACAAAAAACAATCGATTGACTTATTAACTAACTAACCTATTTATCTAATTGTTTCTGGTCTATCTAAATACAAATTATTATCAAGAAAACAAAAATTTTTGGTATTTTATTAGGGTTATAAATAAATATAAAACTAGGAAGTAAAAATATATTAAAATGGAAGACGCTGGTGAACACTATGAAGAAGAATTCGGCGAAGTATGAGTTAATTTAAACATTTAGTATAGCAATTATTAAATCAAAAAAGCGAATATGTTTTTAACATATTAACAAGTCGCTTCACTCCTTCTTCAATCATTATTTTTAGATCATCTGAAAACCTTTTAATTGATGACAAATTTTATTATTTCAAAAAGTTAGCCGTCGTTTTTGGAGATTTCCATATTCCTATGAGAGCAACCGATATTCCTGAGCAATTCAAGGAGCTAATCGTAATTAAAATTAGATTATAAAAATTAAAAATGATTTATTTTCAGAATCTTTAACTATATTTTGTTTGTTATGTTAGATTGTTAATTATTTCTTTTACTAATAAAAGCTTCCCAACAAGATTTAATACGTTTTATGCACTGGTAATGTTGGATCAAGAGATACTTATGATTGGATAAAATCTATTTCTAATCAATGCCACATTGTTAAAGGTGATTTTGATGAAGTAAAGCAGATTTTTAGGTTGAAGACAGATTTTACATTTTATTAAATTATTAATTTAGAATACTGAATACCCTGAATTCAAAGTTGTTACTATTGGCTCTTTTAAGATTGCAATTATACATGGCCATCAAGTAAAGATATTGAAAATTAAGCAAATATGTTTTAACTGAGCTTTTATATGTAATTAGATTGTCCCTTGGGGAGATGAAGAAGCTTTATATAATCAATTAAGAGAATTAGATGCTGATATTTTGATTAGCGGACATACCCATGATCAAATAGCTAGCAAGGTTGATAAAAAATACATCTTGAATCCTGGTACCATAACAGGTGCTTACAGTCCTTTGAAGAGGTAATTTAATTTAAAATAATTAAATTTATTAAGGATATCTTAAAAAAGTTTAATCTAATTTATAATTTTTATATTAATAATAGAAATGCCTTGCCTTCATTCTTGCTTCTTGAAATCAAGGATAAACTAATAAATGTTTATTTGTATCAATTACAAAATGATGAAATCAAAATTAAGCAAACCACTATTACAAAATGATTATGAAAGAAGAAATGGAATAGCAATTAATATTATTATCTACATTATAATTTGGATTTAGATGTATAAGAAAATAGTGAAAGTTAATAAAAAGCATATAGAAATTTTTAGCAAGATTTATATTTTATTTTTAGTATTTTTTATTGATATAAATAAATATTTTTATCTTAATTTAAAAAGCATTTAGAATGTTTAAATTAATTTTTTAGAATTATTTTTAATGAATTTAAAATTAATTATTATTTTAATAGAATATCAATAAACTATAATCATGATAAGTTGTTGATTAAAAATATACTATAAGGATATTAATTATAAATTAATTGAAAAATTTACACAATAATTTTATACAAAATTACAATATTTATTATTTATTTATTAATGTTATTTTTTATCTGATAAAAAAAGATTTAACAAATTTGATAAATTTAAGGATTTAAAAGAGTTAATTTGGAAGTAATGTTTTATCTTTTTATAAAATTAGTTATTATTTTAATAAATACTAATTACTCTGACAAAACAAAAAAATTTATTGATTAAAGGTTTAAAATTAAGATTGTTAATTATAAAATAATTTTTTAATTTACAAAATAAAAGTAAATATTTGTGTTTTCATAAATAAAATAAACATAGGTACTGTAATAGTTCAAAAAATCAAACAATTTTTAAATAAGCTGTTTTAAATAAAAACAGTACACCTTTTTAAACATAAATTTAATCAAAATATTTTATCATATTTATAAATTTTCGAAAATTTACATTAATTTTTTTGAATTATTTCTTGGATTGTTAAAATAAATTTAAAATGAAATGTGTCATTAAAAATAAAATATTAATTAAATATCAAAATTTAATTTTTGAGTTAGATTCTAATAAAAAATAATATTTAAAAAATTAAATTAATTTTAATGTAAAGCATGGATTTATTTTTGTTAACTTTAATTTAATAAATCAGTCTAAAATTAATTTACTAAAATTTAAATTTTTTTCTAAAATTGACACTCACTTTAATACTTTATACTTCCTCGAACTAATACAAAATAATACAAGATTTAACTTATTTGATAATATTGTGATTATGTACTTATTATATAATAAAAAATCTATATATTATATGAATTTCTTTTAAAATTATGAAATTTAAGTAATAAAATTTACGAATATTAAATTTATCTATTTTTTATTCTCTTTTTAACAATTTCATCAATTTTATTTATTAAAAATGTTTTTTTTTATTTAATATATACCATTTTTTATTATCACTTATTTGAAATTAAATAAATTCTTATTAAAATATTTATATAATTTATTTCGTTCAAATTTTATTTTAAGAATAAATATTTTCAAAATAGTAAATATCCTATTTAATAATAAAATGGCTAAAAAAATCAAATTTTTTTTTTAATATTGGTTCATATTAGAAGATGTTTTGTGAGAAATTATTTACAAACTGGTTAGATTATACTTTAAAATAGAAAGTTTTAGTATTCACTAAGACTATTGATATAATAAATAAGGATTTTATTAAATTAATATTCACACTAAGTTAACATCTTTATATTACAAAACTTCTAATTTTTTTATTCATTTCATCAATAAATAAAATAAAATTTATTTAATTTTAAATGAATGTATAAAAATGTAGTAGATTTGGATTAATTTTTTTTGAAAGCAGCACCGTTAAGTAATTATTATGAGTAACAGATATTTTCTTGTTTATTGAAATCAAGTCTTTTTTTAAAATATTTATAAATATAGTTTATACAGAAAAGGAGTGGATAGTTTTACAAATAAATTCTATTTATAAAAATTAATTTACTAATTATATATTTATCTAAAAATAATTTCATAAAAAGTTTATTTAAAGTTTCAAATACAAATTAATCTATAATCTATTATTATTGTGGGATTTTTATAAAAACAATTTGATAATTGATGATTTGAAAGAGTCAAATAGTTGTTTCCAAAAACCTACTTTCTGATATTAAAAATATTTAAATTTTTTTGTTATTATGATTAAGAAATTAATAATAAATAAACACTTCTATTTAAAAAGATTTAAATTTTTTGAACCGAATTTTAATTATCATATTTAGAATACAAAATTGATTTAAATTTATTTACATAAAATTAAGTATTTTCAATTTGATGAAATTAAATTTTTGTCTCAAAAAATGTAAGATAAATTTAAGTTAAAAATAGTAATCATGAATGAAAGAAATTTTATGTATACTGGCAACATTAGGGACAAATAAATTTTGAAAGAGGCAAAAATTTACTAATGAATTTAAAAAATAATAATAGCAATACTTAGAAATATAAAAGGAATGCAAGTTAATTAATTGCTTATGGGGTCATTTAATTAGTACTATTTATATATTTCCTTAATAAAATAAAAGAAACGAATAATAATTACTCTTTTTATTGAGTAAAAATGAATAAAACAAAAGAGTTTTTAAATAGAAAAAATAGAATGCATAACGATAAATTTTGTTACTTTTTATCATAGTTATCAAGCATGCATGCATGCATTCATATATTTATTTATTCAATTTGTTAATTTTGATTCATAAAAATCAAGCTTAGACAATGAATTAATCTATATTTTTTGTTTGTCATTATTTATGTGCCTAGATATTTGAAGTAAGGAAGATATAAAGAATATTAAAAGTCAAACATTTTTAAGCAAAAAAATAATTAAGTAGAAAAATAAACAATACAAACAAAAACATATCAAAATTTTCAACTACAAAAGAAAATACTGATATAGTTTAAAAATAACTTCAATTTTTTGCTAAGGAAGCTTACACAAAACCATTCAAACAAAACTATTTCTCCAATTTACTTGATTAAATAGAATCTGTTGTAAAATCATTTTCAAAATCTAGCCTAAGCTTAAATTATTTGACATTATATCTGATAAACACTTAAACCTAACTCAGGATTAAGCCATCATGATGCAATCTTTAAATTTAGAAACAAATGCAGACAAATTCTTGTTGTTGTGTTTGATAACACTGTGTTGCTGGGTTCTACTTGCAGAATTTGATCAACTTATAAAAAATTGCTTAGTTGTCCTTTTGGTTTCAAAACTATATAAGCTTGATGAGCGTATTAACAAGGATGTTGATGCATATTTTAATAGCATATTTTCAATGTCTATTCCTATTAAAAAACTAGTTTGCTTTTTTATAATCGTATAAAAGAAAATATGCCATATAATTCTTCTCAATTAGCTGTATTGTGAAAGTGTATGGCGCTTCATTGAATTAGCTTTCTGGTCTGAAAAGATGCAGTTTGTAACAATTTTATGCAATGGCTTTGCTTCACACTATTTTATGCAAGGTTTCTTAGAAGGTAAATTCTGGGTACCTTTCTTGGTTCCTTTACTTTGCTTAGGATGGAATATCTACTTGGTACTACAATCAAACTTTTTGTCAAGTATTTTATGGCCAGCAGTTATACTTGTTTTCTTATTTCTATTTTGCTATGCAATTATAGCCTACTTCTTAAATTTCACTTATACCTTTTAGACTACCTATATGAGCGACATTGCTGCTTATATTGAATAGCTTGGAAGTTTCCATTTAGCTGTTTAGGTTCTTAAAATATTCAGTGCTGGCTAATTTAGTTTACAATTAATAGGGGGACCTTGCATGACTATAATTTGTGTCAACTTTACTGTTGGTGCTTGCCATTATCCTGAATAGTTTTTCATTAAATCACTTGCCTAAAGTTATTAGCAAGATGATTGTGCAATCTGTCTAGATAAGCTTGATTAAAAACCAGCAATCACGATAACTCTGACAGGATGTTTCCACTTTTTCCATGTTGATTGTCTAGATAGTTGGACATCTTAAAAGAAAAAGACTTGTCCTCTATGTAGAACTTTTATAGAAGACGATGACGATGATAATTGCTGTAACACTGGAAATCAAAATAACTCTTAATAATATACAAATAGCAATAGCATAGTCCACCACCAAAACAATAATTAATTACAAAACCCATCAATTTAAGATTAAAATAGTGAAATTTAAAGCAATTAATTAGCTGTATCTTAGTGATCTAGATCAGCGCCTATTGAAATAATTAAATTTATCATTATAAATGTATGAAAAGAACGTAAACAACCTTCAAAAAAAAATCCTGCTTTTCACATCTAAACTAAGAATTAAATAAACTAGATAGATAGATACTATTTATTTTTTAAAGGAAAATTTCTTTGATAAATGACTTGATATATAAGAAATTGCGTCATTTGAAGGAAATTCAAACTATAAAACTAACAAACAAAATATATTAACAATTGGAATGAGAGAGTTAAAATCATAAAAAATTAATTGGTCTTTTAATCTATTAATCAACCAATACCATCCTCCTCTTTACCTTATTCTAAATATCAGCTTTGCTTCTTTTTAAAAAATATCTATACAAAAAATATTTCACATTTATTGTGTAGAATACATTTTAATCTTAATTTAAATTAAATATTATATAAAATAGAAAGAAATCTTTGTAAATATAAATATGTATTATCATGCCTGCATGCGTTCATTTCTACAATTATTTATAACATAAATCAAAATTTTATTCAATTTTTTAATATTATTCTTTAATATACACTTTTACTACAAAATGGAGTAGTAATAGATAATCGAAATTTCTTTTTAACTAAAAATAAAAAATTCATAATAAACAAGAACTAAATTGATGAAAAAATTTAATTTATTGTACAGAAAAACTAGTTTTATCATTAATAATAAAATTCAATTTTTATCAAAAGAAAATGTAAATTAAATATAAAAAATTTCATATGAATTTATCTTAAGCTTTATGAAAAATTTTTCTATTTTCTTAATTTCTAAAATTTATATCTTAGACAAAAGTGACGCATAGTCTTTTTTCTTTTAAAATTGTGATTTTCCAAAAACTTAAAAAAAATCACTCATAATTAATAAACAGTCATAATTATGAATAATATACAAATAAATTATCATTTTCATATACATTATTATCTCTAAAATTTAACACATGTTTTTAGAAAATTTTACATTTTTCCTTTTCTATTTTCAAAGTGTAAATAAAATTCATAAAATACATCATAAATAAGTTAAAAAGGCTTAAATAATCTTTAGTAATTACGGCTTCTATATTTGTGAGCTAAAAAGGTTTTTTATCAAAAATATTACATATGAATTTGTATTATTTTAAGTGTATTTTTTTTATTTCCTAAATTACTTTGATTTACATTTTAGGACTAAAGTGATGCACAGTTTCTTTTCATCTGAAATTTTTATTTCGTTATATTAAATAAAGTATACAAGGTATAAAAAATATCTAAAAATTATGCTAAGATTATTTTCTTAAGATTTATTTATATCAATATCTTATTCATGCTTTATAAAATTCGAAGATATTTTTTTCACTTTTACATCAAAAATATAACATCTATGTCTATAAAAATAAAAAATTTTAAAATCTTAATTTAATTATGCATTTACTATAAGCTTCTCAATAAAATATGCAAACTCTCTAAATAAGTATAAAAATATATAAGGTCTTTTGATAACTAATTATATGAGAATAAAATACCACCACAAAATTAAAATCTAATAATAATTTAATGCTATTTTAAATTCCTCATCTTTTAACAAAAAATAATTAAAAAAATATAAATTTATTGTTTTTTCATTTTATTTTAAATAGATTAATTAAATGAGAAAACAAATAAAATCATTTGAAAAACTTCTTAAGTAGAAACTTAATTTTTAGTATTCAAATTTTTGTATTTGATTAAAAAAATTATTTGAATGGCAATATTAAGTTATAATAAATACAATTTTAGCAAATATGTATTAATTAAAATACACCCTTCATAATATAAATTATAAAATTTTTAATTAATTAAAAATGATTGGTCTTAATTAATATTTAAAACTTATTTATTAGGTTCGTAAAAATATTTAGAAAATATAATAAAACTGAGAATTAACTTTTAAATAGTTATTATGTTATTAGAAAAATAAAGAATTTATGAAATAAAGATATATAGGAATATGTATGTAATTATTTTATAAACAAGATTAATTATATTGTTTGACTAAGTAAGTATAATTTAAAATAAAGTTGAAGATTCTTTTTTATATATTTTTAATTATTGCACCTTCTATTAGTTAATTAAATAACTAAAAACCCTTTAATTCATTTTCATACAAAATATTTTATTTTCTCCAATCAAATTTTATTTTGTATTATTCTATTGTTTAAATCTATAAAATAGCTCACTTATTTAATTTAGATTTAAGTTTACTAGCCCAAGCTGGAATTCCAGATTAGCTACTTTGAACTTAATTATACGCACTTTAATATTAAGAGGTATTTTAATCTACTAAAAATTATGATAAAAAATATTTGTTATTTATTAATAATCTAAAAATATGAATGAATTTAATTTACCTCTGCTAGCATTTAAATCTGCTGATTTTTTAGGAATTGTTTTTGTGTTCTAGCTATATTATATAGGATCTATATTAGGCTTGTTTGATAATATTTCATGTATTTCTTGTAATATATCTCTAACATTTGATTAGACATTATCTTTATCTGCTTAAGCTAATCTGATTAATAGAGTTTATATATTTTAAATATTTTCTCTTCTTATTAGAAGTTTCTTAACATCCCCTTCTACACGCTCGTATTACTAACCAAAAAATTAAATTAGAAAATAGTTGAAATCAATAATTAATTTACTTCTCTTAAAACATTGTATTCTGCTTTTAAATTTTAGTAGTCTTAGTCTGACTTTTTAAGTGATTGCTTGTATTATAAAATTTCTTTTTCTTTTTCTTCGATTTATGATATAACAAATGAGTATCTTTTTTATAAATTTGTTAATTAGACATTAAAATAAGATAAAATAATTTTTTTACGGTTAACTTGATCTGTCTACCAACTCTCTTGTAATTCTAAGTTCTTCCTATGCTTTTTCTAATTCCTCTGTCTTTAACTTGAGTTATGACTAAAGCAACTCTGTCTCCTTTTATTTAGCCTATAATCTTTGGGCAAGATTGATAGCCTATCTGATTCTTCTTTTGTTTGATGTAGGGGCACTTTAAATTGTTTGCATGTATATGTTATCAGGATCATGTGGATTAGAGCTTCCAGCTATTTAAATTATTTAATAAAATTGAAAATTAATATTGATTGATTTGACTATTTTAGTATAAAATAAATTTACCTAATCCCATAACTGCATCATCTATTTCCTTCTCCATAAGTTCATAGTTTCTAAGTTACTCCTTGGAAACTGCTAACTCTGCCTTAAGCTATGCATATTCTTCTTTTTGAGAATTTTCAGCCTTTTTTAAATAAAATACTTAAGATTAGAGAATTATTACAAGATTAAAATTTACTTTGTAGTATTCTTGTCTTAAGACTATCATCTTTTCTCTTAACATTTCATTTTCTAACCTTTAAGCTTTGATATTTGTTAGATTTTCTTCATACAAATTAGAAATTCTTTCAAGTTCTTCTGATTTAAGTCTCACCTAAATTCTCAATTCAGCCATATCACTTTCAACTCTTTTTTGCAAAGTTCTATTTTCTATTAAAAGACCTTCATAAGCACTCTATTTTTCACGTAGCTATCCAGTCAAACTCTCACTTTTGATATCTACTTCTTCTTTAGCATCTCTTAAGAAGCGAATTTGCTTTTCATAAATTTCAACCAAATTATTTTTAGTTGTTTCTATTTCGAAAGCATGCTTTTCTCTAAGTTCAGAGATTTCTTTATGAATACGTTTTTCGAAGTCAACTGTAGTTGCATTTTTGTGATTAAGCAATTAGAACAGATATTCTTAAGCTTAGTCTTTAGCTTCAATTAAATCTTTTTCCAATCTATCAATTCTATCTTCCAAACGTTTATTCTTTTCATGAAGTTAAATGTTTTCCTTAGTCAAGTAATCCTTATCTTGAACTAAGAGATCATTCTTTCTTCTCAAATCATCAGTAGTCTTGTAAACATCACTCAAAACGTGTTTTCCATCTGAATCTTAGTTAAAGAAACCAATTTTTTCTTCTAACAATAGCTTTTCTTATTCAACCTGCTTGAATTTTCTCATTAATTCATCATAAGAACTCTATTAAATTAAAGAATATTTAATATAAAATACAAAATAAAATAAAATTTATTTTACAGCTTTTTCTCTAAAAATATCGAGTTCTTCCTATTGTTTAACAAGTTCTAACTCCAACATTCTTCTTGCATTGTCATAATTCAAAGTGTGTCTTTTATAATCCTCATCTTTATCATTAAGCATACGATTTGTGTGTTCTAATTCACTTAATAATTATGATTGTTTGTCACCGTTTCTTTTAAGCTCATCCCTTAATCTATTAATTTCTTTTTTTTATAATTCACTCTCCTTCTTAAAGGGATAAACCATTTCCCAAACATTTACGAGTATCCACTCATTAGTTGGTAAATCTTTTTCAGGCAAATCCTTAATGTATTTTAAAATTATATTGCATTTAAAAATTGATATAAAAATTAATTATATACCCTCAAACGAAGGTAGACATTCTCTGGTACTAAACCTGAGAGCATATCTCTAACTTAAGCTAATGCTTCTTTTATTAAAGGAATTTAGCCTTCAATATGAATAGCCTTGGTTCTTAAATTTTTAATTTCATTCAATAATCTTTCTTCCTCTCTTTTATGATCATTATGAATTATTATCTTTTCTTAGTCAAATTAAACCTTCATACGTTACACTTCATTGTTCAAAAATTAGTTTTATTTCTCTAGCATACTAATAATTGAGGTATATTTCTAAAATAAAAATAATTTAAATATTAATTTCGTGTATCAAAAGATATTTTAAAAAAATAAATATAAATATAGCCTCTGATTATACATAAAATTTTAAATTATTCAATTTTAATTCGTATTACAGCTTTTAAATTGAGAGCATCTAATTCCTAAAGCTAAGCGCTTGTTTAAGATGTAAATCCGATACCAGGTCCATTTACTGGTGGGTTTTAACTAAATGAATTAGCTTCAGAAGGATGCATTCTTACATGAGTATTGTGTAAAACTATTGGGTTGCTACGAAATGAGACATTTTGAGCTTTTTTATTTTAAATTTTATTGATATCTATTTCTTGCTTCATGATTCTTGAACTATTAAGAGATTCTCTTAAGCTATCATGCTTTTGGAAAAATATTTAAATTTTATCGTTAAAAATTTTTGTTTGAAAATTATGATAAAATGTATATTTAATTTTAAAGTTTATTAAGAGAAACAATTAATTTTACATCAATATCAACTTCACTTTCGCTAAGAGAAATCCCTCCATTCTCAATTAATTTGAGCTCTTCTTCTGAAAATTGATTTCTATCAATCTTTATAAGGAATAATGGTCAATAATTAAATTCAACACTATAAAAGTTATTTTAATTTATATGCTTCAAATGGCTGAATGAAAAGTTTTAAGAATAATAAATTAATTGGATATCTAAATATATAAATATTATAATAGGGTTTTGATTGGCTTATCTAAATGTGTTAGAATTGTTTTTATATAATTTATTACATTGTTTTCTTTCATCAACTTTAATAAATCTTATTGCCTGTTAGGAGCAGCCATTTTTAATAGAATTTATATGATTTTTGAATTGCTAGTTTTGATTTAATTGTTTGTATCAATTATTGAATAATTAATAAATTGCTTATCTATTTCCTCTAAATTTTGTTAACAATATTCAATCAAAAAATATTTACTACAAGCTCAAAAAAATTTCAAAAAGATGTTAGATTTTTAAATTAAAATAAAAAAATATGCACTCTTAATATCAATTATTGAAATTCATATTAATTACTGTATTGATTGACTGATTTCTTTGGCCCTACATTTCAATTTATTTTATAATTCAAAACTCTTCATGTTAATTTTCAAAATATCAAAGCTTTTAAAAAATTTATGTTGCTTTTCTACTTATAAACTACTTAAGAAGAATACGTTAATTATAACCATCCTAAAATAGTTAATTAAATCATTATATAAATAGACTAAAATATTTTAATCTAAATCTAATCAAAATAAAAAGAAATTTTACTTGCCATACTCATAATTTAAATTTATTAGAAAAATAAATGATTTTATTTTTTGCACATAAAAAATATCAACATAAAATTATAAAATCTATAAATAACCAATTAATTAAAAACAAATAAATAAATAAATTAAGTTCATTCTTGCTTTTAAAAATAATTTTAATGAATTGTTTTATTTTAAATTTAAATATAGAACTTAAAAATTAAATGTTTTTTTTATTTATATGTGATTATAACTCTATTTTAATATTCTTAAAGACTGTTATTAGGATTGTTTATTTGTTTGTATGATACCTTTAATATTTATATTTATTATTTTAATAAGATATCAAATATCTAAAAATAATCTATTTTAAAGATTAATAATATTTTTTTTAATAAAAAAATTTACAGATATCCTAATTTTTAAAATTATAAAGTTTCAGTGTTTTTTTGTACCTCATTAATATTCAATAAAACTCTAATTAATGTAATAAAAATATAATTTATATGTTTTTATTTACATTTTAAGGATATTTTTCATTTAATTGATAATTTATTTTGATATATCATCCACTTTTATTATGCAAAAGGCATAAAACTTCTTATTATTAGTGTATTTAGTGCTAATAAAGGGTAACATAAACTTTTTTGTAATAGAAAAAGGCTTCGAATACAAATAAATTCATGTCTTATTGCTGAAAAAATAATATTACATTTAATGTTAATGTAGCTTATCTTCCTAAGATTAATTCCAGAATTTTTAATAAAGATATAATGGTCTAAATGCATCCCTTAGTGCGTAAGAGATTTAATTGATTAAAAATTTTTTTCTATAAAAATTCTAAACTAATCAATTAGACTGACCTTAAGGTATTTATCTGACTTTTTATACTTATTAAAAGAAAAATAATTATTATTTAAGGAATTAAAATTAAAAGTTTTGACAGAAATGGACGTAGAATTTAAATACGACTTTTTCGTCATTGGTGGTGGTTCTGGAGGTTTAGCAGCTGCTAAGGAAGCTGCTTCCTTTGGAGCAAGAGTAGCTGTGGCTGACTTTGTCAAGCCTTCTCCTGTTGGCACAAAATGGGGTTTAGGAGGTAATAAATAAATCAATTATATGTTTAGCATATTTAATATCTCAGCTATTTAAGACAATAGTTGATAAACTTGAGTTTTACATAAGCCATAGCTAAAAATTTATATTAATATTTATTATAGGTACTTGTGTTAATGTCGGTTGTATTCCTAAGAAGCTTATGCACTTTGCCGCCTCATACGGTGAAAGTCATGAAGCTTAAAAGAATATGGGTTGGACTGAAATCAAGGAAAAAAACAAACATGAATGGTAACCTATGGTTGAAAGGGTTTAAGCTCATATCAAGAAATTGAATTGGGGTTACAAGGTTGAACTCGCTGAAAAGGAAGTCAAGTACTACAATAGCTTGGCTAGTATAGTAGGCAAGAATACAATTGAAGTAATAAACATTAATAAATATATTGTTTTGTTTAAAATCGTTTCTCTCCTCTATTTTTTTTATTTATGTAAGAGATGCTATTTTTATATAAAAGTATAAAGAGGGAAATAATGTGTTTATTAATCATTTACGTATTTTTTAATCAATTTTTTTTAATATTTAGCTTACTAACAGAAAGGGAGAAAAGGAATAAGTTACTGCTAAGTACATTTTGATTGCTGTTGGTGGTAGACCAACATTCTTAGATATTCCTAATACTGAAAAGTTAGTCATTACTTCTGATGATATCTTTTCTATGTAAAACCCTCCTGGAAAAACATTAGTCGTTGGTGCTTCCTATATAGCCTTAGAATGTGCAGGTTTCTTAGCTGGTTTTGGTTATGACGTTACTGTCATGGTTAGATCAATTCTCTTAAGAGGTTTTGACTAAGTAATTTATTAATCATTTACATTTTATTTGCATTAAAATTGAAAAATGATTATTGAATCTTATAAATAAATAAATTACTTACTTTAAAATTTTGAAAATTTTAGGAAATTGCTGAAAAAATTGGTGAATACATGGCAAGACACGGAACCAAATTCATCCGTGGTACTGTACCTCACCATATTGAAGCTACTCCTGATGGCAGAAGACGTGTAGTTTGGAAATCTCCAGTAGAAGGTTAGGGAGATGTTGAAGAAATTTTCGACACTGTTATGCTAGCAATTGGAAGAACATCTGATACCAAGAATATCGGTGTAGAGACTATGGGTATTAAAACAAAGCCCAATGGAAAAATTATTGCTAACGATGACGATGTATATTTTTATTATAAGTTTATTCTTTACTTGATGTTAATAATAAATTTGTTCAAATTAATTATTTTAACATAATTTTTATACACTTAATACAAATATATTGAATTTTTGTTAAAATTTATATAGACCACTAATGTTGAAAATATTTTCGCTATTGGTGATTGTGTAGACAAGAGACCAGAATTGACTCCTACTGCTATTAAGGCTGGAAGACTTTTAGCTCGTAGATTGTTCAATGGTGACACTAAACTCATGGATTACAACTCCATTCCAACTACTGTTTTCACTCCTATTGAATATGGTACCATTGGTTTATCTGAAGAAGATGCCAAGACTAAATATGGAGAAGATAACATTAAAGTTTATTACTCAATTTTCACTCCTCTTGATTGGTCATACTCTGACCATAAGCATGATGACAAGGGTCACGCCAAGTTGATTGTCAATAAGGCTGATGACGAGCGTGTCGTTGGTTTCCATTATCTTGGTCCTCATGCAGGTGAAGTTACATAAGGTTTTGCTATTGCCTTCAAGTTTAAGGCAACTAAAGCTAACTTTGATGATGTCGTTGGTATTCATCCTACATATGCTGAAGTAATTAAATTTTTTTTTTTACATTTAAATTAAATAATTTATAATTATTATTAAGGAATTCACAACTTTGAAGAATGTCAAAGGAGAGGGTGAAGCCTAAGAATCAGGCTGCTGAGGTTGATCGAGCCAACTGCTTATGGATAGGGCAGTTGGCGATGATCTCATCGTCCCACCTCCATATATTAAAGTATTTTGTTGAAAAGAACATATGACTACACAGATCAAATAAATTCTTGAACATGTCCTATTTTGTTGGAGTGCTATTGTTTCATACAAATTGTGATGAAATAATACCTTCAACTGGTAGGAATATAATGATTAGAGAACTCCTAACCTCACTGAGGAGGGTTTTCTATGAGGCAAGATTATTGATTTTGTTGTAGTTTTAGGTTACTTTTTGGCATAAATACTTTTCTTTCTTTCTTAAAACTTAATAACTCAAATACTAACTATTTTAACAAATGCATACGCACATACATACATAATTATTTGTATTAATTAAGATGTTTTCGTTGAACTAAATAACTATAATACATTAATTTAATTCTTCTTCATTTAATCTATTATTGAAAATGTTTGTTTACATTAAATCGGAAATAATAAATATATTTTACTTGTTTCTTCAACTCAGTTAGTTCCTTTTAGTCGTTTGATATACTGTTATAATTAATAAAAATATGATTAAATATTAGCTTTATATTATTAACATTAAATTTTGATTGATTTGAAAAAGAAACGCTTAAGAAATACCAAATAATTATATTGATTATTATAATTATCTTAATATACAATTAGATAGCAATTACTGATTTTAAAGCTAAAATTTTAGAAGCTTTTACTATTTATAAAGAGAATTATAATAGATTTTATTTCAGTATTAAGAATAAATTTTATTAGCTTTTACCACTCTTAGATAATTTAAAGATTTTTAGAAAGATATAAAATAATTCAGATAGATGACAAGCGTACATTTTAAATCAATTTAGTTGATTTACAATCAATTTATTTAAATATTTTAAATGAAATTAGAAAGAAAAAAAATATGCACCAATTAAAATGCCAGCTAAAAAAGCTGGAGCTTAGGGAAATAGTAAAGGTGGCGATGAATATGAGCAAAACTATAGAGATTCTCCAACAAAGAAAAATCAAAAAGTATATTTATTTTTATGTTCTAATTATTATTTAAGTTTTTAATTGAATTCATATTTTCAATTGAAAATTGTAGGGAGTCAAGATGTAGCAAGAATAAATGACTAACGAAGACGACATTTAGTTTAGAGGAAAAGTCAATAAATAAACCTTAGCTATGGATATTTTGAGTAAGATTATGCCTTAAATTGAAAGAGAATAACTTATTGAAATATAACTAAATGCTAATTTATACTTTAAATCAATTTAATAGGGGAAGGTTATGTTTAGTCTTACATAGATTTTTTCTATATCACTTAACCAGATTTTAATGAAGGAGATAAAGATAATATGGAAAGATATAGTGTTAGTATGGTTCTTGAAAAGGAAGATAAGCTTTTAAATTTAAAAAGAGATCTTATTAATGCTGAAGAAGCTACAAGATATTTGTTTACAGATAAAACACCTGCTATAGAAGGGTACTTCAAGCTTGCTGAAACTTTCTTTGAAGAATATTAAGATTATAAAATTGCTGCTTTCTTTTACAAAAGATGCATATCTATTGCTAAAGATTGTGAAGAAAAATAGCTTGAAGGTAGATTAATAAAAAAATATAAATGAAAAAATAATAAATAATTCATATTTTTTGTATAATATTAGGAAGAGGAAAGTTAGGATATGGCAAGTGTTTTGATAGATAAGGAAAAACAGATGATGCTATAGAAATATTGTAAAAAAGCTTAGAAGAAGCTGAAGAAAACTAACTTGAATCTATTGTTGAATTGATCTCAAGAGAATTAATCACAATTTATAAAAAAGTTGCTCAAGGATTTGAAAAGGGAGACAATGAAAGCATTAATGAAGCATTATTTTTCTATGAAAAATGTTTAGAAGTAATTAATTAATTTTTATTTCTATTTCTTTGATATTTAAATACTAATTTGTATTAGGTGGCTAAAAAGGCTGATAGAGAAGAAGATGAAGGAGATATTTGTCATAAAATGGGTTAACTTTACTTTAAAAATCAAAATTACAATAGAAGTATTGAATACTAAAGAAAATATCTT
Source organism: Tetrahymena thermophila SB210 (assembly GCF_000189635.1). Lineage (NCBI taxonomy): Eukaryota > Ciliophora > Oligohymenophorea > Hymenostomatida > Tetrahymenidae > Tetrahymena > Tetrahymena thermophila. Next base: position 774,227 of record NW_002476426.1, read on the forward strand.
GAAATTAACTTACCTATAAACTCTGAGGTATTTTCCATAAATTTTTAATGAAATTATATTTTTAAACAAGTTTTACTCGTTAATTTAAAGGAAGGTAAGTAAAGATAGATGGAGGCTCATGCTTCTTTAGCTAAGTGTTATTTAAAGCTAAATATGAACGATGAAGCTTAAAATCACCTTGAAAGATACATTGAGCATGCAGAGAAGCTACACTTGAACAATGCTTAAGTAAATCTAAAGAATTTTAGTTTAAGATGTTAAAATTATTTTTTAATAAAAGTCTGATGCTGCTTTACATTTGGCTACTTTGTATGCCTAGAAAGGAAATATTCCAAAATCATTAGATTACTATAAATAACATTTTGATGGTGCAAGAACTGAAAAAGCAGATAAGAAAGACAGAAAACTGGTAGACAGAGCTAGAGTTACACTAGGAATAGCCAAAGCAAATGCAAATATAGGTAATCTAACAAAAAACAAAAATTTCAAAAATATATTTTTTATAATTAAAAAAAGATAAATACATAGAATTAGTAAAGAATAGTGATAAGGATATATATAAGCTACTCGAATGGAAGGCTAAGAAAGATAAATGATACCAATTAATAAAGATTTTTTTGCACAAATTTATAGAAATTTTTTTTATATTTTACAAATTTTGTGATAAAATTAAGTTGTAAATTAAATTTTTTAGATTTATTAAGAGTTTAATGTATTTTACATTTTAGCTATTTTTCAACATGTTTTTTTGTTTGTTTTGAAATATTAATTTTATTTAATATTTCATTTAATTAATGTATATCTTAATTATTTATTTTTATTAAATGATTTGTGATGATGAATAAATAAATTTATAATTTGTTTAATCAAATTTTTGAAAATTTAAAAAAATAACACATGCAAATCTTTGTTCAAAAAACTATTTATTTAATTAATTAAATAATATTTTCAGAGGGAGAAGATATTTATGCAAATTAATCAAATTTTAGCTTTGAAAAAGTTAATTAGTATATTAAGAATTTTTATTATAATTAAGTAAAACAAAAAATATCAAATAATAAATAATAAAAAAGTTCTATTAGAATATATTAATAAAATTAGCTAGCTAAAGATGGATTCAGCTCAAGAATAAAATGTATTTGTTTCATTTTATGCTTAGATATTGTTACTACATTTTAATGTTTTAAATAAATTATTAGACTCTTACTCAACTTCAAGAAGCTATATAGTCTCTTAAATGTGAAGAAATTGGTATTATATAAATTTGCTATTCACTTAAAAATAGTATTTAAATTTTTTTAAATATAAAATAGATTTCTCCAACAAATTACCAGAAAAATAATTTGAAGATGAATTTAAGAAATTAAGTAAAATTTAAGATTATTTTTTAAATAAATTTTACAAATGCTTCTAGTTGTTGAATATTTTATTTATCATATAAAGAAAAAAAATATGAAAAGGCCTACACAGATTTGAAAGAATTTATTTCAGCTAATCCTGATGATGCCAATAAGATCTAAGAAAAGTTTGAAAAGATAGTATATAAAATTTAGCTCTAAATATTAATCAATTTTATAAATTCTTAATATAAAATAGTTGAAAGATATTAAGCAAGCTGCCAAAGATTATGCCATCAATAAAAAGCTTTATGAAACTTTAATTGCTAACTTCAAGAAAAGTATGTTACTTAAAGAAAAAATCGAATGCAAGTATTTTTAAAACAAAATTATTTTTAACTAAAAGCTAAGGATGAAAATGCTCAATGTATTAAATCCAAAGACAATTATGAAAAATTACACAAAGCATTAACTGCTTAGTATCAAGAGTAGATTAATACTAATAAAGAACTTCAAGAAAAGGAAAAACAAAAAAGAACTGAGTTAGCAGAACAATTTTAGTAAAGAATTAAGGATATTCAATCAAGTGTTGAGGAAAAGAGCAGAGATAGAATTTAGAAAGAAAAAGAGAACGAAATGTATTTTTATATATTTTTAAATAAAAGTTTTTTAAGCAACTTATAAAAAATTATTAAAAAATAAGTCTTAAAGAAAAACTTAAGGAGATTACAGCTCAACAATAAACAACTGAACTTATTTTCAGTACTCAAATTAAAAAGAAAGGTAAATAAATTATTTTCTCAAGATATTTCTCAAGCTTAAATTAATCACAATAAAAACTTAGAGTTGGAAATGTAATTGCAAGAAGCTAAGTTAGGATAGGAATTCGAATTGATCAAGTAGTAAGCTTAACTCGTGAGCAAGTTCTAAGAAGAAATAGATAAGTAAAAAGAACTTGATGTTAAATTAGAAGAAAGATTAAATGTTTACCTCGAGCAAGATAAAAAATTTTAAGATATTATGGTAGAAAGCAATTCTAAATTTACAAATTACAAGTAAGCTCATGATAGCTTGATTGATAGTCAAAAGAAAACTGAATCAAGCATCAATGAATTAAAGAAGAAAAATGAAAAAACTGACTTCACTTTATTAGACATGGTTGAAAAGGTAATAAATATTTTAATTCAAGTTATTTCCTTATTATAAAATTTTATTAATTAGAATGTTAAACTCAAAGAAGACTTAAAAAAGCAATTAGATTAACTCTCTGGTTTAGAAAATCTTTATGCTATTTTAGAAAAGTAATTAGCTGATAAAACTGCAGCTAAATAATGATTAATTTAATTTAACAATAACCTTAATTTTAACTCCCTAAGTAAATAATTATAAAAATAAATTAAAACAGATAAAATAATTAATTAACTGTTTACATATTTAAAAGCATTTATTTGTAAGTAAAAACATCAGTTTAATTTAATTATTAGATATTTATAATGGATTTCATTTTGTTTGTATATTAAATCTTTAATTAAATCTTTAAAAATCTATTTGATATTTAAACAAGTAATTAGACAAAAAAAAATTGTAAAATCTATTTTCAATTTTCAAAAGAAATTTTAAAATGATAAAAAATTTTATATGAAAATTAAAACTATTGTCTATTTTTTTTATAAACAAATAAACTAATTTACAATTTGATAGTTTTGAATAGATTTCAACAAAATTCTTTTTAAATATATCAATTTTTCTATATTTTTATGGTATTTGTTTGTTTGCTTGTGAAATCTTTAATAAGTATTTGCTTTGATTTTCTATTAATTAGATGATAATTCAAAAAAACTATTTATTAAATTTTCATATTTTTTAAAAGTTCTATAAAAAGTTGTTCAAATTATTAAATTTTTATACTAAAGAATTAGATTTTTTACACTAATGTTTTCAAAAGCTTCCAAACCTACATCTGTTCCACTTTCAAAGGAACCTTTAAAATAAACAACAGTCACCAATAAAAATAATATAATGGAACCCACAAAAACAAAAACACCTTCGACTCTTTCTAGACCTTTAGGTGTTGGAAATACAGTCGGTATGTAAAAACCTATATAAACATAAACAAAGAGCACTCTTCAAAAATAAGGTATTTATATATGAAGTTTAAGAATTAAAAAAATATAAACTAATTTATTTGGATATAAAAGCTCCTTAGCAATTCGAAGAATAAAAAACTTAAGGATTTACCTCAAAGCCATCTGCTAAATATACTTCTATTAAAACAGTTGATTTATTTGCAACTAATAAAAACTAAAACACGTATTATAACTTTGCATAATTAACATAAAAAGATCTATTTAATTTTTGAAACTTATCATAGAAATTCTTTTGCTTATGTTTATAATGCAGGAGGTATTCCTTGTAGAGTGAATCATGGAAGTGTGCATATGTACATTTAATGGAACAAAGATGTTGATTTAAAAAGTAAATAACTTTTTAAGGATATTTGATTATAAATTTAAAAATCATTTATAATAGGCATGCCTTACGATCCACTTTTAGCTACATGTTTTGAAGGATTAATTGAAGAAAAGCACCCATATAATTTTATAGCATACAATTGTATAAAAGATATGCTAGAATAAGAAGTATTCAATTCATTTTAGTATGTATGAACTCAGATTTTATATTTATTTTACAAAATACAGAACGTTGAAGATAAAATAGTACCAATGATAAATAAGTTAGCATGGCCTTTAAGAAACGCATTATAACACAATAATGAAAAAAACTTTGAAAATGCTTTAACAGTTTTAAAGTAAAATTAAAATTTTATGATTTTAAAAATTAAAAAAATAATATTTATTTCAAAAGATTACTTTCTGATAAAATTGGCCCTAACCTCAATCCTCATCTTAAAAATTTGCTTTAGCCAATTGTTAAGAAGATGAATAAACCGTGAGTTTCATTTTTATAAATAAACATTTATATATTTTAAATTAAATCACATAAAATAGATAGCTTAGAGAAAAGATTTTTGTCACTCTTAGAACCCTAGAAGAAAATGGAGTAACAATTTTTATTTAAATAAAATTTTATTTAGATTCATATTTTTTTATTTTTATAGGGATCAGACGTACTTAAAACAATAAAATCATGTATTCCAACCTATAGCAATGTTTGAAAATTATATATTTAATGTAATTATTTAGAGTAAAACTCATGAATATGAAGCTACATTTGATAACTTGTTAATTTTTAATTTTAAATATTTACTTTATTCATCACAGGTACCAGTTAAAATAGTTTAAAATGCTTAAATGAGTTAAACTGTTTTTAAAAAATTTTAAAAGTTTGAAAATAATAAACAAATCTTGATTAATATTAAAAAATGAATTTCCAAATAATAGAAATTATTTGAGATTTCTTAATTAATATTTTAAATTATTATTCTAAAATCAATTAAATTATTAACTTAATAAATAGCTGTTAATTTAGCATATTATCTATATATTCATATTACTTGAAAAGGTTAATGATATTAATTTTTTATATTAAATTATAAAATAATTTTACATCCACTAATTAATAGCAAATAGATAAAATATATATTTCTTAATAGATGCATTTAATTATTTTATCATTTTTCTTGGCATATTTATTCACAATAGCAAAAAAAAATAAAAATTTTATTAAATTACTAATAGTATTTATAATATTTAATATATATATAATGAGCTTTTTTTAAAAAAAAATTAAAATTATATGTCACTCACTCTTTTATATGTTAAAAGCAATAAGCATATAAATTGAAAGAATTAAATATTAAACTTATAAATAATTTATAAAAATAAAAATAATTAGATAATAAATATTTTGAGTTTTTATTTATTAAAGGTGATTAAGGTAAATAAAATATTTTTTGTTATTAATTTATATATTTTTAAATATGATCTTCTATAACAAGGATCAGATAGATTAATTATTTTAATTTCGATATTAAATACAATTCAATAGATAAATATTTATTAAGTTAGAAAGAATAAAATACTTCTTAAGTATATAATTTGTTTATTAAAAATATTTTTTAATTTAATAAATTGCTCTTCTTGTATTTAGTTTTGTTAAAATTTTTAAACAATGAGAAAATTTTTCATTAGCTTTAGATTTTTACAGAAAAAAATTATTTGATCAGATTCAGTGATTTCTGTTCTTGAGAATTTAAAGATATTCTAATAAAATAAAGGAAAAAAATTAGCAGATTTTAATTTTGTTTAGATAACTAAATTATGATTGACTGAATTAATTTACAAACAATATTATTATTTAATAATTATATTGTTTTTGAGAGACTCTATTTTTTGGAATCAAGAAAAATATGATATATTAATAAGGATTGAAAGAGATAAAATAAAATGAAATACCTGTTTTATCAAAAATTATTAATCGGAAAAGGTTAGTTGGATTGATACTTCTCAATAGATTATTTGATTTTTAATTTATTTTATTGGTATACTATTTGATCTTTAAATAGCTCGAATATAAATAAATTAGAATGCATACAGAAAAACATAGAGGCATTTCGAATTAATTTTTATGAATAAGAAATATATCTAAAAATTTTGATAGAATTACTGAGGTGAATGAGGATAAGTATATAGAATAAATAAATCGTAAAGATGCAATAAATAATTTTAGAATAAATAAACCTAAAGACAAAAATCAATAGGGATTTGTATTTAATTGTACTTGAAAATCTATTAAATTAAAGTGATATCTTATCATGCTTATATAATAATTAATTAATAAAACATATAAAGAAAATTTTAAGATCAAAAAAGAGATCGTTCATTCATACATTAGACAAAATAAAAGATTTAATCTTGCAAATCAATACATATGTCTCATTAAGAAAATTTCTAGTAAGCCATACAAACGCCATTTTATTACTATAGAATTTTATGAGTATTTACCAATCATATGTCAAAAAAAAAAAAATAGGGCTAATTAGTTTTATGATTACCAGCTTTTTATAATATATTTCTCTAAATTAAAAAGAAAGAGATGAAAGTATTAAAAAATTTTCAAAACTCATGATTTAGAAATTTAAATAGCGTAGATATACCCATCGCCTTTCAACTTCTTTATTGATTATAGAAATTCATATTTAAACTAGCGCTGTGTCAATTTATAATGATTTTATTTTGTAAAAAAGGGGCATAGAAGAAGGAGTTTCAGCAGCTGCTCCTCATTAGCACCAAAGCAGTGAGAATTCTATGGAATAAGAAGAACATAAGGATAATATCGTTTTAGATTAGGGAGCTGCAGCAGCTGGAGTTATTATAGAAGCTAACAATAGCGGAGATATGGAAGAAGAAAACCATATTTTAGAAGAAGGTGAATAAGCAGACACTGAAAACTAAATTATAAATGAAGAATTGAATTTAGAAGAAAAAACCTAAGAATAGGAAGCTGTCAAAGAACAATTAGTAAACTAAGCGTTGAAATTTAAAGAGTTATGGGAAAAATTCAATTAAGATTTTGAGTCCTCTCCTAGCAGCACTTACTTCGTTCTCTCATCTCATTGGCTCAGATATTGGAAGAAACACGTTAGCTACGATAGAGTAATTAAGGGTAAAGAACCTATTTATGAACATTTCGCAAAGCATGGAGACAAATTAGAAAATGCTAATAAAGATCTCATTTAAACAACAGTTGATTAAAGTAGTGATTAATATTATGAGTTTTCAGAGCTTAATGAAGATGGCTCTACTATAATTTTGAAGCCTTAGTTGTAAGAAATTTAAGATTACGCTATAGTTGATAAAGATATAGTCAATCTTTTGTCAGAAAACTACTTAAATTTTTAAGTTATTCCTAGAAGAGCTTTCAAGCGTCCTGATGGAAAAAAAGGCATCGAAATATACTATAGAAAGGTAATACAATACATTCTTCATCAAAAGATTATTTTTACAAGCGTTATTTTTTTTTAGATAGCTGGTAAGTGTTTAGGAATTAACTCATTCATAACTTACTTTTGCAAGAAAAAAAATTTATAGTGTCTATAACAAGATATTAAACTTCATTTAGTTTTATTTTAAGAATTAGAAAATAAAATAAATTATTATCAAATAATTAGCAATAATTCTTACATGGATGTATGAATATCAAATTAGGCAAAAACAATTCACAAATTAGCAAAAATTTAGCACATTTTTAGATGTATTAGAAAATAGTAATAATAATGTTTTTTGTTTAATGATAATAGGTCAATTTAATTATCTTGAACCATAGTTTGTTGAAGGACATAGATGGAGGAAGAGCTAAATCATTCACATGCAAATAAATTTAATTGTTTTCAAAAGAAAACTAAGAAGAGCTTAAGCATTTCCTAGTTCCAATTATTAAAAGACACTAATACAATTAAGCCTATGGATACCAAAATTAACCTTAAAATATTAATTTGCAAACAATCAGACTTTGGAAGCTCAAAGAAAATGACACTATTGAAAAGGTATTCTAGCAATTATTTGAAGCAACAAGAAGATTTACAAGCTTTGAGTATAAATTGAAATCTCCTATCGTTTTTATTGAAAGAAATAACAACAACACTGTAGAAGAACTTAACATAGAAGAGGATTCTACCATTTTTGTAGAAGTTTAACGTTAAAATGGATGGACACTTAAATTAGAAGGTGAGCCTGATGAAGACTAGTGTGAGTTCTGTAGAAACTATAAAGTTCTAAAGTTTGAATGCAAATGTCAGAAGGTAAAAATTAATTTCTTTATTTACTTATTTTTATTAAAATTTGAGACTATTCTGTTCTAATTTATTAAAAATCAAATTTTCTATATGATATTCTATTTTCTAAACATCAATCAACCAATATTTGTTTCAAATTTAAACTCCCTTTAAATTTTACTTAATAAAATACTTTTATTTTATGAAATATGCTCTAAAAAAATTTAAGAAGTGTGTTCTAAATTTTATTTTTTTAATTAGGTTAAGTATTGCTCTGATAGTTGTAAATTTAAAGATCAAGAGTACCACGCTAGAGTCTGTGATAAGGCTGGAGAAGATTCAGAAGATGAATAAGAATAACCTTACAAATTTGAAAACGATTCTGTTCGTGGATTATGCGGCTTATAGAATCTTGGTAATACATGTTTTATGAATAGTGCACTTTAGTGTATGAGCAATACAATCCCTTTGACTATTTACTTTTTAAAGAAGATTTACTTACAAGAAATTAATGAGTAAAATGTACTTGGAACTCAAGGTAAATTGGCTAAGTAATATGCAAAGTTTATTAAAAATTTGTGGACAGGTAATTAAAGAACTTTCAGTCCTATAGCTTTAAAGATGGCAGTTGCTAGACTCTAATCTATGTTTTCTGGTTATTAGCAGCATGATTCCTAAGTAAATATTTAAAATTTTACATTGATCTTATAAATACTTAACTTTAAATTCAAATTTGGCTGATACACTTTATTTATTTATTTATTTATTTATTTATTTATTTATTTATTTATTTATTTATTTATTTATTTATTCATTTATTGATTATCCTTTAACTTCTAAATTAGGAATTTTTATCTTACATTTTGGACGGTTTGCATGAAGATTTAAATAGAGTAAAAGTGAAAAAATACACTGAATCTATCGATTCGAATGGAAGACCTGATCAAGTTGTAGCTAAGGAATCCTGGTTGAATCATTTAAAAAGAAACTAAAGTATTATTGTTGACTTAATGCAAGGTTAATTCAAGTCAAAAGTTACTTGCCCTGATTGCTCTAAGGAATCTATAACCTTTGATCCTTTCTTAACTTGCTCTTTACCTATTCCTAATAAGGAAATAAAAGTAATTAGCATGTATTTGATATTTGCAAATAACAGGAAAACAGCAATTGAAGTTAAATACACCTACGAACCTGACCAATCAAAATAATAAACAATTAAAGATCTGAAAGAGTACATTTAAAAGACATACTAAACTTCTTCAAACTTAATTTTATACTCTCTAACGTAATTAATTAAATAATATTTTTTTAGATTTAAAATTTAATTTAATAATATTTATTTGAATAGATTTGACAGAGTTAAAGATCAGTTTGATGACGAAACTCCATTAGAAAATGTAAGAAAAACTTTTAAAGAACCTTAAAAGAATGCTTTGATGATTGAATACGATGTGGATATCCATGATGAAAATAAAATGAAGGTATTTTTCACTTTTACTAGGCTGAAAGAGGAAATGTATATGGCAAGAAGACTAGTAAAGAGCAATTTCACATTTATTAGACCATTTATCATAGAAAAGAAAGCAAACAAGAAAGATGTCCACTTAGCTCTTTTCGAATATTTAAAACCTATTTTCCTCAGAAATTCAAAACCAGATTCAGAGTTTGCAATTGATGCTGAAAAATTAAAATTAGATGAGCTTTATGAAAAGTACATCTTAAATGTAGAAAACCCTCCTTACAGACTTTTAGTTGAAACTGATGCTCAAGATTATATTGAGAGACCTTGCACGTAATTTATTGATTTATTAATGTTTCAATATATTTAAAAAAAAAAATAAATATTATTTATAGCTGGTGTAACTAATAAAAATGTAAGAACTGTCCTGTTCAATACAATGATGATGAAGATCCTATGGAAGATTTCTCAAAAAGATCAAAATCTCATTATCACTCTTTTAGATTTGAGTGCTTCGTTGATTAAACCACGGATTTTGGCAGAATGATAAACTCTTTACACTCACTTGATCACAGTAGTTAAAATAATGACTCCAATACTAGTGCTAGCCATAATTTAGATGCTAAAACTAACATTTATGATTGTTTAAAGCTATTTGAGCAACCAGAAAGATTAGGAGAAGATAATGAATGGTATTGTCCTGAATGCAAAAAGCATTAGAAGGCATAAAAGTAAATTGTTATTTATAGAGCTCCTGATATACTTATCCTTCACCTTAAGAGATTTAAAGGATCTAGTGGTTTATTTAAGAGTAAATTAACAAAAGTAGTTGATTTCCCTATCCAAGGCCTTGATATGACCGATTTTGTGATAGAAAAAGAAACTCCATAGTCATATTATGAATAGGATGCAGATTATTTTAAAGATATTCACATAAATCCTCAAAAAGTAGAATAAAATCACATAGATGAAAGTTTTAAGTAGTCATAACCTACACAAGATGAAATTGATTAAGAAAATAACAAAAATCATGAAACTAATCACTCACCTTCAAACAACGAAGAAATAAACATTGAAGAAGAATAAAAAAATAATGATAGTAAAATGGAATAGGAGGGTGATAATAAAAATGATAAGAGATTGTTTTATGATCTCTACGCTATTACTAACCATTATGGTAGTTTAGGATTTGGTCACTACACTGCATATGCATAAAATAATAATAGATGGTTCTGCTTTGATGACTCCTGTGTCAGGGATGTTACTCCTGATTAACTTGTGAGCGAAGCTTCCTACATTCTTTTCTACAAAAGAAGAAAATGAACTAATCTAAGATTAATAAACTAAGCTGAAAAATATTTTTTAATAATTCATATGCAGGCATCTATTTTCGATAAATTAATTAGAGTTCTAAGATTTAAATTTATTTTTTTAGATTAATGATAAATTAGTTTTGTATATTTATATTTTTCTAATTACTTGTCTAAAATAGATAGAGCTCATTCTTTAAGTAATTATATGAAATTCAATAATTAAAAATATTAACAACATTTTTTATCAATTTTAAATTATTTTAAATCATCTCTATCAATCAGATACTAAAAACAATAAATGCTCTTATAAAGTATACTGCAAATAATATATTAAAAAGCTATTGAAATTTTATTTTAGTTTTTATGCTAATTTTACTTTAAAAAATAAGTTTACAAGTAATAAATCAATAAAAACAAACAAAATATTTCAATAAAATTCAAAAAAAAATTTGTTTTTATTGAATTAGTTCAGTATTTGAATATTCAAATAAAAAATTTTATTTTTTAACATTTCCTTTTATTTTTACAGTTTATATTTAATTGAAATCTTATTTTTGATTTTCATTATTATTAGCTTAGCTATATATGGTAAAGGTTCATATATTAAGGCCATCTCGATTTCAGTTAGACACCTCACTTACCTGCTTTAATGTGAAATATAAAATTATATTTTTGATAGTATTTAAGTAGGAATATGAAATAATATGCTAAATACAAGATAAATTTCAAAGTTCAATTTTAATTTTAAAGCAACTTATATTTCAAGATTCTTAGCTTAGGTATTAAACAAAATATCATTTTAATTTTTCAAAATTTTTTTTTCATGATATTTAAAATATTTAGAGTTTTTTTTTAATAAACTAAAACCTTATAGTTTGTTTGATTTATTCACATAAATTGAGGTTTTTCTGTAAATAAAAGTTATTATTTCATTAATAACTATAAGGATTTAAAATCTAGGATCAAGAAAATTTAATGTTTTTATAATAAATATTGTTGAATTAATTAAAAATTAAATTATGTTTAAATAAATAAAAATATTTAAAATGTTATTTTAATTATTATTATAAAATCAATATTAAAATGAAAAAACATAAATAAATTATTTATTTATTTAAACAATTTTTTAGTAGAATTATTAAACATTATGAGAATGCAAAATTTATTTTATATAAAAATCATTTAGCTTTAATTCTTGTTTTAATAATATTTTATATTCAATATTAGGGTGGGGGAGGAGGAGGATACTATGGATATTGTTATTGTAAATTTGGGTAGTGACCATAAGGATTACTGCATTAATCTTAAGGAGCAGGAGGATATTGAGGTGCATAGCAAGATTACTAAGGAGGATATTAAGGTTATTAAGGCGGATACTGAACCTCTTAAGGTGGATACTGAACCTCTTAAGGTGGATACTGAACCTCTTAAGAAGGATATTGAGGCTAATAAGGAGGATATTGAGGCTATTAAGGTGGATATTATGGTTATTAAGGAGGGTATTAAGGTTATTAAGGAGGATATTAAGGTATTGAAGCAGGACATACATCATAATATTCAGGACAGTAGTCTTGAAGTGGTTGATATATAGGAGCAACCATATCACCTGGATATGAGTTATAAGTAACTTCAAGGAATAATTAGCCTGCAGGAGTACCTTGGTAAGAAAGAGGAAGAGTTCTTACACCTGGTTAGTAGTTAGCTAAAACTTCATGAGGAACTACACATGTTGCTACACAAGTTTTATTATTTTAATTTATAATTTCAATGTTGAATTTTTAATCAGATTTTTTAGCAATGTTAAATTTATCTGACCATTGTGGTGTTTTTCCACTATTACACAATGTAGAAGTGTGTTTTTTATCACCACATGTTGCAACATAATAACAACACTATTTTTTTATTATTTAAAAAAACATGAAATAAAATTAATTTTAATACTCAAAAATATATTATAATTATAATTGAAAATGGCTAAATACCATAGATCCGAACCACTGAGTATCTCTAGTAAGGAGAGCTGATACTACACGTAATGTAATGTCAAGAGGAGCTTCTCCTTACAAAATAATTTGACCAAACTAATAAACCTATTATACGTCAGGAGTGAATGTGACTTGGATATTAAGTGTGCCTGCTGAAGAACTTCCATGATAAAGAGGAATGGCCTCTATTTAATAAAAAGAATGAAAGCTAAATTTGAGATACAAATGAATCATTAATTAACTTAATTACCATATCCTTAATACTATTGAGTAAATTTGCAAAGATCAAGTGTTCCAGAGCAAATTAAATCGTTATCAAATAATCCAAGCTTTCTCATGTTGTAAACATCAATATTTATTTTAGTTTCTTTGATCTTTTAAAAGTCAATTTTATCACACCATTTTGGATTTTTACCACCACCTTCATTAACTGCACTTGTTTTTTTAATATCGCCAAATCTAAAAACTACATAAGGATTCTATTTATTTTAACAAAGATTATTTATTCTAAATACGAAATAAATAATAAAAACAAAGTACCATAGAACCTATAAGCTTAACATCTCTTGTTAACTAAGCTCCTATTAATTATATTTATAATTTACCGCTAACAGACTACATTTCTTTTCTTTGTAAACCTATTTGCTTTTAAAATTTGTTTTAGATAAAATTTTTATTATTAGTTGAAAAAATATCTTCTATTTTAAAGATCTCTAGCTATATTAATTAAATTTTATACCTTTTTGCATCGGAAAAAATTAATTTTTGATCAGCAAATATATCTTAAGTGCCTTACAATCATCAAAAAAAATAAAAAAATCAAATTTCTTAAAATTAAATTATCTACATATTCACGTAAGACATTATTTTTTTCTGGTATTAAATTTGAATTTAATATTTATAATAAAAGTAATAGATGATGTTTATTCTCAGAATTATTTTTGTTCACATATTTTATATAAAGAAAGAATAGTTAAGCTTATAATTTAATTATTACTCAAAACAAAATGTAAAAAAACATTTTGATAATTTATTTCATTAGTTTGTTTGTAGTAAAAATAAATTAAGCTTATAAAATATTGATAAATGTATAATAAAAGTAAAGATAATTTACATTATCCATAAATTAATTATAGGTTAAAATATAAAAATAATGATTATTAAATAAATTAATATAATAGGTAAAATATTTATTGTCAATATCAAATTTTATTTTTTAGCGATACAATAAAGAATTTTAAAAATGAATTTAATTATTATAAAAATCATAAGTAATTAAATAGTGTGCTCTCATTTATTAAAAAATTTTTTTCAATTTAATCAAACAAATTTTAAATAAGGTGCTAATTAATTTTTTTCAAGTATCTTGAACTACAAAAATTTTCATATTTTTATGAATTATCCTGATAATTTTAAGCTAAATTTTATTAATAAGAAAAGATTTTTTGATAATTTATGGTACTTTCCATCATTTCAAATAGATTAATATATTTAATTAAATTTTATATTTTTAATTTTGTATAAATGTTACTAAGTGAAAAATTACTATAAGAAATGATACCAAATTAAACTTAATTATTATTTTATTCCTTCATTTCTTCTTTTTGGTTTAATTTACTTGTCTTCTCACTACTCTTCTTCATAAAAATATAGAAGAAGATTATATTGGGATTATAAAATATAAAAAATTATAAGAATTTAAAAATCTGTAGAAAAATAAGTAAAGTAAGTAGTTAATTTCGATAGTAAATATATTAATATTTTTGAAAATAAATAAACTTTTAATATACATATTTTGATAGTAATATAGTTTTTGATTAGTTAGTAGCTATAAATTTCTAAAATCTAAATAATATTGTATTTTCTGTTATATATTTTATTGAAATGAGAGAAGAAAAGCTATGCTAAGAATCTTTAACAAATTTTATTTAGTTATCATATTCCTTCATTTCTTATTTTTCTCTTAATTTTACTTATCCTCTTCTTCTTCTAACTGTTATTCTTCATCAGTAACCTAAATAAATACATCTTCGATAGTAGGATGGGAAATTCCCCAATCTTCTATCATTTCGAAGAAGCCTAGAGAATATCTCATGTTTTATTAGTCCATCTAAAAATCAAGATCTTGAACTCTTGATTTGTCTATCATTAAATTAGACTTAAAGAATGTGCTATCTAAAACTTCTTCTGAATTCAACTTATTTTTGAGAGGAGATTCATACAACTCAAACATCTCGAATATTTTTTTTACAACTTATTTATCTGGCAATACAAAGATCATACTACCACTTGACTCTTTTAAGAGTTTTATTGTAGGGAAATTCTAATTTAAAAATTTCTAAACCTCTTCACTGTTAACAGTAGGATTTTTAATTATTAGATGCATTCTGTATCCTCCTCCATACAAATCTTTTAACTTAAGACTAGTTCCTATGGCTTAAATTTATCCAGAAACCATAATAGCAATACGATCGCTCAATACATCAGCCTCTTCCATTGAATGTGTTGTAAGAATAATTGATTTATTTTTACGAATAGCTTATATCAAATTCCAAACTTCTTTCTTACTCTTAGGATCCATTCCTGTAGTTGGCTCATCTAATAAAATAACTTTTGGATTTCCTTAAGCAGAAATAGCCAATGATAATCTACGCTTCATACCACCAGAGTATGTTCTGCTATATGCATTAGCAACATGCTCTAACTAAACCATTTTTAACATTTCATTGCCAATTTTATCAATATACTTAGGGTTCATTCCTTTTATTCTAGCAAATAAAGCAAGATGTTCTAAGCCTGTTAAATCATCCCATAAAATATCGAATTATGGACAAATACCAATTATTTGCCTATTATAAAATATAAATTAGAATATAGCAAAAAATTATAAAATTATGATCGATTGATTACCTAATCTTTTCTAATTCTTCAGATAAGCTATAGTTATTAACAACAACGCTACCACTTGTAGGGTTCAAAAGCCCACATAACATATTTAAAAGAGTTGTTTTTCCTGCTCCATTGTGACCTAATAAGCCTAAAATTTCATTGTTGCCAATCTCTAAGCTTAATCCTCTAACTGCTCTGATGATATTAGGTTTTTTGAAAATAGATCTTTTTTCAATAAAGTTCTTTTTTATGTTGAAAATTCTCAAGCCATCACATTTTTCATCTTTGAAGAATCTATTTCTGACTCTTTCTTCTTCTTCCTATTTTAAATAAAACAAATTATTAATAAATGATGTTTTGTAATAAGAAATGGAATATTAAGTAACCACCTAATTACAAATTATTAAAAATTAGATTTTATATCGATTAATAGAATATTATCTAACCATCCATTTTTTTTAAATAATAATTTGTTATTATGTGTATTTATTTATATTTAAAGAAGGTATTGTTACATGAACAGTAAAATATCTTTGGTTGTTTGAAATTCTGCTTTAATCATTTAAATAAGATTAGGGTCTTTGACTACTACTTTCAGGTTTTTCATTTTATTCAAACAAATAAGATTAACTTTATCTTTTTAACTGGCGGATATTAAAAACACCTCTCCAATAGCTTGGAGTGAATAGGAAGTACCATGGATGACTACTACCTCTATTGCTTGAAATAATATGGTCGAAATACCAAGTTAAAACGCCATAAACGAATGACATAAGTAAAAGAAGAAGGAAACTTTAAAGAGGGCAAGGAGCTTCGAAATTTATTCCTCTTTCTTAACCCTTAAGAGTATCGGTGATATCTGACCAGGTATATCCTGAACCACGAGTCCATACAGATGCTTGGGAATCAAAGTGTATACCAGATTTCTGAGAAATAGCAACAAATATAAGGGTATATTAGAAAGGAGAATACATATTTAAAAAGAAAACAAATAGCATAATCCAAGCAGGCCTTTCAGTGTTATATAAGTATGGAATAATAGCATCCGGTTTACTAAGGAAAAGTTCAATAACAACAGCAAATAAAACGAAACCATAACTAAATGAGTAGCTTTTATTAGTGTTTGGCATAATTGTAGCAATAAAATAGCCAAAAACTTACATTGAGAGAGTAAAAAAGAAGAATAAGAAGAACAATATGAAAAAAGGCGTATCGAGGAAGAAATCGAATTAAAATATCAAGGATGTAACAATTTGTAAAATAGAAATAAGAATGGAGTAGGTAATACTAGTCAAAAACCAGCTTAAATAAAAAGCTGTATGACTAACACCTTGAATATTAAGACCAGCACGAAGACGTCTTTGCTTTTCCATAACAATATCACCTTGAATTTACACAAACAAGTACATTGGCATAAGGAAGTAGTAAAAGGCTCCCATCTGATTAATAATATTAAAGCCGTCATAAAATCTTGAGGAAGGAAATGCATAGCTTTAATTAGTAATATTAAATCTAATGAGTTTCATCAAATTTTCATCTACTTTGCTATTTTATTCATTTGAACCCAATAAAGAAGAAGGATTATTATCTTATTCATAATCTTCTAATCTTATTCCTTGCTCATAATTAATTATTGCACTATCCAACAGAGCTTTTAGAGTAATAAGCCAGCCATCTTTAGGGAAGGAAAAACTACTTACTGTATCACTTTACTGCTCATACATTTCCCATGTATTATTATACACTATTGTGTAGAAGTAACTTTTTTAGATAGTATCAATAGATTTTCCACCGTCATAAGTAACATTTCCATCCATCTAGAAATTAGCCTTTCTACAGTCTACTCTTATCATATCACTCTTTGTACCTAATCTAGGTATTTCCATAAAAGTATCAGAGCAAAATACTATACCATAATCAAAAAGACCTTAGTTACTAGAAGTATTAAAATACTTTATGTATTTGTTATTGTACTCAGCTCCATCTTAAGCTGAAAGAACGTTTCTGAATTCTTTGGTACGGTTCATTTTATTGACCTTTGCCACAAAATTGATAGCATAATCAATCCAAGGTGAAGCATTTTCATTCCCAATAACTCCATAACCAAATGTAAAACAATTATCAGGATCATCAGAATACTTTGCGCAAGGAATGATTGGTTACATTGGATGTAAAGGGGGACTTTTATCTGAGTGCTAGGTTTAATCATCAGCTAGATATTAAAAACCTATTATAATTGAGCAGATAATTAAAGGACCAAACAAGATGAATAGAAGACTTTTAAGATTTCTTTTTTGAATAATGAAATTCTTCCACAATAGAATTTTAGTGTGCTACCAAATACCAGGGAATTCACCCATCAGATTAGATTTATTTAAATTAACTTCACTCTCAGCTATGCTCTACTCATTTGAGTTTGATCTTTACCCATCTTATGCTTCTATCAAATACTGCTAGAGATCATTCTTGCTTTCTTCTATTTCTTTGTTCTCTTCCTAAGACTAAAAAGTATTATTGGACATATTTTATAAAAATAAGATTCACTTAAATTAATGTAAATTATTATTTTTTTTTTTGCTAATCTTTTTTTTTTGAAGATTATTTAAATCTATTATCTTATTAATTTTTTACATTTTATCAGACAAGTTTTTTTTGTATTACTATCTTTGATTACAATATTCATAAAAACCCTCAGAAAATTAAAACGCAAAGTGCTTTTAAATTTTCTTCTGAATTATCAACTATTTTTAAAATATAATAAATTAATTACGCAAAATGAGTCAGAAATTACTATTAAAAAGAAAATAATTCAATTTTCTCAAGTAAATTTGTAACAAAAACATTTTTAAAGGTTAAGGTAAGATTTGTAGAGTATTTTTGATGAAAAATATCTATATTTTAATTAAGTTCTCCTATAAATATTTGTATTTTTAAAAATTTAGATAAATAACTATTATGACTAATCAAAAGATAAATTTAAAATTAAAGATTTATGATTAATCATTTTTATTAGGCATACAAATTAAAATGACAAATTTCAATGAAATGCTTTCAGTAAAGAAATTAATAAAAATTAAGATTATAGTTTAAAAATAATTCTACATCACTTAAAGATCACTTAAAGGTGAAATATATGTTAAATAAAATGTAAGTATGATTTAAATTTGAAAGAAATAAAAAAAGCTAAATATATATTTTTTTCTGAATAGTTTTTCCTGAATTTTAATTAAATTTTTATTATTTCTTGTTTTAACAGAATTCAAAGGTGTTTTGATATATTAATAGATATTCTTTAATTAGGGAATAGCTAATCTTTACCTATTTAAAAAAAAGATGAATTTATTTTTTTAATCCTTCCTAATATCATCAGAATTTTTATCAGCTATATATTATAAGTGATCAGATTGACTATTAAGTTATAAGAAATTAAAAAGACTTAATAGGTTGAAATTAGATCCATTTAAACCACAAAATCTTTTATAAAATATAAAAGGAATAAATTTGAATTTACAATTATAAAAGTATTATTTACAAGTATGTAATAGATAAATTTAGAAATTTATTTTAATTTTATTTAAATTATTTGAGTAAGATTTATTTAGATTTGGAAAATTAATTTCATTCGTTTATTATTTTATAAATATTTTTGCGATAAAATATTAAATTTTGTATTTCTTGCTAAGAAAATTTGATAGAAGATTTAAATGCTTAAATTTTATAAAATTATTTTGAGAAAATATTTTTATTATTTAATATTAGATAGATGAAAGGTAGATTTTTCAGTTTCTGATTTTTAACTATTTTTATGAGTTCCAATCAATTATTTTTTGTTTACTAATTATAATTTTGGTTGTATCAAGAAATAAATTTTTATTAGTTTTATCTATCTCTCTAACTAAATTAAGCAGTAGCTTATTGACTTTTTAATATATCATTCAGCTATGAGTTGTTGTTATTATTGTTATAAACCTATGAATAAAACATGGAATCTTATGAGGAATTCCTATTAAATTTTTTATTATAATCAAGGTTTAAGTCTCTCTAGCTTTTTTATGTTTGGAATCCGTTCACAAGAGCCTGATGAGGAGAAGTAATTTCACTTTTTAAAGTTTTTAATTCGTTTGTAGATATAACTTTGTTTTTAATATCAGAGTAGAGATTTTCATTTTCACTGATTCTTCTCACTAAAACCTATTAAAGTTAAGCTTTACTTTTATAAGCTTATGCTTTAGGCCTAAAATCTATAATATGGGCTGAGTTAATTCGATTTAAACTTTTATTTGAATTGTCATTTTAAGATTTATAACTATTTTTATTGGAATTTTTAAAATTTTTTACTTAAATAAAATATTTTACTATTTTTTTTCGTCATCTTCTTAGTCACAATTTACTTTATATTGTGATAAATTTAATTAACTCTGCAAATTTATACTTAATGTTAAGTCTTTTTATTTTATTGAATCAGAGAATCTCTCTTGAGTTTGATCTGCAATAGCAGCCTGATCATTTATAAAAAAAAATATATCAATTATATAATTCTAGCCTTGATTCAATTATAAATAAGAGGAGAGTGTTTAATAAATTTATTTTAAAATATTTTAAGGAAGAATAAATTACTCTGTCTATAGAATGGCTACTATTTTTACCATTCACAAGTATCGATTTAAGGGGTGTTTTCTCTCCTGTATTTACTGCATTTATTGAAACATTATTGCTAATAAAAAAAAAGTAATTTTTAATATAGTCTTCTGATAAAAAAATTAGAATTTACCTAAATTATATTTTCTTTTTTGATTTAGGAGTGTTTGCTTAAGATTAAAATGGTTTGGTTAATTTAGAATTGCTATTTGAAAGATTACTGGATTAAAATTTTTCTTTTGAACGAGATTTAATAGTTTAATTTGTTCCTATGCATTATTTTATTTATTGATGCAAGGAAGAGTAGCTTATACTTTATTTTGTATTTTATATTAGTTGCATATCCCTTATACTTTATTCTTAAGTGCTTAGCTTTGAAAAGGGAGAAGTATCTAAATGAAATGAGGATTTGCGCTCTTTTAGCTCAGTTCTTTCTAAATGCCCAATTTATTCGTTTAAATCTTACAAATTTTAAATTAATTACTGCTTTTATAGACTTATTTCTTATTAAACAATTTTTTATTTTTCCAATTATTTTTAAATTATTTGCTTGCTTTAAAGCTTCACATAAGATAAGTTTTTTTACTTGGAAGAAGTTTGGTCTAATTATTATATATTTGCTTACTAAAATTTTTTAGCTGCTTATTTATCTTAATCTGAGTCGAAGGCTTATGTACTAGAATCAGACTCTTGTTTTTTGAAATTTTAGAGATTTTTATGATAGTCTTGATTCGCAGAATAAAAATTATGGTCTAAATTTTTCATTTATTATTTTTCAATTGGCGAAACGTCTGTAGAATTAATTTCTTGGTTGCCTTTATGTTATGAAATGAGACTGTTATATATTTTAGCATAAGATAGCATGTTTGATTGAGGTCTATCAGAATTAGATTTTAGAAATAGAGTCTTGTTGCTATTATAATTTAGTTAATTATTTTATTGTTGCTTTTTGAGACTGTTAATACTACATATTTCATTATTAGTACCTTATTGAGCATTATTAGAAATAGAATTATTTGAAGATTAAGAAAAAAATAGAGCTTATTCATTTTGGTTTTAGTTTTCATTTGCTATTTCGCTTGGTCTTTAAGTTTTTAAGTACCCTCTTTTTGGTGAAGATTACTATGATTAAACATTAGATAATTATATTAAGTTTATAGAATAAGGTCTGCTAGGCTAACTTTCGTACTAGCAAACACTGTTTGATCTTATTAAATTTTATGAAAGATTGCTGCTACTACTCATGTTATTGGTTTATTATTTTTTTGTGTTTTTTGTTATCTATGCTGACATTCTTTTGCTATTTATCAAGTTATTTTTACTCCCATTTTGTAAAAGTTATCCAAATTCCTAATCACAGTCAATTTGTTTCTTTTACTAATGTTGTGAAGAAGTAATTTTAGAAGGAGTTTTATTTTTATTTGAAGGAGTGATGCTATGTGAGCTATTAGAAACTCCTATTCTCTCTGAAACAACTAATTCTCTTTACTTATCTACCTTCCCATTTTGAATGAAATTATTTTTTTATACAAATACAGTACTAAAATTGCCCTAATTTATAGAATTAGCACTCATTTTACTATCTCGTTTATTGCTGGTATTGAATTCGTTTTATTTTTACTTTTAAATTTATTTATTGTATTAGTTAAGTAAAGCATAATTTGTTTTTAATTTAGAATCTTTATTATTGCAATTATTTGAAGATAAATCTGCCTTAGATCTGTTAGATTTGCTACCATTTTCTCTATCAGAGTTAATTTAATTCCTTTTCTATTCAGATGAAATATTTACAGGTATTTTCTATATGAACTTTTCATTGTAAATAATAAATTTTTTTTCTACTGATGAAATATTTGCAGAGCTAACTCTTTCTTAACTATTTTCTTATTTCTACTTATTTGCATTTACGTATCCAGGATTTATATAGACTTTTTATTCAGTTTACTGTTGATTGTTATCTAAAAGTGAAGATGCCCTTATCAAATTTTTTATACATTATTGCTATTAAGATTAAGATTGGCTATTATTTGAGCGGTTTTTACCAACGGAAGAACTTCTCTCTTTCTATATACTTGAATTCAATGAATTTTGGTTTTAAGATTTTTTTCTTTAAGTACTATTTGAACTATTTCTCTTAATCTATGTCATTAAATTTTCGAACAGCTCTTTCTTTCTTTTATTTAACAAAATAAATAAATCATTTTAAATATTCTTAAATCAATAAATAAATAGCCCACTAATTCAAATTATTCACATTTTATATTGTTTTTTTATTTAAATTTTTTAATTATCATTTTTTTTTTTAGCAATAACATTTGCTTGGAACTTTAAAAAAATATTCATCTTATTTCTATTAAAATAAATATAAATTTTGTTTTTTTTGATATGAATCTTAATTTATAGTATAATATATTATTTTTTAATACCTGTTCTCAAACAATACTGCTGCCTCCTCTTCATTCAACTTGCTAAGTCTTACAAAATTATCTTACTTTTAAGAAACTTACAACCAAGTATTATTATTCCCATCTTCTATTTAAGTTCGCTAAATTACCTAAGATTTTATGAGATTATTTTTCAAGCTTAAGTCTCCATCAGCTTAATTTTCCTCCTACTAAACTCTATTCCTTGTTAAAAAAATAAATTTTTAAAATTGAATTTATTAGTGAGTTGGTACAATCTAATAAATAAGTATTATTAAAGATATTAATAGTTACTAATGCTTGACTGCGATCATACTCTTAGTAGATTTTTTGTCTTCTAATAAGTTTATAATAAATAATAAAAAATTAAATAACTTTATGACAGAATAAGAAAATATTTTAAAAAATAAATATAAAAGCAATTATTTTTATATAAAATACATGTTAACATACGAATCCAGATTGACCTAGAGATTAAATTCTGTTAGTGTTTTTAATTTTGTAGAAAATAATTATTTTGCAGTTTTCTTGTTACTACTATTATTATTAATTACTTCTATTAAATATTTCTTTCTTTGTAATTTGATTGATTCTTTTTTATTTTATTTTTTTTCATTTAGTTTTTCAATGAAAACTTCTTTTACACACATGCACAGATATATAAATAAGCAAGTCATTTTTTCGTATTATTAGAAACTCAAAAAAAAAAATATTGTTTTACAATACAAGACAACATTTATCTAATAGCAAATTTTTATAAATGCAATTTCAAAATAATAAGATATTTGCTATCCATCAATCTCCTTCCTAAAAAAGAAGACAAATATTAATAAATTTAATAATGTATATTATATGTTTTGTAAATAATATTCTATGGTTATTTCATCACTAAAAAATTTATCCAAAAAGAAGTAATTAGTATTCCTTACTAATTCAATAAATTTAACCATAAATACTTAAAATATTTAAAGAATTAAATCCATTAGATAAACTGTAATTATTTTTACTAATTTGATGAATTAATAAAATAAGTGATTGATTAATCTATTTTAATTCTAGATATTTTTATAAATTTAAAAATAATGCATACTAATTATCTTAATTTACTTTAAAATTATTCAGTATTTTACAATTTTAATTTAAAAATATGGAATAATTTTATACCAATCAAAATTTATTTAAGATGAATGTATGACTAATTGCATTTATTTAAATGTTGTTTTTCAGTTAGAGTTGTTAAAATCCAACCTATACTATTTTCAAACAAAAAGAAAAACCAGTAAACACTAAAATTTATATGTTCAATGGTTTAATTTATTACCATAATTCCTTAACGAAATCTAAATAAAATTTATGGAAAACTATTTAAAAGTAGCAAACCAATTAATTATTATTTTTTCATAAAATTATTTAAATCTAAAATAATTTTAATGTTTAAAAAGTTAAATGTTTCCATATTGTAAAGAATATAAATAGACTTTTAAAATCTTGATAAGAAAGTATTTTATAAATAAATATACGACCTTGCAAATAGAAAGTGATATTTAGACAAAAATAGAACAACGAAAGCTTTAATTTAATTGATATATTGAATTAATATCTACTGATGAAATAATTTGTATTGATTATTAAATAAATACTTAAAACCATATATATTTATAGTTTTAGTAACTATAAAATTTTTTGAAGTTTAAAGTTTCTTGTTTTAATTAAATTAATGAATGTTTTCATATCACAAATAATTATATAATTTCTTTCAACAAGAAAAAATTAACAATATATAAAAAGAATATTACTTATTTTACACCAAAAATAGCAGAAGAATAGTATTTATTGATGAGTAAAGTTATAGAAAACTATGTCTTAAAAGAGGTTATAGGAAGTGGATAGTATGGAAAAGTTTTTAAATCTACCCATTAAAAGACAGGATAAGTCTTTGCAGTAAAAGTTATAAAGTTAGAGAAATTCAAAAGCGTACCAAAGCTCCATGAGTTTACCAATAATGAAATTCAAACACTAACAAAACTCAATAATCCTAACGTTATCACCTTCATAGAAATGCTTCGTACTTCTAACAATGTATACCTTGTTTATGAATTTTGTAATGGTGGAACATTAGAAGATATTATCAAAAAGAAAAAGTTTTTGAATGAAAAAGAAGCTCTAGTTATTTTTTAACAGATATTAAATGCGTTTAAGTCACTTTTTAAAGAAAATATTCTTCATAGAGACTTAAAGCCCTCAAATATATTGCTTCATGATGGAATTATTAAAGTTGCTGACTTTGGTTTTTGCAAAACCCTACTCTCTCCTTAGGATTTAACTTAAACTATGGTTGGCTCTCCTATTTACATGGCTCCTGAAATCCTTAAAGGAAATAATTACAATATTAAGGCAGATATATGGTCTATGGGTGTTGTGTTGTTTGAAATGCTATTTGGATTTTGTCCTTATGAAGATAAAACTATTGCCCGTCTTATTGGGTAAATTGATACTAAATTGCTTTAAATACCTAAGAGCATAAATCCTATATCCTCTAAAGTTGAAGAATTACTTTATAAAATGTTAACGGTCGATCCTGCTAAGCGTATTGAATGGAATACATTGCTTAACTATCCTTTATTTGAAAAATCGCCTATCCTAAACCAACCTTCAGTAAATATTTAAATTATGATTAAAATTGAACTTTTGTAATAAAGCCATTAAAGATAGATTTACATTTTTACCCATCAACTGTAATTTATCTATAAATAATAGTTCATTAATCAAATCTAATTTTATTTTAAAAATTAACTCAGCTAAGTAGCGATAATTTTAAAAATAATTCTTTATCAATTTTTCAATTTAAGATATTAGTTTAAAATTTAATTTTAATTTGTTTAAATTAAATAATTTTACTAATTTTAAAATAAAAGTTGAATATTTAGACTTAGCAACCCCAGTTGCAACAACAACAATCAGTTAATAGTCCATTGATCGCTAATTAAAATCTTTAAAACTTTGGTAATAAGCCTTTTACAGCTGCAAACACCATTGGAATACAGCAAGGATAGTAACCTTAACAGTAGCAACAGCAACAGTAATTAATACAAAATAATGCTAATGCAAAGAAAAAAAATGATGTTTTGGATTAAATATAAGCATCTAAGTTTTAGTAAGTTAAAAATTTTGTGAACATTCGTAACAAAATCCTTTATCAAGTGAAGGCTCTCAATAATATTTTAGAGATAAATGTTGAGGAACAAGCTCCAATTCTCAGTTTTATGCTGATGAAGAATGTTTCAAACTAGACGGAAAACTTGAGATCTTAGATTAGCTAGTACTGCATTTAAGAATAAGAAAATCAATAAGTTTAGTAGTTCTCATAGATAGTTTCAAAAGAAATAGATTTTGTTTAAAATTGCTTAGATTCATTTAAAGAAGAAATAGACAAGCTTATTCAGTATAATATTTACTTCTCTAGCAATATAAATTTGAAAAAAGAATAGACATCTATTGGTGTTGACTATGAATATTTTAAGCTTTGCTTAATTAAATACATAGAAGCTATTAAAAATAAGTATGGATTGAATGATTTATCTTAAATTTCTACAAGTACCTCTCTCCTGAAATATGCATAACACCTAAATGAAATTCTTAATTGCTTTTTAATTGATGATTATTTTGAGAACTAACTTGACCCTAAGTATAATGATCTTGATAATTAAAGCAAAACTTCAGATATGACCTCTATAACTCCTATAATTTAATATAAAATTGATTTAGCTAAATCCAAACCAAAGCCTAGTGATAAATTTTATCTTTACGGATGATTAAAACCTTCTGAAATTACTAACAAATAAACTTGCTTTATTGCTAAAATCTGAATTTAATAATCAACCACTAACCAATAACTGAATTAAATAAATATAAATTAAAATTTGTCAGTCAAAAATTTTAAAAGCTTGTTTTAATATTTACTACTTTAAGATAATAAATTAATTCGTTTAAATATTTATTTATGTATTAGCATTAAATTTACATTTTAAAATATTTGAAAGTAATTAAATTATTTTATCATATTATTTTTTTATTAAAATTCATTTTATTTTTTATTTGATTAATCATTGTTTATTCACAATTCTAATGCATGCAATTATTTAAAGGTAATTTTTTGATATTATAACTTTGCTAAAAAAATCAAAATAAATAATTTGTTTTTTTATAACCTGATTAATAATATTTGAAAACATTCCCATTCAATTAAGATGTTTAACCGTAAAAATATGAAAACATCATTTAATTTGATATTTAGTTTTTTTTCCAAAATAATAATAAAGGAATATTTCATTTTTTTACAAATTAAGCAATTCACATCAATTTTTTTGGTGAAGAAAATAATCAATTTATTTTTTAAGATATTCATTCATTTTTATCTTCTGTTAAAAATAATTATTTTTCTAAGTAGATTACTAATAGAGTTTGATTTTTTAATCGAAATATTATATAAAAAAAATAGTTATAAATACACATAAATCTTTTTCATAAAGTTAGAAAGCACAAGTTATTTAATATAAAATTTTTGTTATAAAAAACAAATACATTTTATTTTATCAACATTTTATTGTGTTTTTTATGAGATGATTTAAAAATTTTTTATGTCTGAGTAGAAAAATGAATATAAAATTAAAATCATTAGAAAATATATTAGAGAAGAAAGTATCTTAATACTTCTTCAGATTCTAAAGTTTATTTTCTATTGACATTAAAATTTGATAAATTAATAGAAATAGCCACGATAAATATCCATTAAGAATGAAAAGCATTTAACTCAAAAATTCATATCAGTTTTAAGTAGAAATTTATAAAGTTTACTATTAAATTATGAAAACAAAAAAGAATAATTTTATCAATAAAATATTCTTTTATTTTATTTTAGGCTAAAATCAATGATTTAAATAAAAAAAGAACAAGTAAACATGTTAATAGATGAATGTAAGTAAGTATCTTAGTTTTGGGTTCTGCTAATATTAGTTTTTATTTTCTATTGCTTGTAGAGAAACTTTAGAATGAACCACTAAGGTATTATTTACAATAACTTGAATGCGTCGAATTATAATAATTGTATCTTAGAAGTACTTTTAAATGATGAAATGAAATAAATTCTTATTTGTTTATTTTTTTTTTTAAATTAGTTATTTATTTATCTGCTCTAAATAAATCTTTAAATAATTAATAACTAACTCTTAAAAACAAAAATCCATTACATCTAAAAGTTAATTTGAAATTATCTATTTACTAATAAATATAATAGTAGGAATAAGTAATACAAACAAAATAGATAAATAGCCGATAAAGTTCCATAAATGTTTGGAAAGTCTAAAGAAGAAGAAGAATTAGAAAAGAAGAGATTTATTATAAGCAATGTAAGTCTTATATTATTTTGCATTCCATATATCTTCCACTTGGGATAAATAGAAATAGGATACTAAGTTTCTGATTATCAAACATATTTGTGGTTTGGTGCTCTTGCTTATGGTGTTGTGACTTATGGCTACGTTTGCGATCGTATCCATGACTTATTTATGTTTGTGATAATTTTTACTATTTAGTTACACTCAGCTATTTTCTTCTTCCTATAAAATATCTTCAAATTAAGTTATTACTAAAAGATAGTCATGACTGCTTACTTGTCATCTATTTGTCTTTTTATGAATTTGATGATTCGTGAGTACAATAGGACTAAGAAAGAAAAGAAAGAAAAAAAGACTCTTGTCTAAACAAAGCTGGTTTATTTCGTGAATTAGTGCTCTGGTACGATATTTGCTCAAATATTATTTATTGTGCTTAAAGTTATCGATGTTCAAAATTTTAAAGTGCTGCTACAGTTTAACATCATAGAATTTATTATATATATTGCTTTTAGCTGTTTAAGCGTATTTGGTTTACTGTCTGGAATCTACATAATAATTTTTAAAAAAGATAAGCTAAAAAAAAATACATACAACAGGCAGTAGCACTGGTTCTATTTCACAGGTCTGAATGCCTTCTTTTGCTTTGTTTTTTTGAAGTGGAGTGAATATGTAATTTACGAATAGTATATATTAGTGCTTACATTTTGTTATATCTTTATGTGTACTTTGGAGAAGTAGTGCGAAACTTGGTTCTTTGTAATAAGTATTATACTTGTCCTAGGATAGATTGCTATATAAGTATTGTTTTAGTTGCAATTCCATGACATTTGGATACATATATGTTCTGGAATTAATGATCTTATTTTTATTTATTAGATTTATTTCAAAATTGATGAATATTACCACAATACTTACAAAAAAAGAAATTCACTCCAAGCTTTATTGAAATGAACATTGATATTTTTTCGAAAAACAAATATTTGAATTCAAAATTTGTTTCATACAAAATAATTTGTAAAAATACATTTTTTGCTTGAATTTGTTGTTAATTATTTCATAAAATGTTTGAATTTGAAGTAGAATTTTATTTTTATCTCTATGTTATTGTTTTACCACTTGAATGAAATGGAATTGTATTTTGGATTTAAAATATTATATGTGTCATTCCTTACAAAAGAATGTTACACATGTTAAATTCTATTTTACAGTAAATTATATTTCAGTTATGAAATATGATATAAATTTATGCTTAAAACATTATTAAGAACTATTTTTACACTGTAAATTAAATTTTTATTTTACTCTCTTAGGTGGTTTTGAAATAAATTATAATTACTGAAGCTAAAATAATAAGTATTTTTTAGAAATTAAACATGAATCGTTAAATGTAAGATTACAAAAATATATACTATTACCTGCCATTTAAATACTTTTGCTATTAAATTAGAAATTTTTAATATGAATCATCTATGAAATCTATATCAGCTCGATTGTTATAAACACTGAGTGAAGAAACATTAAATTTATTTAGAAATGAGCAAATTTTTTAAGCAAAAAGTAAAGTATAAATAAGAAACTTTATAATAAAAATACTATTACTACAATATCTCTTAATTTTTTTTGGAATTTTATTTACTCAGTGTCTATGTAACTCTAATATTATGTTTTTATAATTCTAAATAGGGGGTATGGTTTAATAAATTTTATTTTCTATCCTTAATTGCTAAAGATTTTCCACACAGACAATTAATTAGCGAATTAATATTAAAAATCTTAAATTAATAATTAAAATTAATCTGCTTGCTTGAAAGGTAACTATTATACTTCTAATAGCAAAGAGATAAATAAATTATTAAATCTTTCAAAATGCATATCAATTAAAATAATTTGTTATTAATTTATTTATTTGCTTGTTTGCTTGTTTATTGCATTTCAAATTTAAGATTATTTAAATTTAATAAAATCTAAGTAGGCATTTGTAAAAATAAGAATAATAAAAAAAGATTCTAGTTATTGAAAATACACAGAAGAAATGAGTGAAGATGATTATTGGTCAGAAATATGGAAATCAGCTAAGGCAAATATTTGCTTATTAGCATTTATGATTCCTTTCCTTCTACACATGCTTGAAATCAAGGTTTAGTTTTCGTTTACAGACTACAAATCTTATCTTTGGTCATTTTTTGTAATCTATGTATCAGTCACCTACGGGTATGTCTGTGATCACTTAGAAGGATTAATTATATTTGCCCTGTTGTTTACTGTTTAAGTGCATTCAGCTATCTTCTTCTTTTAGTAAACTATTTTCCCCCTCACTGATCTCTAGAAAGTAGTTATGACTTTTTATTTAGTATCTATCTGTCTTTTTATGAATATCATGATTCGAGAGTATAGATTAAAGAAAAAAAATAGTAAAGTAGTACAAAAAAAGCTATTGTTTTTTGTAAACTAATGTTCAGGAACTGTATTTGCATAAATTCTATTCTTGGAACTAGGAGTCATCGATTTCAGTAATTATGGTAAAATCTTGAATGAGTACCCTTGGGATTTAGCTACCTACATTATATTTAACCTTTTGAGTCTTTTTGGTTTTATAGTAGGTATTTATCAAATGTTCTCTAAAATGAAGAAATTGTCTAAAAACACTTATTAATTATAAAGACACTGGTTCTACTTCACAAGTCTACTGGCTTGTGTTTGCTTTTTAATATTAAAGTGGGAAATAGCTACAATACCTGAATTATTTATTTTACTAAGTACTTATTTCTATATCTTTATTGTTATATTTTCTTGGTAGAGCTAGAAGTGGTTTTTAGTAATAAGTATAGTGCAAGGTATTACAGAAATCGTTATTTCATTTAAGTTCCACGGAGATATTGACGATCCTTGGATTCGTATCTGCTCATCTATTAATTAAATGTTCTTTACCAGATCTTTAGCTTGGCTCTTTATTAAAGTTTACACGTACTTCCATGGCGAGCTTGATGAAAAACAAAAGGAAGTAGTCGGAGTCTTCTTTGATATGTGAAAAGCATTAATCATTAAAATTTTCTAAAATTTTTGTTTAAAGATTTTTATATCCCATGAAAAGTAAATTAGTAATTCTAATTCAAATTAAAAAGCAATAAACTTATATTTTAAAATGAAACAATCAATTTATATTATTTGACAATTTTAAAAATAAATAGATTTTTTTTCTTGTTAAAATTTAAATTTTTAAATTATAAATAATAGTTGTCTATATAAATTATTTTTGTTAGTTTGTTTGTTAAAATTTTATTTTATTTAGTTAATGTTTTTTTATTTTACAAAACACTGCTTCTATTAAGTTTAATAATTTTAGCATTGATATATTAATAGTAAAACATGATAAATATTTTAAATTAATATAAACTGTGTTTTAAATAATCTTTTTTGAAGTATTTGATAAAAAAACTCAAATAAAAGTTATTTAAAAATATATTTATCATAAATTTTTATATCTAACTATTAATTAATATTCTTAAAAAAAATTTGTAAAATAAAAGAAAATGAAAATAAAGAACAATTTATCTTAGTTTATTTATTGTATTGTTCATAAAATACTTTCAAATAAAATAAGTTTAAATTATCATGCGTCAATTTGAATACATATTAAGACTAAAAATTTTATTTTGGGGAAAATATTTTAATTGAATTTATTTTGTTATGTCTTTTCAGATAAATATTTAGCTAGCTTTTTCAGTTTTTATAAAAAAGGAACGATTATCCCATTTATTTATTTAGAATATTGAAGGTTTGATAATAATTTTGTTTATAATTATTATAATAATAATAAATTGTGTATATGTAAAAAATTGAATATTTCTTATAATAAAAATAAATTAATTTTAAAATATAAGTTAAAATTTAATAAGTAGAAATCTTATTGTTTTAAAATAACTAACGTTAAATAATAATTTAGAAAAATCAACAAATAATTAGTTATCAGATAAACTTTAAGCTTATTTCTTTATTAAAAGTAGAAATTAAGAAGTTAAAATCAAAAAAATAGCTATTATTTTATAATTACAAAAAACATCATTATTAATTTGATAATAAATGCACATTACTTAAGTCAACAAAAATCTTCTGCCTTAGTTTTTATAAACTCAGCATGATGAAGAGCATAGATATTAATCGCCTAGAAGAGTTACTTTGAGTTAAACACCACCAACTTCCTTAACACCTAAAAGAAGCATACAAATATTAGGAGCTAACCCAATTTCTTTTGGTTCAACTACTTCTAAGTCAATTAAATCCACAATAATAAATGGAAGTCCATATTCAAATTAGCTAGATAATACATTAACGAAAAGTGTGTAGATTTTGAAACCTATCTCTAATCCTATTCCTATAGTAAGAGAAACTATAGTGATGAATCAAGCACATGATGAGTAGAACTAAAAATTAATAAGCAATTTACTCAGTGAATTGGACTTATATAAAAATAAATGCACTCATATGGTACCAAAAATTTTAATTCTTTTTTAATATGTATTACTGTGTGATTTTACAGATTTTTTTTTATACTAGAAAATTCATTTAATTCACTTTATAATATAGGAACATCATTTATACACAATTACAACAGAATTATAAAACTTAAAATAAACTCAATCTTAGATAGACTAGCTCCTTTTGGATAATGACAGAGTTAACGATGCTTTAGAAGAAAAAATAAAAGAAGTTAATTTATGGAAACAAAAGTATGAAATAGAAATAACTAACAATTAGAAATCAGATTTTATTTTTACAGATGATAGGCTTTAATAGCTGCTGAAATAAAAAGAAGATGAAATAGCTTCACTTGGTCACTAAATTATAAATTTTGAGCAAGAAATATAATAACTTTACACAACAATATAGACAAAAGATGAAATTATCAACACTCTTTCTTAAAATCTAAGCGATACTAAAAGAATAGAAGATGAAGTAGTTAAAAAAAGTAAAATCATTTGGAAAAAGTAAATTTTTTAATATTTTTTGGTATTTTTTTTTTAGAAAATAGATTGATCAATTTTTTTACATTCTTGATAAATATTAAAAAGAAAAGAGAATGAATTTGTTGATGAAATAAACGAGTAGCAAATATAGCTTAATAATGCTGCTGAGGAAAGAGAGAAATGGAGATTTAAATATCTTGAAGCAGAGAAGCAAAGAGGAGAGCTTAGAGTGTAGTATGAAACGCTAAAATAAGAAGCAATATCTGTCAAATAAGAAAATGAGAGATATAATTAAGCTCTTAAATAAAAATAATAAGACTTTGAAAAGTTGTAAAGTGCTTCTTTTGCAATACAATAATAGCTTGATGAAAAAAATAATTAAATAAAAGAGTACTAATATAAATATGAGAATGTTGAATAGAAAGCTAAAGATAGCGAAGAATTGAGGACAAAGACTTACTAGTAATAAAACTAAATAGAATAGCTTAAAAAAAGCATTTTTATAGCTGAAGAGTAGCTCAAAGATTCTTCTATGGTTTAATCTGAAAATGCTAAACTTTCACAAGTAAGATTTTATTTAATTTTCAAAAAATATAATTTTTTTTAAATTAGAAATTAAGCTAACTTGAGAGATAAAGCTAGGAATAAAATAATGAGCTTTTATTGTTAAATGAAAAAATCGAATTCTATAAAGTTGTAGAACAAGAAAAAGATGTTCTTACTCAAAGAATAAATAATTTATAAAGTCAGTTTGAAAAATAAAGAGAATAGATCTAGTCTTTAGAAAGTGAAAACTAGCTACTCTAAGAAGAAAATAGATCTATTTCTGATCAACTAAGAAGCTCAAATGAAGAAAATACAAAACTAAAAGAAATAGAAAATACCAATATTTCTTGTAAAATTTATTAAATGCTTTTCTTAAGATTTTAACAACATTTATAACTAGAAATCGAAGATCTACAAAATAAAATTCTTAACCTTTAACTTGAAATGGAAGTAGATAAAAGTGAAAAAAAGAACTTAAAAAATTAAATTATTCATCTAAATGAAAGGATGTCATAGAAAGATAAGATTATTGAAGAAATGAATAAACTTAATGAAAAAATTGTAATTTATTCCATCATTTTTATTTTAATAAAATAAATGCTATAAAAAGGATTAAGAAATATAAAGAAATGAGAGATTAGTTCAAGAGATAGTTAGTTAAAATAAATTGCTTGACTAAAAGAGTGTAGAGTACGAATAGCTGAAGATGAAAAATCAAAATTTCAAAGAATAATTATTGTTTAAAAATGAATAGGTTTAGTAATTAAAGAGCGATTAATTGATTTACTAAAAAGAAATAGAGAGACTAACTAATTCTCTTTCTATGAAAAACAACTAAATTGAGATTCTTAGTTTATAAATGTAAGAATTATAGTTAAAATCATAAGAGCTGCAAAGTGATTAATATGACAGAAATGATTAGATAGTCCTTTTTACTAAGGAAATTGATAGATTGAATGGATCTTTACAAAAAAGGATGAAAGAAATAGAGCTTCTTAGATAAAAACAAATATTCAGCAAAGGTTTAGATAGTATTGATTTTAAAATAAACTCCCCAAACGTTTACAACAGCTACGCCTATGATGATGGATCTGATTCTCCTTGTGATAGGAAAATCAGTGAAGTTTAGTTCTAGGAAATTCACAGTGAAACTCTGATGACAAATTTAAAATCTCAAAATGAAATTCTCCAGAAGCAACTAGCGATATTTGAAAAAGAAATCTAAAAGAAAGATTGCTTGATAGATTAAAAATAAAAAGAGTATGAATTAATAAAGTAAAAAATGTTAGAAATTAATGAGAGAATAGAAAACATGTACTCCTAAGAAGATTAAAATAAAGCTTTAGAAATCCAAATATACTAACTTAGAAAAGAAAAGTAGTAACTACTCAATGAATTAGAAAACATCAAATATTAGCTTTCTGAATATTCACATTTAGGATATAAAGTCTAAGATTTATAGTATTAATTAGTAATATCAAGAATCCTTTTAGAATCTTAGTCTAATCAATTAAAATATTGTAGCAAATGAAATTTAAAAACCTAATTTAATATTTTCATAATTTATTAAATCTAATAGATGACAAATATTTGTTTTTCAAAATCTCATGTTAAATAAGTAAGTGAACAAATAAATCTGATATATAAAATGATAATTCAATTTATTTAAGTTATTAAATGAATTTTTATTTTTTTAAATTAATTATTTATTTAGTTTTTATTCAATTATCTAAAATTATAAACTTATTTTTTTAAATTCATCATTTCTAATTTAGTGATTTTAAATTTTTTTAGAATAATTAAAACTGAAATCGAAAAATTATTCATGGTTATAAAATATTGGAATTAAATGTCAAAATTTTTAGTACATAATATTATTATCTAAATTTTTTGTTTTTATATTCTAGAAGATCTTTAAAATTGATAAATATTTCTATTAACTTAACTTAAAAATTTAATTAGAAGTAAGTAATTTTATTATTTTTATTATCAAAAAATAAATTAAAAATATCTTTCTAATAACTATACAAAAAAGTTTAGAATATATTCTTTGGCATTATAAATTAAGCGTTAATATTCTATTTATAAACAATCATTAATTTGTTATAAATAATTAATAAATTAAAAAAATAGATAAAATTGCAAACAATTTTTAATTTTGATTGAATTACATATAAACATTAAATAAAAAGTAAGCAAGTAAATTATAAATTATTGATTTATTTATGGAAAATTTTAAAATGTCTATTGTTATTAAATATATTGAATTTATTTAATCATTTGCTTGTTTGTTTGTTTGTTTGTTTTTGAATTTATATATATTCTTCTATTCAATTTTTTTCATTTTTAATTAAGCACTCCTTTATTTTTTTTTATAGTAAAGAGGAAAAACTATTTAGGAGCTATTTGATTTATCAAGCGTTTTGTTCTTATTCAAATTAATTATTTTATAAATTTATTATAATATTTTTTTATTTATTTTATTCCTCGTTTGCCTAGCTTTTCAATTTAGGAATATACCATGAAGTAAAATATTTTGAAGGTTTTATGCATTAGCAATACGATTTTATGTTTTACCATATTCCTTTGTTAAAAGGACTTCCAAAATGTTCAGGCCATTCTTTTAAATAAGATATCTTTTCCCATCTTGCATTTTCCCCTATTAAATATTTGAAATAAAATTTAATATGATTTGTAAACATTAATGTATTTTTTTATAAATTATTACATGTTGTCAAATTTTCTACTGCCAAATATGTATGATAAATAAGTAGACTTCCTACCATCAGTAAAAAGAAACCAAGGAGAACTATATCAATAGCCCACATTACTATATTTATTTCAGAATTAGACACAATAGATTTAATTACCTATTTGAAATTTTAGATTTTAAATAAGGATTAATAACTAATTATATTACAAATGTTATTGCGATTGCTAACTCTGTAAATTATATACTAAGAAACCACCAAAAATTGCATCTGTTTTTCTCTCCTACACAATTTCCAATCCATGGACAGTGATGGTCATAGGTTGCTACACATCTATTACAGAACTTACAGTGCTTAGATCTGATTTTTTGCTCAATATGGCAACTTAAACAATGCCTAATTTCTACAAATTATGCTTCATTTGGGTCATGGATTTCACTCATTATGTTTATTTCATGTAAATTTTAATGAATTTAAGGTGCTTCTTTATTTACATAAGAATTCATGTTATCATTTAAGCGGACTTGTAATTTTGTATGATCATTTATTGGAGAAAATAAAGAAAAGACATTGCTTTGTTCCTCGTTTTTCTTACTGAAGCTATAGAGCTTGTTGCTATATGAACTTCTCATATCTTAGTTATTTAGAATTTTGGCATTAAAGTCAATTGCTGTTTGAGGGTAATCCTATGAAAATAATAATAATTTATGACAAATTTATGTATGTAAACAAAAAAATATTCATAAATTGAATGGCTGAAAAACAAAATTACAATAACAGAATAATTTAATTTAGAATCATCTAATTTGCTGCATTATTAAATTTCTGATGTTTTGTTACTCAAGCTCGTGACAATGTTATTACAGATATTTTCATTAGTGAATATTGAATTGATAACATTGTTTTGTGTCAAAACATTATTAAAATTATTTGTAGTTATATGTTCGTTTGTCTTTGTTGTAGATTTAGTGCTGCCTTCTTGTGTGGTAATTTCATTTTTTATTTATTACTTTTACTGTATGCTTATTTCGAATGAATACATTTCTAATTATAATGAATGCCAATTTAAAATTAAAATAAAATTTTTATAATTAATTACCCTGCTTAGATTTTGCTGCATCTTCTTAAACAGTTTCTATTTTTACCACTTCATCTCCATCATCATCAAGTTATTTATCTGACAAAGGAGAAAATATGTCATTTTTTTTAGGATTTTTTTCATCACTATTTTATTTCGATTGAGGTAGAGACTTTATTTAAATTTCATTGTTTTCATTTTCTGTTTACATGCTTGGCTCACATTGCATTTCGATTTCCTCTTTTGATTTTTCAGGCGTTTTAATTTTTTCTTAGTCCTTTTTATAAAAAGTTTAATTAATAAAAACAATTAATCGTAAATATTTAAAAATACCTATTATTTTTATGAATCAGACTACTCATGTTCTTAGCTGTTTCCACTTATTGTATTAGGATCTGTGTTTTTCTATTATTAATAATTGGTTTTTTATATTTTAAGACAAGCTTAATAAATAATAAATATATTAAAATTGATCTAATATGCATTTTAAGAGTTTAGTGTAAGCTTTAAAAATTTTGATATAATTTTACATTTTTAGTTGGTTCTGAATCTATTTAAGCATTCTGCTATGCATTCAAATCAATATTTTTGTTAAACTTTCCACTTTATCTATTTGAAACGAATTCGAATTACTATTTATTTTTGTCTTCATTTCTTGAGCTCTATTATTTAATAAATGCAATTTAAAATTTATATAAATTTAAGCTCGAATTTTAGGCCTCAAAACTTACAGGTCTAACAGTTAAATATTTATTGATATAAAAAGAATTGTACCTGATCTTGAATTTGGTATGATATTTCAGGGATAGGTAAATAGCCAGGCTTTTTATATAGTTAAAGTATAATTAATAATTCATTTGTTTATTTGTTCTTTAATAGAAAAAAAATTTTTTTTTCTTCTATTTTTTTATAATGTTTTACATCTTTGCAGTGGACAATAAAGAAAGCAACGTTTGTGATACATACAACTAAAGCGAATAAATTTGAAATAAAGTTTTAATAATCAAAGAGTGAAGGTTCTAACTAATATGTCAAGTAGATTATGATAGACTCAAATGTAAGATAAACGAAAGGTGCCCAAGATACTTTTTAGATTAATAATGAGAAAAGAATTATTAAAAAAGAACCATTTGTAAGATAAAATAATAATATTATAAACATATTTACATCTCATAATCCAAAATATATTATCAAAGTAGGTAAAGATAAATTTTTTTGTAGGGAAAAATAACTCTAAGGTATTGCTTTATGGATAAAATAATTATAAATAGGATTTCAAATGAGCTATTTTTTTATTATCTATTTATTTATTTGTTGGTTGGTTATCAATTTATTTGTATTTTCAAAAAATCAATAATAAAATATGCTGAAAATAGTCTATATGTTTGTAGCTTTAATTTCAAGTTAATCAGATAAATTTTTTACTTCTTAATGTTATATATTTTACTTGCTTTACTTTCTTTATCAAGTAGATTTTGACTTTTGGGTTTTAATTAAATAATAATAACAAAAAATTTTCTAACAGAATAGCTAGTTAATTTTTTTACATTCGCAAATCAATTAATTAGTGAATTATAACATAATAGTTTTCTATTTCCTTCAAGATTTATCATTAATTGATAGATGTATATAATCAAGAATTGTTTACTTGATTTTTAGCCTTTTCATTTTTAAAGGATTTTATGGTTGTTAAGAATATAATTCCTAATCTCATAATTTTAATCTTAATAATAAAAATAAAATCTTTGTCCTTTATTTGATAAAATGCTATTAATTTTATCTAAAATTATTAAATGGTTTAAATTATTTCAAATTTGTAGATTTTATCATTTTATGATATTTATTTTACTTTTTTAAAATCGTTAAATGAAATTTCAATATAAGTTAGATTTAATTATTTTAAAATAGTATTATAATTCATATAAATTAGAAAAATAAATAAATTAATAAAAAGTTAGATTTGGTTGATATTTATTTTCATCAAAAATAAATTACTTATCAAAAAAATTAATTTTTAAAAATTATAAGTATTCTAAGTAAAATTAAAAATTTAGAATCATAATAAAAAAGGTATTATTTATAAAAAAAATGGAAATAGAATATAATAAAAAGTTATATTAAGCAGCCGAAGAAACTGATGTGAATATTTAACTTTTGTTATCTGATTTCTAAGAAATATTTGGTAAATTCAAATATTTATTTTGTAATAAATAATCTTATCATATTTTTTAAAGAAAAGGAAAAAGTATCTTAAAAATTAGATTAAATTTAGCTAAGCTTTAGTCATTTAAATGAAGTGAGTAAATCTATTCCTGGAGATCATTCTTATTAACTTAGAATTCAAGAATAAAAGAAAATAAGTACATTTTTCTTTGAAAAACAACTTTATTGTCAATTTATATAAATAATAAAGGTACTGAATGTAAAGAGTGTTTAAAATAGAAAATTGAAGAAATAAAATTGAAGATGGTAAAATTAACATTTAGCGAAAAAAATTTAATTAAAATCGGATAATGTTTTTATATATAATAGAAAAATTCAGATGAATTATTGAAAGAAGAAATGAATAAGCTATAAAAATTGAAATAGGAGAAAAAATAGTATGTAGAAGATTAAAAAAAAAAAGTAGATAAAGAATTTAGGCAAGAATTATTAAAATTTAATGGTTTATGAATGAAGAAGAACAAATAAACTGATACAAAATGAAAAAAATGATAACCCAAATGATTTTTATTTTAGTTAATATAAATTTATGCAAAAAGTTGGTTTCGATAGGCAATATGATATAATCGTTTTTGAAATTAAGATAATAATTAATTGATTGATTGGCGTATGTATTTTTTTTTTATTATTGTAAAGTCACGAAATCTATTTAACTCACTCAATTCATATCATTTTTGTAATTTATTGGTAATTATTTAAAAACAGAAAGAAAAAATAGTAATTTGCAAGACAGACATAAAAAGATATGTGCATCAAATAAATTGCTTATAATTAATAAAAATTTTAACTAAAAAATATATCTTTAAAATAATTATAATTATTTAGTAACTGAAATCATCGAAACTACCTCTTTTTCATTTTATTATTCTTAAATAGTATTGTAAAGGACATATTAAACAAAAAAAGTGGTTTTAATTATGAATAATTAACGATTTATGAGTTAAATAAATAAAGAGTTAGTATGATTTATGGTTACTATAAAAATAATAATTTATTTGGTTGTATGTATGTTCTTTCAAACAATATAATTACCCTTTATTATTGCTTTAGATTAATCCAAATTTTTCTATATTTTTACTTAGCTTGTTTTCATCAAGCCAAGATTGGTAAAATATATTTTATTTATTATTAAACCAATAAAATTTTTCAAATTTATTAAAGAATAGAATTCCTATTATTACATAATATGTAGTTTTAGTTAATTAAAATTTTTTTTTTCTTTTTTGATTTGAATAAATGAATTTTCTATAGTTATTTATTATTATTTTTTAAATTAAGATATTGTAAATACTTAAATGTTCAAACATTAAATGAATTTTATTAAAAGTATTTAAAAAATAGTTAGTATCTTACTTTGTACAAATAAAATTCTTTTAAGTTTAATAAATAAGAAGGTATTTTTTTGATAATGTTTAAAAACAGTAGATAATTTCAAAAATAAATACAATAAATAGAAAATATTTAATAAACATAACAATAAATAATTTAATAAACAAATAGATAGAATACTTAATTTTAATTTTGTTATCTTAATAATTAGTAAGTAATAAATAAATATTTATTTTGATTACTCTTAATTTAATTCAATAAATAATATACATATAGATTTGTTTCGAATATTTTATTAATTGGTTTCATGTAAAGTTAATATCAGGACAGTAAAACTCCTTCTGAGATCTCTTTAATCTTAAATCTTCGTTTTCTAAGAATCTTTTAGGGAATTCAACTGCATAGCCAGTTATTTAATCTTTTAAATTAGGATATAATGCTAAATTTCTTTTCTTTTTAAATTCTTCATAGTCGCTGGAGACTTTTATGTTATCATCTGGATAGCATCTAAATATTTCTCTGTAAATCCAAGTGTTTTTCTTATTTATTTAATATGAAATTATATGTTAACTATTAAAAAGTAACTTTTTAAAATACCTTTGAGTTTGTTTATATTTTTTCAAAAAAGTCATTATCAAGAGGGTCAACCATTTCTTTTTCTTACAATCCAAAGTGTTCTTAGAAGAGAGACTAACGAAGAGTATAGGCAAATTTGCTACTTTAGTATTATTGTCCTCCCATGACTGTAGTGATATGCTCTTTATCTTCAACTACCATCTTTAATAGTATATTATTAAAATTTAAATTACAAATAATAAAAAATTACAGCAATTTCAGAATCTCTTGAGCCTTTCATACTTCTATCATTAATATTTGCTGAACCCATGATAACTACTCTATCATCAACTATCATTAGCTTACTATGAACATAAACTATTTCTGTAACAGGATCTTATCCAGCCTTTTAAGCATGTGTCCTTAATCCGTAGAAGCTGATGTATTTATCAGGGTTAGGAATATTTTCATTTTCTAGTATTTCATAAATAGAGTTACCACCACGGCATATAGTTTAATATTCCCAATGCAATTAAACTTTTAAAACACCTGAATTTCCATGTATCTCACCTTCAAAACCAGGTAGTAAAGGAACTACCACAATTATTCTAAACTATTCATTATTTTAGTGAGCCTACTTAATACGAGACACTAAAGCCTAAGCTATATTATTTTTCACAGGGTCACCAGCTGTACCACTTATAAAGAATTAGTTTTCAATATAAATAAAATGTTATGCTTAACCTATTAGTTAAATATAAGCTATATGAATACTGCATTCGGTTTCTTTTACACCACATGACCATAAACTACTTGATCTGACCATTTAGCAATCTGATTTACCTTTAACCGTATGTATGATTTTTTTATTATCTAAAATAATATCTTGCTATTCTTAATCTACAGTCCTATATTTATAATAAATTATTATTTTCAAATTTATCTTAAAAAAAATTTTATTTAATCATTTTATTCATAATTTTAAGATTTTACAAATGAAATGAATCTCTATTTTTATTGAAAATAGTTAAATATTTCTACAAATAAATATAACAAGATATTATATTAAGTATTCAAAATAAATAAAAGATTAATTACTCAACAGAAGAATCACTGTCATCAGAATTCTTACGCTTTTTTACTGATTTAGAAATAGCCTCGTTTTCTTTTTAATCTTAGCTTTCATAATAACCTTTAGATGCGTCTTCGTCCTTAATTTTTCTTACATCATTCAATAAATCTAAAAATTGTTATTCTAAAACATCAACTTTTAAATTATCAGTAGAAAGAGAGCCTATTTTTTAAACAATTTTTTACAACTATGAAGTAAATATATTAATTAATTTTATTTACGAACCCTGTTAGCTTATTAAATTTCTGTCACAGGTATAATTTAATCACTTGTCTTTGACTACAACACAGGAAATGCTGATTGAAGGACTCTATTGGATTATTGCTACTAAATCACGGGACTGCTGTTAAATATTTAATTATAATTGTTTTGAGACTTCTGACTTTCATTACTTTCTAATTTTTTGAAATATATTTATTGAGATTAGTCAGACTAATTTTCTTCTTCTACTTTCTCATTAATTACCATTCCATTTTGATTAGGGAGTTTATCACTAATTTAAATTTTAGATTAGTTAGATAAAAATGATTTTTCTTAACCTCTATTTGCTGTATGTGATATTTAAGATTATCTCATCAATTAATTAAAATACAAATCATTCTAATTTTGTTTTTGGAAGGACAAATGGCTTTTATTAGTAGCTATCATATCTTAATCATATAAAGCATCTTGGTTTTCATCAATTAAGTTTTATTGTATTTCCTATTTCTTTTTATTTAAAAAAATTAAATCATATTGTGATCTTAAGAGCATTTTCAACTTACTTGTTCTTCTTATTCTTGTTCATCTTCAACATTTTTTTTTGAATCCCCAATAATTGAACTCTCTCTAAATTTTTTCCATTTCTTCTTTATTTTATTTAAAAAGCCAGACTCTCTTTCTGATTTTCTTTTTGAATCTACACTTTCGTTTTAACGCATTCTTAAAACAAATTTATTTTCCTTTGCTCTTTTCAATTCTAAATCAGCAAGAGCAAAGTTCCAATATTAAATGAAATGTCTAGACATATCTATAACGGCATCACCAACAACTCTCATAGCTATATCATGCCTAAATTTAATATAATTTATTTATTTTTATCATTATTAAATATATTATTAATACCATGGTAATCTAGGGTCTTTTCTTCTATCAATTTCTGATCTAAGAAAATCTTTTACATTTGAATAATCTTTAGTTCTACCATTTGAAAAATCAATTCCTAATCAATTATGAATAATAATCTAAGTTAAGATTTATATTTTAAAAATTACCTGGCCAGAATTATCCCTAACCCTTTTCTTCTACTACGTCAAATAGATGATGCTTTTGATTATCCATACGTCCATAGCAAATATCTAATCCTCCTAAAAAACCAACTTTTTAATCTATTACAACCATTTTTTCGTGATGTGACCACATAAAGGGTATTAAAGTTTTAGGATGGCGTATAACTTTAATATTTTAATGCTAACCCATTAAATTAGTTTTAGTATAGTGAGAATCAATCGTAAGAGCAACCTTTGGTTCTCTGTAAACAATTATAAATACTTTAACTTTTTCTTCAGCCTTTTACTTAAGTAATAAATCAATACGAGAGCTTTGCTTTTCGCCTTATATTGGTCTTACTAAATAAAACTGAGCAGACAACCACCAATCAGTTATAAAAATTTCGCTTTAAGCTCTTTTAATGTATTTGTAAACATCTTTAAAGTAATTTTCACCATCAACATACCATTTGCAATTATTTTTTTGACGAATTGGCGAAAAAGATGCAAAACGATGAGTTCCTAAATACGGACTTTCTTCAATAGCTTCTTTTAATCCCATTAGAAAATCAAAGAATAGGAAAAGAGTAGGAGCTTCAAGAGTTAGTTTACGATTAGAAGAATTTAGTCTAATACCTTTTTAATAGCCTGTTTCTTACAAACCATAATTAACATAAAAATCATAATCAAACATAATCATTTCTCTAATCTAGCATTCATTTTCAGATCTCCCTATTTAAATTTAAAAAAATCAAATTAATTTAGAACTTGTTGAAGTTTAAAAATAAATTATATTCAAT
This sequence comes from Tetrahymena thermophila SB210, assembly GCF_000189635.1. Lineage (NCBI taxonomy): Eukaryota > Ciliophora > Oligohymenophorea > Hymenostomatida > Tetrahymenidae > Tetrahymena > Tetrahymena thermophila. The sequence continues at coordinate 818,982 of NW_002476426.1, forward strand.
AAGAATTATAATGCAACTAACTCAATTGCTAACTATTTTTAAATCTCTTAAAGATATTTTTAATGTAATTTTATTATAATATGAAATTAGTATGCAATTTAAAATTAAGTTATGAAACCAATCTCAAAATGAGAAATATTATTTTAATAATTTAATTTAATGAAATTTGCTAAATAAACTTTAAGAATTTGTTAATTTAATTAATAAATTAAAAATTAATGCGTGGTTTAACAATAATTTGTAGTATTTATTTAAAAATACCTTTAGATATGGAGACTCCATCAGATGTTACACAAAAATATCTTTTATTCCATCTACCCCAAAATACTCCACATCTAACGCATCTGCTTTCATTAGTTCTACCTCCTGCCTTTTTAACCATAAAGCATTCTTTGAATTTTTTATGTCCTTAATGATTTATAGCTGATATTTCAAGAAACTCTTAGAAAGGTTCACTTTTGTCAAGAACTGGGAATTATATGCATTAGGTAAGATATAAAAAGAATAAATCGAACATCTGCTGAATATTTTGACTTCCTTCCGTCTTAGGAATAGGGTAAAGTTGCTATTCATTAATACCTGTATCCTCAGCTAATTTTCTCATCTAAAAATAATATGTTAAAGTTAAGTAATTACCTGATTAAATACAAAATTAATTGCAAAAAATATCAAGTAAAAATCAATCAACTAGTTAATTAAATAATTTATAAAAGTAGTTTTTCTAAAGCAAAAGCAAAATCAAAACAAAGATTTACTTATTTATCCAAGTTTTAGAAATCTGAAAATCTTTTTCTGATTCTTTTATTTGATAAAATAAAATTATATTAATAATCTATTAGCTTTATATTCTATTTTAATAAAGGTCTAAAGCTGAATATTTATTTGTTAGATTTTGAAAAGACCTATAAAATAAGCTGCTTTTATCAATTAAATTTCAACAATCAAATAACCAGTTTAATAAAACGATTTCAAAGTTATGAAATAATTACTTCCATTCTTAATCATTGAACACAACTTTAAAGATAAAAACATATTCATCTAATCTTAAATTTTCATCATTCTTTTTTGTGACATAATCCTCAGGTCTTAGCTTCAACTTAATGTTACTTATGAATTCACTTAAAAGGATAGCTTCTACTTTTTATATTTAAAGGTTATATGCTCTTGCAAAAGATTCTTTTGCAGATGCATTAATGGAAATTTGATTTCTATCATCCTACTCATCCAAAGAATTTTAATCCTCAAAGCTATATTCGCCTTTATCTGTAGTGTTTTTTTTCATTTAAAAATAAACCTTATAGCTTTTTTGATATTTTTTTGAATGCTTAATTTAATAATTTTGATTTATTTTCAATTAAATAAATATTGTTGTTCTATATTATTAAATATTTGATTGAAAAAGCTATACTACTTAGTATAGTTTATTTTCTTTTATATATTATTATAAAATCAAATGATAATTAAAACCATAGACTATTATCATAAATCATATCCTTAAGGACATATCAAAAATAATATTCATGTAGTATTATTAGATTTATTATTTATCAATTCAAATAAAATAAATTAACTAACTAACTCATCTTACTCTCTATACCTTTATGATATTTAGTTGTTAAAAGTTTACAAATAATCAATTTTTCTTTCTTTGTTTCTTTTAATTAAATTTATTATTTTATCATTAAATTAAAAAATGTACCAAGCTAATTAAAATATCTCTATTTTAAGTCTGATCAGAAAAAATATTAAAAATTGACCAATTATTAAAAATAAATTTAGCCACCAAAAAAATCATACGAATTTGATGTTTCTTAAATATTTTATTTTTAAAGTATTAAAAATGTTTAAAATTAAGTAAACATGAATATATTAAAAAAGGATTTTACAAATTAAATCTATTTAGTTGTGTCCTAATCTATAATTAATACACGAATTGGCTAAAAACACTTAAATAATTTAATAATTTGAATAAATTATATTTATTTATTTTAATAGTAGATATTATTGAATTTATGTAAAGAATTAACTAATCAGTCAAATTTACTATTTATTGATTTAAAATAAATGAGGTAATTAAATGAATTTATTTATACTTTTTACAATATTTATTATATATCTTTCAATTATCTATTCAAAGATTTATGTACAACTTATTTATTTATTTATTTATTTATTTACTTATTTACTTACTCGTCTATCAATCTAAATAGATTGTGATGTTCATTAAATTTTTTTATTGCTAAGTTCTAAATTTCCAACAGTAATAGAGTGTTTTTTAAATAACTATTATTAGTTTGAGGAAAAAAATGAATTAGTATTTTAGGTAACTAACTCTTATTAAATTATTGACTATTAATTTTCTGGATTACTCTGTCTGTTTAGAATAGTGTTAGATTAACTACTGTTATACTCATTGTTTTAAAAATTTTTAGGATTACTTTGATAGTTTTTTTATATTTATATTGAGAGCTAAGAAGTTATAGAAGAAGGATTTTGAGTAATTTATGCATTCTTTTATTGAAGATTGCTTGGTTGAGTGGAAGATAGCTATTAGGAAGACTAACAATAATAGCTATTTTTGTTCATTGTATTAGAAATAGAAATATTTTGTTATTATTAATTTTAATTATATTTTTCCTTTTTTGATATATATGGTATTTCACTTGTGAGACTTAAATGATGATCACTTTTCTCAGTTTTGTTTTTGTAATTGCTTTGATAATATTGAGGGTTTCCTAAGTAGTAAAAGTTATTATTGTTTATAGAACCTACATCTTTAGTTGGGCTCAATTCTTCATTGCAAGGTAAATTAGTGTTACTTTTGCAGTTAAATACTCTTACACTATTACTAGAAGTATGATTAAATTCAGAAATGTCATTGAAGGTTTTCTTTGAAGAACTATAATTGTAAGCATCGAAAGGCTAAACAGCTTAGGTTGTATTAGTCTATTAAAATTATATTGGTGATTTTTATTCACTTGCAAATTCTTATGGGACATAACTTTTTACATTTGAAGTACTAATTTTGACCCCTTAAAATATTTAAAGTTTGTAATCAGAGGGAGAAATTTAGTTTATAGTTTTAGTAGAAATTTTTGTCAAGTTTTTTTACTTTCCCCTAAGTTTTATTGAAACAACGTCTGCTGAATCATCTACTGAGGCATTTTCTTCTTCTTTTTATTATTATTTTGCGGGAGATAAGGCTGAGGTTGTTATTTATGAAGAAGCTTTAATAATTTAGTTTTTTATTCCTTTCTCAATTGGACTTTGCTAATAATCTGTCTCGCCTCTCTTTGAGCTAATTTAGGATGTTAAAGGAAATCTCTTGAAGTTATTAGTTGTTGGTTGATTATATATATAAGCTTGTGATTTAGAATGCTAATCTATTTGATTTTATTGGAGGTGTAAATATCCTTAAGCTGGTTGAGGATTGTTTATAAACTTTTAGCTTCCATTACTAATCAAGCTTCCATTATTATTATTATTTTTACTAAAAGCTTATTTACTCTAAATTATATTCTATTGTTGCTGTTATCTAATTTAATTTAGAAATTGCTATTGACTATACCCATTTTTTTCTTCAAATTAATTTTTTTTTTTGTAAGAAGAGTTATTTTTATAGGAATCCTAGTAGTTAGTTTTTTCAGAACTAGATTCAACTGCAATCGGACTATCCATGTAATCAGGCTAAGTTTGGCTAATGAAGTAATTATTAATTATTTTTTGTTTTTTACCTTTATCTAGATTTGGCTCGTTTTATATTGTTTTTTTAAAACTCATAGCCCTTTCAATAGGAATTTTTTTTGAAACCAAATTTTCTTGATTATCTTAATAGTTTCTTTTTGCAGAAGTTGGAAATTAAGGATTACTTATTGTACCATTTTAAATTGAACATTTCCTAGAAGTTGCAAACCTGTTAGTATTGTTATTAGATAAATCCTGCTCTTAATATGTTTGTTATTATCCTTCATCACTAATGCTTTCATGAGATAAGTCATTAAGGTTTCTGATTGAGATTTCAGTTTGAAAATTTCTAAATTCATTATTTGAATATTTTCTATTAATGGCTCCTCCTGTAATTAAACCACTGTTGATTTGCTATATGGAAGCATTTTCAATGACTCCAATTACATCAAATGATTTATTTCTTTATTGCTTGTTAAATGAGTGATTTTGAGCATTTTGTAAATTGTTTGATTGCTAGTGAGGTGAATCCTAAGTTTCTTTAAGATGTGCATAATTTTTATTTGCTTAATAAGATGCTTAATTCTCTTTAGTTCGGAAGATGTTTATTATTTTTTGAAAAAATGAGCTATTACTCTCATTTTATCTATTTGTCATTTGTGCATTATTTGTTTTTGTATTCTAATATTAATATTTTTAGCTGAGTTGCTATTTATTCTATTGCTGATTCTTCTGTTCAATTTATTATTCCTAAATTTAATTATTTTAGATTAATTGTGAGTCTTTTGTCTATGTTGCTTGCTTTTTTTCTTCTTTTGGCTGCATAAGTTAGTTGTAGGAATGAGACTCAGTTTTGTATTTTCCATTCAAAGTTGTTGGTGAAGATAAAGATTAAGTACTCTTAATTCCAACGACTTCAGTGCTCTTTTTAGAAGATATTATACTTTAATTATCTACTTAAAACTTATCTTCGAATCTGTTAAGATTAGGGTTTGGAGAGCAATCTTTAGAATAATTTTTAGATTTGTTTATTAAGTTTAGCATAGATAAGGTGATTCTTTCAGTGTGTTGTTATTATTAAGCTTGGTTATTAGAAACAAAAGAGGATTATTCTTATTTCTATGAAGCTGTGCTACTTGATGGCCATAATGAACCGTTATTATTATTATAGTTGTAGTATTAAAGATGGTTAGGGTTTTGATAATTAGTTTACTTTGAAAAATCTTATTTATTTTGAGAGTTTTAAATTGAGTTAGATGAAGGATTCTAATAATTATTTTATTAAGTATTAGAAATATTGCCGTTAACTTATTCTGGAATAGAAGCTAATTAGTAATTTTGATGATTATTTATTTAGGTCTATTTTAAAGCACAAGAGAAATTGCATTATGAATTAGAAGTATTGTAAGATATGTCCTCTCTCTAACTATTTTATGATTGTAGCAATGAATTACATTATTAAATAGTGCAATTTCCTTCATTTTTTCGAGTTTCTGCTGTTGAACTAAATACTGAGGAATTTTATTGGAAATTAATTTAATTTTAAGAAGAAAGGGTTGTTTGGGTTTGAAGAGAAGGTAATTGTGTCTCAATATCTTTTTTAATGCTACTCTTATTTTAGAAAATAGTATTTCTATTTGTAGCTTACTAATCAGTAGATTCACTCTAATTATTTGAGTTAAGTTGTAGGTGACTAACTTAATTCTAGTTAGTATTTATAACTTTTGAATTACTTAACGCTATATGAAGTTAATTTTTACATGGAGTTTAATATATTTAAGAAAAATTATTGTTAGATGCATTTGTATATGTTTGCTACTAGTTATTGTTTAAAACAACAGAATTAGTTGCGCGAGAGTAAGGAATATGAGACTGTCCAATAATTTTTGTTATCTTAAGAGATTTACTTGAGCTATTGTTGACATTTTGTGTGATATCGCTATTCCTTTTAATAATTTAAGAAGGTTTTCCATTCAAAGTAGCATCGTTTGCTTAGTTAATATTTTATTAATCATTTTATTGAAGTATTTAAGTTTTAGAAATAGCAGATTGAGAAGGTAAAGCATTTTAAGAATTCTATCTCTTTTATCCACCAATGTAGTAGTTATGCTCTAAAGTAGCTCTTCGATTAAATATAGAGTTTCCATTTTATTCCTACTGAATAGTATCAGTACCTGCTTCTTCTTCAACACTCCAACTAATATAATAAATTAATAAAAATGAAAAATATGTAATATATTGATTAAAAAAGTACTACTTTTCAATTGATTGCCTATTAGATACGATTTGCTCTTTCTCCAACTCTATAATTGTTTTTTGTTTATTTTGCCCTATTTTTATTGACTTAATTTTTATGTTCATTTTCAGTTCAGGAAAGCTGTTTTTATAGAGTTAATCAAGTTTATCCAAGAGTGTATTAGAAACTTTAACTTATTTAGCCACATCAAATAGGGTTTGCTGATCAGATGGATTGATTTAGAAGTGATTGCAAATATGCTTTTTTAAAAACTAATTTATTTCATCTTCGTCTGCTGAACTCATTATTTTTTCTATTATTTTTTAATAAATACATCTAATTTTTTACAAAAAAATACTTACATTTAACTATCTTCAAAATAGCTATTCCAATTTTAATTAAGTATTTCCAACCTTTAAGCAAAAACAGCATCCATACTCTTAAAACCTAAAAATGAAAAACATTTAAATTCATTAGCCATTTAAAATAATTTACACAAGAATATGGTAACTCGAAAGAAAACAAAGTAAGAAACCAGGAATTACTAAAATAGTTCAAATCAAATTCATATTTTTTCTTTTATTAAAGTAAAATTTAAAAATAAATAAATAATTTTATATAATTTTAGAAATTACTAAATATGAATAGAGATCAGGAATGTAGTTTTTGCAAATTATTTCAAATTAATAATCAAGCACTCTTGCTGCTTTAAAATTATCTAAAAATAACTATTTAGCTTGCATTTTATGCATAATAAAATTAATAATCCAGTAAATAAGCTAAGGAGAAAATTAATTTTTAACAAATACACCTGCAATCTAATTCCATCCTTAAATATACCCTACATCAGAAACACTATGAGATAAAGCAGTGAGAATTTATATCAATTAATTTAAATATATTTAATTATTCAAATACTTAGTATCATAAAAAGTTCTCTCTACATCCTTTTGTATATCCTGCTCATAATCAGTTTATAATCTATTTTTTTGCTATTTTTAAAAGTAGAATTTATTAAAATTCATAAGTAATATTTTTCTCAAGAATCGTAAAATAAATTAATTAATGGTTTTTACATTCATATATTTAAATTATTAAATTATCGATTAAAAAAAAGGCGATCAGTTAATAATTTAAACATAATTTTAATTATTTGTACAATAATATTAATTAATTATATTAATTTAAAAACTTATGATAACTTTTATATATGAAAATAAAATAACTTACTTCATAGAGATCAGGAAATTATTTTATCAGCCCATCGTATCTTATAATTATTTCAAAAAATTTCTAACATTCATATAGACTAAAATGAGAAGAAATTAGCCTATTTGTAATTTCTTCAGCAAATTGTCTTTTGGTGGGTGAAAATGATATTTGAAAGAGTGATTTTGATTTCATCTCTATACTCAAGCCAGATTTTTTAGATTGAAGACTTCTCTCGAGCAAGAGGTAAACATCAAATAGATATATAATATCAGAGATCGAGAGGAATGCCAAAATTTATTTAATTATTCTTTCATCAAAAATTATATCTACAATTTGTAAATTTTCAGAGTTGCTAAATGTTTTTATATTGGTTAACGTTTATGTATTTAAAGTTCTTTCAGTAATTGCTAAAGAAGAAGAACCTTGCTATTATAATTTATCCTGTAATTAATGAGAAAGGAACTGCTGTTGGAATTAATCACTTATATTTTATATTTAATTAATCAAATACATTGAGCTCTTCTAAGAAGTGAAAGATGCATGAACCTTTCTGTAAGAAGGAAGCTAATTATATCTACCCTCTTATATTAATGAATCTCTTAGTTCACCATTATTTAATTACTCTTCTATCTAAGATGAATCTGCTGAGAAGTCATCTTTATGATGGTATTCTTGCTTAAAAAAAGGGAATTTTTTCATATTATTTTTATAAAGTTTCAATTCAATTCCTTCTCAGCTTGCAACTCTTATTTTTATGCCTTAATCTTGCTATTTGATCAAAACGTGACAATAATCGAATTGAATTATTGAAATGCTAAATATTAAAAATGTTGATTCCGCAAGATAACGCTGTAAAAATTTCTATTTTAATCTTAACTCTCCAATATTTAACAATGCTCTGGATATTATATGGATTACTATATATCCTTTATACTTTAATCTATTGTTAAATAAACACTCGATTTTATATGTCTCACTGCTAAAGCAAAAAATGATTGATTAATCTATTGATTATACTTTATAAATTAATTATATGAATTACTATTAATATTTTCTTTAGTTTATTTTTAATTTTCATATACTCTACTCAGTAAAGTTAAAAAATATTCAAGAAAGAAAAAGGATGTTAAAACTGTAGAATAAAATTCAAGAAAAGCATACTACTTATTACTTTAATTAAATGATAGCTCATTAATCATCTTCAGCTTATTTTTTAGTTGATATTATAACCAAATTCAGATTTGGTTAGAAAATAAAATACTCCAAATACTTCAATAAAATTCTTTAAAGACAATAAAATATCGATATATTTATTTTTATATCAAATAAACAGAAATAAATTAACAAAATTAAATTGAAATAAAAATAGAGTTTGAGTAAAAATAAAGAGAATTCAAATGAAAAAGACTTGAAAAAAACCTTAATGTATTTCACAAAAAAAGCTTTTATCTTAATTTCATAAATAAAATATTTTTTGAAAATTTCAAAAGATTAACTTAAGATTAAATTCATAGTAGATTACAACCAAATTTATATTAGATATAAATATTATTATAGATATTAGTATATTTTTTCCAAATACTGGATTAAAATTTATTCGATTCCTTTTTTAATAAAGTTAGTCAATCAGTTAACATTTTTTCAAGCACATTCTAAATCATTTTTTATCTACTTTTATATTATTATTATTATTTATTTTTTTAATCATTAAAGCAATCACAATCTATCATCACTAGAATCTTTTTCAGCAAAGTCGTAAGAGGCTAAAGCTTACCATCCAATCATGTAAGGGAGTGAAAACTTTTTTAAATGGCAACAAGTTAATTATTGATAATTTTTAATATTATTTATTTACTCTACAAAGTTCTCTAAAGATAATAAAATCAGGAACAGATACATTTGCTTGTAATAAATGGTCAGCCCATTTATTCTAATCAGGTAACTTTTTAATTAAATTTTTTTATTACATTAAAATTTGATAAAATTTTGAAATATAAATGAAACTAATTGGAATAATTATTACTAAGTTGCTTTCTTTGATTTATATATTTAAATGGGTATCTTCAGGTTTTTTACTTATGTAAAGGGCTTTCTTCTTAACATCAGATGATAAAGTATATTCAATCTCTTTTAGAAAATTAAAATATTTATTAAAGTTTCTAAATTTATTTCATCTAAATTAATCAAAATATTAAATTCATTTTAATTAATCAATATAAAACAATTATTTGGTTTAAGAATTGCAAATATTTTATTATTTGAATAGTTACTGGTGTTGATAGTAGATTTAGAAATAAGCTCGTCAGATATAGCCAATATTTAACCCATGTTAGAAAGACTCATAGCAAAATTTAATCTTTTACTATAATCTATGTTAACCTTTTATATTTATTAAGAAGATATTTAGAAATTTCTATATTTTATTAATTTATTCATGAGAATCGAAAAAAATAAAAATCTACTTTTCCTGTATTATCTTTAGAGCATGGAATAACTTCAGTGAGCATGCATCCATTCTTCAATACTGTTATATAGTCGTTTTTAACTCCATATTTACCCTTTTTAATTATTTTTAAATACATTTTTTTAAGACAATTTTAGAAATAAACTCTTTATTATAAATAAATATTTTATAAACCATACTTTAATTGGGGTAGCACTAAACACAGTTTCTCCTGAAATAATTGAGAAGGGCTTAATAATGATGTTCTTTTTCTTTTCTATATTTCATAAATATTTTCCAATTATTTTTATTAAATCCAGATTCTCAAAGTAGAAATCAATAAATAAATATCCATTTAACTTAATAATAACTAACTTATCTTGCTTTAAAAAAAATAATTATAAAAAATAACAATCTCTATACTCCAAATTTCACTGAACTAATTATTGGGTTAAAAGAACAACTATGTCTTCTTTGTTACTAATCCTTTGAAATACGAAAACATTATCTTAGCTAATTATGTATTGATTAAATTTTATATTTTAATTCAAATTATGATAAACTAGATAGATAGATACTATTAAAATTAATTATAGTTTATTTGTTGCAATATTTAATTAGCTAAAAATACACTTATCTATAGAATATAAAATAATTATCTATGAAAACATTCCACTTTACAAAAAAAATTTAAAAGTTGTTGGAAGAATGGATTCGCTTACCAATGAAGACAGTAAGAGAATTAAGGTTCTTCGCTCTTCTTTATCTATATTGTAAACGGTACAAAGACATGAATTACTTTGCACTCGGGATATACAGACTGATAAGAGAGACATTTCAACATTTAATTATCACTAATTATCTGTTTTTTGATTTTTATGGGTTTATTCCTAATATTATCAGTAATAAAAAATATTTTTTTTGTAGTTTCATTCAAAAAATGAAAAATCCTGCATCTCATTAATTTATTTTTTATTACAAATTAAACAAATAATTTCTAAACTTTTTAATACATATGTTGAAGAAGTAGCTGATATATAAATTTATCAAAAATAAACAAAACAAAAATGTTTTTAATTCTCAGTGTAGAGTATTTTTGAAAATTTAACTCTAAAAAATTTTACAAAATAAATATTAGTCAACATAATAATTACTTTAATACTCTATAATTAAAGATCAACTTTAGGAGATTGTTTTAAAATACATTTTTATGTAGAGGACACTAAATAGGTTTATTAAGAAAAATAAGAAAAGAAAACGTTTAATTATGATTATAAATGAATGAATTTTTTTTCATTTAATAAAATTTTATAAATATGATTTTGGCTTCAACATTTTTCTTCACAAGTAAGTAACAGACTTAGCTTAATTATGTCATGAATTTAATTAAATTAGCTTGAATTTAACTACAAAATTGAAATGTCACATGATCTATTTTCAAATCCCCTCATGTAATATATCCTCAAAGTATCCCTAAAAGCTTGAATGTATAGTGAATACAATAGCTGAACTTCTGGTTCTTCTTAGAAATTATTTTAAGTTTCGAATTAAAAGTTTGACATTATTTCAAGGCCAGATAAAGCAAGCTCCAAACTTTATCTGCCTAGCTCCATGTACTTATTAAACAACTATTTATCATTTTACCCATAAGTCGGTTCATTATTGTTGATGTTAATGAACTCTTCTTCAAAGAAAGCCATATCAAAATCAAGAGGAGCAATTAAATTAGCATGTCCTTAAGGTAAAACTACGAAATTATTAGGGTGAGCATTGCAGTGAAAGGCAGAATCGTGGTCAGCATAATATCCCCAATTAAGCTTATTCTAGTAAAAACTTCTCATAATGCTGCCTAATTCCCACCCAACTCTACCATATATTAATGAAATTTATAAAACCAATTGATTAAAGTCAATATCATTCAAATTAGCTGTGATTTGGCTAAATAAACCTTAATAAATTAATTTGACTTATAATGATTCAAATAAATTCTAGAAATTTATTTTTTCTGAATTCAGCTATTTTTTAGTATGAAATAAGTTTTGATACAAGTTTAAGTAAAGACCTTCCTTCTCAATAGGGAAAGTTTCTTCTTCTAAAAGCTTTTCTCTCTAAACAACATCTAATAATTCCATCATATTTTCTTCTACCTAATAAATACCATTTTCTAAATCTTAGTCGTTTGGAATAATCCTTTCTTATGGAAAACTGCTTTAAATCTACTTATATTGAGTATTCTCTTTTTTAGTTTATCTCAAAGCTCCTCTTAAAAGCTGAGAGAGTCCCTTTTTTATTAAAGAAATAAATTTTTTTTTACTATTTCATTGGTTTTATTTTATTTACTTAAAGAAGATGAGTTGACAGTCTTTTTTCTCCTAGCGTTTCAAATACAGTCGAATATTTTCTAATTAGTTTAGCATCATTTTTCAAGCATATTAGGTTTGGACAAAAGGATTAGTCCTATTCAAAATTTTCATTGTATAAGTAGAAGCCTAAAGGCTTAATAGCAGATTCATTATTTATCAGTTATAGAAATTAACTAACTTGATTGCTCACGTAAATTTCTCTTTTTGCAGTATGATTAAACTAACATCCTCTTGGTTCATATGCTTCGGGATATTTACTTGAAGACTTTTCTAAAGGAAATCCTTAGTCCAAATTACCACATCCCTTTAATCTTATGTAGACCCCTTCTACTGTTTTAACTATAGCAGATCTTTTACCGCTCTAAAATGCTATTGTATCATAATCTTAATCTTTTGAAACTTTAATAAAACAGCAAGAAACAATCTCATTTAATGTGAGAAGCTAATTTTTTTTTAACTCAGATTAATTGTTAGACTCTTGTAGTTCATATTCTAAATATTTAGTGTAGAGATCACAAGCTGGTATACATGGCACAATTACTTTTTCATACTCTTATCCTAACTGAGCTAAAGGTAATCTGTATTGTAATGCAGATTACACAGAATTTCTATCAGTATGCTGAAAAATATCACCAGCTTAATATTTATAACACTATCCTTTGACTCTTTTAAGATAAGCAATATTTATCTTTGAGCCAAAATATAAATCCTATTCTGTAAATTCTTACTCTACTTACATTTTCTTCTTTTAAATGTTAATTTATTTTTAATTTAATTAATATTTATAAACTTGCAAACCTTCTTCGTTTTTCAACAATTTAGATATTTTTTTATAAAAAAATGATAATATGATCATAATTTATCAGCATAAATATATTAACACAGTGATAAAATATTAATGCTGATACAATCAATTCTTCAATTATATGATTTTAGAATTTTTTTTGCAAATTTTTAATTTATCTTTGGTTTTAAAAAAAATTGCTAGTCTCTTTACTCAACAATAGGATCAAGTGGTGCATAATTATATAATTAATATTATTTAAGACTAAACATACTTCTTTCAAAAAAAATTGAAATAAAATAATTAATTATTAAGAAAGGCATATTTTACAAGTAAAATATAATTATTTTATACCATAAAATAAATTTATTCTTATCAAATATTTTAAATGAATACATCAATTAATTTCTTCTTCAATTCCTTCTACTTTTTATAAACAAAATCTTTCTATTATTTAAATAGCTTTTTATGAAATAGCTTCTTTTGTTGATAATTAAAAACTATCTAAATTTTACAAGAGCCCAGAGGATTCCATTTTAATTTTAAATATATTTTCTTTGGCTTTTTAGCTTTAGAAGATACAATCTCCCGCTTCTAATATAATTTCAACAATTTCTAAACCCATAATACTTGAAATCATCTCCTCTTAATTCTAGTCAAAAAAAATTTTTAAATGAGTAAATAAGCCTTATTCCACAAGTTCTGAAATTTGATTATCCTAGGCTTATATGACTATATTAGATAAGCATTTGATACCGATTGTATTATATTTGAGATCAGGATTTTTTATCGCGTTAAATAAATAAGTAAAAATTTAACATTTTAGCAAAATCTAGATCAACAAAGGATCGCAAATTAAAGCTTAAACAAATTCGAAAATAACTTTGTATACTAAAATTCTTTACTAAACCTTAAGCAACCCAAGGACTCGGCTCACAACTTTTTCATTTGCAACTTATAGCTTTTGTTAAACTGATTTACAGTTTTCAAAAACTTGCTTTAGAATTTTAAGAGCTGATTATGTAGTTGTCAAACAATCAAATCTATTTTTAATAAAATCAAATATTTTACTTTACAAATTATCAATCGTTTTATGAGTATTACTTAAAAGTTTCTGTTAAATTGATAGGAAGTTCTAATTAGATAAAGTAATCTAAATTTTATTGCTAGTTTGGGTTTTATGGAGATATATAGTACTAAATTAAAGTATCAAGGACCCATGTGCACTCCTGTCCCACAGTTCCATTATTACACTTTAAGAAATGTACGAAAATAGGAAGTGCATCTTTGCAGTAATCAAAATTTCCTTCTGCAGGTAAATCCGAGCACAGACTTACGAGAAGCCATATACCATTTCTAACCAATAAACTAGCAAAGCAAGTCTGTTTCATTTAATATCTATCAATTTATTTACAAAGATAAGATATGAGAGGAGTATTTCTCAAATAATCTCTTCTTTCTATACCTGAATCACTGCATAAAAAGCCTAATAACTAAAATAGCTATTTTTAAATTAATAAGTAGAAAAATAAATATATCTCCAAAAATACTATTTAGCTGTATTACCTATTCAAGCACTTGCTAATCTTAATTTTCAGTACAAAGATTTAAAAATAAATTTATAATTTCATTGTCAATCCAAATACAATTTATGAATTCTTCTACTTAAGCAAATATAGAAATAATTTCAATAATTCTTGCCTTTATTTAAAAAATAAATTAATTTTACAAAAATAAAATAAATATTTATTTATTTACAATTTAATAAGTAATCGGATTCAAACTCTCTAAATTTTTAATAAAATTAAGTAGTATTTCTAATGCTCCGTCTTCCTTAAACTTTTTAATCAAAACATCAGAATTTTTCTTATCTAATATAAAAAAAGCAAATAAATATGATTTGTATTTTAAGCAATTTAATTTTTATGCTAAATAAATGATTACTTTCTTTGAAAAAATCAGGGATATTTTCAAGAAGCTTAACGCTTTCTTCTGAATTTATATTATTTTATTATAATTTACTCAACCTAAATTTAAAGGAATTTAATGTCAATTTTTAGAAATGATCTATTTCTTCTTATTCAAGAGGTATTTCTTGCTCGAATTATTAAATTTTGGCTAAAACTTCATCACTTATTTAAACTCCATTGAAATCACTAGCTTAAATTTAAGTTTTTTAGGTACTATTTTGCTAAATAAATTTTTTTTAATCTGTAAATGGATTAGAATTTCTACTTTTTTCAATAATTTTATCTCTCTCTATTTATTTTAAACAAAAAAAACTTGATAAGTTAATATTCTATTTTAAAATATTATTTCTAAAGTACAATTTTTTCTAGCTTTCTAGGCTATCATTTCTTTCATAGAAATCATTTTTTAGTGATCTGTTTAACTATCCATTTTCAGAGTTTGCTTATGCTTATGGGTTTATTTATTTATATCTAATTTGTTTTTTTTTATTAATTCTAAAGTTTAATAATTTAATTCAAGTTAATTTAATAATAATAATTGATTTTCATTAAAATTTTTAACAAGTTAAGTTTATAATTAGAATATAATATTTTTATAATATCAAAATCAAACAAATGTATCTTAGCACCAATTTATAAATCATTAAAATTAAATATTTCAAAATTTTCTTATTGAAAAAAGACAAAATATTTACAGAAGCTATATTTTTATTACTTTTTAATAAATTAATGAAATTCTTGCAATTAAAATTTTATAAATAATTAATTTATGCTATTTTAAAATATTTTGAATCAAATACTTATAAAAAGCTAAAATAAATAAAGTACTATTTTTAAAATAAACTTAAATTATCACAGGGTTTCATCTGTTAGCTAGAATATATCATGGTCATTTTGTTAAATTTGCTAAAACTGATTCTTTTTGTTTTGGCCATTCTCTTTATTCTTATATTATAATTAAGTGGTGTTAATATAATTTGGATTATTTGATATATCTTGCAAGCTTTGTTAAAATATATTAGACTTGCAATTCTTCCATGTTACTCCATCTTCGGGTTATTTTCTAAAGCTTGGTAAGAACATTTTATAAACTACCTTTGTGCCAAATATTTCATTTAAATTATCAATACAATTAGCATGCTCAAAAGTTATTTACTTTTAAGAGTCTTAAGGAGTAGGAATTTTCTTATTCCAATATTCAATTTAAGTATAGCCTTTCAAGGCCAAAAGCCAATTCATTAAAGAGAACATACTCATAGCTACTGATAAAGCGTAACACATAATTGCAACAACATTAACACTAAAGGTTACTTAATTTAAATAATCATCAAATATAGAGTTGAATGTCAAGTTTAAATAACCTATGCTTGCTAATATTAAAGTGATGTTAGAATAAAAAAGAAAGAGTAGAAAATATCTCATATTAAAATGGCCAACACAATTATTTATCCAAGGACAGTGGTGATCCATCTTAAAAATGCATTTGTTGCAAACTGAGCAGTGATGAGATCTAGGGGGTTTTACTTTTCTACATTTAGAGCAAGTGTTTATGTTAAATTGTTGCTATATTTGTTCAACATTAACTACAGGAAATTCAAATGTACTGCCAGGAGATATAGCACATACTGCTAGATAGTTAAAAAGAGTATTTAAAGAGGTAAATCCTAAAATTGTACTGATTATAACAGTTAAAGCTATGCTTTAGTAAGCTTGGTGATGTAATAAAATTATATCGAATATCATGGAGTAATTAATTACTCCATATAAACCCATAAATAATATTTAAAGGCACACTCCAATTAGTTTAAAAACCTAAGAATATACCTTATTCATTTTTTAATTGTTATCTTGATGCTAATTTAGATAAGCAGAGTCTTGCATTTACATATTTAATAGTAGAAATCAAGATTTTTTATGTTGAAATTATAAGTACTTTGTTCTTTTTATTTTGATTAGTATATCTAAAAATTTGATTTTTAAAATAATCAATCAATCTTTGTTTATAATATTTATCAATTTGCACACTTAAAAATTTGAAAAATAATTAATTTAATAAATTTTAAGGAAGCCGCATTTATCTTATTTAAGTGATATTCATGTAAATTTCATTTTTTTAAATGTATACAGTTTATACTATCTAGCTATCGCTTTAATTATTTAATCTTTAAAACCAAAATGATAACATAAACATTTATTTTTGAAAAAGTTAGTATTTGAAATATTTTTCACTATTGAATTTATAAAAAGAATATCTTTTTTATTTATTTTAAACTGATATTAAATATTCCTTTTTCTAAAATTTAATTAATCGTTAATTTTCTATAAAGATTAGTAATAATGTGAACATATAAATGTTTTTAATAATTAAACAATCAAAAAGATGTAAATAAATAGTTATTTTAAAAGAAAATTAAGAAAATTATTACATTTAAAATTTAAATGCTTCCTAAAATAGTTGAGATTACAGATTAATTCAAATACAGACAAACTATTAAATTGAGTATTTATATTCATAATGATAATAAATAAATAAAAATGTGCTTTTTAAATTAGATTGAGTTAAAAGTAAATAAATTAGTAATTTATTTTTTAAAATGTAAATTTGTTTTCTGATATTGGCTTGTTTCATCAAATGTGCTCATTATGAAGTTCGAACTCCTTGTAGAATTCTTCTTCTTCTAATATCATAAGTCTATTATCTTCTTACATTTCTTCATACTTTTCTTTAATTAGGCTAGGCCATTCTATTCTCCAAATAATAAAAGTATTTAAGAGGAATAATATTATTACTGTAATACCATAACCTAACCAAACACCTAATAATTACATATCTTTATATATTCCCAAATAAGCACATAGAGGCATACCTACTACCCAATAACTAAATAGGACAGAGTAAAATCCATAATCAACTAAACCAACTCCTTAATAATAAATGAAAACAAATTAATTTATAACCTAATTTGAAATAAATAAATACCTTTTATAATACCCTGTTGGCAGGACTAAGTGTAATCAAATATAACAAAAACAGCTATAACTTTGCTTATATCTACCATAGTTTAAAGTACTTCGCTATCTTAAGTGTAAAGTTGATATATTGATTTCGAGAAATACATAAAAAAGATCATAAATAAAATTCCAGTTATTATTCCAAAAAAAAAGCTAAACTTTGTGAGGAGACGACATTTCTTTATATGGCGCTCTCCTATAGCATTAGAACTTAGAGTGTTTAAAGATAAGTTAACTCCTAAAAATATACAGTAGAAGATCTCAAATATGTTGGTAACAATTACATGAGCAGCTAGCATTCTAGAATTCTGAAAGGTTCCCACAATCATAGTCTTAATGCCATAAAATAGGGCATCAAAGCAGATTGGAAATGCAATAGGGCTAACGTAAAGAATATATTTTTTAAGTCCTTTAAATATACTTTTGAAGGAAAAGAACCAAGATTCAGGACATGGATTTACTATTATTATGTAAGACAAAATAAGTATATTATTAGCTCCTTGAGTAATAGTAGAAGCAAGAGCAATTCCTTTAAATCCATAAGGTAATAAATACCAACAAAGAAAGGGGTGAATAGAGGTAGTTATAAGATTTATGGTACTATGAACATGGTATATTTCCATAACATTTAGGTATGACCTTAATAAATCGAAAATATACTCAAAAAGTATTACGGGTAATAGGCAAAGCAAATATTCTCTGGCAATAATAGCTACTTCTTCTTTCTACCATAAAAGAATTAGAATCTTATCAGAGTAAAATGCCACAACTAATGGAACTATATAAAAGCAAAGTATCAAAAATAAAGCTTTATTTAAATAAATTCCTATAAGTTTTAAATGACCTGCTCCAAATGCGCGTCCAGCTAGACTAGTAAAGCCTTCATTTAAACCCATAACAAATAAACCTCCTGAAAAATAAATCACCATATCAGATAATCCTACTGCAGCTATGATTTCAGCTTTACCTAGCATTCCAATGAATATTAAGTTGATATTCCATATAACCTCCATAACTAATGTGCACATAGTAATCTATGCTGATGATGTTAAAATCCCCATATAGAATTATCTTTCTTAAACAGGTTCATCGCTAAAATATTTAGGAAACAGCATTTCTTAAAATCTTGAGTTAAAATAACTAAATGTTATGAATTTATTTACAATTTATTTAATTAATTTGTAAAAATAGTTATTTCGATAACTATTTAAATCATTAATAAAATAACTTGGAGTTAAAATTCATATAATGGGTCATAATATAATTTATCTCCCAATTTAAAAAACAGATATGTGTAATTTTATTAAAAATTTATTTCTAAAATGTAATTTAATTCATATGAGTGGTGGTTGGTTTACTTAACTTAACTAATTTCATTCAATCATAAAAAGGTAAATAAAAATTTTCTATATCTCACACAACCTATCAATTAAATTTTTCTTAATATAGAATAATTTTTATTTAGAAAAAACAACATAAAAAGTATTTTAAAAGTTTTTTTTTGTTTACAAATAAGAAGATTAAATAATTTAAAGTATTTTATATCAAATATAAACATATGTAAATTTTTTTTTTATCTACTTTTTGTTATGTTAATTATATTTTTATCTTATAATAAATATATATTAAAATTATTAGGTAATACAAATTAAGAAAAAAGAGATAAGTTTTATCCATAAAAAATCAAATTTATTTTGAGATAAATTTTTGTGAAATATTTTGATCACTTTTTCATTAAGTTCACCAATAAAATAAGATTGAATTTTTTAAATTTTGATATCAACTTAGAAATAAAATAATTTATGAGCATATAAACCAATATACAAAAAGTTAATCTCTGAATTCGAGTATAACTAAAAAAAAATGATTTATTTTGTAGATTTGAAAAAGAATAAATTAATCAGACTGGCTCCTCATCTTTTTTAGTTTGAAAAACTTAAAAGTACAAATTTATGTTTTATTTTGTGTGTGGTTTGTTAATCTAAAGTTTTTTTCTTTCTTCTGAGCACTATTTCAAATGTAATGATTGAATTCGTCATTAATTAAAAAAAGTTTTTATTTTTTTAAACATTTGAATTATCTTCTTCTTATAAAAAAATTTGAGTATATCACGAAAAAAAACTAATAGAAAATACTTTGGATAGAAAATGTTAATATTAATCTGAATGAATTGAAATTGTTCTTGATAAAAGGTGAATAAAATAATCCAAAACTTTTTGGTAATTTATAAATAAATTTGAAGGAATATATAAGATATTTTTAGTTTATTAGAATATGAAAACTATAATGAGGGAATGCTTATTAATTAATAGTTTTAAAGATGATTAGGTAAAAAAATTCTAATTTTTTTACTATTTAACTATTGATACTCTTATCAAATTTGAGGTTTAGAACTAAAGAATAAAAGAGTTTAAGAAATTCTTTGATATGCTAAAAAATATATCATAAATTAACAAATAATCTGCTTTAATTTTAAAAAATAAGAGTTTAAAAAAGCTTTAAGCTAATAGATGAATTAAAAAATAAATCTTTTAAGAAAATTTAGGATATTTAATGCATAAATTAAAAAAGCTCTAAAAGGAATCATGTTACCTATCTTTTTTATATTTATATTTAATTTTATTGGCACAAACTATTTTACAATAAGAAATATTTTGAATTTTGTTAAATAAATCACTTGTCTTGGCTTAACTGATTATTTTTTTTAATAAAAATATTATTTAAATAAATAAATAGTTTCAATGAACATTTTAATTGTTTGAATATATTTTATTAAATTATATAATTTAATATAAACTAAATAATTCTTTTTTTTTATGATTGTATTTTATAGAAGGCTAATTGATTTTTAATAATTTTTAATAAATTTATCATTTTCTTAAAAATTTTATTCTAATAGTTTTAAAGATTTTATAATAAGTTACTTATTTTTAACTGAAATTTACTCAATTTTATTTAAAAAATCCTTACTCACAAATAATAATAACAAAAATAAAATTAATAATAAATAAATTCTATTACAACAATTAAAATTAATATAAAGTTAATTAATTAATTGATAGATAATAATTAATAGAAAAAAGATAAAATGAGAGAATTACTTTTTTAGAGCATTTAATTAAAACTGTAAAATATTTATTACAGCAATTAAAATAAAATTAACTCAAATTTTAATCTTATCTATGTTTAAATCTAAGTTTTTTTTATCAAGTGTTTTGTTTGAAGTTGTGCTGTTGTTAATTTAGTTCTTTTCAGAACTTCTATTTTACATTTACCTTTGAGGATAGTTTTATTTAACTGGTATTTTTATTCTAGGATTACCATTGTAATTAGAGTATTGATTTTCCTAAGATGCTTTTGTCACGCTCGGATTATCTATGCTTTCAGATCTATTTATTATGTTTTTATTTACATTTTTTTGATTACTGTCTTACTCTTTAGAAGATTAGCTTTGCGTATAAGAAATACTTCTTGTTTATCTATTCAAATTATTTTGCAGAAGACTTTAACTTCCATTAGTATCTTTCCCTTTTAATTAGTTTTAATTTAGCTGCTTTTGTAGCAAGCTTGTCACTTATGGTTTTTAAGGAATATTTTAAGTCTTTTTGTTTTAGTTATTTTAAGTTAAATCTTCTGTCAAGATTGTTTTCATCAAATCACTGTATTTTTTCTCATCTACAAGCAAAAGCATTTCTTGCAATTATTCTAAATCTGCTTTCGATAATTACGGCTAATTTAAAAAACATTGTTTTAAAAATTTAATTAACTTAAATAAAAAATTTTTTTACTTTCTAATAGTTTTTTTTTCTTGAATTGTAATCGTTAATAACTAAAGCTGGGCCTCCTTAATAAAGGAATTTAAAAATTTGCCAAATATAATCATTTACAATTCTGAAATTGACATTCTTTTTTAATCCCGGCTTTAGTGTATTTTGTGGACCTAAAAGTTGTTTATTGTCTATTGTGCCTGGAGGTGGCATACCTTTTATAAAGTTTCTTTTAAAGAATTTTTTATTAGAGTAAAGGTAGTCTTTCCATTTTATCATCCAATTTTCATCAATGATATAAGTTTCTTCGGTAACTAAAATAAAATTTTTAATTATGGGTTTAAAAATTAATTTGAATTATAAAATTACATTTAGATTCAAACTTAGATATTATATTTTTTTCCATTTTTCTTCTTCTTTTGATATTTCTAGCAAGTCTAACACATTCTTAACAAATAGGTAAGTTTGACTCTATCATAGGGCCACCACCATAACTTTCTAGCAAATAACTTGCTATTTCGATTGGTACTATAACACTTTGGTTTTTTAAAAATTCCACAGCATAATTAGTCTCTAAGTCAGCATCATTATCATGTGATAAATCCATAATCATTGTGGGATCCATATTAGAATTTTCTGCCATCAAAATACTGTTAGCATTTCTTGATGTTTTTGGAGGAAAACAATCAAAAAAATCAGGTTTTATTTTACTGTGATTGCAAAGCAAGTGCTAAGTATGAATGATCCCAGGATTAGCTAAATATTTCAATTTCTCATACCAAAAGCATGGGATGTAGGCACTCTTATCAAAATTAATTTAGAGTTCGCCCTATTTAATGAGCTGAACTTAACTATGAAGGTTTCTGAACAATGCATTTTATGGTTTTTGTTTCAATTTGTAAAAAAGTAAATAAGGTTAAATATCTTTTATGTTTGTAGCTATGTCAAAAGGTTTAAATTGAGAATTTGAAAACTTGTAAAACATGTTATTTTTATAATTTTTAATATATGTATTGTAGGAATCTCCGCCAAGTTATTTTTCATGTTCGACTATTCCAAGAAGTTCATACTGAGTTAATTGTTAATCATATTAGTCGAATTGCTTTTTAAATGGATAAGTGAGTTATTCAATGATTTATGAAAGAATTTAAAACTTACTTTCATAAATGGAGATAAGTCTAAATTATCTATTGGGATATCTATTGGGTCATTAAGCTTTAAGTTTTAACCATTTACTTATTTGAAGCGCGATATTTATAGACAAAGTATATTTGGCAGAGTAAGAAAATTGCAGCTCTTTGAAACATTAACTTTCATTTTACAATCTTCACAAAAAAAACTATTTTTAGAGGTAAAGCTAAATAAAAATTAATATTAGTTTTTTTACACTTTCTTTTCTGAAACAACGCTGTTCTCACAAAAATAAGCTAAATATTCACTCAAAGTATAAAACTCTCTCTTCACAGGCTTTTGTTGTCTTTTTTAAATTAAAAGTGATTTAGAAAATACAAAATTTAGAGTTTAATTTATATTTACTTGTTGGATGTAAATAGCTTAGAAAAAATGTTTAAATCTTTAGTATTCTTTTCCTTTTATTTTTCCTTAAATGCCCATTAATCATTTTGAGGTTTCCACTTTTTCAAATTAAAAATAAATTATTTATAATACATATACATTTCTCATTTAAAACTTTACATCTTTATCTGGTATATCTAAAGCTATACCTGTAAAATCTTCTTCACACCAATACACAAATTCGCATTAAGTACACTGCGCTCTCACACAGAGTTTACCTTTAAAGGTTTGAGAAATAATAGAATAATCACAATAGTCTTTGATATTATTGCTATATTTATATAAAACCTATTAATTATCTTTTATTTAAAAGCTAAGTAAATTAATTTACATAACATCCCATTCTTCCTATAAGTCTTTTGTTGTTTACTATGTTTTTTTCATATCATATATCTTTTTCCCAATATACTTAAAATCATCATGCAAAATATTTATAAATTTTTTAAAGAATTCGTAAGTATCTTTGAATCCATAGCCCCTAAAAGATGGATCCACTTAATAGAGTGAGCTATAAAATTCCTATTTATATTTTTAAGAGATTTAATACTAATTAACTATTTTAGCTATTTATTTACTTATGGTTTTATTGCTCTCTCTTATCCTGTCCACATATTATATAAAAGTTTTGTAAAAAAAAAGGATACTCTTTTCACAGGGGATTTAGGTACACAATTATTTATATTACCATACACCTTATGCATTTTCTAGAACACCTTCTTGATAATTGGAATATTGCTAAAAATTTAAATGATGCAATTTATAAAGCTTGTATTTGTAGAATTAATTAGACTGCATAATCCTCTATTTGATTTCCAATGAGATTTAGGATTCGATAAATTGGATTTTACTAATCAAAAAAAATGTTTTAACAATTTAATATGGGATTTTTTTTTAATTTAATAAATTAATTGTAAAATTACATAAATTGCTATCCCAATCAAACTCTATAGAATGAAATATATCTCTGATTTTTCTTGGATTAGGCCAATTTTTTAGTTCTTCTTACTTCTCTTAGCCGTACCTATTTATATTCATATTAACTCATTTACTCTTTAGATTACCATTAAATTATTATTTACATCTCCAAATCAAGTATTTCTACATCGCAAGCAATACAATGAATTAAACATGTCTAACAATTTATAAATATGCAATGGTTATCCTCTTCATTTGCTTAATCTAAAATAATTTTAACAAAATTGAATTCATTTCTCTTATGACTATAACTTGCTAAAAATTTCTTATTTACTTTCACAGTGCTTTAGAATACTAAAGCTATCTTATTGTTATCGTAAGAATACTGAATCACAACCATCCTATTTTAATTTACATTTTTGATCTTATTTAAAACTTTGTCGATTACTTTAAAAAAATAATATCTAATTTACATGCAAGCAAATCCATTCTTCAGGATTGGATTGATACATTTCTTGGTTAAATTGATTATAAATTTTCTTAATTTTATTTTCACTGATGAATTTCTATTTGATAAAAAAGTTTATATTTATATGCGAATTAAGCCTAATTCATTTTTTTTTACTTTAAATTTTTCTTGCTAGTATTTTGTATCATGCAATGGATTTATATTGTTCATATGTTTGCATATTAATTCTGCTGGAATAGATTTATTTTATGACAAATTCATTTCTTACTTGCTTCCTTTTTCTAAAATCGTTCCTACAAGTTACTTTAATTTCCTTCAACCACTTTTATTACTTTAGTATTGAAAATCTATCTCTATTTGCTAAATTTATACGAGTTGCTATTGCTGTTTTGTAATCTCTTAAATTTTTATAAGTTTTCAGTTCGATTAACAACTTGTTATTTTTAGAAATTTTAATCAATATTATCAAAAATAAGTATATAATATTACTTTATTTTAAATATTTTACATCAGTAATAAATTTTTAATTTATCTGTTGGAATTAATGCGAATTATTGTTTTTATATGAAGTAAGTAAGTAAGCTAATTTATTCAAAATTCATTTTAATAACATTTTTATAAAAAAAATTATTGCAAATTGTTTAAAAGTATGTGTTTACAACTTTATAAATATGTTTTATCTAAAAAATATTATGAGTATTTTTTTTCAACGACTATAAAGAAAATATGTTGTAAATTTAAACTGCAAAAAGTTTATTATAATTAGTTAGCTCTAAACTTTAATAATTACAGAAAAAAATTAATTATGATTCTTTTAATTTGTTTTGACTGTAAAAATTAATTTCTACAAAGATTAAGATATCAAATAAATTCTTTTTAAATAGAAATTAAATTTGAAGAGTATAGGCCAATAAATACATAATTTAAAATAGTAAATCAATTTATCAAAACAGGCACATATACTCAATAAAATATTTTCAACAAAGTGGTTTGAATATAAAATAATGTCAATTTAACAAACTACAAGATGTAATTGTCATGATACAATAATTAAATTTTTGCAAACAGAGAATAATCAATTAAAAGAATAGAACAAAGATTATTGTGAACTTGTTCGCTTAAATAAAGAAATGATCCGTAATTTACTCTAGATTAATCATGGTTCAAATTAAGAGCAATAATAGTTAATTACCTAAAATAGTTAATTATATGGTGCGGCTAACTAAATGAATGTGCTTTAAAATAATAATTAGAACTTATAAATTGGGAATATAAATAATTAAAATGCCAATACCGTTTGTTAATAATAAAACAATACTGTAGCTTATGCAAAAGAAAATCTAAGCAATGCTACGAATTAGATATAGCTTTAAAGTAGTTAAAGGTATGTTCAAGCCTAATCGATATCTTCAATTTAATCTATGAGATTCAATACTTAAAAAGAAAGAACCACCTAAACAGCTAAAGGTGAAAGGACAACAGCTTGCACTACAACTAAATCAGAAAGCAGTAATAATGGTAGAGTTTATGAGATTTTATTTGCTTAGATTGCTGAAGAAAATAATTCTTTATACCAAATAATACAGAGAATTAGTAAATAAAGAGACACAGCTTAGAGTAAAGTAAATTATTAAACTAAAATGTTTTTAAATATAAAAAAATTAATGCTTTGATTTTTAATTATTTATTTTTTTAATAACAGGTGCTTATAAATGAGTAAATTGCCGAAGGCATAGAAAATCAAGAGAAAGAATTAATCAATGAATATTCTGATAAGTTAGTTAATCTGAATCGTATCATTTAAGAATAGTAAAATTAAATTCAAATTCTCCTCAATTAAAATCCTAAGAGTTTAAGCATGCCTGGTACTTATATAAGATATAGAGAAGTATTGTTTATTTAATTAAATTTTAATACATAATTTTAATTATATTTTTAATAGATTGTACTAGCAAAAGACTCAGAATTAAGAATTAATAATAGACTTGAAAGCTCATTGACCCTTGTAAAGTCTCTTTAAGAAAAAGTGTAAATTCTCGAAGAAGAAAAAAAAGAATTAATATTTATTAATGGAGTAAAGATTGAATATTTGTTAATAACTTTAACTGATTTACTTTATTATTTAGGTTGTCTGTTAAGAGCTAGAAAAAATCAGAAAATAGAACTTTTGTTATCAGAATGCATTTTAAAATTAAGGATAAATAAATAATCAAAGCTATTAAGACAATGAAATATGTATTTAATATGGTTAAGAGTAGCAATTTTAAGTTAACAAGAAACAATAGAGCATATCATCACTAAGAGATATAGATAACTAAGATAAGGCGATTAATAGTATTTAATATTCTTTAAAAATATATACAAAATATTAATTTTCTAATAAAATTTATGATAGAGATCAGTAAAGTGATACACATGGAGACAGGAGAGAGTGAAGAATTGTTTATTCCTGATGTTATTCCAGACAGAGTTCAATTAAATAAAGACGAATAAAATTTAAATAAAGTAAAGATACCATAGCTTGATTTATCCAAAGCTAAAAAGATCCAAGAAATAAATTTGCAAAGACAACTTGAATAGCTAAAACAAAAAGAATAAATGTAAGCTGCTTAACAGCTAAAATAACAAATTTCAAAAGATAACTAAAGTGATAATTCTAATAATGCAAAAAATATTGATCAATCTTAACAAAAAATAAATGAACTGGATATGAAATTACTTGAGAAATACAAAATGTAAAATTAATAATAGAAGCTTATTTTTTATTTATAAATAATGAATTTTTTTTTTAGAGTTGAAAATGAAATGTTTAAGGCTAGAGCGTTTTTAGAAGAAGAAATTATAAAGTAGCAATCAATTTAAAAATGCTTAGACGAATCATAAAGAAAAATAAATGAACTAGATACTGTAAATAAAACTCTGATTGAGTCAAACTTGCTATTTTAGCAGAAATGGAAGAGACTGTGGGATTCATATATGTTTTATAGAGAATATTATATGAGAGATAGTAGAAAGACTTGCAAGCAAAAAAGAAATTAAAGCTCAGATTCAAATATAAAGTTTAGCAATTAGGTATAAAGCAAAGAAAGTTAAATGTAATTGTAGCCAAATTTTTTGTTTGCAACTCAGAACTACGAGTATCAATACTGTAAAGGAAATAATATACAATAAATTAATGATTATTACTCTCCAGAGTCTTTATGCAGGCAAGTTAATAAAAAAAAGTAACAAATTTACATGATACAATCTCCCAAGCAATTCAACTAAAATGTTTGCTTAGCTTAATAAAATACTTTCCATTCTCCTTCATAAGCGAATGATAAGTAATAAGTGGAATCAGAATATATTAATTAACCTTTGATACAACCTATTACAGAAAGCTAATTACTTGAGATGGCTTCAGAATACTTTTTATCTCAACGATAAAAAAAAGTTCCAGCAATATATGATTAATCAATTTATTAAAATAATTAAAACTAAACTGAAAATAAGGCTGCAATTGTGAACATGGCCTTAGAACTCTATTTAGATACATAAAGAAGATCAATATTATAAAAATTATCAGAAGGTAAAAGATTTAGAAAGAGAGCCAAGAGTCTCGACTTTGTATAAAAAGTTAACACTTCATAATTTGAGGATAGTGGGAAAAAATATTATAATCTAAAGAATTTAAAACAAAATGCTACTAAAATAAGATTTCCTCATAAATAAATATAGCATGATTCATTTTAAAATAATTAGAACTCAATTTAAGAATTTGAAAAATAAAACAAAGATTAATTAAATGGAATCAATCATATCCATCATTGCTGCTTTTGTAATGAAAATATGTAGCTTTAATGTCATAATATCCAAAAAAACTAATAAAAAGTAAGAAATAATGAAGATTTTGAATGTTTTGATGAGCTAATTGAACAAATAAATGAATAAGAAAAAATAATTCCTAAAAATTTTGAT
Source organism: Tetrahymena thermophila SB210 (assembly GCF_000189635.1). Taxonomy (NCBI): domain Eukaryota; phylum Ciliophora; class Oligohymenophorea; order Hymenostomatida; family Tetrahymenidae; genus Tetrahymena; species Tetrahymena thermophila. Next base: position 847,369 of record NW_002476426.1, read on the forward strand.
CATTTATCATTTGGAAAGAATAATAATCAACAGAAAAAAGAATAAATTTTGGTTTAAAACAATTACTAATTTAATGAAGAAAAAAATAAAATTATATATGAAAGTCTAAATTAAATTCAAAACTAGCAAGAAGTAATAGAAAAAGGAGTATAAATGTTTTCAGGTGACATATTAACAAGCATAGATAATATAAATGTTTCACCTGATGAGGTACGAATTACTATTATGCCTAACCATTATAATAAATATTTTAAGACTGACATAGACTTTTAATAAAAAAATAACTTTGATTATCTTTAAGATGAATTAGAGAATTTGAATGAAACAATTCACTCTAATGATAAATCTCAAATAGAAATTCCTAAAAATTAAAATTTAAACCAAGATTATCAAAACCCTTACTTGATAAATGTAATTCAGCCTTTATCTAATTTAGAAAATTAGATTAGTGGAAGGAACTCTTCTCATGGTAGCATTATAAATTAATAAATTCCAGCATCAAACTAAGAGTTTTAGAATAGTAGTTTTTCTAAACCTACTAATTCTCAATAAAATATAAATAATTAATAGACAGTGTATGAGAATAATAATGGATAAATGATTCAAAATAAATATAATAAAGATATTAGTGCTAATATTTAAAACTAATCTCCTTCTGAAAAATTTACCTCGAGTATGTAGGATTAAACTGATTAGTGCTATGCCAATAATAGTTTTAACAATTCTAATGGCTCTGGTGATAAAAGTGAAATCCTCCAAGAAAATAAATTTTCAAATAGTATTCCATTCCATCCCTTAGATTCGAACAAGATTTAAGAATATAGGCATCACTTTGATGGATAATAGAACGATTAATAATATAATAATTAAGTTAATTATTAGATAGCTGATACCACAATCATCAAAGGCTAAGAGTCAATAAATAAGTAAATTAATTAAGGTAATCAAAAAAATCAAGAAATAACCATAAATAGAGGAGGAATAATTTAAGAGAACTAAAGTAATAGTTATAATGATAATAATAATTAATATAATATTGCATAAAACGATAACAAAAATATCCAAGTATCTGATCTCTAACTTATACTATTTGACTGATATGTTTTCTTACAGATTAAATAAATAATCAGCAAGTATCAGTAAGTATATAGGTATATTCAGATTGAAAAATCACATAGTTAAAAAATTTTATTTTTATTTATTATATTAATAAAAAAGATATTTAATATATACCTACTTCATGTTTTATTTTATATTTTAAATTTTGCTTTGTTTGTTTGATTGATTTAGCGTATATATTCATAAATTTAAAAGTTTTTTGCCTTCTAATCTTATTAAATAATATTAATACTGTGTCCAATAAATTTGTGTTTTTATTAATAAATTATATTGCATTAATCATAAAAAGTAATAAAAAGATATCAAAACATTTTTAAATATAAGTAGGATGAGAAATGTTCAAATATAATAAAAAACTTCTTTTTTAATACTTCTTTGAGATATAAATTCTATGAAGATAATTTTTTAAAACAGAATAAAAATACTTATTATTTTTTTTATTAAAATATCAATTTTATTCATTAATAAATAAATTCAAAAAATAATAATTAATATAACGGATTTATGTATTTTAAAAGTTAATTTTCAATGTTTATAGGTTTTTTATCTATTGCTATTAGAGACCTTTGGTGATTTATTATGCAATTATAAAGATATTTTATTTTATTTACTTTAAACAGAAATATGGATATCTTTTAATAAATTTAGTATGTAAGTTGTGATATTATGTTTAAATTAATTTATTTTTTATTTTTTAGCAAGCATAGCAAAAAATTTATAGAATTTTTCAATAATTAGTAAAAGTAATCAAAAATAACTCTCTCTTAACTTAAAATAGAATTTTAAATTAGTTTGATAATCTTGACTTGGTAATAGAGACATTCATAAATTATGAGATAAACATAAAATAAAATTTGGATGTAAGTACTAATATCCTTACAGAAGTATTAATTTACTAATTTAATTTCTAAACCAAATTATTGGATATATATCTATCCACATATTCTAAATGCTTCAAAATATTTAACATCTTTTACTTTTATTTTTTTAAATAAAATTCTTTAAAATAAGAAAAGTAAGATATTGATGCATATATAAAGGGATATATGTATGATGCAAACAAAAAGGATGATAAATATTGGAGTAAGATTGATCAATTAAAAATAAGTACTGAAAATTAAAAAAAATAAAAGAATAAGCAGATCTTCTATTAATTAGCATTTATAGCCGTTAATAAGCTGATATCTACAAATGAAAAATTGATATTTCTAATATAATGAAAAAATAGAGTATGAATAATATTTTATGAACAAAAAAAAAGTAAGAAAAATATCAAAAATTTATTAAATCTTAATCGCAAATTTAATTAACAAATAATAAAAGAAACAAGAAAATCTCTATAAATTATTATTTACGCCAATACTTTAATTTGCAAAAAAAAAAGTAATAAATACATAAGACACACTTTCATTGTAAACTATTTAAATTATTCAATAAAAAAAGAAGCGATTAACCAAGTAAACAAAATTAAGAAAAATTAAGAAAAGCAGCAGCATAAACGATAGATAAACCAAGCAAAAAAGATCTAAAACGTTAATAGCAAAAAAGCCAAAGCAACAAATTCAACAGTGAGACATTGAGGATTAGTAAGGTCCTTACATTAGAATACAATTTTCCTTTTAAGAAATGAATAAAGTAGTTTAGATTTTATATTAAAAATATTGTCTTCATTTATATTAAATTGTTTATATATCTCTTAATGGAATTTCAAATTTTGCTTTCAAGAAGTAAATATTCAAAAATTATTTTTCTTAAACAGGGAAATTATCGTGGAGCATTCACTGAATGCAATTCAAAGTAATAGAATGTTTTTTCTTTGTTTAGCTCTCCTAGCCAAGATGATTAATGCTTTGGCTTTCTGAAGGGAATATTGCAAAATGCAGAAGAAGACAACTAATAGGAGTATTTATACCAAAGAAGTGGTTAAATTGCTGCATATCAACCAAAGCAAAAATTTTCAATTTAAAAAAGACTCTTCAAAGATAGTGATAATCAATATAATGATATTTCTGAGGATTATAGATATGAAGAGAATAGTATCGCTCAAAATTTAGGGAATAATTAATAAAATATATTTGATTAAAAAAACGTAGGCCAAATATTTTAGCACCAAAGGAATTTGTTTGGGTAATAGCAGCAAAGTAGCTATGGGGCTTACCATCATTATGCACAAACAGTTTACCAAGAAAAGCAACCAGAAGAATCTCGTATTTTAAACTTAAATGTTAAATCTTCACGTAATCTTATGAGCTCCTTTTAAACAATCAATGAAACGCAGTAGTAATCTTGTAGTGAATAAGATGAAGAAAAATTCTAATCTCCTACATAAATCGTTAGCAATTAAGACTCCCAAAGATAAGCAGTCTACGAGAAATTGCAATATTAAGAAAAGTAGTGTACTCAAGACTCCTCCTTTCCTAATAATGTATTTAATAAAAGAGTCTTAAAGAATCAATATCTTAGTGACTACTAACTGAATTAGAAAGCTTCTCAATCATCTTCTAGTTCTTCAAATAAGAAAGAATCTTTGTAATAACCGCACAATAATATCTTTGCTTAGTTTTAGAATTAGTAAAATCAATATTCTGTTTTAAAATCATAATTTCCTTCATCCTAGCATTAGTAATAACAACTGATTGAAATTAATCGCTACAAAGGATTTTAATCCAAAAAGGGCAACGAAATTGTCTTTTAAACATAAACTTAGCTCTCATCAGCTTCATCCTAAAACTAGTAGAGCAGCAATAAAGAAAATTCACAAAATACTTCACACTCATCAACATCTTCTTCAGGATTAAGTGGCTATACTTATAGTGGAGATGTTTAAAATTAAACAAATAATAGTTAAGATTCATCTTCCAGTTAAAAATAGTCTCAGTATAAAAACCAAATGATTACCTCATAGAAAAAGCTTTAGCAGTAACTTTAAAAAGAACTTAATCCTAAAATATTTTAAATGTCTCATGCTCGCTTATCAGCTTACTAGTCAAATTTTGTTCCTTTGAAGTAGCAACAAACTATAATTTTACCTGACAACTCAAAAGATTAGCAAAATATCATTTAAAAATAAATATCCCAAGCCAACTTAGAATAAAAATCACAGTATACAGAAAATGTTAACAAACAAGCTTAAGCTTATTCTACATCTTCTTCTTCACTCTCTTCTTCGAAATCATAAATATAATCTTCAACTCATCCTTCATGCTCATCTCCCTCTTCATAATCTTCTTGTTCATCAGATGCTCAAAATAATTTGCGTAATCTATCATTTTCTTCATCTCTCAAGATTTCTTTACCATCTCCCTCACTCGCCACAAACTAAAACTAGTAGACTGCTTAGAATGTCTATAATTAAAATGTAACTTAAGGTAAGTCATAAAAATCCCTTGGATCAAGTGGTAAAAAGCCTTTTGGTAAAAGTAAGCAACCTGTGTATTATGAGAAGTAGTAAGTAAATACTACTCAGAATTTGCAATTTGTAGAATAACAACAATCGCTACCTTATCAGACTCCTTTGAAAAAAGAATGTTAGTCACCTTCTATATCCTCCTGCTAAGATGATACTTATTAAAATTAATATGGATTTAACTCTCCTCTATACACTCCAAACACAGTAGGGAAGTTACATAAAATCAAAGAAACATTTTATGAAAGTACACCAATAAATGAATTTAAATAAAGATTTGCAAGAAAAATTAAATAACTCAGATAAGAACTTAAAGATAACTGCAAAACTCCTGAGGGAAGTCAAATAAATGTTTAATCTAGTTGTAGCAGCATTCTATAAAAAGAAATTAAATAAAAGCTAAGCTTTGTTGAGATACTTGGTACTTCTATAGCAAAAATGTCTTAAATAAAGCCTAATATTTATTGGAAACTTATGTTTGAGTTAGCAGATTATGCTAAAAAAGATTGTATGTACCACGAAGCTAAGTACTTTTATAAAATTGCTATTAATCTTCAACCTTTTTGCCCTGATGTAAATATATAATACATATTTAGATAAATATAAAAAGATGTAATTAATTTTGTCGGTTTGGATTTGTCTTTCTGAATTTAATTTATGTTAATCGAAAACACTCCAAAAGCTAAATTAAAAATTTGGGTGGTTTTTGCATCAATTAAGATTTATCATAAATTTTTTTCTTAAGTTTAATTTTTCTAAATTCAACGACTCAAGCGGACTAAAATTATTCACATCTTCATTGAATTAATCAATCTAATTTTCAAAATAAATTTTATTGAAAAATAATATTAATAATTTAATTAATTGTTTAACTTTGTATTTATTAAAGATATGGTTAGAATACGCAAAAATGGAAGAAGACTATGGAAATTTGTAAAAAGCAAAAGAAATCCTAGAAAATGCTTATCCGTTTTGCAAGATGAGTGATAGTTTAATTTTGAAGCTACTGAGAATCATCGAAAAAATAGGGAAAATAGAAGACATAAGAGTTATCCTTTCTAATTTAAATCAGTTAAAGATAGATAAATGTTGGAAAATTTATATTGAAGGCGCATTCATTGAAATAAGATTTGGCAACATAAAAAATGCAGAAAGAATTTTAAAAATGCTTCATAGCTATTTAGATCTTAACGGCTAAGTTTGTTATGAATATGCTAGAGTCTTAGAGCTTTAAGGAAAATATTAACAAGTAATCAAATTATTTAATTAGCCATTTGTTTCCCCGCTTGATTATAATTTACATAGATTTTATAGTATTTGATAACAAATACAAGTCAGATACTGAATACCATAAATTTAATTCAGAGCTTTTCTTAATGGTTTAATAATACAATTAAATTTCTCTATATAGAATTATATTTTATAGATTTCTTACCACTATTAATTAGGCTTTTATAATTGTTGTTTTATATATATAATAAATAGGCTTTAAATATCTGCTAATAAGCTCAAGATAAAGGTTTAAAATGTACAAGTTTATGGACTTTATATTTGAAGCTTTATGAAAAAACTTGCACTAACATTTAGGCTCCTGTTTTAGATAAATTCATCAGATAAGCAAACGCCTCTTTACCTAAAGAAATAATATGGAAAATATATCTAGAAATAGCCTAAATATGTGAAAAAAAGAATGCTATAAACCTTGCAAAGTAATATTTAGTCATGTCAATTAGAAATGCTCATGAAAGTATGAGATGGAAGCCACTTATTTAAGTCGCTAAAATAGAGCTCTTATTAGGCAATAAAGAAAACGCAAACAAAGTTATTTAAAAGACTCTTGAAGCTTGTTCAGATAAGCAGAAGCCTTATCTAATTATAGAAGCTGCTAAATGTGCAGAAATTGCGGGAGATATATCTTCTGCAATTTCATAAATAGAATCGCTTAAAAGCTACATGAAATCTGAGTGGAAGGTAAACACTTTAATTTTTGAGTTAGTTGTTTTTTTGACTAAAATTTAACTTTCATCATCAAGAGCTAAGCTCAATTTTAAAAATTAATATATGGGTTTCATTTTATTTTAGATTCATTCGATCCTTTTATAAATAGAAATGTGATTGATTTTTAATAAATTTTATAATCAATTTTAATTCATTCTTCTTATTTTTAGATAATAAATATTTTTTCTGATATAATATCTTTCTCTAGATTTATAAATCAAGAATTTATTATAAAATAAATTTTTATTTCTCCTCTTTAATAATATACCATATCTTATAACTACTATAAAAATATATCAGATTTACATGGAGTATATATCGATGCTGATCAGAAACAAAAAGCATAGAGAAGCTTCTTAAGTCATCAAAGAATCTCTTTACACTCACACCTTAGCTGGAAGGCTATGGGGTGAACTAATTTAGTTGGAACACATAAAAGCCACTAATAATGATCTCAATTCCGCATTCGAGTTTTTCTTAGTAGCCCTGGAAGAGGTTCCAAAATCTGGTGAAGTTTGGTAAAATAAATCATTATTTTAATAAAATTTCTATAAGCTAACTAAAATGCAAAATATATCTAGGTGTGAAGGAGCTCGTTTATGCATGAACCCATTTGGTAATAAATATGACTTAATGAAGGCAAAATAATTCCTTGAATATGCTATATTTTTTACCCCTTAATATGGGGATTCTTTCATTGAAGCTTTGAGGTTATACACTATTCTTGGAGAAAGAGACCAAATTAAATAGTTAAAAAATGTAATTTCATTTTAATCCAATTATATTTAAAGTAACTATATCAAAATCAATGTTAATAGAAAACAATCATATCCCAGCCTAATTATGGGCATCTTTGGTATTATATGAAAGAAACCACCAGAGACACATCAATGTAAATTAAATTAAATTTTATTTTTTATGTTTTATTTTATTTAAATTGACATAAAAATCCTTTCTTTATAAATTAATTTTATTTATTGTAACAAGTCAAGCAACTTGTACCCAAAACTCTAGAAATATTTTAATATTAAAAAAATTTAGTTTAATTAAAGAATTTATAAATAATTAAATGAATCCAAATAATCAACAAAATATGATATATGAATAAGATTATCATTTATCAAAAAATTAATTTGATTTTAAATTTTTACGAATAACTTTTTTATGATAAATTTTATAAAAATAAAAAATATTTTAAATAAATAGTGATGTTTGGAAAAAAATGAAAAAGCTTGTTACTTAAGAAGTCGATAATACATTTGTATATTACTAAAAAAGAATGGCATCTATTGATCTTTAATCTGAAAAATAATATACTCCTATGATAACAGGTCTGACTGAATATAATGATCTTTTCTTTAATGAAAATATCCCATAAGAAATAAGATGGAAAACAATATTTTATTTAGACTAATCTCTGAATTAAATTTGAACTAAATTGTTTTTTCTCATCGCCAAAAACATATCAACAAACAATTTGATATTTAGATTAATTTCTATATCATTTTAAAAAATTAAAAATATTAGAAAAATTAGCTAAACTTAAAGCAAATCTTTATAATCAACAAAAAAAATATACTAATAATATAAAAATTCAAGCAAATAATATATATGCATTGACTAAAAACCATAATTATTAATTAAAAATATAATAATAAATAATAATTTTATAAATCAATAGTTTCAAATTAACTAAACTTTTTATAATTTTGTCTTTTCTATATTTTATAAATAGACCTGCATTAAAATTAATTCTTTCTATTTTATAATTTAACTCATTTAATTGACAAAATATATTAATTTAGATCAATTAATTTGTTTGTTTTTATCTTAATTAATCCACTTTATCAAAGAAATATTTTATTAATATTTAAAGATAGATGTATGGATGGATATTTAATTCATTTTTATAAATGAAATTCTATATAAATAATAATTATCCAATACTTGTTAGTAGAGAATTTATAAATCTAAATCTCTTTAATTTTCAAAGTTGTAGAAATGCTTATATATATAATAAAACATAAAAATGATTGAAAATAAAATTTAAAACCTCTTATTTATAGTTAAAAATATAAATTTTAATATAGTAATTAATAAAAGGAATACTTTAACATCATAAATTATAATTTTATTATATTATTTTAATTCATTTTTATAAGATTTTAATCAAATAATATGGAAAATTTAATTATTCTCAATCAATAAAATGGATTTTCAATTTAAGGTTGTATCAAATTGTTGGATAAATCAGCATTGAATGAAATATTTGAACTTGCATCATTTTAGCTATTTTGCTGTTTTCTAGAGTTACTGCTTTTACCTAAATCATTCATTCTTTTTTCAAAGTCATTTTAAAAGAAACCTAGTTTATAAAATTATTTTCATTCTTGTTTTTTGAAAATTAAATTTACCTTTAGTTTCATTACTTGGATTGAATGAACTAAATAAGCTACTTGCAACCATTGATTATTCACCATCTTATTATTTAACAAAAAATTAAATTATTTTTCTTTTAAGGTTTAAAAAACTTACTTTAACCTTGAGGAATCTAGGTAAAACTACTTTTTAATGCATTATTTCCTAATTAAGAGACATTATAATTTAATGTTTAGCTTTAACCTATGAAATTGTGATTTGCTTGGGAATTTTTAGAATTTCCAAAGCTAGCTGATTAATAATTAGAAGTTATAGAAATATTTGGATTTTAGTTTTAAAGCAAAAGCTATAGATCTTAGGGAGAAAGTGTCTAGTCACAAGGATGCTTTTTGGGAAGGTAATTTAATTTTTTCATTTATTCCTATAGCTACTCTTGAATAGATGCTTACTGAGAGATAGATTATTATTATTGTTGTTGTTGTTGCTATAACATATATTGATTATTTTTGGGGTCTTTTAAGAATTGTTCCTATTTTTTATTAATGTTTCTACCATTATCAGAATAATAATTTAGTGTTTCTCCTTATTAGAGTTAGTTTTGATATATTTGTTTAATATTAGCATGCATCATAGAATTTTATATTTCTTAATTTTATTGAATATTTTATTCTTGTTACTATTTAGTATTGCATAATTATTGCATTATTGGAGATTTTAAAAAGTTAGTTGCGAGTTCTAAAACATTTTTTTTACTATTTTATTTACGTGTTTCTTGTAAATTTTCATTTAAGTGGTCTATATGCAAGGAACCTCCTGACTATCTTCTACCTTCGATAGGAGTTTAAGATACTTTTCTTTATTGATTATGTGATATTTACATTTATTATATGCCAAAGTTTTTAGGGGAAGTTAAATTTTGCTATTACATGAAATTCGTTGTTTAATTGGTAGAATAATATCTATTTTCATTTTAGGTGCGAATTTAATTGTTATTTGTTTCAAGCTATTACTTAAATTATGAATTTTGTTAAATTTCTGTGTTTTTTGGAAATTTATTTAAACTATTTTAATAATTAAAGTTCGTATTTGTATTATACATATTTTTAATTTAATTATGTCTTAAATTTTGATGGTTATTAAAGTGGTTTTCGATACTGCTTTATTCTTCAGTTGTTATTTAATATTCGCTGATATTACTCTTTGTCCTAAAATGTCCTGTAAATAGAGTTTCTTACTACTAGTTTATTGTCGACTATAGATTGGAAGTAGTTTATTAAGTAGTTCCATCAGTGTTCTAATTGCTGTATAGCTAGCTTTTAGAATTGAATGACTATTTACTAACAAACTTAGGCTAATCAGTTAGAGGCTCATTTTAAATACTGTTCTTCAATTATTAGTTTTAATTTCCTTGGATTGAATTATTTTTTGTTGAATTATTTGTATTAAGGTTCAAATTAGACTAGTTAAAACTGTTGTCTAAAACTAGAACTTTTGAGTTTTTATTTGGATTTTTAAAACTGTTTTGTTAAAATGAAGTTTCTTGTTTTTCATTTTAGCTAAGGCTATTAAAGAATTATTTACTGTTTTCAGATCCTTGAGAATTTTAGAATTTCGAAGAGGGAGAAATTCTTTGAGATTAACTATATTCTTAGTTAGATTTTTATTGATTTGAAGATATTAAGAGATTCTATTAAGATTCGCCTAACTTTGCTTCTTTCTTTTTTAGTTCTTTATGGAATTCTATTTAATCTTTTATCTTTGACTATACATTCCTCAAATAAGATGGAATCTGGTTAAATGATTAACTGCCATTAAAGCTTATAACGGAAGGAGATTTACTGTTTCTAGGGGTACGAGAATTAGATCTTGAAGGATTATTACTTTTACTCCTATTAACATTTTTTTAACATGGTTACTTGTACATTTTATAATTATTGTTCTAATGTTGGTTTTTTCTACTTCTACTCTGAGTGCTGCTTTCTTTTTTTTAATCTTTCTTACTCAAAACTTAGGAATTTAAATTACTAGTTTAAGACTAAACCAAATTATTTTAAGAAGATTTCAAAGGTGATAAAGATGATTTTCTTTTATTTTCTTCAAACTAAGAACTACAAATTAAATTCTCTTTTGACTCTAAATTTCCTAAATAAGATAAATTTTCTTTATTTTTTTAGTTATTCTTTTCAGCTATCTACTTTAAAAATCTGTTTTAATTATTCAATTAATTATCTGTATTGCGATTTAGAGAAGGTGATGAAAAATCCATTAGCTTTAATTAGCCACCATCCGAATTTTTACAGCTTGTTAATGGATGGTTTTATTCCAGGCTGTTCGGATATTCACTTTGAGATATAGCAAAACTATTCAAATAGAGATTTTCATTTTTTTTTTTTTGCTAAAATTTATTATTTATGATTTATGTTTATGATGCATTTGATACTGGTGCTGTATGAGTACTATGACTTTACTTTCTTAAACTATTGTCAAAAGACATCTTTTTTAAAGTATTTTTAGGAGATAAAATAATATTTAACTCATTCTTTTATTCATTTTAGTTGAATTCTTATTGATTGTTAGTAGAATTACCAAGCTTATGTGCAAGCTAAAAATTACCTTTTTTAAATTATAAAAAAATAATAAAAAACATTTTAAGATGAGAATAATTTACGTTATTCTATGTTTTCATAAAATAATCTATTTATTTCTTAAATGTCTAAGCCTTCGAAATTAGTTTTCTTAAACTTTTATCCATCTTTGCTAGGGTTTTGATAGGATTACTTTTAAATATTTTTTAATTGTGTGAATATATTTCTAATTTAAATTTTACCTCAACTTAATTTGAATGTAAACTTTCATTTTTTATTTGGGTGCTGTTTTTTCCATTTATCCAATCACTTCCCCCATTAAGAGTATTAGTAACATTTTTAGTTAATGTTTATATTTATTGCTTCAATTAGGATACTTGTTCTTGAAGATCCTTTTTTTTCATATTTTATAGAGACTCTAATATTTTTAGAAATAGAAATATTTAACTTCAACAACAAATTTTATTTCAAATGATTAAGTAAATTACTTGCACATTTTTTAATACATTCAAAGGAAATATTTTAACCAGTGCTAGTGAAGGCGTTTATACCTATAATAGTCAAATATTTGAAAAGCTTATTTTATTATTCTTAATTGATGATATCGCTTATTTATGAAAAGAAATCATTGATAAATGAATTTTTTTTAGTAATCATTTATTTGTAGTGTTATAGTTAGCTTAAAATTTTAGGATTAAGTCAGGATAACAGAAAATGACTTAAAAGATTGTGTTTTATTGATGATAAATCTTCTACTATTTTAGATAGAACTTTATACAAACTTAATAAGTATTTTTCTTTAGCTATAAAATTCAAAATTAAGATTATAAGATCTTAAAAATGTTTAATTTGAATTAGATTTGTTAATCAATTGTATTAACGAATATTTTAATTAAAAAACTAAACAAAAAAATCAATTAATTAATGATCTTTAATTGATAAATAAGTAAAAGCATTTAAAGAATTTTATTCTTTTTTTTCAAACTCATTTTGTTCATTAAAATAGTTATTTTTAAAAAGCATGATTTTTGTTAAATATTATTTTTTCAATTATTTCTACAGGACATATAATTGAATTTTAATATATATTTCTTTATTAAAAAAAAGCAATCACGCACCAAATCATAAAAATATGTTATTTTTAAATAAAATTTTTATATTAATAGATCATTTTTTATTTAATTGATGATTAAGTAAAATGATAAATTATAAAATATAAACAAATTTTCTATTAACAAAAAACTATTTAAAATTTAATTTATATATTTTCTCAAAATTTTTTCATAACATTTTAAATAATAATATATTATCAATACAGAAATTAAATTTTCAATTTTATTTGGAATAAGGGCTGAATTGATTCACATGCTATTGCAGAACTTGGTGTTGTTATTTTTATTGAGCAGAGTATCCAGGATCATATCTGTTGTTGCTTTAAGAATTTTAAAAGGTTACTTTATGGAGATTAGAATTGCTATTTGTGTTTATGTTATTGTTATTATAAACCATATTAGGGTTTTAGTTATATATCTATAGATTTCCTTAGCTGCTAGAATGGCTACCAAAATAAGAGGGTTAATTTTAAAATATGCTATTGTTAGAGTTATTATTTTAATAAGTAGGCATATTTTAACTTAAGTTATTGCTTTGCTAAAAGCTACTATTTTAATTTGTTTATTAAGTGTGAATAACGATTCCTGACTTTGAAGAAGGACTTTTTGAAATTTCGAGGTACCTGTTTATATGCTATAAATCTTTTACTTTTTTAGTCAATAAGCGAGTTTCTTCATCCAGTTTTCTTGCTAAATCAATGTTTTCAGAATTATCATTCATATTTTTAAAGGATTAAGTCAATAATTTGTGTAAATCTTCGATTTCTTTATTAGATTTTGTTTATTTGTCATGGAACTCTTTAGCTAATTAATTAAGTTAGGACTATTTGAGATCTAATTAAAATTGTAAATCTTTATTTTTATTTATTAAAATGGTTTTTTCTTCAATCAATTAGTTTATTTTGCTATTAAGTATTGTTATTTCGTTTACAAAGTGATTAATTTTTTCTTCCTACTCTCTTAATATTTCATCGTAAGATTTCTTCTATTTCCTTAGACCTTCTTCCTTCAACTTATACTCTAACTCCACTTCTGTCACGGATTTTATTTATTGATCTTTTTCTCTTCTAAGACCTTCAAAGGCTTCTTCTTTTTCTTGAATTATTTTTTGAAGCAAATTTATTTTATCGTTTTGCTTAGCTAGAGAGTCTCTGAGTTCTAATTCATTTTACTAGAGCATTTCTATCTAGCTTTCTAATTATTGAATAGAAAAATTCATTTTTTATCTGACTGTTTCCACTTCTATCTCTCTCTGGCTCTGCATTTGTTCTACATTTTTATTCATCTAGTCTATAAGATTTTGGTATTTATTCTTCCATTAAATAATTTCTTCATTTGCAATATCAAGTTCTCTTTCAACCATTTATTTTCTTTTCAAGCCACTTTCTTCCTTTCTTTACTAATATTCACTATTAGAAATAAAAGTTAAAATTTGATTAATAATAAAATTAAAAGTTAGTTACCTTAATCTCAAATCGAATGTTTATTCCATTTATTCTGATTTTTTAATAGCATTATCGTAGCTTTTTTGTAAGTTTTAATTTTACTATTATAAAAGATCATACTAATTTTTGAGCTCATTAAGTTCTTCCTAATACCCTTTGCTTTCATTTATCAAGTCTTAGTTTGCTTGGCTTAACTTATTAACATAATCACTAAGTTATTTGATTTCCCTTTCTTTTTATTATTATAAATCAGATATTTCCTACTCAAATCTATGTTTATAATCTTAAATTTATTCCTCACACTCTCTAGATATCTCATTTTCAACAATTTACAATTTTTCTTATAATTAATTATTTTATTTGTTTAATATATCTTTAGATTTTCCTTAAATACTTTTAACCCACAATTCAATTTCGTTTGACTTCATTTTAATTTGATGTTAAACAAACTCTTAAATTTAGCTCAAATCTTTTCTTAATCTAGTTAGCTCTATTGTTAACTCATTCTTTATTTGATATTTTAATTCTTTTTATTGCTGTAATTTCTTACTAAAAAGATTTTCCAATTCAAGTTTTTCTCTTAAAGAAGCTTGAGATATTCTTTCTTTTTCAAGGAGATCTATTTTGAGATATTGAATTTCTTCCTCTAAAATTTTCTTTTATTCAGATATAGTATCTAATTAAGATTTTAAAATTTCTGATTGATGAGCCTTTTCTTAAGCTTCATATTATAATCTAGTAATTTAAGTATTAATTTCTTCAAATCTTTTGCTTTCATCTTCCTAAAATTTCAAAAGAATAAAATGTTTAATAACTTTAAACTCAGTTATTTTTTAATTGTTAATTTAACTAATTAAAAATACATTAGTAAAATCTATAAATTGAGTTGGATTTATAAATTAGTTAAATCATTTTTTTAAATAGATTTTAATCAATTTAAATAAAATTATTATTTTTAAAGTTAATTTAACATCACTTTAATATCTTTAATTAATTTAAAAAAAAAATATTACATTTTTTTAAGCTTTTTCTTTGTACAGATCAAAGAATTTAGTATTTAATTGTTTATTTTCTTGTTTAAGTTCTTCTAAATTTTCTTTGATGTTTTTGATAACTTCTTCTTTAAATTATATAACTTGCTATCCATTAGAAACTTCAGTTTTCAAGTTTGAGACAGAACCTATGAGTTCAGCATTTTTTTACTTTTATTCATTTATTTATGCAAACAGTTTCTCATTTTAAACAGTAATATTTTCTAAATCTTATGAATATCTTTATATTGTGCTTCTTGATGACTCTAAATCTGACTTAAGTTATGCACTAAGCTAGTCTAAATCATCTAAAGTCTTTTAAAGCTCATTATTTTTATTTTTTTGTTTGTTAAGCTTTTCTTACAATCTTTGAATTTCACTTTCATAGATTCTATTTTGCTTAATCTAATTTTCCAAATCAGCTATAATCTTTTGTTATTAGTCTTCTAATTACTCATTTTTAGACTATAGCTCACGCCCTTATAACTTATACTCTCTCAAACTCTCTTCTAATTCCTTCAAATTATCTGATTTTGATTTGAAAGATTTAAACTAATTATAAAAATAATCAAAGAAAAAATTACTTTATAAATATGCTAATTGTTGTTCATGCTCTTTATTTTTTCTTAATTCGATCTGTTCATTCTTCATTTCAGTTTCTTTTTTGAATTCACTTAAAAAATGATCGAAGTCTTATTTCATTTTGTCAATTGATTTTTTCTTTTCATCCATAATTTCATCATGCAATGACTTAGAAATATAATCTTTTTACAATTAATTTAGCTTTTCTTCCAGCATCTGTTTAAGCTATCTTTCTTAATACCTAAGTTAATCGATTTCTAGGTTACTTTCATTTTTTATATCATCTATTTTTTAATTCATAGTTTCTTAATAGTGTAATTATAACTCTTGTAAATATTCGTCATGTCTTCTTTGATTTTCGTCCTTTGATTTAAATAATTGATTTAAATTTTTTAATTGTTTGATTAAACTCTTTTATAAAGCATATATTCTAAATATATTTTATCATATTTTAAATAAAACAAAATTTTACGAATTTCATTTAAGAAACATTGTGTATTTCTTCGATCTTTCTTTCATATTCTATTTTAGTTTCTTAAAGGATTCTCTCCCAATTTTATAAACTCTTCTAGCTTTTTTCTTTTTCTTCATTTTGGTCTTATTTGAGTTATCTTATTATTTATTCGGCTTCTTAGTTTCTTTGTTTGTATTCAATAATCTTGTTTTTATAAGCTTCTAATTTTTGTTTATTTTTTTACTTAACCTTTTCTAAATATTCTTGGCCCTTTTACAAATTCTAGAATTTTTTTAAAGTTAATTTGAACATTTTACAATTTTATGTTTAAATAAATTATAGTTTTTACTTGCTAGGCATGTTAGAACTTTTACTGCATTTAATTTTCGATGGTAGTAGCGTCTAATTTGGTGTTTTCTAATTCCATATTTAAATGGGTGTTCTCCTCCATCAATTAATTATATCTGCTAGAAAGCTAGCTTACTTCTAGCTTTAAGTTATCATTTAATTTGAGCTATTACTTTATCTTATCTTCAGCTGTATTCAAATCTATTTTATAAGTGTTTAATTCTAACTATTTTTCACTTAAATCTGCTTTCATCAATTCACCTCTTTATTTCAATTCTTAATTTTCAGAAAATATTTAATTTTATGACTTTATTAACTATTCATATTCTTTTTCAAGGTCATTAAATTTTTAAGTTAGCTGAATTACTTGATTTTATTCTTATTCTAATTTATCTTACATTTTTTATTCTTTTTTAATTAATGCATCTTCAAACTGCTCAGTAACTTCATTCATCTTTTTTTACATTCTTTAGAACTCTTGTTCATAGAATTATCTATTTTATCTCTCTTTGTGTAAATCTTCTTTAAGCATATTTATAATTCTTGCACTTTCTTCCATTTCTTCATCATGTTATTACAATTCCTATATTTCAATTTATTATATTTTATTTGAAAATCTTTTAAAATATTAATTTTTAACAACTAATCTGAAAACCATTTGAAAAAATTATATTTTATTTGAAAGTCCTTTTTTGGATGTTTATTTTATTTAAAAACCCTTTGAATTTTTACATTTAACAAAATAATTTTTTATTAATAATTAAATTTAAACACATAAATCATGAGTAAAATGTTCTAGTTTACTTAAAAAAAAATTAATTTAAATCTGAAATGCTAAATTCTTACTTTTCTTTTCTCATTCTCTAACTTAGAAAACTCTGCTTTCAAAAATGTATATTAGCTAGATAGCTTATCAATTATAACTTCTCTTTCGCTCAGCACTATTTCTTCAAATAATTCCCTAACACGCTGATGTATATATTCCTAAGATATAGGATTATCCTTCATTGTTTAAATTAAGTCATCTTTTATAATTTTCTCATAAACATCTCGTATAGTATCCTATAAAGTTTAAAATCTCATTTCATATAGTTCTCTCATAGAATTAATTCTTTCATTATAATCCATTTCTACATCTTGAATATTAATTTATTAATCTAAAAGCTATTCTTATCCTTAAAAATATTAATTGATTCTAAAAGCATGCTGTTGATCCTATATCTATATCCTCTGCGAAATTTTCTCGTTGTTTATCTAATTTTAATTTTAAAGACATGAAGATTTTCAATTTAAAATTTATCAATTAAATATCATCTATGCAAAAATTCTTGAAAAATTTACTGCAGAGTTGATGTTAGAAAGACCAGTATTCATAGTTTCACTTTATTATGGAGAACTTACCTAGAATTCCTATTTATTCATAATTTGCTTTTTGAGATTTAAATTTTTAAACAGCTAATATTTTGAATATTTTCCAATACTAAATAAACTGTTTTTTATACTAATTATACTGAATATCTTATTTGAAAAAAAAATTTGTATAATTATTTATAAATTTTTGCGTATTAATATTTTTTAAATTCACAGATAAGTTCATAATAAATTTATAATCTTATCATTATCCATTATCTTATTTTACAGGTATAATTAATAAACTATTTCTTTTTCAAATTCAAATAAATTCTATTTGAAATCCAATAAATTTATTCATTTTTATTTTAAATGCAAAGTTAGATTTCTTGGATTTTATTTATAGTAAATCTTCACACCAATTATTATGCATAAAAAATAAAAAAGTTATAAATACAAAATAAAATATTACTAATCTAATTCAATAAATAAATTTAAAAAAATGAAAATCTTTATTTTTAATTTAATATAATAAATAATATGATTAAATTCTAAAAACTAAATTTTCAATAAAAAATTAAACAGTAGATAAAATATATTTATTTATTAACTATTTATTAGCTTAGATGTTTTTATAAATGTTCAACAATTTTAAATAAGCAAATAAAATGCCTAAATTCATAACTACTTTAGTCCTTGGTATATTACTAAAAATTCTCTAGAGAACTATGTTTAATCAAAAAGATCAATGCATAGGTATCTTAGCTCTAACAAAAGAATAAGTAAAATTTAATATTAAAAATATTTAATACTATATTAGAAAAAAATATTTAAACTTTCAATTATGCAATTGAAATAAAGATTTAATAAATAAACATATTTTCCTCATTTTTTAATTCATATTTTTATGCAAATATAAACAATATTAAAAAGAATTATTACAAAAAAATTTTTTTAAATGTTAAGAATTTTAATAATTTTAAATATTTTTTGTAGTTTATTAAATATTTTTTTAATTAAATAAATGGTATGATTATATTTTTTCATAACTGATTAGTTAATTTAAAAAATTATGATTAAAATAAATAAGAATTTAATATAGTTTTGATCCACATAAATTTATAATTTATATCTATGAGACTTTCCAGTATATAGTTATATTTTTGTAAAAATGGGGAAAATCGAATTCTTCAGAGGATTGTTAAGTAATTGTATTATTTATCTAAACTTTTATGATGATAAAATAGATTGTTTTGATTAAATTTTACATTTTACATAAAGTTTAGAAATAATACAATTTAATTAATTATTTTTAGAATAGTTAATTATTAATTTGGAAATTAAATGTGGCTTTATCAATGTATTAGTTTCCATTTCATTAAGCATTTATCATATCCACCTACACTATATAAATATTAATCGTTTTTATCAAATTTAACCCTCACTACATGAGAAGAATGAGCTCTATAACTCAAAGCTTTGTGGGATTTCAAACAAGGGTTTCTATATAAATTTACAAAACCCCAATCATCTGAAGTTGAAATAATACTTTCGTCATGGCTTCTTGATACACCATTAACATGAGAGCCATCTGTACAAGGAGGGAAAACACCTTAGACAGGCCAACCAATTTTGCAAGTAAATGTTTACCATTTTTCATCTCTGAGTTGAGAAGCACCAGCTATTTTATTAATTAATGATTAAATAAAATTTTAAATTATTTTAAGTACTTACCTGTTAATTATTATCCATCCATAGCATTAAAAAATAGATACTCATAAGCCCCACAATTTGATTAAATAAATTAGCCATCTCTTGACCAGTCTAATGAAGTAATAAAAGATTGATGACCTTTACAAACTGCAGTTTTTGTGTAATTGTCATTAACATTAAAAATGTAAATATTATTGTCATGAGATCCAACAGCTAGGAATTACCCATTTGGACTATATTACAAAACTTCGATCCACTCATTTGATATTCTTTGTTCGAATATCTAGACATTTACAATATGTAAAAAAGATTGATCAATAAAATTAATATTTTAAAATTATGAATTACTTTATCATTGATGTTTTTAATGCCTTTTCTTATTGATAAATCTCCATAGTTTGATGCTATTGCTATATGACCGTTTAAGGGATTTATGGCAACTGCTCTTGAACATTAATTAGGAGGGTATAAAGAAAGGGTTGAAGCTCCTCCTATTTAAATAAAAGTGAATAGAATCAATAAATAAAAATCTAATTATTCAATAAAAATTACCTATTTTGGGCTTTGCTCCAGCTTAAGGGTTAACTATGCCTTCAGCTTCTACTGTATTTTTAACAGGGTCAAACACTATAATCTTATTATCATCTCCAGTGGAAATTACCTAAAAAAAAATAATTGATTATATATGATTAATTGTATAAATAAATTTACTTTTCCAGTTGCAATATCTACATCTAATCCCCATGTTTCACCTGTGAAATGACCATTCATCAAAGTTTTAACATCATTTTAACTTATTTGAAGAATTTATCCTATTACAAAATAATTATTATAAAATTCATTTTTGGTATCAAATAGAAATATACCATTTCTTGTTCCTACTAATATCTAATCATTTGAGTAATCAATAGCTTTTGCATAGTTTGGTAGATCATATTCTTATTTTTATGTTAGTGTTGTTGCATCAAATACTTTTAATTTTTTATCTTTAGCACCACTTGAAAAGATTTAATTCGATACGATATTAATAACATGAATAGCACCTTAGTGAGCACGTATCATTTTGGATGCTTATTTGCCATTCCAAATATAAATAGATCCATTAATTGATCCTGAAATACATCTGTTACCATCTTCAAAAAACTTTATGGAAAGCATCTAATTTATAAATCAGTAAATTAATTTTTTATGATTTATCTAATAATTATATATTTACATCGACTCTTTCTGTTGCTCCGTAAAGTCCTTTGGAAGAGTTAATGAATCCTGGACCAGTTTCGAAAAAGATTAAACCTCTCTTTCCTGCCACTGCACATTTATAGGTTCCATTACTAGTATCCATATCCATAATAGGATCACCTCCTGTTTTGTTTGAAGCTATTTTCTACTAAGTAGCAATATCAAATACATGAACGTTATGATCGTTGTGTTCATCAGTTACAAACACTTGCTTACCGTCCTTTGAAAATTTTACACATTTTGCAGCTCTGTTACCTCTTCCTAACTATAGCCTAGCCACTATTTCCATAGTTTGGCAATTCCATACTAAAACCAAAGGATTTGGACCTCTTTATCCAGTAACAACAAGTTTGCGCTAGGGACAAATATCAAGAGACTCAATATCATCATTATGACCTTCGATTTCTCCAACTTAACCTGCCCCAAAAAATTCCTACTTATTAGCATTGATATCTAGCACTATTCCCACGGCAGCTGAAAAATAAACTACTTTACCCTAATCACAAGTATAGTACCTTTTATTAAAGAAAATTTTTACTAAAAAATTATAAAAAAGAAAAAGATTGTTTAAGAATCAGCTAATTTTTTACAAGTTTGATCTACAGTCTTCGCATTTATAGCCATTTATGTATTCTAACTAGAGTTTTGTTGAAGGAGCAGATGGATCTATTTAAGGAGCTAACAACAAAATAAAATAGTTAGGACTTGAATTTTAAAATTGAAAAAATAAATAGTTACGATTAGAGGGTGCTTTAAGAGCTCCAATCCATGGCTTTACAGCCATAAACTTTTCTGCTTCAGGGTTATTTTCTAATTCAAATAATCCATTATCCTATTTTTTATGATAGATTTAATAAATTAATAATTTATAATATTGCCATAAAAAATATTGAGCAATAAATAAAATATTTCAAAAAATTTCATAACTAATTTATAATTTTTATTTTAACAATTTGAATTAGTTATTAAGTGAATGATATAAGCCAAATACCTCTTCAGGCTTTTGATCTTTAGTTTCATATTTATTGATTTGATTTCCTGCCTTGTCTAATTTTGTTTTTCCGAATTCTAATTCAAGATCTTCATCAACTTCACCTCCTTCGTAGGCATCTGGTTCTTTAACTTAATTATTTCCTGTACTTGTTCCACAACCCATTTGTTTCTTTATTGCTTACTTACGCTTTTACTACTTAAAATTTTTGGTTGCCTATATTTAGCTTGATTTTTGAAATGTTTTTATTATATTTTTTTTTACTATTTATTTATAAAGAATTTATTTAATTATAATGAGGTTGTATTTTAATAAAAAGAATTATTTTTTGTGTGATCAAAAAAACAAAGTATCTTTATTAAAAAAAAACATAATTTACAAAATACTAAAATTTATTAAAACTTATAAAAATCCAAAATATAAATTAAGAATAGATAGATACTGATTTCGAGATAAGTATAAATATAAGTTTTATAATGATTATATAGAAACATTTGTTTCTATTCGAATTTAATATGTATTTTTTATAAATTAAGTAAAATATCTTTATGTAAGTTACAAATTTAATATTATAGGAGTTTTTATTTTATATTATTTATCAATTCACATAAGTATTTAATCTGTTAGTATTTTATAGTGGCTTGTAATTTTCTTTGCTTTTATTATCATTAGTAATTTATATGCTAGCAGAGAGTATAGATGAATTTATGTCCCTTGAAGTTTGCATTTATTAATTTATTTCACGACTATTGTTATATGATGACAAAGACCCTTTTTATTTATTTATTAATAAATTAAATTCGAATTATAGCATAAAATGAAACTTAATTAATAGGAAATTACTTTAGGTATTGCATTTACCGTAATCTGCATTGCTGAAATAGTGGGGCTTTAAAATAGAAGAGTTGGTTATACTTTATCTTTTAATTGAGTCTCGAGCGGAGTCAATAGTGGATGTGTTAATATTATTTCTCTTATCTTCTCTTAATATAGAGTTATTTAAATGAGATGAAATAGTATTTTAATTTATTTATCCTCTATTATTAGTATTATTATTGATAAAGCTAGTTGAAGATGAAGAATGAGGAAGTGGCGGGTGTGATTATAAATATGATTTTTGAGGATAATTAGAACTTTAGCTGGTATTTGTAGTAGTGTTTAGGTACTAATTACTTTAATTTATAGAGCTCGAAATTTAATTAATATTGCTACTGCTTGGTTTTAGTAATGAAGATTATCTGCTGTTATTGAATGAATTATTTAAGTTATTCTTACTACTTGACAAATTTTAATAAGATGAACTATGAGTAAGAGTTTGTGTTTACTATAATCCTTTTGTATTAGCTAAGGAAGATTGAGATGATGAATTAACCAAATTGTTTAAATTTGTTTGTGTATTAAGTTATTTTGACTAATTTTAATTTTGAATATTTTAACTTGAGTTATTTAGTTAGCTACTTGCACTTTCATTCACTTTTACTTTTTATGAATCTCCCAAATTTGCCCCTTAATGATGCTAAAAATATATTTATTATTTGCTATTAAAACTTGGAGTGTGTCTATCTTTCTCAATTACAGCACTCTTTTTTAGATACTAGCTTGTTTGAAGTTATGAAATTTACAATTTTTTCTATTTATTTATTTTTTAAAAGGAAATCAATCACCTATTTAAGAGCTAAATCAAAATAAAATTAATTACATCGTTGCTTGCATTTGTATTTGTGTTGTTATTGCTGAATACTTGAGAAGTATTTGTCAATATTTGTGATGAATTCATATCTGTCTAGGTGAGTATTCTTTGTGTATTTGGCTGAGTAATCTGTTGATTATTATCAAGATTTATGCTTGATCCAGGATTAAACATGTTAACTTAAGGAACATTTGATAAGATTATTGAGTTTTTGAAATTTTCTTTTTTGTGAGAACTTTTGTTTCTCATAGGAGAATTTACTATACTGTACTGTGATTTCTTTTACCATACATCATGAACTTTTTTGATTTGAAAAAAAGTATTTTGATTGCTTGTTGAAAGATAAGGAAATATAATTTTTAACTGATAAATCAAATTTTCTTAAAGCAGATGTTAAGTAAATAAATAATCAATCTAGCTTATAAAAATATATTTAAAAAAATGAAAGAAAAATGCAATAAATAAATTACCTATTAATTAAATTATTAATTATAGATTTTGAGTAAAAATCTAGCAATTGTTATTGTACTACTCGTTAAAGTCGAACTGCTGATCATTTTCATTTCTTTGAGACTGAATCTTTTTAAGTTCTAAGTAATTTTTTAATTTTTTTAAGAATCAGTTGACATTATATTTGGTAGAATTTATTCAATGATTGATAATATGTAAATAATTACCACTAATTGTGAACTTGTCTTCACAATCTTTAATTTTTGTTAGCAGATTAAAAAGTTCATCAAGATATCCTTAAACTTCTAATCTCTGCATAATAACATTTATATTAGAATACTTTTTGACTTCATTTTGGATTCTGCGCTTAAAGGGATGTGTTTGATCTTAATTAATTATGTCCTATTAATTATTGTAAAAAATAAATACTATTAACCTATTTGCAATGGTAAAAAAATTGAAATACTATCATTTTTCTTGCCTAGCTTAAGTTTTATTTAATTTTGATTAATTTAAGATAAATCCTATTTATGTAAATAGAGTAATAAACAAATGCTTTTTTTAAGTTTATCTGTTGATATAATATTTGGCAATTATATTTTGTAGTTAGTTATTAATATTTATAATTAGGTTGTTTTGGGAACAAACGAATTATTAAATTAATTTGCTTTAATATTTCATTTGTTTTTAAATTTGAATATTTCCATTCACCAAATAATGATTTAATTAAAAAACAAATAAATGTATTTGAATTAATACTTTTGTCTGACAGATTTTCATTTTTAACAACTATATCTTCTATTAATTACTCTTATACCAATCATTTATACAAATCTTTAATTTTTCTTTCTTTAGAGATTAATTCTAAAATAATCCTCTGAACTTTCTTAAAAATTATAAATATTTTTTTAAATAAATATAATCAAATCAATAAAACATTAATTTAAAGCATATAAAAAATGAATATCTTAATAAGTTTAAAATTAGATTGCAAAACAATATGAATAAAGAAATGTTGATAGATAGATAACAATAAATATATATATATATGAAAGATATATTTATAGATAGATACAAATATTTATAATATAAACAACACTATTTTTAAAATATTAATTTAAATTTAAAATGAGGTATTTTTTAATCATTAATTATTATTGAATTTATTTTAACGAAGAATATTTTTGCATTTAGCTTTATATTCACAGTAAATTTTTTTCTTTTCAAAGTTGATCTCTCATGCGAAGATACTCTTATAAATTAAAACTCTTATCGTCTACTTAGTTTATGCCTAATAAATTAAAAAAAATATATATATATCTTATCAAATAAAATTTTATATGGAAATTTATATTCATAAAGAAAATTTATTTACAATCATTCAATTCACTTTAATCAATATCATCACAACTTGTTCCACTTGAATTATCATCGTCGTCTTCTCCTTCCTTTTATTCTTTCTCTTCAAAATCTTATTCATCACCATCTTCATCGTTTTCAGTTGGATCATACTCACCATCACCTTCTTCATTTTATTCAGCTACTGTTTAGATTAAACTCTAATAATTAACTTCTACTTAAGGGAAGAGGTTACTAGCAAGTTAATTTAATGGAACATTTCTTTAAAAGGGATTTTAAGGTTATTATTGTTATTATTAAGGAATATTTTAAAATATATTAATTCCACTTTGACTACTTGACTAAGATGTCATACTTTATTGACCTATTATTGATTTACAAAGTACATATTTATTTAAGTAAAAGCATTATTAAAAGGCATATGAAATATTATATATATTATCAATTTTCCAAAAGTTATAATATTTAAATTTAAATCATTTTTATTTTAAAGATAATATTTCTGACAAATAAATTATTTTAGAATCAAAAATGAAAAAATGTACTTGCAAAAATGTTAACTCCCTAATTTTAAGCATTATTCTAAGCAAATATGTTAAATCCATTCTAAGGTTGCTATTAATTTTGATTATTCATCCCAAGATTATTGTTTTATTATGAAAAGATATTCACTCCACTAATACTTTAACCATTTGTTTAGAAAGGATTATTTTATTGTGAGCTATTTAAAGTACTACTTTGTGACAAATTAGTGGTGCTGTTTTATTGAGGTAATTAATTATTGACATTAATATTATTCTACTACAAAAAAGTGTTAAATGGAGTGTGATATTATTTAAATTTAGACATATCTTCCCCAAATGTGACGGTATGATTTGAATAGTAGTCTTAGGGATTGAGGGGCTTTGTTTGTTAGCCAAAAGATATACAGCTACTTGATTCAGATTCTATTTCCATATACTTATTTCTTGTTATAAATATTTAGATTTATTTTCTAAATTATTTTTACAAAATCTGATGAGACTCTAATTTTCATAAAGTATAAGATTCCTCTATTTGAAAATTTAGAAATTATTTACCGCGCAATATAAAAATGACTGTTAAATTTATTAATTAATTTACTAATTATTTCTGTATAATTTTAAATATTCGCCAAATATTTCTTCAAATAAACACAAAAAAAATTCTTTAAAAAAATATCAAAATCATATTCTAATATAATATATAATATATAATAAATATTTTCCCTAATAATTTAATCCTAATTTAATTCTAATTTTATAATACTGTTTATAAGTCATATTCATTTTTTATTAATAAATTATAATAATCCTTAATAGTTATTTTGAATACTTAGCAGTTTATGGAAGAATAAAAATTATTTTTTTATTTTTTATTAAACATCAAATTCTTTAAAAAAAATGAATACTCATAATAGATTTGGTGAATTTAAATATATTTTCAACTAATTGAGTGTATATATCTTGTTGCAATTTTATAAATTAATTATAGTATATTTATATTATTTTCAATTAATAAAATTACAAATATTTATTTCTTTAATTGTTTATTTGTAAAAAACGTTCTAAGCAACATACATAAAATAAAAGCTAAGCTACTAAATCTTTAACAATGATTGAAGAAAAGAATAGTATATAAGATCATGAAGTGATAAAAATGCTTAAAAATAAAAAATTATTGAATGAGTAAGATGTTACTACAAAGCTAGATGTGCTAAGCTCAAATTTATCTAAAGTAATATGTCTTTTAACTTCAATTCAAATCATATTTCTGATATAATTTTTTCTTGTTAACAGGATTTAGATGCTATTTCTGTATGGGATGAAATGAAATATGTTGATATATAACCTCACATAAATTAAATAATGTAGTATTCAAATTCCTATAAGACTAAAATCTTGAGTCTTTCAGTTTTGAAATCTTAGATAAAAGTAAAAAATTGTTTATTTTTCTGGAAAATGATTCATATATTTTATACCTGCAATTTTATTCATTAAGCTTTGTGATTTAAAAAAAATTTTGATAATTTAAATAATTTTAATTTATCATAGTAAATAAATTATTTTAAATGAAAGTTAAATTGGATCAATTTATCAAATGAAGATGTTACTGAAAATACTAAGTAAATAACTTAAATGTTGGAGTTAGAAATTTAAAGGTATAAAGGTGAATTAGACTAAGAGAAGGAAGATATTATTAAAGCTTTTTCTGCTGTTTTATTAGAAATCGCTAAATTAGGGAATTAATTGCATAATTTCATGCCATAGATGCTTCGAAAATCATTGGAAAATTAAATATTTTGTGAATCTTTCATGAAATTCCTGGTTTACTTGATGTATTTTATTATTTTAGCTAGAAATAAATTAGATTCTTCCATTTTTATAATTTTATTTATTGAAATAAATGGCAAGCTTATTTAAAAATTTTTATTTATTTATTAATATTTTTTAAAGTAAAATATTTATTTTTTAATTCATTTCTAAAATTACAAAAGAGAAGATATGGAAAGTAAGGAGCAGTTGATTTAATAGCCAGCTGATTTTTTAACATAAGAAATATTTAATTTAAAAGAGAGTATTTTACATTTAGCTTTTTATGTTTTAGACAAATATGCTGAAAACAAAGATTAAGTCAAAAAAGACTTATGTTAAACAGCTTTAGAGATTATTTATTATTATTGTACTTTGACAAAATCAGCTTTCTCTACAGAGAGATGCAACTTCTTCTTAGGATTGTTGAAAGAACCTGTTTTCAGAGATTTAGTTTTGAACTGCTTAGAAGTTTTTTTTAAGGAGCCTTCTAATGTTAAAAAATATAGTATCTTAGAGGAAATAATTAAAGAAATATAAAATCAAATTCCATTTGATATAGATGTTTTAAGAGAATAAAGCATTATTCAAAAGGAGCATCCAGATTAAGAACAAAATTTTTTAAAAATGTGTGTATCAGCTAATTAAATGCTTCTCGCATATGCGATAAATGCTGTCACAATTCCTGCATTGAATATTGTAGATTATTTCAACTCTGATAAATAATTTAGAAATATATTTGGTAGTTATCTTAACTATATTGAAAAGTTTACTCCAGTTGAATGCTTATAACTATAAAATATCGATTTTTGGATTCAGTTCTTAGGGTAAATTAAAGATACTACCTATGATAAGAGTGAAATTTTAGCATATTTTAATGAAACTCTTATAGATCT
Source organism: Tetrahymena thermophila SB210 (assembly GCF_000189635.1). Taxonomy (NCBI): domain Eukaryota; phylum Ciliophora; class Oligohymenophorea; order Hymenostomatida; family Tetrahymenidae; genus Tetrahymena; species Tetrahymena thermophila. The sequence continues at coordinate 875,846 of NW_002476426.1, forward strand.
AGCTTACCATTTAATTTCTTATTTCAGTAGACCAGACTCCTGTCGTATTGAGATCAATGAAAAGGGAGAAGCTTCAGCAGAGTTTTAAATATCAAATGATGAAACTTTGTATAATTAAAAAAGGACTCTTTTGCATTTAATAATTAACTTAAAATATGACCAATTCCATGAAATTTGTATTCAAAAATTTGAAAAGATGGTAATTAAATAAAAAGATATTAAATTGCTAAAAAGCACATTTTTCTAAAAAAGATTGATGGATCAGAATGGAATCTAGTAAACATAGAGAGCTTTTAATATGCTTTGGGCGCAGTAATTGGAGGCCTAGATCCAGTAAAAGAAAAGCAATTTTGTATTTCAACAATTAAAGTAAGTATTACAAAATAAAAAACTAAATCAAATTATTTATTTTAATAAACTTTAAGAGTTATTTAAATTTGATAGAAACCAGAAGGAATAAGATAGCTAAGACTATGTTGGTCAATAGTTTATTTTATGTGACAAGCAAATTTGAAATTTTTTTAAAAAACCATTACAATGTTCTAGAATCGTTGGTATAAAAAATAATCGATTTTATCTAAGATGATTCAAAGTGTATTTAAGTAAGTTTAATTTGATATTTAATTTTAACCATATAATTTTTATGCTTAAATAATTAAGGATGTTGCAGTTTATTACTTTAATATCTTCTGTGAAATATTTTATGTCTTTTTTACTACTGAAATGAAAAATGGTGAAATCAAATTTAAATCTTTAGTTAACAAGTCAAAGTTTATAACTAAATCATTAAGTTTAATTGGTAAATCCAAATTCTACAATTCTTTGATTTTTGTTGTAAAAAAATGTGATGAGAGAGAAAAATAAGAAGCCCTCTTTAATGCTCTAATTCATCCTATACTTAAAGATGCAGAAAAATACATTTAAGATCATGAATAAATATTAGTCAGATCAAATTATCTAGATATTAGGCTCATATTTGAAATTCTTGCAGAAGCATCTTGCTAGTTGAGTGATTTGTTTTTCTTATAAATGAGTATGAATATTAATAATTTCTAAAAATTTCAATTGAATTTTTAATATTTAAATAGAATTTGATGATGTTAGCAAAATCAAAACATTTTTAGATTCTAAGATTTAGCAAACTTAGAAAAAATAAAAGTTAGATGATGAAACAATCTCACTTCTAGTATCTCTAAGAGAGCCAATAGTTGCTATAGTTGGAAACTGTTTATAATTTCTACAAAAAAAAGATAATATGTTGACTGAGTAATAGGAATCATCTGCAGCTGAGTTAGTATAAGTTGCCAAAAATATAATTAAAGAGTTCTAAAATCTTGACGATGCATACAAAGATCATACAACAATTTATGTAATTTAACAGTGTATATAAATATCAAAAAAAGAAGACGATATTTCACAACTTACATAAATATTCTTTAGTTCCTGTGAGAGAATATTATCAAAGGAGTAAAATAATCCTTTATACAAAAATCACATCATGAAAAGCTATCAACTTGTTAAAATGCTTTCAAAAAATTATCCTTTGAGTAAATTTATAATTTATTAAATTTTATTTTTATATTTAAATATTTAAATTTATAGTCATAGCAAATCAAATTATTAATCAAATAAATACAAATTCGTTATAATTAATGAATTTTATTATTTGCGGAATAAATAATACAGAAACTGACATTTATCTTTTGAGCTTAGAATCTCTAAATGAAATAGTCTAAGTAAATCATTTATATCTATGTTTTTATTTATTTATTTTTTAATTCCTGTATATTTTAGGAAATGAATAAAAATAACGAGAAGGTTAAAACATTTTACTAAAAGCACCTATATGATGTATTGAAATGCGTCTTTTAAGCAGCTGTTGATGGATATCATAATAAAGGCATCAAACTAATAATTGAAATTTTAACTAATGTTTTTTCAATTCTTCAAAAAATTAAAGTAATAAAAAAATTTTCTTCTAATATAAAAAATATTTTATAAATTACTTTGGTTATATAGCCTTCTTAGAGCTAGAAAAATATGAACAAGAAGCAGAAAGAAAATATTATTGCAAGTTATATCTTGTAAAAAATTTCTGAAGTAATCAGATAAAAAGAAATTATTGCATTTATAGAAAACAAAAAGCTAATTGAAGATTTGCTAAACTCTTGGGATAAAGATTTTAAAGTAAAATTTTAATTTTTAATTTATAAATATCATTTTTTTAAATTAATAAATAAATAGCAAGTGTTTATGTCATTCCTAGATGTAGTCAATTGCAGTTGAAAAAAAAGTTATCTAATGAAATGAACAATTTATTAAAAAAAATATTAATTAATTTTGTTTGTTTGTTTACATAAAAACATAAAATATATTTTGAAATTAAAATAAAAATTTTTTAAAAAATTTATTTCATCAGTTTCGCGTTTTTTTTATTTTTATTTCACAAATTCTTGTTGTTGTTTAAAGCATAGTTTTGATTTGAGCCAAAGAGTTTAGAATTTACTTTGTTTTAAGGTAAAGCATAGTTAGGTTTTTACTATTAAGCTTAAATTGGAACTTATTGATTTGCAAATTAGGGGATAGGTTGGGCAGGACTTTATGCTGTTTATTAATTCTAAGTAGCTGCTTATGTCATTTAATTTGGATTGGTTTAAACAGTTTACTAAATTTAAGCAGTTTAGGCTGTTTATGCAGGTTTAAGAGGTTCTTAGTTTGAATTGTTGGAAATGACATTCATTTCTTATTTAAACAAATTAGATGGTTTGAAATCAGATTAGTGCTTTGTTGGCTACTATTGTTGGAGCATAGGATTTGGTTAACCACCAAAAGTTTAATTTAACTATTAACTTGGTTTATTTTAAGTACTTGGAGTATATGCACTTTAGAACCTCTGTTAATTAGTATTAGCTGCATTACTGTTTGTTGTATTTGATAACAAAGGATTTTGGACTGCTGCAGGTACAGTGTGCTTTTACAATAAAGGATTTACTTTTGTTTCATGTAAAGTATTTCCATGAGTAGGATTTGAATTAGAGCTATTCACCGTTGTGGCTGGTTATTACTATTAAATTTATGCTTAGCCAAATGTAATAATTCTGCCCTTAGCAATATTGGGCTTAGCCTAAATAGATGAATAATTAGAAGTCTTAACAAAAGATAAACTTTTTTCATTCTAGCCTTCATTTTCAATAAAAGTCATGAGATCTTATATTTAAGAATCAGGAATACCGTAATACAAAGCCAATTTGCCAATCATATTCTTTGTACTTTACTTGGTTGAACGGAATTTAAGCATATTTAATCCTATTGTTGCTAAATTAGAATAAACTGTATTACGATACATAGTTTCATCTTCAGCAAGAGATGGATCTAGCTTATTAAGCTCATCTTTAATAGAACGGAATATAAGAGCTTCCCAAGCATCATTTTAAGTCCAAATAAAATGATGTTTTACTTTTTCTTATATAAATACTTTTTCAGCTGCTGTTAAACGATAAATAGCAAAAGAGAGAGGCATGAATTTTATCAATTATAAAATATCTTTTTTAACTGACAAATCATCTAAGTACCTGAAGCACTCAATTACTAATTAATTATTTTATTAAGGAGTTATTTAACTCTTTCCAGACTATCTAAAACATTCTAAAAATATTAAGAATATAGCTTAATTCTATGGATCGCTATAATCATAGAAAACAGGAGGGATATCAGTAATAATTTCTTGTTCTTCCTTTACCTTTTCTGTTTATTTTTCACAATTAACTTCAGAATTTTTGTTTTCATCAATTGATTTTTTATCTTATTTATCCTCTAACACAATACCTTCATTGCTTTTAGCCTTTTCTTCATTTTTTTCTTCAGTTGCAGCTTCTTCTGAATTTTATTTTGCTTATTCACTGTTTTCTACATTTTCGTTTTGAATTTATGGAATAGTTTCAGCTTTTTCTGTAGTTTTTTCTTCTTCCTTTTACTTTTCTACATTTTCAGTTTAAATGCTATCCTTGTTTTATAAAGAGTTTTCTTTTTCTTCATTATTAGGCTCATTATTTTCAGAGGAAGAAGTAATTTTATTTTAACCTTCTATTTCTTGTGATTCACTTTCTTTTTACTAATTTAAGTTTGCTTCTTCTTGAACTTCTTTCTACTATGAAACATTATCTAACTTTTCTTCTTATTAAGAATTTATTTCATTTGTCTACTTTTTCCCCTCTTCAATATCTTCTAATTTTTTACTAGGTTCGTTTTCTACAGCTTGTTATTCAGTGCTAATTTATTTGAGTATGCTATCTTCCTTAACATCCTAAGCCTCACTTTAATTATCTGATTAAGACTTTCTGCCTTCCTCTTATTTCTGAGATTAATTAAGTTTTTCTTATTACAGTTAGCGATTCTTCGTAGTACGAGATTGGATTTCACTAAGAATGACAGAGATATCTAAGTTGAGAACATCAATATCAATGCTATCTCCCTTTGTTTAAATAACGCTATTCATGAGATAGTGACAAGAATCTTTAAGTTTTTTATCTTTTACTAAACTAAGCTAGTTAAGATTATCAATAAGACCCTTTTAGAAGTAGCTTTATATTTAAGTTCTGTCTTCTTTTGTAATACAGTCAAAATTACTGTCTAATCCTGGAAGTTATGTATTAGGTGAAATAATCAAAGATTAGTCAAGATCAACTGGTTATTCTTGTATTTTCTTTTAGACATCTGTAGAGTATGGAGAGAAAAATGACTAGAAGTTTAAAGCCTTGTGAGGGTTGAGCTTTTTAGAAACCTCTTCAGACTCATAAGAGAAATTAGGTCTAGAATCGACTTACTTGATGACATTATCCAGATCGTATTAAATATTTCTAATCTAATTTACTTCATAGACAAGCTATTTACGAGCAAGGTCGTGAATAGAATTTCTCAAGTTGTTTGAATTATTAACTAATTCTTCATACTATCCACTTAGTTGATTATTATACTCTCCAATATATGTATCCATCTCTTTTAAATCTTATCTATATATGCCATCAAGTTCTTCTTTTTACTTTTGAGTAATTTTTAACTTGTTTACTACTGTTAGCTTTCTATCTTTCCTATTATTAAATAATTAAACATTTTAATAGTGCTTAATATCCATATAAATTTATAAAATTTCTTTTTTATGCATAAAGAGCCATTTTATTACTTATAAATTGATTAAATAAAAATTTAAATGAAAAAAAAATACCATTTAGGATTAGATTTTGCTACATCGGACTCAATCAACTATAAGAAAAGTGTCAATTCTTCAAGTTCTTTATTTACTTAAGTCAATTTTTCTTTTTACTTTTCGAGATCGTAAACTTTTTGCTTAAATGTTTTCTCTGATTCCCTAAAACTAGTTTCAACTTCTTTAACTTTTTCTTAATTTTTTTTGAGAAGTAATTTCATTTCTTCTTATTCTGATTTCATTTATTCAACTAAATACTAATTATGGTTAGCTCTTTACAATACATCTACTCTCAAGGCAGAGGATTCGAATGCAAGTGGATCATTTTCTTTAATATAATTAAACTAGGCTTAGATTTTATTCATTCCACTTAAGTATAATTCTTCTACTTTGATTCTCTCGTCCATAACCATGATAATATATTCAAACGACTTAAGAGAATCTTAAGTTAATTACATTACCTTCTTAAGTTCCTTTGGTAGAGTTTCCATTCTGCTGTTTTAGATATTTCCCTATTTTAATATTTTATTCTTATATAAATTTTTCAAAAACTTTTAATTATATTTACTCAGAATTCTTCTGATTTATCAAGATTATAAATAAAATCCAATTATTATTAACTAGTTCTGATATCTCTACAGCTTTTTTATCAATAATTTTATTTAGTAAAGACTCTTATCTTCATTATTAAGTGTTATAATAATCATAAACCATAAATCAAGCATTCGTAAAAAGTATCTTTTTTATTTTAATATTATTAGATTTGAAAATTTAATGTTTTCCAAAAAAAAATGCTGGTTTTATTACAAAATTAATAGCTCAAATACCATATTAAACATATCTTAAAAAATATAAATATAAGTGTTTTAGGTAAATATTATACTAATAATGGGGTATTTTATAGAAATTTCAAGCATTCTACTCTAATAAATAGCTAAATCTTAAGTTAAAAGCAATTTGACAATTTTAATTGCATAAAAATTAAAAAAATGGTTTTAACTTGGGTTAATTTATTATTTTTTTTCTTCTTTTATTCTAGAGAATTTTGATATTAATTTCAATCAACGATTTCTTAGTGTAGTGGTTATCACGTCAGTCTTACACACTGAAGGTCCCGAGTTCAATCCTCGGAGAAATCATTTTTTTATTCTTATCAATTAAATTTACTAACTTAAGCATTTATTATAATGTTTCTTACTATTTAAGATAAATTAAAAAAGTAATTCATTCATTTTGAAATTATTAGGTTTTCCAAAAAATTATTTCTAAAAAATATTTTATAAATTTATGACAAAGTTTTTTTAATAAAATTAATTATTGCTTCATAAACTTTTCATATAAAATTAAGATTAGCCTAACTAAAAATATATTTTTTATGCCATGATATATAATAAAAAATTAATTAGATAATGTTAAAAAGAGAATCAAATTTCTTAATAAAAAAGTAATTCTAACTTATTTTTCCTGATCTGACTGACTGATTGAGTATGTGTGTTTATCATCATTAAGATATTAATTTAAAGAAAATTTTATTTGAATTTTAATTTACACATTCACAATAGAAAATAATGTTTAATTAATATCCATGCAAATTGAAGAAATTGATGGACTAACAAAAAACAAAGACTTTCAATTAAAATTATATTAAGATAATATCACTCTAATCAAAGAAATTGAGTACTGGATTTCTTATAGGAAATAAGTAGATTATTTTTAAAATAAACAGATAAATGGAGTTCAAATTTATCATAGCTTTATTTTTCTCGAATATAAGGTAGGTATAAGATCATACTCTATTCAAAATAGTCTAGGTTAGCATAAATATGTAACAGAATCGTGCTTTAGTATTCCATGATTAAAATTGAAATAGGATTTTTATCGCCATCTAATAGCTAATACAAATGTGGATTTTAGCTGCAAAAACTTACTGGAATATTTATTCAAGTGTTTAGTGATGATCTTTAAAGTGTATTTAAAAGAAGCTAATAAATTGGAAACTTATAAATAAAAAATTTATAAAAAAAATAAAAAAGCAAAATTTATTAAATTTTAATCAGATTAGATATCAATAAAAAGGATATAATATCTTTCAATAGAAAAAATGGATCAACTTGCAAGAGAAGTCTTTTAAGAGTAAAACAGAGTCAGAACTAATCCTACCAGCTACATTCCCTACCTATAAGAAATGCTTACCTAATTCAAGGGAATGGTACTTCACAAGCCTAATGAAATCCCTTTAAGAACTAACGAAGGTCCTGGAGCCGTTTAAGATTGCATCAATTACTTGAGATCTCTCAAGCCCCTTCATCCTTACTAATGGGATGATAACATGACCAGAGCTGCATCTGATCATGCTAATGATATTGGCCCTAAAGGTAATATTCAACACATCTTTAGTCTTATTTCCTAAAAAATCAAAAATTAAAAAATTTAACTGCACAGTTTCAAGAACTATTTTAAAAAAATAAAAAAATAAGTCACTCATTTTATTATTGGACTTTCTAACTTTTTAAAAGTTTTAACTGTTATCTTACAAGCTTTAATCTATAATTGACTTAATTAAAATGGATAAGCATATCGAATTTAAATTAAAACAGCTTTTCCAACAATAAAAAATAAATTTAGGTTAAATATTTTTTAATATAAAAAATGAATAACTACCCAAAAAACTGTATTTCTTACATTAGATGAACTTTAAATTATGAAAAAATAGGTATTTCAAATCATACTGGATCTGATGGTTCATCTATGAGCAATAGATTAGAAAGATATGGTGATTGGATGGGTAAAATTGGTGAGAATATTGATTTTGGTAGTAAAACAGCCAGAGATATCGTTTTATCACTGATCATTGATGATGGTGTTGATAACAGAGGTCACAGAAAGAATGTTCTATCTCCAGATTTCTAAAAGACTGGTGTTGCCTGTTAAAAGCATGCTCAATGGGAAATTTGCACAGTTTTAGATTATGCTTCAGAATACACTTTCAAAGGAGGAAAGCTATCTGGAACTCTTATTACTGACAATACTCCAAAATTCACCTCTGGTAGCACATTTGGCTAGCCTTAATATACTAATTATACAACAAGCTCTTATGCTCCTGGCTAGACTACTACTACATACAGTACTTCTCCATACACCTCATCATCTGTAAGCTATACTTAACCCACAAGTACATACACTTAAGCACCATCAAGTTTACCTGTTAATCACGATCTACTCGCTAGAGAAGTTTTCTAAGAGTAAAACAGAGTAAGATAGAATCCAACCAGCTATATTCCTTACCTTGAAGAACATTTGAAACTATTTTAAGGTATGGTTTTAAAGAAACCAGGTGAGATTCCCTTGAGAACTCATGAAGGTCCAGGTGCAGTCTAGGATTGTATCAATTTCTTAAGAGTGCAAAAACCTCTCCATGCTCTTGAATGGGATGACAATATGACAAGAGCTTGCAGAGATCATGCCAATGACATTGGTCCTAAAAGTATATTTTAAATCCTTTAATAAAAAAATATATATTAATTCAAAGAGAAAATAGATTTTTGTAATAAAAAAATAAATAAAATTAGCTAGCAATCTTATTCAAATAGAATGATAAAAATGAAAAAAATTTATTTGATATTTCAGTAAAAAATAAGATTTCAAATTATTAAAGCTTAAATTTTATCAAAATTTCTGTTCGTTTTTTAATTACTTTCTAAAATTTATTTGAATCAAATTTTTATTAATTTTAATTTAGATTTATGTGGACACACTGGTTCAGATGGTTCATCAATGAGCAGTAGATTAGAAAGATATGGAGATTGGAATGGAAAGATTGGTGAAAATTGCGATTTTGGTAATTCATCTGCAAGAGATGTTATTATTTCATTGATTGTAGATGATGGTGTCTCAAACAGAGGTCATAGAAACAATCTTTTCTCTCCTGATTTCAGAAAAGTTGGTATTGCTTGTGCTAATCATGTTGATTACAAGACTTGTGTAGTCATTGATTATGCATCTTAATATGGACCTAAAGGCAGCTTTAATCAAGGTAGCTATACAACTAGCTTCCCTTCATCTACTGTTTCTGGAAGTTATGTTCCCACTTCATCTTACAATACTTATACTTCATAAAATCCATACAATAACAGTACAACTACAACTAAAACCTAAACCTACGCTTCTTAAAATATAAACGATCCCTTCATTCAAGAATAATTAAGAAAGCATAATATTGACACCAACACATTTGGCAGCAGCGGTAGCAGTTAAAATTATGTAGATCCTGAAAAACCTCCTAATACTATTGAAACTAGTATTCAAAAGAATATAACCATAATTAATGGTAGAAGGAATGTTACAGAAACTAGAACTTACAAATTGGCTGATGGTTCTCAAAAGATTACTGAAAGAACTTATCAAGAATGAAAATATTATACTTTTACTAAATTTTATTATTTATAAATCAACAAAATGCATTCAATCAACCAATTTATATATTTTGTAATGAAAATTAAAAAAATAGTTCTTTAATCTACTAAAACATTTTAAAAATAAATAAATATTTTTACATTCATTTATTTTCTTTCATAAATTAACTATTTTTAATTTTATTTTATTTACAAAGGCTATGATTAAAAATAAAAAGAATTTCAATAGATGTGCATATATTTTAGTTTATATGCGTGAATATCTTCGCGCCTATTAAGGTACATATAATTTTAGCGGTTTACTTTTTAAATCTACTTAAATTTTTTGATAAAAAATAAATAATAAATTAAAAGAAATAATAAGTAGGATATATTTGGCGATTTATAAGTTTAAATTAGTAAATAAATAGAATGGATAAGAGGTCATTAATAAAAAGGTTTACAGAAGAGGGATATACACTCCGTCCAGAATGCTTGAATCATTTAACAGAGTACTTCTCTTAACTTAAGATTTAGAATAATAATAAAATTACTCCAGATGTTGTAAAAACTCACATGAGTAAAATTTTAGAGAATGTTAAATCACTATAATCTCATCAAGGAGATATAATTTTAGGAGAACAAACAGTTAAAGGTGCAATTGAATTACTATAAAGACCTTAAAACTAAGTGATGGAGTTAGAAATAGATGTAGATAAAGAAAAATTAAGTGAAGAAAATACAATTATTGATGATGACAGAGAGAAGAAAGTAAATGATATAATCAATGAAAAGTATTTACATACAATAGTTGTTTTGGATACAATGAATGAAACTCCTAGAATAAGAATTCATAACAATAAACCCTATACAGAATTTATAGTCAACGCTAATACACAAGAGGAGAAAAAATAAACAGTTTCATTGGGTGCACCCTCAGATAAAGTTAATGTTTTCATAAAAAGACTAGAGATAATTAAAACAAAACTTTCCTAAGGTAAAAAATACTACTTTGGAGCAGAAAACAAAAAGAAAGTTGCTGGTACAAATGATCTTGAAGGTGAAGAATAACAATAATAGTCATAAGAATTAAACGATATTGGTTCTTTAATTGGAAGTAAAGGAAAAGAAATGTGCTGCCTAGGTATGATTTATGAAGGCGTTCCAGGAGATTATTATATGCAAGATGAGTTTAGTAGAGTGAAGATAAATTTAGAATAGGCATAAGTTGAGTTAGGCTATGTAACAGTCACAAGTATTGTTATTGCAAAAGGTGTTTTTGATTAAATGTAGGGTGCTTTTGTAATTTCTAAATTGATGCTACCTGAATTCGAAGAAGAAGTAAATTTGAATCCTTCTGTATTCAAGAAAGAAAGTTCTGATTTTTTTGGAGCAAAAGCTAAGGTGCAAAGAATTTTAGGTAAATTAATCCAACTCGAAATAGAAAGTGCATCATTAGGAAAATAAGGTAGCAGAGCCTAAAATTTAACTAGATTTTAAAAAGAAAGACAGCTTGAAATGGGAATATTTGACTTAGATTTAAACCCTTACTTTTAAGTTTCAGAAAAAAATGAATATTGTGTTTGTGTGTTCAGCGATTTCTTAATCAGTGATAGAAATACTCTTAAAAAGTTTGAGGGTATTCTTTAAGTTTACGAAAGCTAGTTAAAACCCTTAGTTATTATATTAATGGGAGCCTTCTTTAATGTATCAGAAATTAACTCAGAATTTGTAAATGATTAAGTCAAAGAAGCAATAAACGATTTCTTGAACTTATTAAATAAATTCAAGTCGCTAAGAGACAATTGCTATTGGATAATGGTCCCTCATATAAATGATATTGGAGGAATGCCAGTTTAACCTAAGAGCGAATTACCTGAACATCTTTTCACAGAAATAAAGTCTATTATCCCTTTCTTTAAATTAGTATAAAATCCTTGTCGTTTATCAATTTTAGGTAAAACCTTCTTGATTTAGAGAAATGATTTAATCAAAGATTTACGTAAAAGGTAAATTGTGATCAATCATCATAAAGATATTTAACTAAATTACGCTTAAACTATTCTATCTTAAAGACATTTATCTCCTCTTCCACTTATAATAAAACCAATAATTTGGAATTATGATAATACTTTGTTATTTTATGATAATCCTGATTATTTAATCTTGGCTGATTCTTATAGTGATTAATTTGATTTTATTATGTAAGAAAAAGTGTTGACAAAGGAAGAATAAAAATCAAATATTTAAAAAACATATGTACTTAATCCAGGTAGTTTTGAGAAAAAATCTACTTTCACAGTTTTGTACCCATTAGAGGGGAGAATTGAAACTTGCTCTGTTTGAGTATTTGAATTTATCAAACTTATATATATCGAGAACTGCTTGGTTAATAATTACTTTATATAATTATATTGGTTCAAATAGTTTAATTTTGCAATTCGTTTAACTTAATTTAAAAAATATGTCTTGTAACTAAAAATTATTTATGATTCTTATTTTAATAAAAAAACTAAAAAATAAACTTGTGTCATATAAAATTTGCAATTTATATAAATATGGATCTTTAGAATTGTCAATAGAATATCAATTATCATTATTTTATATATAAATTTACATCCAAAAAGGAAAATTATTTAATTTAATTTAAACTACTTTCATATATATAATAAATCAAAAATTACTTTATTAAGAGTTACATTCTGTAATTATGCTGATTCAGATAGCTTAAGTTTGTAAATATTTTCAATTGAAATATAATGAATGAAAACTAATAATTAAATTACTTATGATTCTTACTTTTAATAAATATATTTATAAGTAAACTTATATCTTTCGTTAAATTGAGTAATTCTTATGAAAAATTATATAGATAATTGCTCAATTATTTGTTGAACTATTTCAAAATATATTAAAAAAATATAATTAATATATGTAGCTTACATTTTAATTATGGATTTTTAGACTTATCAATTAAAAATATATGTGTTTTCTTATTTTATTTTTAAATTAATATAAAAAGAAGAAAGTGCTTTTTAATTAGAATTATCCTATTAATCAAAGAATAGAATTGTAAATGAATTTGAAATATTATTTATAATTCTGCTTGCTTGTTATATTGATCAATTGCTATCTTATTTATTTATTTTAATATAATTTATCATAAACTAGAATTATGACGGATTTTATAAATCTAAAATTTTTAAATTAATAATTTGCAATAAAATTTGATATATTTCTAGAAGGATTTGCATCTTTTCTTGAATTTCTAAAAAGAATAATAATTATTCGTACTATTTATTATTTGATGATTTATTAAACGCTGAACGTAATATTACTTAAACCTTTCCAGGTTTTAAGAAAATTTCCAAAATACAAAAAACATATAATTTTTTACATAAATTTAAGTAAATTTTGAGATTATTTTAAAATTAATAAAAAGTTTTAATTTAAAGACAATTTTGACTGTATTTTGGAATATATTTTAACAATCATGACACTGTTTGTTGAAAAATGAATGGATAAAGTTTATTTAAAAGAGATCTCTAGTTTAAATTAATCTAGTCTTTTTTAAGATAATTAGTTTATTTCGCTTACTACTAATCTCAATAGTGACATCAATAAATTCTTAAGGCATAATATATAATAATTCATCAGATGAGTTCATTAAAAAAAAGATAAATATAAATCTAAAAACATTTAAATTGAGTAATATATTTAAGTAAAAAATTAATAAAAATTTCAATTTAGAAAAATAAAAATGGAAAGATTGTCTTCATTAAGTTCTTAAATTACAGTAACATAAAAAAAATAATAGGGATAAATTTTTATTTCATATTTTTGAATAAAATAAGAGTTTAGAAAATTTTGTAAAGATTGAATCTAAGACAGCTTACAACGTTTTATTAATATGCAAGCCAAACTAACCATAGTCTTATGAAATATTAGAAAAGATATTTTAGTAATTTACAATAAATTATCAACTTTTTTTTTTTTTAGCTATATAATTATAATGCATATGTGACTGTACCTTGACATTTATTTATAAAAAAGGTCTAGTAAAGCTTAGAATCTCTTAATTAAAGTATATGTTGAGAAAGGGTTTAGCTAGGAGGACCCATAATTATTCAACGAAAGATATTCAAGCGATTGTGATTTTTTTGAAACTGAAAGTTGTGAATAGTAAATTGACGTAGTAATAACTTATGGAGGTGACGGGACAATATTATATACAGTAAATAAGTTTTAAAAGAGAACTACGCCTCCAATTCTTGCAATATCTGGCGGAACTCTTGGTTTTATGTGCATTTATTCTCTTTAAGAAGTAGAAATTTAGCTTAATAACTTATTTCAACGCTTAAAATAGAAAATACCAATTCCTATAGAGAGAAAAATGAGACTTTAGTTAGCAAAGGTAAATTATATAAAAAAATATTTTTAATGAATTATCATTTTATTCTTAGAGAGATCTTTATTTATCAATTTAGTAAATCCTTTCTTATTCTTTAAATTTAGTTTTCACCAGAAAATGAGATCACTGAAGTTAAACATGCAATTAATGAGTTTGTTATTGAGAGGGGAGCATTGAGTAATTATTAAATTGAATCTTTAATTAATCTTATATAAACTATTAAAAGGTGCTTGCTTAAGACTCTAGATATTCGTTGAAAATATACCTCTTACTGCTCTTTAAACTGATGGGCTTATTATAAATACTCCTACTGGTTCTACAGCATATTCTCTAAGTGCTGGAGGACCTATTATATATAATGATGTTAAGTGCATGTCTGTTGTTCCTATTTGTCCTCTTTCTTTATCATTTAGACCATTACTCCTACACCCAAGTTAAAATTTAAAAGTCAAAGTAATTTAGATAATCATTTTTAGGGAGCTGATAAATATAAAATATTTTAATTAGGTACACCCAGAGAGTAGAAATGAAGCAAAAGTAGTAGGAGATGGTTAATTCACAATTTAGCTGCTAAAAAATGAAGAAATAGTTATAACTAGTTCGAATTTCGATGTTCTTTGTAAAATAAATTTTTAAGCATTAAGTAAATAAATATTAATTAAATAAAATAATAGTAATAAATGATCAAAAGAATGAACTGAATCTTTAACAGTATATAGTAAAATTAAAAAAAATGCTTAGATGGAGCTCAAAATTTAAACCAAACTTTAAGAGCTGAATGAGGAAAATAATTTAAAAATTTTTCAAAAAAATAACCTTAAAAAACTAATTTATATCATAATAAAATATTAATAAAAATAAATTGATAAATAAATATTTAATAAATTCTACTAAATTTTTTTTCTAAATTGTATATATAACTATCTATCTATCTAACTAACTCTCTATTAATTTATGCATATTTTTGTATTCTTTAACTTGGAATAAAAATATTTATTCTTATCATTAAAATTTTTTTTTATATTCTATCTTTAACTTCAAAATAAAAAAAGTAATCCTATCATTTAAGTTTTAACAATTATTTTCATTAAAAGCTAACTAATTAAATATATAAATTGTTATTAAAGTTTTAATTATTTTTACTTAAATTAAATTTATTTAAAAAGGTTGATTAAAAATGATTTGATACTTGCTTAATTATTCAAAAATTAATTTTTAGAAAAATAGAAATATAAGTAAATAAAATAAATGATATTATTAAATTATTTTTATTTTAAAAAATTAGTTTTAAAGATAAAAAGATTTCATAAAAATGAAAATATTATTTTAAATATAAAAAATTTTTAATAGCTATTAGAAATAGAAAATAAAATAAAATGAGCTAAAGGTATGATGTAAAAATAAATAATCTATCTTGGTATTATCATTTAATACATTGAGAAAATATTTTTAAGTTACAATATGGTTTTTTTTATATAACCAACTAATTAGAAGTTGAATAAATTGTTGAACTTACAAACAAATTAACAAACTAAATAACTAACTAATTAGATAATTTACTTACTTCTTTAATAATAATTTACGAGCAGATTTTTTGCTTTAAATTTAAAATAATAGTGATTGTTTGAGTGATTGATTGATTGATTGATATGTTTGGATTACATTGAAATAGAATTTATTATTTTTTGATTTTATTTTTCTTGAATTAGTTTTTTAAATTTCTTCTTAAAACTGTCTGAGTTTATGAATGTATGTATATCTCAATTTTTTGGTATGTTCATGTAAAAAAACAGAAGGTGATGATAAAAATCTTAACTCTTATTTGTTGCTTGCTTATATAAAATTCAGAAAGTAAGGATTGGAGTAAAATTATTTATAAATTACTAATTCATTTTATTTAATTAAGTTGTTTCTACTTCTAATAATTTTTTAGAGCTAAACTGATTGATTTTCTTAATAGTTTTATATCTTAATCATAATTTAATTATTATTGCTATTATAAAGACGAAGAGACAGTAGAATTAAGGTTATCTTCGATTTACATTTAACTACTTTCTTAATTTATAGTTGAAACTGCTTACTAGGTTGAGCTGTTTAACTGCTGTTGAGAAAAACCTTAATTACTTCCTTATTGAGAAGAAGTAGCTCCGTTACCTTAATTGCTAGTAGTAGGGTAGAGGAATTAAGTTTCATCATCTTCAGCTAATAACTTTAATTTTCGTTGTCTTTCTTAGAAGAAATCTTTTTTGTAAATATCCTGATCAGATGGTGTATAGCTATATACTTTAAGTTTTTATTATTCAGCATTTTCTTTTTAGCGCTTTTCTGCTAACAATTTATCTACTACTTTATTTGGATGATAATTGGCCTCTTTGCTACATATATCTTCATAGCGCAGGTTATCTTTATCATCAAATTAACGATCTATGTTAATAAGACCTGATCTACCTAAACGCAAACGGGGCTTAAAAGGTATAACATTCTTTCTTTTAGAATGAGGTACTTCTTAATTAACTTAACTGTTTTGATTCTGGTATTACATTTCTTGTTATCTTTATAAATATGGCATTTTTTCTGGTGGAATATTTCTCAATTAATTTTAGTCATAATGTGGATGCAAATAAGGTGGGTTGACTTATTATGGATTTTTATAAAATTCTTAAATTTATTGCTTGCTGTTTTCAGATTGACTTTAAACTACTGTTGAAGGCTTATGAAGCTTTTTGAGCTACTAGGCCAACTCAGTTTTACTGTTAAGAATGTGAGAAAATTGCTCACGATCAATATTTTTTGTGTCAAGATTACACACTTTTTCCATTGTTAGCTCTCTCTTAACAGCATCTAAGTAGATACTTGTAATGTAAGATACGAATTCAAAATTATCTGTATTGAAAAGCTATAAGTTAGGATTTAAAGAAATGTGTGGTTCTTTGTTCTCAGTTTTCTAGCTTTCTTACTCTCTTTCCTAGATAGACTATTTTTATTACTATTAATCAGGATTTTAAGAAGAACTTTCTTAAGGGTTTAATTTATTATTTTGTTTTTAAGCAGAGTCTTCTCCATTTTTGTCTCCTTTTTTAGATATTTGTTTTCCTTTTTATACATTTTCTTTTTGATTAGTTAAAGGAGGAATAAGTGGAAGAGTGACGCTAGTTTAAGAAACACTTTATGTATTATTATTCCCTTTATTTTGAGTTGGATCTTTTTGAGATGTTATAATAGGAGTGCTGATAGGTTATTCAACCTATTCTCCATCTTTCTATGATTTTTTTGTATTCTTTTACTTTTTTAACTCTACCTCTGCAGTTACTTAAGTTTCTTCTGGCTATCTGTTGCTAGCTTTTGTTTTCTTTAACTCGCCTTTTAATATAGCTAAGATAATTTATGTAATAAAATAGCGATAAATAAAAATAATTACCATTTTGTAAGTTAACACTATTTGATGTTGATATTGAAGAAGTGTTGTTATTATTGTTGCCATTTGAATTAGCCTCTGAAGACTTTTAGAATTCAAAGTTTTACTTAGGTTCTTTATTCATACTGCTAATAGTAGGTTTAAGAAGTCCCTTTTTAATAATAAAGTCAGAGTTTTTATGTACTACAGGGAACAGATTGAAAGCAGTTAGTTATTCGTTAAGTTGGCTATTTTATAAATGAAGCTAATTCATTTTTTCATCTGTCTTCTATTTTTTTATTTCTAAATCTTTGTAATTTTCGAATACATCATCTACAAAGAAATATTATAATTGTTTATCTTATTTGTACAGCTCACTAACAAAAGACAAGCTCTAAGATTCGAGAATTATTTCTTTCATTTATTCTCTTAATTTGATCTATTGAACTAACATCTTATACTTGATCATTTCTTCTTTTAGTTAAGTTAATTTTTAGTATTGCTCATCATCATTCTGTTTCCTAGATCCTCTAAGTTTCATTTTCTCTGCTACTCTAGGACGGAAGGCGACATGAGGATCTTTATCGTTGAAGTTAGGCTTCCAATGCAATCTATTTTTTATAAAATTAATATTAGTAAATAAATCAATTTAAGTAAATGTTAAATTTATTTTTTCCAAAAAATGTTGTTTTTCAAAATATTTTATGATAAAGGTTGATTGATCAAAATTTCAATCAGTTCATTTAAAATCGTTATTCTATTTTTGTAAATTAATACTAGTTTTACTCTATTTTATTTAATTATTAAAAAATAGGAATGTGTAAAAAATATTATTAATCAAATAGCTGATGATTAATTTGAAATAAATATCCACTTTAATATTTAAAATTATTAAAGTAATTAATGATGATGGGGAAATCATTAAATTGCAATTAAACAATTTAAATCAAAATTAATTTTTCCAGCGCCTTTAATTGAATTTTAAAAAGTTTAAAAGTAATAAATTATAAACAAACATTTCATATTTTCTCAAATTTAATTTAGAATAATCTTTAAGATATTGGTTAGATAGAAAATTTTAGAAGATTGATTTTGTTTCAAAAATGTGTTTAAATTGCTGCGCAAAATAATAAATAATTTTCTAATTTGATCATTTGATATACTCTGTTTGTAACCTTGTAGTTCAAATTTGGTATTATGATTAAGTTTTTGATAGGCAACTGATGTTATGTGATATTTATTGAGTAAGTAAAACTCTTTAAATATTAATTTTTTTGGATTATAAATTTTTGTTACATTTGAAAATTTTTAATTCTAATTAAAGATGAGCGCGAGAATAAAACAATCTATATTTGCTCTTAATTATCATTTATTTATTTATTTTAAATAAATTAATTTAAGATAATTTTTTCAAAAAGTTAAATATTACAAACAAAATCTTAAATTAAGAAAGAAAAGTGAATTAATCAGCTATACTAAAGATCAAACTGGCATTTGATTATGCTTATACTTTTAAATTAACATTTATTTACATTTTGCACTAGTAGAAGTATAATAATAGTATGTGTGACCCAATTAAAAAATAGAAAATTAAAATTTGAGCAGTAGGAAGAAATAATTTAGTAACTGAAATAGTTGTTGAAATAATTTGATTTATTTATTTATTACCTTAATAATGGTCTTTTTAATAGATCTCTTTTACCTTTCCAGTAGTTATAAATCTTTTCCAAATTAGAAAAGGTATACTTATCTCTTAATTCGTTGCTGATATAATCCTTCATGTCAATCCAATTTATCATAAAATCTTTTCCTGACTTAAGTTCGAAATTTTCAATTAAAAATTCTAATTCTTCTTCTTTCATATTAAAATTATTAGATTCATTAAAATCTTTCAAAAATATAATATCATCATCTGCTAACTCATATTTATCTTGTAAAGGCCAAATCTAATCTTAGCGAATCCTAATATAATTGCTTGTATGTATACGTCTCTTTTTATATAAATCATCAGCTGTTTATTAGTTATTATTGTTTTATATTTTAATGTTAGCTGCTGCTATGATAGGTATTTCTTGCTTTTTGGCTAGAGCCATTCCTTCTTTATCATTTTTATCACTATTTAAAATAGCTACTTATGCATTGTTTAACGATTATCCGTTGCTTGTTTAACCCTCATTATCAAAGCTATTAAACTCTTCCCAAACATTTATACGAGTCACTGTCCTAAAATAATCTATTTGTCTTGGTCTTTTAATCATTTCTCGCTTTTAGTTTTTTTATAAGATATCTAAGATTTCTAATGCGATAATTGATTTAAATCAAATGAAGACTGATTTATTAATAAATAAATAGATAGATTGATATATATACGTATCTAATTAATTAAATTCTTTCCTGTTGTTTTTTTAATTTTTTTGTTTTTAATTAAATTTTAGTTTTTCTTCTTCTAATTATTTAATTAATTTTTCTTTCTTGATTTTTTCTGAAAAAAAATTGCCAATTAGAATCTTTTGCTTCAGAGCTACTCTTCTTATAAGCTTTAGCTGATTGGGGGAGAAAATAACTATTTTTATTGATTTAGTTATTTTTCTTGATCTACCTATTTGCTTTTTTTTTTTTGGCAAATTTTAATTATTTTTATTTTTTTTTAAATTTTTAATTATATTATTTTCATTCAATTTCTTAAAATGATAACTCGCTTTTTTTCATCTCTCATTTATAATCTATTTTTTAAAATCAATATTTAACTCTTTTACATTTTAATTAAATGATTTAAAAATATTTCCACATATTATGTTTAAATTTAAATTAAAAACTCAATTTTAATTATATATTGTTAAACAGACTTTTCACCCTCAATACACATTATTTACTATATGAATCTTTTATATTCTTATTAAAAGTTTTGTTGCAAAAAATTTTTGTTATCATGACTGGTTTAATGTTTAGTTCTCACTAATATATAATATTTTAAATAATTTATTTAAAATTATTAAAAAAAAATAAAGTTAAATAAATTGATTAGATAGTTATTAATTCATTTATCAGTAAAATAAAATAGATGGAAAAAATGTATAAATGATACTAATAATGGTCTATTAAAAGCGTTTATATTTGTATTATGTTGAAAAAAAAGGTTAAATTCATAATCACTATTACTTTTTTTAAATAAGATAAAATCAGAAAATAAAAAAAATTAACTAATAATTAATTGTTTTCAATAAAGTTTAGTTTGGTTATAAAAATATTGTTAACTCTTTCTAAAAGTTAAAGTTCTAAAGTCTAATAAATAAATTTTAGAAAATAGTAGAATGAACGTATTTAAAAAGCTTGTTAAATAGGAAAAAGAGTCTTCAGCTTTCAGTGAAATTATTGGTAAAGATAGGAATATAGAATTTAGTGACCTAAATAAGCTAAAAGTTGGAGATTTAGTTGATATAATAAAAAAATACGATTAATATGTAGTAAAAATGAAAAAAGATACTTAACCAATTTTAGAACAGCATGAAGAATACTAGTAAAAAGTTTAAATTTTAGAAACAAATCTAAGAAGCAAAGTTTTAGAATTTGATGAAATTAATTCTTAGTTGTTAGAAGTGCAAAAGCACCTTAATATTGAGCTATCAAAAAATATTTAACTTTAGCAAAATTATGAATTTATAAATAAACAAAATGAGCATCTAAAATAAAAATTAGAATAAGCTTAAAGTAACGGTTATTAATGTAACACTCCTATCTAAGCAAAGAATGGGGAGGAGGATTAAGATCCTTAACCTGAATAAAAAACTAATATTGTATTGCGTGCAGATTCAGAATTATTGATGTTTACAAATGAATAAGAGCTCTAACATTTAAGAAATCTGTTTGATTAGCTCAAAGATGACGTAAACGCCTTTATTGAATAGCTTGGATAAGAAGGTAAAGTTGTTTCAGACAGAGAATAAAAAAAGAGAGATGCTGCTAAATAAGAAAAAATAGCTGAAAAAAAGGAAAAGAAAAACAAAGAAAACGAAGAGGGTGATGATTAGTAGTAAGAAAGCGAAGAAAATGAAGCAGAAGAAGGTGATGAGTAAGAGGAAGTAGAAGAAGATGCTGATGAGGAAGAGGAGTATACTTTAGAAGAATTATGTGGAAATACATGGGATAGTTTGGCTTAATTTAATGAATAGATGGAAATTCTAGTTTAAAATATGAAAGAATACAAAGAAAAGAGTAATTTCAACTCAAGCAACAACAAGGATCTTATAAATAATTATGAAACTCAGCTGTTAAATAAGTAGAAATAAATTGATCAGTTTTATATGGAAAAAGGTGTTTAAAATTTTTATTTTACTACAAATAATATATTATTTAAATTGGCTAAAATTCAAATATTTATTTTAATAAATTATCAATTTTAATACAAAATAACTTATTAATTATTTTATTTATTTAATGCATTTCATAGAAAAAATTAATGAAGTTAAGAAATAGCTTGAAAAAGATTTCATAGAAATAAACTAAAAGCTTGCTGATGAGAAAGGTAGAAATGCGTAATTAGAAGATAAACTAGCCTCTTTTTCAAAGCAATTTTAAGAATTATTTACAGAAAATGAAACATTAAAGGGATAACTAAAGCAGCTTAATGAAGAAAAATCTAGCTTAAGCAAAGAGATAGGAAATGTTCAAAATATTTATGCTTAAGAAGAATAAAAACAAAAAGAAGAAATAGATGAATTATAAAAAGAATTGGATGAAATAAATGAAGAAAACGAGCGTCTTAATGAAGAATTAACAAAAGCTCGTTAGGATTTATATTTGAAAACAAAAGAGTTAGACAACAAAGATAGACAAGAAAAGCTAAAAAGTGCATAGATTGCTAAGGATACACAAAAATTAGAGTAAAAATTATAGGAAGCTGAAAAGGATTTAGAATAATAAATAGAATCAAATCATTAAAATTTATAACGCCTTAAGGTATTAGAAGAAAAAAGAATTTAAGAGAAGAGTAAAATGAAAACCCTCAAAGATAAAGTGAAGGAGTTGCAAGAAGAGTTGAATAAAAAAAAGTTAGAAAATGCTAAAGACTTAGAAGCTAAAAATAAAATGCTTGATTAATTAGAAGAAGAAATTGCAGGTCTTAGATCTAAAAGTAATGTAAAAGAAGAATTAACAAAACTGACCTTAGAAAAGGATGTTAAAATTAAAAATTTAGAAATTTAACTCTAAGAGTAAGGATTTAATTTATAAAGATGGGAAGATAAAATAAATGAGTACAAATAGCAGTTAGAGGATTTAAAAGAAAAAAATGTTCAATAAGAATAAACAATTAAAGTATTATTAGAAAGACGTGAGCAGAGTATATAAAAAATATAAGAGTTAAATGCTTAAATCGATTTGATGAGGAATCATTCCAATCCTACTACACAGGCTCGTATGAATGAAATTTAAAATTTAGTTGAAAGAGCTTCTGCAATAAATTAAAGCTCAAATTCTCTGTCTGATGCTTCTGGTTCAAACTCAAATAAATTCTCAAATAATTTCCGTACTTAATAATAAGATAAAACCCCTAAATAAATTCCTAACGATTTCACTATAAGTATTTCTTCTAAAGGATAATTACCTCCAAAAGCACCTTAATCATTAACAAATAGCTCTTAGCCTTCTCTTTCTAAATTCTCCTAAAACGAAATGAAATATTTGAATGAAATGAAAAAAGAAATGGAATAAGTCTATAAAGATTACATAAGTATAGCCTTTGGGTATGAAAAAAATTCTGTAAAAGAAAATAACGAAAACTTTATGAAATTAGAAAAAAAGATCAATCTTTCCATCAAAAAGGCATAAGATTTAATGGATGCAATTGAAGATATGGCATGAAATTTTATAACTTAAATTCAATAAAAAATATCCACAAAACTTATTTATTTATTCAAATAAATTGCAAAATATTTTAAAATAAAGATTAAGTTATTTTTTTAATTTTCAAAAGTGTTTCTACATATTTTATAAATTTCAAAAAGATCTTACTTACTTACTTTTTATATTTTTCTTTTATTTTTTCATGCTTTTAATAATTATTTATTGAAAAATAAAAATTAGCTATTCTAATCATTTATTTTTTATATTTTTTATTTCAATAAAATTATAAATTTGAGTTGGTTTAACTTATTTTTTGTAATACAGCTATTTTAACTTATTTATGTGTTAAATTACTTACAAAGTATAAAAAACTAAATCGAATTTGTGAGTAGATTCTCCACCATATTTTTAAAAAAATACAAACTTATCTAAAAAAAGGATTTCAATAATGATCATTTTGATTATTTGCATAAATAGTTTGCCATTAAATAATTTGACAATAAGAAATTGTAATTTATTAATTCATTTGAATTTAAAAGTAAATATTATATTAAAAAACGCAGAAAATTTAGCTTCATAAAAAATAATATACATAGATCATTTGATTTATTTTGATAAATAAACTGATCAATGGTTATTGTATTTAAGGATGATATTTCTATAAAAATAAGTTAAAATCAAATTTTGATATTTATTTAGTCATTTAATAACAGATTAATTAACTCATAAATTTATTTATTTACTAAAAAAGATATTTTGTATTAAATGAAATAATATTATTATTTTACTTTATTACATTTGATTTAATGTTTATAAAAGATTTTAAAATAAGAATAAAAAAACTCTTTGTTTATTTTAATTAATATTTTATATTTTTGTTTCTTTGCAAATCAATTTTTTTCAAACTTTTAAGTTGCTATTATAAGCTATTCTTTAATACCAGGCTCTGATGCTAAGTGACCAGCATCTGGGACAATAACTAATTAAGAGTTTTTTATCTATTTATGAAGATCCCATGCTACCTTTAATGGAGTGACTATATCATATCTTCCATTAACTATAATTGTTGGAATGTGTGAAATTAAATGAGCATCTTAAATAAGTTAATTCTCTTTTTCAAAAAAGCAACCATTTGCAAAATAATGAGATTCCAATTTTGCAATACTAAGAACTGATTAATCTTCTTCTATTTCTTTCTAAAAATTATCAGGAACTTTGAAATAGGAAATAGCACTTTCGTACTTAGTCCATTCAATAGCAAGTTATTTTTTGGTTTCTTCATTAACATCTGAATTAAAAAGTTGATGGTAATTATGAAGAAGATTATTTCTTTTAACTTCTGGAAGTGCATTACAGAAACTTTCATAGTAATCTGGGAATATCCAATTTGTGCCATTTTAATAAAAAAAATCCATTTCTTTTTAGCCACCAGTAAAAATACCTCTTAGGATTAGGTGTTTAACTTTTTATGGATATGTTTCAGCATAATAAATAGCTAGTGTTGATCCCCAACTACCTCCAAATACAGTGTGCCATACTTCTAATTTCAAGAGATCCCTGATTGTTTCAATATCTTTGATTAAATCTTAAGTTGTATTTTCTTCAGTCACTGCAAAAGGAGTAGATTTACCACAACCTCTCTAATCAAATTAAACAATCATATAAATTTCAGGATTGAAAAAACCTCTATTGTTAGGATTCGATTAGCTACCAGGTCCTCCATGAATAATAATAGCAGGTTTACCCTCTGGATTTCCAGAAACCTCCCAATAAATAGTGTGAATTTCAGAAACTTTTAAAAATCCTGATTTAAAAGGTTCTTTTATCTCAAAAGGAGTTTTTCTGTAATTTTCAGATTCCTAGTTCATTATAATTAGTGTTTGGTTTTTATCAATTTTTATTAAAACTAAATAATCATATGAATTATTTTAAAGCAAATATCTTTATGCATTTATACTTTTTAGATTGGATATGCTCAAATCTAAATTATAGTAACTAAAATATTCTAATCACAAATAAAAATTCAATATATGGAATATCAGAATGTAGAATAGTGTAAACAAATAAAGATATAAAATTGATTTAAGGTTAAAGAAAAGTAGAGTTTTAATTTTGTGTACATCTTGTTAAAAATATCTCATAAATCTAAGTATTTTTCAACATTTAGAATTTATTTTGGTTATTTTCATTTTTTATTTGGAATTAAGCAAGGAAAGAATTGTCAAAAAAATGTTAATGTGTTTATTTATTTATTTATATTAATTTTAATTTGAAATTAAATAAATTGTTTTTTTTAATTAAATTCTAAATTTCTAAAAATACAGAAATTATTCAAAAGATTCCAAGGTTTTAGGGTAAACTTTTAAACAGGAAATAATGTAATTTTAATCTATTTTGAATGTTAAATTTATCATAAATTTATATGTAATAAATATATTTATATAGCAAAGTAATCTAAAGAATTTAAATTAGTAGCTTTACAATTAAAAAATAAAGATAAAATATATATACAGAAATATAAAAAAAGCTAGTTAGTTAGTTGTTTAGTAAATAATATCATGCACTATGATTTTAATGAAATAATGATAGAAAATTATATTAATTAAATGAATGAAATAATGAAAATTTTAATACTTAAGAAATTTTTGATACAATATGAATAACTTTGTTATACGATCTAAAAAGATAGATAGATAGCTCTTAAGAGAGATATTTTTAATAACATCAATAACTTTTAAAATATTATTAATTGTATGATAATTAAAGTTTTAAATCTCCTCTCTACCTTTCTAGATCATCGAAAGGAATATCAATATAAAAGTAGGTTGTAAACTAGTTAATTATAAAAACTGAGTACTGTTTATTAGTAATAATAAATGGTAATCAATTAATGTTTATATTTTTATATACTAATTATCCCTACTGCTTGAGGAAAGTAAATAAAAAAATTATTTTGTTATTCAAATCACCAGAGACAGTGCTTGTTGAACCACTTAGATGATCTGAGGAGGAATTTTCTGAATTCTTCCCAGAGTAAAAGAAGTATGGAGAAGGGAAGGCCAGGAATACCGAACTACCAGAATTCGAGAGGACGAGCACCAAAAACTTTTTGGACTCCAGGAGTGTAGAAAAGGAAAATACAAAGGATTGTTTCTACGAGGACACCCATGAACATAACCTTATTAACAGGTGAGGTTGTGAAAGACATCTTTCTGCTCTTACAAGCAAAGACATTACTCCATTAGACCAAAACGATAGCAACGAAGAAAGCTGTTTAGGCATAGAAGTTGGCATCAATAGAATAACAAACTGGATAATCTGTGACTGGAGAAGTTTCGCTAAGATTACATTCGTGATTCCAAGTAGTAGTAGGTTAGAAATAGCCATCTTCACATTTAAGAAGGGCTTTTCTAAGATCATATTTACCCTAATCTATAAGAGCCCAGTTAATGTTGTAATCATCAGGAAGCTTTACATTAGTACAAGTTGTTTATCCAGCACTCTTAACAGCATTGTACAATTAAGTGTTAAAGTACATAGGATCTTTGAAAAGTGTTTCTGCAAGTACAGGATCAACATTTGGTGGGTATGTAGTCCAGTTGAAAGCATTATCATCTGGTTAGTAACCATATACATTAGCCAAATTGAAGAGACCATCAGGAGTGAATCCATAATAATTGCTATTGAGTAATAAATAAAATATTTTTAGGATATTAATTATTATAAATAAGTTAAAAATTTACAAGACAGTGTAGTAAGCGGCAAAACCAGCGCAAGTAGAAATCATACCCATTTAGAGATAAGCGCAAGTAATCAAAACCATGGAGACCAAGTGATCGGTTTTCTTTCTGGGCTTTCTTGTCATGATATCAATTTCTGCTTCTTCATAAGCAAGAGATAAAGCAGGTAAGATATCGGTACCAACACAAATACATAACATGAAAATGTTAGAGAGAGGTAAAGGAATTTGAATGATGATGAAAGCTAAGAAAGGAATAATTTCAGGAATGTTGGAAGTAAGCAAATAGACGACAGTCTTTTTCAAGTTATCGAAAATTTTTCTACCTTCTTCAACACCAACGACAATAGAAGCAAAATCGTCATCAAGCAAGACCATATCTGCAGCATCCTTAGTGACATCAGAACCAGTTAAATTCATGGAAATACCTAATTTTACATTTAGAAAGAAGAATTATAGCCATGCAAAAAAAATTAAATTTATAAATTATTACCTATATCTCCTTATTTGATAGCAGGTGAGTCATTTACACCATCACCAGTGACAGCGCAAACATAACCTTCAGCTTGACAAGCTTGGACAATTTATAATTTTTGAGCGGGAGTAGTTCTAGCGAAGACACAGTAAGGTTTCTTGACCCAGGTTCTTAAGTAGCTGAATTCTTCCTTACCTTCTTCTTATTCTCTAACCAAAGACTCGACGATTCTATCACCGTGAACAACGATAGCATCGCACTTTTCAGCAGCTTCTTCCCAAGAGATATTTTCAGTTTCAATGATTTCATCAACAGTCTTAACGCTCTAGGGGATAATGTTGACTTATCTAGCGATAGAAGCAGCAGTGGGAGGTTGATCACCAGTAACCATGATAACCTTAATACCAGCGGATCTACATTCAAGAATGGCGTTAGGGACTCTGGTTTTGGGGGGATCAATGAGAGAAACCAAACCACAGAAAGAGAATCCAGCGAGTTTAAAGTTGAAGTTAGCGGGAGAAGTTACGTTGAATACAGTTGAACCCTAGGGGTATTCTTCTCTTAAGAGGTGCAATTTAGCAAAACCAAGAACTCTTTCACCTTTCTTACCAAATCTCTTGTTGACATTGTCGAACTTAGTCTTCCATTCTTAGTTGATTTCGTGTTTACGTTCACCAATTAAAATATGAGAGCAATACAACCATACTTTTTCAGGGGCACCCTTCATATAAATGCAATAGTCAGAATCACTAGTTTTTTATTCAACAATAGTTAATGCAAACTTAACGGTAGAGTTGAAAGGCATTCTAGCGGGTTAACCTATTTTATAATTTAATTTTAATTAGATTAATTCAACATTTTTGCTTAATTTAATTTGATTGATCTAATTTTATATTTATTTTATTTTTTGCTATTTTAATGACTTTAATAACTATTTTAATTCTTCTTTTCTCTAACTTTTTATTAATTCTAAATACCATTTTTGTGGGAATATAAATAGATATTAATTTAATATATTTCTTTGAGAATATTTTAAATAATTTCTATGAGTCAATCAATTTAGAGCTTTTCGAGTTAAATTAGAATAAATTTAAGAAAGTTTACCTTTGTGTTCAGCAGTTTTGAATCTGTTACGGGTAGCATCAATATCTTCAATGTATTAGTAGAATCTAACAAGACCAGTTTCGGTGGCATCACCCATAACTGGACATTTCATATAATCGATGTTATCTCTGTCAACAATATCAGTTAGGTCAAATCTAGCTTCAGAAGAGCACATAGCAGCATAATGTAAGTTTTGGAAACCCTTTTCAGTTTCATCATATTCAATTTCTTGAGGAGAGGCAAGAGATTTGTTCTTGGCTCTAATTACTTAATCGTTGTACCACATGTGTTCAACAGTCATGACATTTTGGGTGAGGGTACCTTTTAAATTAGATAAAAATATTTAGAACAAAGACTAATTTTATTAGAGTTATAAGATTGAATTAAAATCACATAAAAAAAAAATTTTATTTATTGTTGTATTGAGTTAATAAATTTAAAGTACTATATCTCCCACAATTCTTCTCTTAATTAAAATCTTAGGCAGGCTATAAATTTATAGATAAATTTGAGTGAAAATTTTATTTTTAATTACTCGTTGCCTGATAGAATAAATGTGGTTTAATTTTATCCAAATTAATTTGTGGGAAATAATAAGCTTTGTATTTGCTTAACAAATAAAACTATAAATTATTGTTATTTATTATTAATTACCAGTCTTGTCAGAGCAAATGCAAGAAGTTGAACCAAGAGTTTCGACAGCTTCGAGATTCTTTACCAAGACATTCTTTTCAGAGAGAGTCTTAGCGGTAATAGCCAAGGAAATGGTAATACAACCTAAAAGACCTTCAGGGACGTTAGCGACCAAAATACCAATACCGAAAATTAAACATTAAAGAATGTTATAATGCATAAGCAACCAAGCGAGTAAGAAGAACAAAACACCCAAGAAAAGAGCAATAATTGTAATCATGATAACGAATCTATAATTATAAATGAAAATTAGCTCAGCATTATTAAGATTGTTTTAGTTAGTCATTTTTATATTTTTAATTTAATTTGATAATTTAATTCACAAATTTATCTATTTGAAAACACGAAATTAAAAAATATCCTTTATATAAAATTTACCTATCAAGTTCTTGTCTGAGAGGACTCTTTACTTTCTTATCAGTTGAAGAGAGATCTGCAATTTGACCAAGAGTTGTATTATCACCAATACGAACTACAACACCCCTACCTTAACCTTCCTTACAAAGTGTACCAAAGAAAGCGAGATTGCTTGTTTCAAGGGGATTTTCAGGGTGAGTACATTCAGTTGTTCTAAGAAGAGGTTCTGATTCACCAGTAAGTGGAGAATTATCTACCTTCATTTCATTAGACATCAAAATACGAATGTCTGCAGGAATTTTTTCACCAGCCTTGACAAGAACAACATCACCAACGACAAGCTTAAGGGCGTCGATACTCTTGTTTTCACCATCTCTAATAACTGTACATTGTTACGGCAGGAAATTTTTAAACGACTCCATCAGCGCTTCTGATTTAGCAGTTTATTAGAAAGTAATATAACCTGTCAAGAAAATAACTAAGATGAGGACGATACCCAAATATAAGTTGGAAGGATCATCAGTTTACAAGATATAGACCAAGATACAAAGAGCAGCACCAACCCAAAGCATAATAGCGAAACCATTGGAGACTTCCTTCAAGAATTTCTTCCAGAGGGGTTCTCTTTCCTTTTCACTAAGTTTGTTGTCACCTTTTGTTGAAAAGAGAAATGAATAAATGTTTTAAATAAATATGAAACAATTAGTAATAAACAGAGGGATAAACATTTATTTATATATCAATCAGTAATTTATCTATGATTTAGTCATTTTGAAAGACCTATTTTTCTAATATATTTAAAGTGGCTTTCGGAATTGGGATTTCCTTTTTTTCTAGCTTGATAACTTAGCACTTTGTTCAGGTAGGTATCAAGGAGTGTTAGAAAAAATAAAATTACTGATGAATTATAAACATTTTATACTCCTCAATTAAAGACTTGAATAAATATTCTAATTACCAAATTGTTCATTAAGTTAAGTAGCTTTTGTTGAGCTCAAACCCTTTTAATAATCGGTTTGATAACGCTCACGAAGTTCTTCGAGTGGGATCTTGTGGTCGTCCATCATTCCCAAAGCTTCTTTGGTTTAATTCTTATGCTCCTTTTCGTTATTTTCATTAGTGGGTTCAGGAACAGTAGCTTTGTATTAGGAATTAGGTTCTTAGTACTTACGAGATTAATTGATGGATTATCTGATGCCATTATCACCAGCATTCATATTACGATCTCTATTCATACTGCTCTATCTGTTAGACATCTAGCTCTATCTATGTTCAGTGACAGCATTGTTCAATTAGAGGGATTACCTCAATTCTTCGAATGTACGAATGACTGAACCACGAGCTGACTCAGGAATAGGCTCAGTATACTCCTAATGATGAGTCTTTTTATAATTAGCACCTAGCATTTTTATTAGAAAAAAAATAAATCTTTTTGATCGATCTTTATTCTTCTTCTGTTTGTTTGTGATTTTTTGATGATTTATATTTTTTACGTAATTATTTATCAATCCAAAATCCCTTTTAAACTCTACACTGCATTCAATAGAGTAAGAAGAAATCTTAGCCCCAAAAGAAATATAAAAGAAAATAAAAGGCTTATGGAATTTTAAATGAAATGAATCAACTGTGTTGATATCCTTAATAGTTGAGCCATATATTTTGATTTATTTTACTTTATTTGATATTTATTTATTTAGTTTTCCCCCACTCCTTATAATTAAATTTGCTTTGATTTAGAAATGTTAATAAAAATATACATTTAATTACTCAGTCATTTCCAATACAAAAGTAAATTGGATTTTTATACAAGTTATTAAAGGACCTTGTTTAATTATTTAATTTTTGTTCTAAAAATATAATAAATTCAATTAATTGTATTTAATTTATTAATACATTCAATCATTAACTTAACAAAAAAAAAAACAAAGCAAAGCATATGCCTAAATTTATATACATACGACGGGCTCTTTTTCCCTGAATGATTGATAATACGAAAGACTTGACTTATACAATCTTTTTTTTAATTTCAAAAATATTTGACGAAAGTCATTTATTTCTTTTATTAAAAGCACTGTTCAAGAAAACTAAATGAAAATCATCCATTTTAACGAAAAACCCTTACCATATCCTTCCTTTATAAAAAGTTACACATATTCTTTTTCGTTTTCATATTTTGTATTTCTTGGCTGTTGGTTTTTACCTTACATTTTTCAAAAGCTTATAGATGTTTAAAAAGATATTATTCAAATATCTCCTACTCTTTTCTGTTAAATTTTTGAATGTTCCTATTTAATTTAAATTATAAAATTAATCACTCCGCGGTGATAAAAATATATTTTCTGAAACAAAAGGCAAAATTTGCTTAATAAAGTTATTACTTAAGATTTCTATTTACATTAAGAGAAAAAAATTAAAGTATAAGTGAAAGCAAAGAAATACCCCAATATGATTTTAACTATTTAATTGTACTATTAAGATGATATTAAGATATATATATTCTTCTATTAATTAATAGTATTTTGTATTTCCAAAATTTAATATTTTAACAAAGTTTCTCCCCACTCTTTGCTTGCTTGCTCCATATATACCAATACAAACTAAAGTGGAATAAAAAAATCAAATAAATAATTTAGATTATCTTTTTTTAAGATTTGAAGCGTTTAAATACCTCATATAGATAGATATATAGATAGATAGTATTTCTTTATTGGAAAAGTAAACATTTAGGATTTTACTACTTAATTTTCTTTAACTTTCTGTAATTAGCTAATCCATTTAAACTAATAGCAAACTTTTTTTTTTAAATTGATATAACTTGCATATGTACACATATAATATATCATTAAAAATCTATTCTGAGATTTAATACATATTTTCTAAAGTTTTATCTTAGGTTTTTTTTACCTTTAAGGTATAAAAAAATTACTATTTAACTAAGTTACTTAGTTTTTGTAAAAACTAAAAAATTTAATATCTGTAATTTAAGAAAATATCTTTTTACTTCTGCATTTTCCAAAGTATTTGTAAGTACATAAAATATGTACTTAAATTAGATTATAAACAATGATTTGATTCCCGTTTCAGGTTATAATAGACTTTATCTAAGAGCTCTCTAAATCCTACAGGCAATTATTTTTAGAGATCATTATTAAGCTTTAAGTTGTAAATTATTTTTAGTTTTTAAGCAAATATAGAGTAAAATTTATAAGTTAAGCATAAATTTAGTTGAACCTATAATGAAAAAGAAAGCTTTTACGGTCTACTTACAACAAATTATATAAATATTTATACATATAAGAAAAGTGTATATAAAAAATTATGATAATATTTTCCTAAGTAGTAGTACATCTCTGTTTCTTACTTAGTTTTTCTAGTTTTAATTTTGATTTTTTTTGAAGAGTATTAAGATAAAACAATACCACACGTAAGTAGTAATCGAAATAATCCTTATTAATTTTTTTATTAATTATTTATAAAAGATTATTCTAAATTTATTTGATTTACTTACATTTCTTAAATTAAAAAAGTATATTCTTACCTTTTTATTAGCCAAATAAGATTTTTGTATTATTAATTACACTCGCTTTCAAATGTTTTGTTTAGTATATTATTTAATTATTTCTCTCTATAAAATTCTAAATTCATTATTTTTTTATCTTATGTTCGCATTATTTACTTAAAAAAAGGTTTTTTCTTTTCGATTAAATTCTAAATTTAGTTAAAATGGAAACACAAATATTAAATTCAATCCCTTTAACTATTATTTCCTTTCATTATTAATCAAAACTAATTTGTGAATAAAAATAAAATTCTTTATAAATTAAATTAATTTTATCTTTTCATATTTTTATTAAAATTGCACTTTTTAAAAAAATAATAACAAGAAAATGCTATTTATTGTTAAAAATATAATTAAAAAAAGCAATCAATTAATTATTATAAAGCTTTTTACAAAAGGATTTTACTATTTTCATTATAAACTCAAATCTTCTTCTTAAAATTATTATTTAAAATCTCTAATAATTTGTTTGTAGATAAGTTACTGATATACTTATTGATAAGAATTAATTAAAGGATGAAAATATAATAAATTATGTTATGGATGATCACAAAAAATTTGTTCAGCTCATTGTTATTATGAGGTAATTATTTAAATTCTATATACATAGATTTATATAGAAATCTAGATAAAAATTTATTTAATGTTTATATTTAAATTCTTAGCTGATTGATCTTTCTCAAAAAAAATTCAAATAAAAATCTTTTAATTTTTTAAAACCAACTTAGTATTAAATTTTCAAAATTTTTAAAGAAAAAAAGATATATCAAAAACAGCTACAGATACTTAATTCATATTATTTATTCTTATTATATATTTTTCAAATAATAAAAGTAAATAGTTCTAAAATTAAAATTTTTAAAAAATATTATTGCTTACTATTTTAAAATCCAAAAAAAATAGACCAAAAAGCTTGATTAAATACTTTTATATGATTATCAGCATATAGTAATTTAAAATGATTAATTATTTATTAAACTTACTTATTTAAAATATCAATTTAATGCTAAAAATAGCAGCAATAGATTCAATATTTACTTTTAATAAAAGTTATCTGTATTTTATAAAATATAAAAGATGGTCTATCAATTAAAAATTAATTTTACTTTTTATAAACTTTAAAACATAAAAAAAATATATTTTTGAAAACTTTTCTGCTAAATTTTAAAAGTAAATTTCTAAAGATTGTATTTTGAAATTTCCTACAATTATTTATTTATTTATGATATTTTTATTTTATTTAATTGAATAATTGTTAATATTTATTTAGAACTTAATAATTTGATTTAACTTCAACAAAATTAAACTTTAGCTAAGAGAATTTACAAAATTTAGAAATCATAATTGATATTTTTATAATTATAAATAAATTTACTATAAAAATTTTATCTATTTATTTCTTTATCTACTTCAAATAAATTTGAAATTTTTTATTGATACTAAAAGCTATCTAAAATTAATACTTTTTAAACCAATATCAGGAAAGAACTATTTATATAACTTCTTATCACTATTTAATTAAAGTCTTAAATTATTTATAATTTAAGATATAAATATAATAATTAAATAATTAGAGATAGAACTATAAAAAAATACATAATAAAATATGATTTCAATATTTAATATGTTTGGTATTTAATATCTTAAATAATAATTTAAGATATGAATTATCTATGTCCTTATATTTTTTCAACTAATTTCTTATGTTATTTTGAGTAATTTTAAAATACTTTTGAATTAATTTACTAGTTTGATTTGATTCTCACATAAGTATTGAGATTTTATTTTTAATTTTAAAAATATTTTAGCAAGCAATTTAATAACAGTTTTGATTTTTTTCAAAAGACTGCATTCAACTTTTGTTAAAAGAAGATCTTTTTGCTCAAACTATTATTTTTTGAAAATATATAATTATTTTTTATGAAGTATATTATCTATCTCAGTTAAACTTGTTGAATAAAATTTGAAAATAAAAATTAAATTGAATAAAAATAATTTAGCTAAAGCAGTTATTAAATAAAATTATTTTTACAAAGATGCTGATTGATTAGGAGGCATTTCAAATAAAATGATAGAATATAAATAAAAATAATAATTTAATAAAGATTTGTATGCTTGCTTTTAATAATAAATCAATAAATTAAAAATAAAAACAACTTTATATGTAAAACAAAGAAATCAAATGATTTTCAAGATACTTTAAATGATTGATAGATTGAATGAATTATTTTAATGAAAAAAAAAAAAATAGTTTGCAGAAGAATTACATAGATAAATGAAGGAGTTTGAGCTGTATTAAGAATTAAGTTTGTAAATACTTAACAAAATAGATGATTTGATAAATAAAGAAGATAAGATGAGAGTTGAAAAAATAAATATTAGGAAAAGAGAGAAAAACAAGGAGAAAGAAAATATGATTAAGAATCTTTCTTTCTTTCATTTAATTTTAATAAAGGAAATAAAGAAGATAAAGCTTTTTCTGCTTAAATAAATTGTTTGCAAAAGAAAAGAAAACATATAAATAAAAAGCAAGAAATGGATAACAATTATCATTTTTGGGGTAACGGTGATAGACAAGACGTTTCTTTGTCTTACGAAGATTACTACAGCATTTTGGATTGCTTATTAGATGAAAAGCTTTCCCCATAAGGTTTAATGAAATTCAAGAACTTACACGAAGTTAGTATGTATGGTGTTTCTTATGTCCCATTATACTGCTTCCCTGTTGCATATGGTATTTCTCATATGCTTACTGGTAAGGTTAGAAGAGGTCACAGTGGTTACAGAAACTTATTTTCCTTAATGAGTGTTGTTCTCCCCTTCACTTGCTGGTACGCCTACACCACTCCTATTCCTAGAAGACTTTACACTGAAATTATCTGCTCTAACAACGCAGATGGTGCTTATGTTAGAAACCGTATTAAATAACAAAAGCCTGGTATCTGGAGAAAGCTCTCTCAATAACTTTACAACAAGAATTTCAGATTCCCTGAATTAAATCAAGACCTTACTGCCACCGAATTCCCTCTCGACTATGTTGCTCCCCACAAATTCTGAGGGTAAATACCTTTACATCCCTATCTTTGCTATTTTATTTTTTATCCTCTTAACTCACCTAGCCTAGCTGCCTATATCCAACTCAATAAGAATAAAGTGTTTGAACAAAAGAAAATATATATAAAGATTGCATAATTATTTGATAGTAAATTAAAAAGTTTTAAGGTTATTTAGCAGGTCTAAAGCAAGTGACATAAGTAGCAGAGAAATTTAATAAATATATTTAATACAGCAATAAATATCATTTTAAAAAAGATTGCACTTGTGTTATTTGAAATTGTTATAATTCAATCAATTGATCAAAATAAAGTGATTTCAAGAGATTTACTTTAAAAGCATAGATATGAAATTATGCAAATAGTAGTTATTTTAAAGTATAATTTGGAATAGGATTTAAATTAGTAAAGGTTATTTGAGTTGAAGAAGGAGGATAACTACTAATATTCTTATAAATTTTGATATTTATTCATTTTTTATAATTAATTAAATGAAGTAGGAGGTTAGCTGCAGAAATAAAAGTTAAAGTTAATATAAAAAAGCGCTTAAAAGTATGAAACAAGGAAGATATATGATTAATATTCTTATTTCATTCAAGTAGCAATATGCAAAGAAAAGATTTTTAATATAGCTCGTGCATATCATCTTTTTGTCTTTGTATATTCGCGTTTAATTATGATATAATCTTAGTTATTCTTCCATTCAATACATTCTGAATTTATCTCTATCAATAAATTGCTGTAATATCTCAATCAGCATTCATTTGCCATTTGCATGTCAAACAAAACAATTATTGTAATCGGCTATAGTGCAAATTAGTTAAAAATAAAATAAAACAAACAACATTTTCTTTAGAGAAAGATTAAATATTTTACTCAAAATAATGTAATATTTTCTGAATTGAAATATAAATTAAATAAAATTTTAAAAAAGATAGCTAGACTTACTTCTTTTTTCAAAAAAGATACAAAACAAACAAAAAATTTATATTCATTATCTAATATTAAATTAGAATTTTCAAAAAAAATTGATAGATATTTTAGCAGACTTAAAACCATTTTCATCACTGAATTAATTCATTTTTAATTTATCTCATTTAATTTTATTCAGAAAATGGATTTAATTTTAATTTTTATAAATCTATCAATTAAAATTTCAAATATTTATTGTTTATGAATTATAATCAATTAATGAAAAAAAAAAATTTAATAACTAAAATAAATAAATACCTACTTATTCAGCTCTTAATTTTAAATGAAATTAAATTGTGCTTGGCTATTTTGACAAAGTAAAATATATTATTTTGTATTTTAACTACTATGTGAGAATATGAGTTAAAGTTAAGTTGAATTATTAATTTGTTTAAGTTTATATTGATCGAATTAAACCCATACGATTATAGTTAATTTTTATTCAGCACTTATAATTTAATTCAATTTGTTAGGTTCTACTTTAGATTAAAAGTTATATGTGCATATGTGTTAATTAATTAATTCTTAAGTTTTGTTATTATTTAAGCTTAATTAATTGCTGCAAATTTAATTAAACAATAGAATATATAATTATAATATTACTAAAGTATATAAAATATGCAGGAGATTAACAAATAGAATTTTATATTTCAAAGGATAAACAGAAATCAAGCTGTCTTTTTCCCTGACATCCTGTACACAACATAATAAAAAGAAAGTATTTCAAGGAAAACCCCTAAAAAAACAAGATGCTAAAGCGAGCTTAATTTTATAAATTTAAAGTATTAATAAAGCGCTTATGGAAAAGATTTTAGGCAAAGCGATAAAATAGAAGATAATTTTTTTACAACAAGATGCAAAGATTAACAAAAAGCATTAAAATTTCAAAGAACATTAAACCTTTTTGAAAAGAAATAGCAAGTAGAATTAACTAATAATGTTTTGATTTAAAAGATGCGAAGACCAGATGACTAAACTTCTTTTTTTTCAAAAAGCCAATCTTTAATCCTTAAAATAGCAAATCTAAATCAAAATTTAGAAAATTTACAACTTAAAGAATGTACTTTTGATGATAATAATATGATAAAATATAATTGTTAAACACCTCAGTAAAAATAGTAATAGAATTTCTTGCAGGAGTATAAGGAAAGAGCTTAAAGCTTAAGAACTCCTAGATCTAAGAATATTGAAATTATTGATGATTAAAAAGAAAGTTAAAAATAACTGAGAATTAGAGGTGTTTAATCACTTCACTAAAGTGATGAAAAA
Source organism: Tetrahymena thermophila SB210 (assembly GCF_000189635.1). NCBI lineage: Eukaryota > Ciliophora > Oligohymenophorea > Hymenostomatida > Tetrahymenidae > Tetrahymena > Tetrahymena thermophila. The sequence continues at coordinate 914,307 of NW_002476426.1, forward strand.
AAAAGTGAAAATTTATAAAATGAAAATTTCTCAAACAAATTTTATGAAACTTTAAAAATTTTAAGATAAGAAAAGCAAGAAACAAGCAATTTAAAATTAAATAAAAATAGAAGGTCATTATCAAACCATTTTAACTAGGGAATACCCAATAATCTATCTCTTCAAAGTTAAAATAAGATAAACAAGATAAAATAGTTTACGATAAGAGCAATCAATGACAAAAATGAGCATATAACTTATGATTCTAACTAATTTTTTGGGTATAAAGTCAATCAATCACCTATTAATTCAAGTTGCTAGCCCAATCAAATTCAGAAATCTTAATAGGAAACTTAAGTATTTTAATTCAAAGTTAGTAAATATCTATAAAATTTAAAGTTGTAACAGTTAAAGCAATCTAAGTAGTTTTGCAATATAAATTATGCTAGTTTTTATCCACTAAAAATCAACGAAAATTAAGAAAAAATATCTAAGAGTATAAGATAGTACATGAAATAAGATTAATAAATAAGAAAGTTGGAATAAAAATATAAGCTAGTCCTAAACTAATAAAAAGAGAATAGCAACAATAATATTTCATAGATGATAAAAGATGACTCACGAATAATAAAAAGTGGCACTTCTCCATAACGGAAGTAATAATAAACATTAGCTTAAAGCTTAGAAAAAAAAATGATTGATTAAATCCCTTTACTGCCATTTAGTTAGGCTACTAATAGTGTTTCTATATAAAATAATATTGATTAAGAATATAACGATGATTTAGATTTGTAATAATATGTAAAAAACAATATAAAAATATCATCTTGAAATACTCGACAATAATTGAAATAATTAAATAAATAAATATTATCTTTAATAAAATTACATCAATGCATTTTTAACACAAATTCAAAAAATTAATTTTTTAGAACTCTCTCTTTGATTAACAAAAATACAAAAAAAATAAATAAAATTATCAAATGGTATCATATGAAATTAATAAAATAAATTTCAAAATAAACTGATATTTCTAAACTAATGAAAATTATTTTTTAAAAATAGAAAAAAATTAATTTTAAAGATTTTATTGGATTATTTTAATATTAAATTAAACAAATATTTGTTAGATTACTGATACAAAGTTATTCAAACTTTTAATTTTTATTAATTTACATTAAGCTCTTGTACTTTAAGTTTTAAAAGATTTACTTTATTTTGGATATTTTTCAAACATCCTTATTTATATTTCTCGAATTATCTTTCTATTTTTGATTTTGTTAAAATATCTGCTTTCTATAAAAAAAGGGATTAACTAAATAAACTACTAAGAATTTTATCAAAAAATTAAAGACAATATTAAAATTTAATTTAAGATTTCCAATAACTAATATAATACAATAGTATTTAAGTATTTTAAAATCTACTCAAGCACTAGAATATAGGAAATGTTTTTAAGGGGTTCAATAAATTTGCTCAAAAATTTGTCTAAAAGTTAAATAAATATTAGAAATAACTAATAGCTTCTCAGTTAATTCATTAAATTTAATTTCTGCGTTAATGATAAGCAATCTCATTAACATCAGCATTAGCATGTGCATGTTCATACTAAAGATTGCAATCATGATCATGACCACGACCACGATCATCATCATGGTCATAATCATATTCATGAACACGAACATGGTAAGGAGCATGAAACCTCTGATTTCAACAAACAGTAGGAGATAAATCCTTAAGATTAACAAATTATGTAAACAACTGAAGAATATACAAAAGCCCTTCAATTTTACAGTCAAGGAAAATATAGAATTTCTCATGAATTTTTCAGAAGAACAATTGAATCAATTAAGAAGTCAGGATAATAGGGTTCTTCTGATCATATCTGTGTACTTAAAAAGTAGGACAATTATTTATGATAAAGCTTGAATTTTAATCTTTTAAATTTTAAAACAAAATACTAAAGTGTTAGTATAGATGAAAAGGAAAGATTAAATAAATATTTTTAATATATGTCTAAAAAAGAGATTGAAAAAATATAATTGCAAGAGATTTATAAAAATATGATTACGATTAGAAATACTCATTAATAATTTTATAAATAATAAATTTATTAATTAATCTATAGGATGGTTAGCAATTAAATCTAGTTGAGAAGATATCAAGAAGCTGAAAATACAATCGAAGAAATAATTGAGATTCTTTAAAAGAAATCTACTACAGACTCTTTGATTTATAAGGAATACAATAACTTATTTTTGCACTGCTTAAAATATAACTTAAATAAGGTAGATACTAACAAAATAGAACTTTAGACGATTTAATTATTTAAAACATTTAATATTTATAGGCTATTATTTTGGGTAAGGCATTATTAAGTGAAAAAGAAAAGAAGAATATCCCTGCTGCTTATCAAAAGATTTTTACCTTCAACTTGGGAGTATTTATTTTATTATTTAATGATAGTCATAATAGTTGTAAAATAAATTAATTTAAATCAAAAATCAGACAGCATATTTGTTGAGAGGTAATTTTATTGATGCTAAATAACGTCTTAGAGAATGCATTATGTAAGATCCTAACCCTCTCTTGAGAGGATATGCCTTAAACAACTTAGCAGTCGCATGCTGGTGGCACAAGCACCCTAATCTAAGAGATCTTATTGACTTTGATGAAATTGAAGACTCTCACTCTGTCCATTCAAAAAAAGAATAACCTATCTACTCCTTTTAACAAATTGATGCTGACTTTGATAATGTCATACCATTATTTAAGAAGGCTATTTGGTATATTGAAAATGTAGACTAAGTAAAAGAACTCCAATAAAGAATCTAATACAAGCAATTATTAGAATCAGAAAAAATAATCCCATCTGATTTAAAGAAATTTGTAATGAAAAATAAATAATATTTTCTGTAAATAAAAAATCTCATAATACTAATTTAAAATAGGATCCTAACACAAGTATGATTTTGACTAAGTAAGAATGTGGTATCCCCTTGTTAAATATCTAAGAATTTATTTTCCACACAAGTCCTCAAAAACGATTTGTAATTCCTTCATTATTAAAGAAAAAAATAAAAATTTAATATTTCATTTAAAATAGGAAGCTACTTTTTGGTTCAAATATGCCTTGAGATTCTTTGAAACTGTTGATCCTAACAACATTGAGAGATGTTTAATCACATTAGGTGTTTTCTGCACAAACTATAATGATGTATATTAATTACTTATTTTATTTAATTTAAGTTTTTTTATAAAAAATTAAAATTTTAAAATTAGGTTGAAAAAGCAGAAGGTTTATTTAAGTAAGCTTTAGAAATGATTGGAGAAGTAAAATAAAAACATATTTAAATTGTCAATTTTATAATTTTTTTAAAATTAAAAATAAATAGAATGATAACTATAATAAAATACTCTGTCTCTAGATGTATGGAAGTTTACTCCAAAGAATTCCAAACAGAGAAACAGAGGGAGATTGTAAATTTTTTAATTAATGTTGTTTTGATTTAATGTTTTAATTAAAATAGAATTAATGGCCTAAGCTCATAAAATAGCAGAAGTTTTACCATTCTGGTTTAGAAAATTAAATTATGTCATTATCCCTAAACTAGATTTATCTTGAAATCAAAAATATCTAACTAACTAACTAATTAAATATTTATATTTTAAGTTTTATTTACTTGTAAATAATTTTTTCTTTCCATAAAAAAACCAAATTTTATAATTTTAATTCATTAAGTTTATAATTTTATCATTTAAATTATCAATATATAAATATAATTCTTCCTAATTGTAAACAAGTAAATGTATTTAAAAATAATAAAGTTGGGTAAATTATTTAATTTATAAAAATAAATTAGGAATATCTATTATTTTACTTATAAGTTATATTTAAAAGTATATTTGGAAAAAGATATTGACAATTTAATTCAGATCTATAATACTAATTACTCTTTATAATTATTTAATTAAGTAGACTAAACTTAAATTTTTAAATTAATAATAATAATTTTTAAGCATTTTATTAAAATATTTAATTTAAAAATTGAAGTATTCAAATAAATAAATTTGATTTTTAAAATGAAATAGCAACATTGAGCAGTAGATAAATCTTATGAGTTAGAAGAAAATAAAAAGTATATAAAATATAGAATACATTTGATATAATGGAGGTTAGAAGTATAAGATTATATTATTATATATTTTAAATATTTAAATTTCTCACAAAACAACGCTTGTACCAGCTTCTCTTCTCTTGGAAGTAGAACTCTTGGAGCTTTCTAAGTTAAATTTAGCCTATTAATTATAATGAATGATAAAAATTTTAATTTAATTAATTGTTAATTACTTCTTGTCTTTATTCCATAGGAACATAATCTCTTTTAGCATAGCCAACATAGTTTTGTCTGGGTCTAACAATGTTGTTTTCCTTATCATCGAGGTATTCAACCCAATGAGCTAACCAACCAGCAACTCTTGGAATAGTGAAAAGGACTGGGAACATATCAGTGGGGAAACCCATAGCTCTATAAATAACACCAGAGTAGAAATCAACATTTGGATATAACTTTCTCTTAATGAAAAATTCATCTTCAAGAGCTATCTTTTCCAATTCGATGGCAATTTCAATTAAAGGTTCTTTTCCACAGATTTCAAAAACTTCATAAGCAGTCTTCTTGACGATTTTAGCACGAGGGTCGTAGTTCTTATAGACTCTGTGACCAAAACCGAAAAGTAAAGCCTTTCTATTCTTGACCTTATCAATGAAAGAGGGAATATTCTTAACATCACCAATTTATTCAAGCATTCTTAAAACGGCTTCATTTGCACCACCATGCTTAGGACCTATTTTAAAAATTTATATTTAAAATTAACTGCACTTAATTTTATGCTAAGCTATCTTATATTTATTTAAAGCTAATTTAATATGCTAATAATTATGTACCATAAAGAGCAGCAGCAGAACCAGCTATGCAAGAGTATACATCAACACCAGAAGAAGCTAAATGTCTAATTTTTATTATAATAAAATGATTACTTTAAATTATATTATCTAAATTTTTATTTACCTAACAAATGCTGTTGAGCAATTCATTTCGTGTTCAGCATGGAGAATAAAGAGAATATCCAAAGCCTTAGCTAACTTAGGATGAGGCTTGTATTTATTTTCATTTAATTTATCCATCATGTAAAGGAAGTTATCAACGTAAGGAAGATCAGAAGATGGGTTGTTGAAGTTTCTACCAATACGAGATCTATAAGCGTTAGCAGCAATAGTAGGAACTTGTCCAAGAATACGATAAATTTATTTGTTACGAATCTTCAAGTCCTTATAGATATCTTAACCAGCTAAGGCAGGGTTGGAACCAGGACGGAAAGTAGATAATGCTGCAATAGTGCTAATAAGCATACCCATAGGATGAGCATCATATCTGAAGTGTTTCATCATTTGTAAGACATCAGTATGCAAGAATGTGTGACCTGAAATTCTTTTTATAATAAAAATAAATTGTTTCTTTTTTCCGTTTTAAATGTTATTAGATTTATTTTAAAAGATTTAAATGGTCAGGATTAGTATTTATGAGCTGATCAACAATAAAAAAAATTATTTAAATTAATAATAAATTATTGCTTTATTCCAATATATAATTAAATAATTTATTTATTTATTTATTAATCAATCAATAAATTGATCAATAATTATTATCATTAAATGATCAATAATTTATTGATAACTTTAAATATTCCTAGTTCAAACATAATTAATGAAAGAAAAATTTTCAAATTCATTTTTTCTTAAAGTTTAAAAATGTATTCCTTTTCATCTTCTGATTTTACTTTTCATATGATTATGTTTTACTAAACTAACTAAAACCAATATTTTTATTGTTTCAGCCATTTAATTTCACTTTAATTTTAAATTTTGCTCATTTTCATCAGACCAGTGGAATCAATCGTTTTTGAGATATTTATTAAAAGGAGGAGTTTTATCTTAAAAATAGAAATATGAAATACCTTTAGTTGAATTCTTCAAATTGGGTCTTGGTTGGTAATTCTCCGTAGATAAGAAGATAAGCTACTTCCAAGAAAGTAGATTTCTCAGCAAGCTACTCAATTGGAATACCTCTATACTCTAATACACCCAAGTCACCATCAATATAGCAAATTCTGGAAGTCTGTTTAAAAAAATATAATATTATTTAGCAGACTATAAGAAAATATTTGTTTAAATAAGAAATAAAGACTTAAGAGTTTGATATCGTTTTACATTAACTTTAAATAAATACAAATAAAATAAATTACATTAACAATAGTGTTCATATAACCAGGATCGTAGACACGGAGGACATTTCCTTCAGCATCTTTAATTTTACCAATATCCTTAGCCATTATATATCTTCCTTCTCTAGAGTTTCTGATAGGAACTTCATAAGTTTTGCCTATAATTAAAAAGTTAATGATTATTATTGAACTGACTAGTAAATTTCTTTTTGGACTGTAGGTAGGAGAATAAGTAGAAAATAAATCTCTAGTTTAAAATAAGTAGAGTGAAAACAAAAAATAAAACAACAAATTAGGAGATTGCTGCCTAAACTAAATAAAAATAACGCACCATTTCTATTATCTGTGACTGTGTAGTATTCCTTTTCACCAGTTTCGTTAGTGATAATTTATTAATTGAGATCAGTAATTCTTTCCATTCCCACTTCGCTTTTTGCTGTTTTTTTCTTTTTTTTTCGGTAATTGTTATTAGTTTTTTTTAATTTCTTTATTCTTTCAAAATAACTTTTTTTAGAACAAAATAAATATTATTTGTATCAATTAATGATATATTTTACATACTAACAACAGTCGAAATATGTAATTGACGTCAAGTCACGCATTTCGCACTAAACCTATCATTACCTATATGACATTATTTATTCATTTTTTCGTTTTCTCCTTCTTTCATTACAAATATATTTTACAATTTATATGAAAAATTCTAAATTTTTAAGCTCCATTTTTCAATTTCAGAAATATTTAATGAATGTTTCATATGACATTTCTCAAAAATGAATAACATTGCTTTAATCAATCAGTACAAACCAAAAATATTTTTTAGCAATTAAACTTTTAAATTAAAATCTTTGCTACTACTGAAATTAACAAATAAAGATATCAATACATTTCACTTATCATTGTTAACTTTATGTGAAATTTTCTTTTCTTAATAAATCATTAATTAAAAGATTATGACATTTTCTACTTATAAATGAATGCATCTAACAGGTAAGTAAAAATATTATATTTCAAATAAAATTATTATTATTAAATAAAAAATGGAAATATAAAGTAAAAATTTAGGTTATTTTATAAATAATAAATAAAAATGTATTCTAAATTTTTTCTTATAAAAATAATCTGAGCATTTTCTGCTTAATATTTTTTTAATCATTTTTAAATATAAGTATTGATTAAATAGATAGATAAGAAGATCATGTAACTCAATAAAGTAGATGTAAAAAATTAGAAATTTCTGTAATATTAAATTTCTTAAATAAATATTAATTAGAGTAGATACAATGAATTAATTAATTAATGAAATATTGAAATGTTATATTAATAAATATATTCTGGAAAGTTAAATAAGTAAATAAAAAACAAAATTTTGAAAAATAAAATGAGATAAATAAATAAGTAATCAATATTTTTAAAAAATCAAATAAAAGTATTCGGATAGAATTAATTATCTAAATTACATGTGATTTTAAATAGCTGATAATTTTTAATTTTTATTTAACTTCTATTTTGTTAAATACTGTTTTTTTTATTGGATTTTATTGTTCTTATTTTATTCTATCGAATTTACATATTTTATTGTAAAATTTAAAAAATCTTATTTAAAGAAAATAGTCTTTGATTAAAACATTAACATTAATTTTGATGTTTTATTAATTTTTTTTAGATGATTTTGATTACATAAAATTCCTAGTTCGTAAAAACCTAAAGAATATTTTTATTTAATGCACTCTATTTAATATTAAAATGATAAATTTTATTTTAATATTTAAACAATTTATCAATTAAAACATTTCATTTTAGTATTTTATTCCTACAATTTATTATTTAACATAATAAATTTTGTGTTATCAATTAATCTTTCTCTTTAATAAAATTGTAAATGAAATAATACTTCCTTATTAAATTAATATTTAATATAAATTGTAAACAAATGTTTTACATCAAAATTAATTTTGAAATGTCATAATTTTATGATAAAAAATTAATAATTTTAAAAGTTTTAGAGAAATTTATTTTATGTTGATTTTAATTTTTAATTATAAAATTTAGCAGAATCTTATGATAAAAGAAAATTATATATACATTTATTTATTTATTTTTATGGAATTACAATACTAAGTTAATTTTTTAATCCAATTTTATCATTATTCAAAATCTTCATCTTCATCTTCGTCTTCTTCCTCTTCCTCATCATCTTCACTTTCAAATTCATCAGCATCAAAGTCTTCGTCTTCTTCTTCGTCATCATCGTCAAGGGGTAATCCTGATTATCCTTTTACTGCTTTATTAGCTCTCTTAGCACTCTTTCTTTGAGCTCTCTTACCCTTTAATTACAATATAAATTTTTATCAGAAATAAATAAAAAGATAAATTATACTTCTTCCTCATCTTCAGAAATAGAGTCTGTGAATTCCTCATCCTCATCATCAAAAGTGGCTCCTTAATTAGTATCATCATATGTAATCTTAATATTTTTAGATTTAAAGTATTCTAAGAGGACATCTAATTCCTTTCTTTCAAAACCAAAGAATTGAGGGGTTGTGGTCTTAGTAAATACTTTGACATCAAACAATTTATTCAGAGTAGCATTACCAACCTATTTTTTTTTATTATTTGGCAAATTGTTCAATAAAATATTTCTAGACAAAAAATTTCATTTTACTCTATTAAATTCGACCTTTTAAATATCACTGATTTATATGTGAATTACAGGTTTATATATAAAGATCAAACTCTTTCTCATAGGATATAAAAGACCTTGGTGAGTTTTAAGGGTACATTTCAAGCAATTTTACTTATCAGAGCTAGTTATTTATTAAATTATATTTAACTCAACTAAAATAAAAAATTAATTGTTTACCTTTAGAAACCAGCAGGCATGATGATTTATACATTATTACATAAAGTTTTAAACAATTAACCAGCAATTTCATATAAGAATCCATCATATTCTTCATCGAGATCCTTTAATTTATCTTCCTTCTTTTCTTCAGGATCAATGTTTACTTTGATGTTAGCCTTTTGTTCTTTTTTGAATTGCATAACTATGTAAGAGTGAACAGTATTACCAATTTTTAAGGGTTAATCTAAACCAAGAACGAAAGCAACATGTACCTTTTTTAAAATATGATTTATAATTGTCTTATAACTCTTTTTAATCTTCTTACTTCGTCAGGTTGAGGAAGGAGGAAGCCCTTAATAACATTACTATATTCTACTATATAGTTAAAAGAAGAGCCGTGGAATCTTACTGTTTTTTTGTACATATCAAGTTGGTATTTACCTCTATTATATTTATAAAATTTTAAGATTTAAATAAAGTCTGCTAAAATTTTGTCATAATCCTATTTCTTAATATAGACATATTATTTTATATATATAAAAAATGCTATAACTTCTAAGCAAACTATTCGCCAATTTTTCATAATGTTTAAACTTTTAAACTTATTATTTTATATTATTGGGCCTAGGAAGTGGTATAACATAATGCATGTGAAGCTAATTAGATAATTTGTTTTAAAATTTACCTAGGAACAAGAAGTGATATGTCTTCGAATTTAACTATTGATTAACCAGAGTATTAGCCAATTTTAGCTTTAGTAATAATTTCAGAGTTAAGTTAATCTGCATATCCACCTACGCTATCTTCACCTTCTTTTTCTTCACCTTCTCCATCATCTTCAGGTTTCATTTACTTTTGAATTAATACATTGTTTTTGAGAAAATTACATTAACTAAATACTAATTTTTACAGCGTCTTATTATTGAGGAATAAATAATCTCATTTCACAGAGTTAGTCTTCACTATAATTATATGCATAAAATATTAGCTAAAATGGCTTTTCTGTGTAAATTTATTCATTATTTTTCAAAAATTGAAGTAAAAATAAACATTTTTTGAATCTTTTTTCTATCTAGAGGAAAATAAAAAAATGAAGATACTCATCTTGAAGATCAACTGTGTTCAAATCAATTACAATATCAGTTTTGTTAACAGTAGAGTTTGTGAATTTCTTTAAAGAAAGTTTGCACAATCTTCTCTTGTTATGACTAAGGACTAATTAGTCATCTTCAAAGGTAACATTACCCCAGTTGACACCTTTATAACACCTATCACTCATTTAAAATTTGAAGAAATATTCTTGAATTGTAGAGATATGAATAATTTATTGTTAAATTTAATAATTATAAATATTTATCTAAGTTATTATTAATTAAATATCTTTATTATTGTCCTTTTAAATTCACTATTTGTAAAGATTGCTTCATTCTATTTAATACTGTTTAAAATTTCTATCAAAACATTAATCTTTTTGTACAAATTTCAAAACTTTTCGCGCTCTTCTAATTCCTTACTACAATTATTTGCTAGACTTAGAATAAAGCAATTTAATTAAAAAATTATAAGTAGAGCGATAACTTAAAATACCTCCATTTATTCCAATTTTTAACAAAGTAGTTTCTATTTCTGTCAATCAGAATTCAATATAATCAGACGTTTATTTTTACTTTTTATTCTAATATTTACTACTTTATTAAGTAATTAATTAAAATTATAAATAAATATGTTTTAAAATTGTTTGCATTGATGTGCTTAAATATTTTAAGTTAATAAGAACTTCTTAGATAAATTTAGCTTTGATGATGAGGTATTTCTAACATATTTTATCAAATAAATATTTCATTATTTTAATTGGAAAATTTATTTTCAATCAAAATGTTTTTTTTCTTAAAAAATAAAAAGTTTTTAATTTAATTAAAAAAATCAATCTCGTAAAATAGTAAAAATAAATAGTTGAAAATTTAAAATTAAAAAAAATATAATGAATTTAAGTTACAAACAAATTGATGGAAAATTAATAAAATTTTCTTTATCAAATTTTAAACTTATTTAATAAAATATAAATCTATATATAATATACTGCTTATTATTCTTAAAACTAAATAGAAAAATTTAAAATTGTATTTATTTAATTGAATTTATTATTTTTTAAACTTTTCAAAATTATAAAATAAATTTTGGTCAATAGAAATGATTTAAAAATATTCATAAAATTTCTTTGAAATGAAATTGAAATCTATTAATAGCTAAATAACTTAATGAATAAATAAATGAATTTATTAATTTAATTAGAATAGAAAGAAGATAGTAATTTAAACAAGTTGTTTATTAAGAAAGCCACTTTTTTTAAAGGCATTTAAAACAACATAATAAATTGTTAAAAGTAATTAAATATTTTTGATAAGTTGCTGTTTAATTTAGTTTACTTATTTACTTATTTATTTAGAAATAAAAACAATTTAACATAAAATTTGCATTACAAGCAAACAAACATAATATCCATTTATATATATTTTTTTAACTATTTTAATTCTTGCTATGGGTTTTTAATATAGTAATAAATACGCTTTGGTGCATTCCACCGAAATATACAAACTGATAAATGGTTGCAATAGTTAAAGTAAATGGAGACTTAAAACAAGCAATAAACACACTATTAATTAAATTTACGAAGCTATTTCTTATTTTTTGCATATAATTGTTAAAGATTAGAAATAAATATAAAAGATTTTTATTAGATCTTTTGCTGAAAAATCTTGGTTCATTAGTTTTTAGTGTTTTTGTGGAAACTGACCCTTTTATTTTTTTTTTTAGTTGCAAATGATGGTTATTTAACTTATTCAGGCTTGCTAGCATTTTTAACAGTATTTTCAAATGTTTCTTGCATTAATTAAATTTCTTCCTAATCTAAATCACGCATAATTTCAAAATTTGAGTATACGAAACGTTTATACAATCTTTCTCTGTGGTTGCTATTAAAGCGCTGTGACTTAACTTTGCTTTTATTGTTAAATGTCATTATGATAATAATTACAAAATATGCAAGAAGTCCAATCTTAATCAAATCAAAAATGTGAGACTAAGAAAGAGTCTAGATAATCTTTCCAAAAGTTGACATTTAGTTGTCATCTAAATTTAATGTTTCTGTTTATTGATCCATTCTTTTCCAGCTTTCTTAATGATTTTTTTATAATAGTAATATTTATATTCAAATGCAAATATGTTTTCTTAAATTATTTATTATTTCAAACAGCTTTCAATCAGTCCTATTATTTATTTTTTGTTTGTTTTTTTGATTAATTTTTTATAATTACTTTCTTTAATGAAGGTCTAAACTAAATTATCAATAATCTATGAATGAATGCTTCAAATCGGTCGGTACTATACTATTTATCTTTGCTTATCTTTTATATACATTTCTTTTGCCCTTTTTTTTTCTTTAGTTTGCATGCTTAATGTTTTCTTGCTTGCTTGCTTGTTTCTTTGTTTGTTTGCTTAATAAATCAATCATTTAAGTGCTATAAAACTGCATCACATATTTTTGATAAGCTGAAAAATTAATCAATGCCAAGACTTTAATTCTATCACTCTTTTTAATATTTTTGTATTTTAGTTTTTTCTTTTACATAGATTGTTTCATTACCTTAATCGTTTTAGGTAAATTAATTTAAAATTCTTTCTTATTAACAATGCAATACAGCCCATAATTATTTTTATTATGCTGCACGTATAGACAAGATTTAAGGTAATTGACTTAACATTTTCAAATAGTAAAAATCGTTTTTGTAAGTTCTGTTTTCTTACAAAAAGCAAATTATATAAAATAAATTTATCTAAAAATATTGTAAACATTCAATAAATTATATGTCTAAGTATAAATATTTGGTAAAGTATTTACGAAAAGATATATACTTTGAATGGTATAAAAATTTCTTAAAAATATATTAAATTGCGTCATTAATCTTTGATCATTAATGAACTTAATTTTAAAATTTTAAACAACATAAATTAGAATAAAAAATTTATTAATGGCATTTTTTTTAAAGAAATACAAACAAATTCCATTTAAAGTACTTAAATTTTTTATAAGTCTTTTATTAATCTTATTATTTTATTGAATACTCTCTTAAAAACAAAATATTATTTTACTTCAAAAAAAATAAGGTAAGATCCTCATATTTTACTTCTTCTTAACTTGATAATAAATATAAATTTTTTACCTTAAAAATTTTAACAATTAAGCCACAAATGATTATTTGATTATAAAGATATTAGCGTTTTTGATGTAATATTTTTTTTATTGCTAATCAATCAATGGTTTGTATTTTTCTAAGATTTTTTTCTACATATTCAGTAATTAAATAAATATATATATAAATTAAAAGATACAAGCAAACTATTTTTAATTTACATTAGGAAATAAAATAAGAAAGAAACTTGTTGAAAAAAAAAACAAAATTTTATAAAATATTTATTTTTTTAATTCTACTATATGAAGCAGTTAGATTGGATACCTCAAAAATAGCTTTCTGAAGAATAAAAAAGCAGAATTTAATTGATATAAGCGAAGTTAGATCAAATATAGTAGGATGTTCCAGAATTTGAAAACACCAGAAAAAATTTATCCTTAAAAAAAGATGAATTTATAAAATAAGCTGAAAGTGTTTTCTAAAAAATGTAGTAAGAAATTATCAAATCTATTTCTAATAAGTTTGATGAATTCGAAAATGAATTGTTTAATTACTAAAAATACTAGCATTATATTACTTCATGCTGTTAATAAATGCAATAGTATTTGAACACTTAAATTTACAATTTCACTATTTCAAATTAAGCATAAAGAATTTGTAATATGAACTTGAATGCCTTAAATCTGATAGGCTAAAAAGTTAAATAAAGCTATGAATAAGATGAAAACAATTTGGATAGTTTTGCAAAATATCTTTTAGCTGATATTGAAGATATTTTGTAAAAAAAAATTAAATAAAAAAGGTTTTCTAGTACAAGCGATATTTAATCTATTTTAGAAGATTTGAATTAACTTTAACTGAGAATCAACCCACTTGATTAAAAAGAAGAAGATTTGAGAATTTTAAGCTCACAATAAGAAAATCTACTTAAATATTTTCACGATTCTTAATAATAGTAATCCTAAAGAAATATTGTCAAAGATAATTCATCTTAAAATATAATATAGTTAGCCTTAGAGCAACTCGAATAAATATAAGCTTAGGATGAATTAAACTAAAATACAGAAAATAATAATTTAATATAGAAGGATATAATAGATGCATGTCTTCCAATAAGCCTGTAAAATTTTTAGAAGGACTATAATGTGATCAAAACATCTCATATTTTTAAAGAATACCCTCAAAGGTTCAATCCTCAATAAATATCTATCCCTAATATAGCAACAGATTCTTACTATTCTAAAAGTATTCATTTTAATTTAATTGTTAAAGTATAAATATTTATTATTTTAAAAAATTTAATATTAAATCTACGATTTCAATAAATTGGATATATTAAGTATTTTTTAAGAATTAATTGTAGGAGGTTGGGACGGTTAAATAGAGTTATTTGATGTAAGTGGAGACTTAAGCCAAAAAATAATTAAATAGCTTTTTGATGGCCCAGTAAAAGTAATAGCTTTTATAAAGAGCAGCTAGTTGGTATGTGTTAGTGGTTGTGAGTAAAGTAGAGAGCATCCCAGAATTTATTTATTAGACTAAAATAATTTGGAGATCATTCACATTATAGAATTATAATAAGGAGAAAAAGTTGTTGAAATTTTGGAATTAAATAAAAATGAAAATATTTTAGTAAGTTAGTTAATTATTGTTAGTGAAACATCAATTTATCTTTATAGCCTAACTGATTATAAATAGCTAAAATCATTTACAATCAAGTAAAATGTATTGAAAGCACAAATTTTACAAGACAACATTTTCTTATCTAATTAATCTGGAAATATCTTTCATTATATTTTAAATGAAGATCTTTAACTTGTTAATACAATTTAGATTCATTCTGATTGGATCCATTTGCTTAGCATTTTAGAATCTAATGAAAACATTGTCAGCATACTCAGTGGTTCTTATGATAAGAAAGTTGCACTCAGAGAATATAACATAGTTACTAAGGAATTAAAATTAATTTCTGAACTTTCTAATGAATTTTCTTAATCTTTACTTTAAATTGATAGCCAAAGGTTTATTATTTCCTATGCTAATATTTTAAATTTTTATGAAGGAAACAAATTGAAAAACAAATTAATTGTATATGAATTAGATGAAATTTAGCAAATGTGCTTAATTTAAAATCACTTAGCAATATCTGGAAAATCAGATAATTCTAATATAGTCATAATTTGAAAAAAAATTACTTTTGATGCTTTGTAAATTTTTTTTTTAGTATTATGAAATTTCAATGAATAAATATAAATAATTTGTTTAGTTTATATTTTTATTTTCTTAAAAGTAATTTATTTTATATTAATTATTAAATTCAAATAATACAAAAAAATATTGATAATCTGATAATCATAGAAAGTTAACTTAAGTTTTACATTTTTAGAGAAAATAGTATAGAAGATTTTGCGATATTATTTAATATTATAAAGATAAATCATTTTTTAAAATTATATTTATTTAGAAAGTAAAATTCTTTGAGTCTAGTTAGCTTGTTTGGAATTGAGCATAATCGTTTATCTTGAAATAATTTATTTTAAATATATTAAAATTAATATTTTTTTAATTATATTTATTTGAAGGAAGAAATGAAACATGAAATAAATCAAAAGATAACCATAATACTGGGATGGAAGAACAACAATTTTTTAGATAATTTTAAAATAGGAATAAGATTTTTTTAATTTTATTTTTGTTAGAATTAAATTTTTTGTTGAAAATAATTGTTTATTGGAAATGAATAATAATTATAAATTTATAAATTAATTTTGCTAATTCTTCTACTTGAAAAACAGAAATCTTATATTTTTTATCTTTGAAATAATGGCCTATCAAACAAATCTAAAGATAGATATAAATATATGTGATCTATTAGATAAAAATAAGTCTAATTTCTAAATTAATTAAAAATTTGATATTTAATCATATTATTAATTAAAAATTTTACAATTTTTATAAGTTATTAGTAGAAAGAAATTAATTGTTTACCTTTTAAAATATGAGTGTTCAAAATAAATCTAAGTAATCTGCACAAGCTGATGACAGATTTGCAAAAATTACTTATGATCCTAGATTTAAGACTATGAGTAATAAGCAAAAAAAGGTCAAGATCGATAAAAGATTTAACTCTGTCTTCACAGATAAAAAGTTTAAAATACAAGCTAAAACTGATAAATATGGAAACAAGATTGATGTAGATGATGGAGTAAATAAGGAAATGGAAGAATATTACTATAACGAAGAAGAAGAATAAGATTCTCAATAATAAGATGAAGTTGAAGATAAATCATAAAAAGAAAAAACAAAAAAGAAAGCTTAAAAGGAAGCAGTTTCTAAAAAGAAATAAAATTCTAAAAAACAGGATAGTGAAGAAGGCGAAGAAGAATCTAGCAATTAAGATATTGAAAACGATGAAGAAAATTCAGAAGATTTTGAAGATGTCAGTGATGAAGAAAATGAGCATGAAGGTATTATTATTATTTAATAATTCAATATTTTTTTTAATTACTTGAGCTAAAAAATTTATAATTTAATATTTGTAACAAAAGGAAGCTTTGAATGGAATGAAGTTAGTTCAACAGATGAAGATATTGAATTTGAAGATGAAGAAGATAATTAAGAAGAGTTCTATTATGGAGTAGCTAATGAGAAACCTCCAGTTTCTGAAAACTCAAGTAGTAAATTAGCTTTGCTCAACTATGACTGGATAAATATTAATGCATAAGATATAATGCTACTCTTTAATTCATTCAAAGATAAGACTGGAGTCATTAAAAGAGTATTAGTTTACCCATCTGAATTTGGTTTGAAATAAATGGAATTGGAAAATTAGCAAGGACCTTAAAATATTTGGAAAAAATAGGAAGAAAATCAAATAGTAGATAGTGATACTGAAGATGCAAATAAAAAAGATAAAAAGTAGAATAAAAATAATGATAAAAAAAACTAATCAAAAAAAGATAAAAAAAGTAAGAAATAAGAAGAAAATGAGGATGACTTCTCTAACGAGACTACTAAAAAAATGAATAAACGTTAAGAAAAGAGCTTATTTGAATCAAGAAAAGGTATTTATTTGCCTTTTAAATATTATTTAATCATAAATAAATAAATTTTATTTTAAAATAGTAAACTTGTTAAATCACACAGTTACTGCCCGTATCGATGATGATTAAGGTGATTTAGATCCAGTTGCTTTGAGAAATTATGAAAAATAGAGAATGAGATATTACTATGCAGTAATTGAATGTGATTGTAAAAGAACAGCTGAGAAAATTTACGAATCTTGTGATGGTATGGAATTTGAAATGTCTGGTATGCCAATAGATCTTAGATTTGTCCCTGAAGATCAAGTTTTTCCATATGAACCTAAGGAAATTTGTGATGAAGTTCCAACAGACTCATAAGTATGAAATCATTAAAATATATTGAACGAAAATAAAAATTAATTTATTTTAAATAGGTTAAGAATATAGTTAATAGAAGCATTGGTCATACAAACACTAGATTAACTTGGGATCAACCAGTTGATAGATTCAAATTTTTAGATGGTAAAATGACAGAAAAGGATTATGAAAAAATTGATTGGAGTAAATATGTAGCTCCTGCAGATGATGAATTTGATGAAGATGAGTTAAAAGAGACTTTAAGTGATGAAGAAGATAACCACTTAGAAGATTTAGATAGTGATGAATAAATTGCTAGACTTGAAGAAGAAGCTTTGAGATAATAATAAGAAATTGACAATATGAATTGGAAAAAAAACTTTGACAAAAAAAATAGAAAGAAAAAAGAAGGAGAAATTGAAATAAAGTTCAATTAAGGTTTCGATGAGCTTGGAAACAAAATTCTTGAAAAATAAAAAAGAAAAAATGAAACTAAGTTTGAAACTTAGGAGAGATTGGAAAAAGATAGAAAGAAAGAGAGAAAATAATAATTAAAGGAAAAAATTAGACAATAAAAGAATAAAAAGCTAGGTAAAGATATTGAAGAAACTGCTGAGACAAGAAAGCAAAGAGCTCAGCTAGCCCTATTAGTTGAAAATGAAGATAAAAAAGATGTTAATATAACCTTAGATGATCCTCGTTTCAAAGCTATTTATGAAACCGATATTTATTCAGTTGACCCAACAAGCAAATTTTACAGCAAGGAAAGATCCTCAAAAACCTTAGAAAAACAAATTGAATATAGAAAGAAAAGAAAGTTAAATGACAATTGATCAAATTAATATTTTATAATAAATAAATAAAGAAATTGTAGATTTTATAATTTTTATTTGTTTATTTACTAATTTTAATCAAAGTAGTTTTTTATTGCTGCATTTTGTTTTCATTCAATTTAATTTAATTAACAGCTTAATTATTTTCAACAAAAAGCAAATCAAGCTAAAATGATGATATTAAAAATGTAAATAGAGATAAATAAATAAATAAATTTTTGTTTCTCTTTATTTTGATCAAACATAAAAAGTTAACTTTAAAAGTGAATTATATTTTTGATTTTAAAGTTTTATTTATATTCAACTCATCAAATTTTATTTTATTTTTCTCCAAAAGCTTTATCTTCCATCAAATCGATGAAGAAGATATTTAAAAAATAATATTATCCAAATAAAATTTTATCTTTTTTTTAAATGGAAAAGATTAATTAGATTTTTCATAACAAATGTCAGAGATAAAATTAAAGGAATAAATTAGATTAAGATAGAGTATAAAATTTAATTAATAAAATCACTAAAAGTTAATAAATATATAAAAAATGATACTGATTTAATTTACAAAACCAATAAATAAATTGATAAATTAATTAGTTAGTGAATTAATTAAATTATTTTAAAAATATTTACAATTAATTATATAAACAAAAAAATACTTAATTCATTCATTAAATTCAATTAATAATCTTTTTTTTCTTTCTTTGTTGTGATAAGTTTGAAATTACTTTATAAGGTTTTATAATTTGATATAATAAATTGCTTAAAATGTATAATTACTGAAAAAGTTTTTATTTATATTATATTATTATTAGTTATTTAACTAAATAAACTATATGTGTGCCAAGGTAGTGTAAGACTAAAGATTTGAGAAATTTAACAAATATGAAGAAGTAATATTGTTAGTGTTTGTTTTATTAGTTAGTTAATTAGTAAATAAGTAAGTAAGGTTAGTTAATTAGAAATATTGGTATCTATATATCATTACAATTTTGCTGAGGGCAAGCTGGATTGGCTAAATTTTTAATTAAGTGTTTCATTTATTTTATATTTAATTTTCATTTTTTTAATCATTGAATTGCATAGAAAATATTCGATCTTCATCGTAATAGTTATTATCGTATTTTATGTATTTAAGAGAGTATTAAGGATTTGTTTAAACTCTATCTTAATCAGTAGTAACCTATGTATTTATATTGCCCTATTAATTTTAAATATTTTATTGAGATATTTTACTTTATTATTGCCCTTCTTTAGGAGACTAATATTCTGATTGATTGCCACATGAAGGAAGATTTATTTTCTCATTATTTTTTTCACTAAAATCTTCTTGACTTAGCTTTTTTTAACTAAAAAATGATGGTTGTGCATGCTTTGCTTCTTTTGATGAATCTTTTGGGAGCTCTACTATTGTCTCCACTTCAGTTTCTTCCTGTATGATAGAATGCTATTTTTTAACCATCTCTTAGATCTATTCTAACTTCATATTTATTTAAGATTGTGATAATCGGTCTTAAAATCCTTATGATGTAGATTAATCATTTCTTGGACTCTATTATGGTAGATATTATTCTTTAGTGAGTCCTGTAACTTTATTATTAATATTTGCAGAAAATGAAAATTAAGAATTCAAAGAATTTTATGATATGATTGGGTTATTATCCCAAATATTATAGCTTGAGTCTGTGTAAACAATATCATTTTAAGTATCTAAGTTAATTTAAAAAATAAGTTTTTTTAAAGTATTTTTCCAATAAATATTTAAGATTCAAATTATTTTTGCTCAAAACCATTAAAAATAATAAATAGATCACTAGATTACCTGCACCACTTTTACAGCTGCAAAAGTTATTACCCATGATACGTATTCAATTATCTAAAATTTTAGTTAGTATATGTATATATATATATTTAATTTTGTATATTTTTTTAATTGTCTTTAAAGCTTGATAAGTTTTTTGTTCCAATTAAAATTTTGTGATAATCTATCAATTTTTAATTAACTTTTTTTATACGAATAATGGTTGTTCGATATTTGTTTAAAATAAATTACTTTCAAAAATAAAATCAAACACTTGATAGTCATTTCAAATTATTTGCATTCTTATTATTTTTGATTTACATTCATTCAAAAGGCAAAGCTTAAAATTTATGTTTATAAGTTTATAAAATATTAAATATTTGGTTACTATAAACAAAATCTTTGTTATTATTAAGCTGGCTTATATTTCTTATTATTTTACGTCACATGAATATTTAAACTGGCAATATTTGCAATAAGCCTTATAAATTTATACTAGATTTGTTTAAAATTTAAACATAATTAGAGTGTAAATTCGTTAATTAAAATAAAATATTATCATGATGTTTAAGGAACATTTTTAAATCAAAAAAGTTAAATTTATCTTTGTAACATTGTTTATAAAAAGATTTACTTTTTTTCAGATTAATTATTAAATATTTTGAAATTTATAATTAAAAAAAGATACTAAAAATAATTAAATAATATACCTCATCAAAAATAGTAAACTCATTAGAAAGCTATGTTTACAATTTCATTTAACCTAGTTGGTTTTACCTTAAATTTACAATTATCATATATTTTAACAACTTAGATATATTTTATCTGAGTTATAATAACTTTTAAAAATATATTAATCTAAATTTGATTTATCGAAAGTGAAAAATTGATGATTTGATACTGAACTTAAAACCTAACATAACTTATTTAGTTTTTTTAAAAAATAGAATTCATTAATACAAAAATTGAAAATAAAAATTATTTTTTTCTATTATCTGACAAGGTTTGTTTGTTTAAAGTGTAATTTTTTTTTATATAAAAATTAATTGTTTTATAATGAAAAATAATTGATTAATAGAAAAAAAAGAAACACTAATATGTAATATTGAATAATTTTCTTGATGAATAAATTTTTTTTATATTTAGAAATAAAAT
This sequence comes from Tetrahymena thermophila SB210, assembly GCF_000189635.1. Taxonomy (NCBI): domain Eukaryota; phylum Ciliophora; class Oligohymenophorea; order Hymenostomatida; family Tetrahymenidae; genus Tetrahymena; species Tetrahymena thermophila. Next base: position 935,771 of record NW_002476426.1, read on the forward strand.
TTTGATGCCTAAAATTACTTTTTTAGTATTTTTTAATATTATTTAATTCATCAAATATAAAAATTGCTATTTTTTTATTATTTTAAAGCATTTGTGTTAAGATATGAGTTAAATTTGAAAAATTTGTTATTTTGTAATTAAAAGTCATCTACTAACATAAAAAAAAGTAACATCATTTTTTATATTTCTTGATTATCAAAAATCTTCTTGGCGAATACATTTTTTGTATTTATATATTTTTCTTGATTAAATAATTAAATATTTTTATTATTTTTTATGATATACATTTTTATCTAGAATTTAATTATAATAATTAATTAATCAATCAGTTAATTAATTGATATTTTGTGATAGACTTGTTAGTAATATAAATGTTTACAAAATTTTTTCTATTATTTAAAATTTCTACTAATTGTAACAAAAATCTAAAATAATAAAAAATATCAATCTTTTTTTATATTTTCACCATTTTGCTAAGAAGAAAGATAATAAACTAGAATGGTTAATAATTTTATTAATAATAGTTATTTGAAATCGTTTTAAAGTACTTGATTGCATCAGTTATAAATTCTAATTTTAAAACTAATATCTACTTATTGAAATTTAAAACTCTATAATTTACTTAATACTTTTATACAATTAATAAAATAAAATTTTACTTATCTACAACAATTTATCTCACTGAATTTATTTTTTTAATTCTGTCAAATAAAGCTAATAAACAATATTTTCAAAGATTTAATAAGTAAGTAAGTAAGTATTCATAAAATAAGAGGAGTTAAATTATATTTATGGACACAGCTATCACTATTAAATCTAATTAAACTAAAGCAAGTATTTAGTCTTAATAAACAATAGATAATGTTAGTCAGAAATCATAGCAAAAGTTAGTTTTTTTATATTTGCCTTTAAATTATATACAAGTTATCTGAACATGAATTTAAATAACTATTTGAGTTGATGAAAATTAAAATGTTTCTTTTTTAATCAACTTATTTATAAAAAGGCTATATAAACTATAAGTTAATTTGGATGAGGAGACCATAAATAATGCATGGGCTGCTTTCGGTAATTTAACTAGTCTCATTCATTAATATCAAACACTTCTAAATTTTAGGAGAACATAATAACCATAATATGCCTACTTATCTGATGCTATAAATTTGAATATTAAACAATTTTTGTTTTTAAAAATTTAAGGAACCTATGTTTGCAAGTGCTTAAGATAAGGAAGAGCAGTGAGCATACCTAAATTTGGTTTATTCACATACTCATTTAGAGATGTTAATCTTGATGTAAAAAATTTATATTTTATATTATATAGTTTACTAAATGTAACTTACTTTAAAAGGGAACAACAAATGAATATGAAAGAGATAAAGAAGAAAGAGAACCAGTATTTATAATTTCAAAAGATTTCGCGAAGGGTTTAAATATTAAATCTGGAGTTTACCGTTTAGGTGGTATTATAAGACCTCTAGTTTTGTCATCCACATCAGGCAAAATTTAGCAAACTCTTTGCAGTTATTAAGAAATAGCCAGTATATCATAGCTAAACAAAGAAGAAGTTAAATATAGTGTAGAAAGAATTATAAGAAGGATAGAAGACTAAATTAGAAATGTATATATTTTTATTAAATTCCTTGAAGGATAGTAGAATAAGTATAACATTAATTTTTATTTAATAGGGAGATGAATAGGTTTACATGTTCATACCTTCCTTGGGATTATTTATGTATAAGAAGGGTATTACATGTGTTAAATTTTAGGATTTCATTAAAAAAGATATAAAAGTAGATTTTTTATCAAATAATAGAATAATAAAAGACCATTATTAAAATTTTAATAAAACAGGGATTGCTAAAACTAAATGTTTCTGATAGAAAGAAGAAAAACCAAAGTGATTTAACTTCAGAAAAACTTAAATAGTTGAGCTAGAGTTATTATAAAAGTTAAAATAACTAAGAGGAAGAAAATTATTAAACAACACAAATATAGGAAGATGCTGAGCAGTACTTAAAGAATAACCTTTAAATCGATCCAAGCTAAATTATAGAAGAAGGAAGGACACCTAATAATTAAGAAGAACTTTCTAATAAATTATAGCAAATATTAGCTTCTAGCACGAATGATACTATCAAATTATCAACAGCAAGAGACTCTTATAGGTACTATTCATTAAAATTAAATTCATATATTTTAATCACTTAATTAAATTAAAAGCAAACAAACTAATAGGAGTATAACAGTTATTTAAAGCGAAGAAGAAATTGCATTTTAAAAGCTAAATTATTTACTTAGAAATAAATGTATTAAGCCCTATGATGTAATTTATTCTTTTGTTTTTCAAATTTTTTTATTCAAACAAATTTAGATTTTTAATTATTTTATATTATTTTATCGATTCATTTTAAAATTCTTATTTATTTATTGTTGGTTGATTTTGTATTTTTTTCAAGAATAATTTAGCTTTTAAATATTAACTAATAAATAATCTTTTATGACATTTATTTTTAATGATTTTGTTCAAAAATTTAACTTAGTTACTTTCAACGATGCTTGGATATATTTATGGTATAAACTCAACAGACAGAAAAACTTTAACCTTAGAGCAATTCATGAAAGCTCTGCATAAATAAGATATTGAGATGGAAAGCGATGAAGAATACTCCTTGGTTTTTTCATATATTGATTCAAAAAGAGATAAAAAAATAGATTTAGAGGAATGGCAAAATGCTTTCTCGAAAAAAGGTAAATTTAATGAAGAGAAAATAACATAGTTGTATAAATTATATTTAATAGAAAGTTAGTCACTTGAATATTTGAAAGACATAATTATGAGAAACAACATAGTTATTGATGATTTCTTTAAAACTATGGGATTAAACAGAGATACAGAATAAATAACTTTAAAGGAATTTAAGAATGGATTAAAAAAAATTAATATATCCAAATATATTTCAGATCTTGCAGCAGCTGAAATTTTCGAGGACAAATAATCTCTGCCACCTCAGCAAATTATTGATAAATTAACTGCTGATAGAAAAAATTTAAAGAATTTGACTAATTTGCAAAATACAGCTAGAACTGGTACAAGCGGATAGAATGACATAGATGATAGTGATACTTCTTTACTGCTTTAAATATATAGGAAAATTAAATAGGAGTTAATAAATAAGTATCCAGAAGAGAAACAAGACAGACATGATAAATATTTGATTTAAGAATTCGAAAAGCTAGATTAACAAAGCTAAGGATCTTTAGATATTGCTAATTTTAAGACTTGTTTAATGAAAGCCAATTTAAATCTTACGCTGAATGAAGTAGTAAGAATAGCTAGATATATTGAGAAAAATTAAAAAGGATAAATAGATTATTGCAAATTTAGCAAAAAAGTAAGTATATTTTTTCATTTCTTAAAGTTAATTCAACTATTATTTAGGTAAATAATTCGTTGAGAATGAGTGATGAAATCGAATCTTTGCCTTATCTTGTAGAAATGATAAAAAAATACATGCAACAAAATAAAATGAATAGTGAAGAATTTATAACTCATCTGCTTGAAAATAAGGAAAATAGAAAAACATTCAATATACAGGATAAGAAAAAAGTTAGAATCCCTGTATTCGCTTAGATGATTGCAAAAAAAATAAATTTCAATTTACAAGAGTCAATTATCTAATAAAACTGTGAGCTGATTGACATAGATAGAGATGGTTACATTGACAAATTTGATTTAGAAACATTTTTAAGCCGTTATTACTATATAGAAGACTAAATATCCAAAAAGACTTCATTCGCATCTCAAGTCTTCTCCAAGTCTCATACAGGAAATTTTTTCTCAATGAGCAAAAGCAACGGTATTGGATCTACAATAAAAAGCAAGCAGCAACTTACAAGCTCTTTGTTGAACATCACAAAGTAATAAATTAACTTAAAAAAAAAAGTATATTTAAATTATATTAAATTAATATAGATCTTAGCTCGTCAATCAACCAATACGACTATATCCCACAGATAATCTTCCTCTTGAGAAGCTTGAAGTTATACTTAGAGATTTAAAATAAAATGCTGGTTTAAGAAGACTCTCTTATTATGAAATTTTTAAGATTTTAGATGTTAACAATGATGGATTTGTAAGCTTCAACGAATTCGAAGAAAAAATAGATTCCTTTGTAAAGCTGAGCAGTCATGCAAAAGAAGGACTATTTTCATATTTTGATCACTTGAAAATTGGAATGTTTGATTTCCCTAGATTTGCCAGCATTTTAAGCAGAATAACTTTAAAAAATCATGATGTAAATAATATTAATCATTTGAAAATATTTACTTAATAAGATTTCAAAAGGATAAATAAATAGATAACTGGGAATGGTAGCACAGCATTATTAGATAAATTAAAGAATGGAAAGAAACTAATGGTAATTAACTATTTCTTTTAGCAAAATTTATAAAAATTATTTATTTATTTATGTATCTATTTTTTTTTAAAGGTTTTACAGAAGAAGAGGCTTTTAGAATAATAGACTGTGATTTTGATGGTTTTATCAGCATTGACGATTTGAAAAAATTTTTATCAAGGGACTTTAAATTAAGGGAAGAACATTTAGACAGCACTAAATTAGATAGGTTATTTAAGCTATTCGATTAATACAAAAAAGGATACATCTAAAAACATGATTTTGCAAAAATATTTACAAACTAATTCGAGGAATAGCTTTCAAATGGATTTAAAACCACTAAAAATATTACTTATAATGATTCTTTTTTCAAAAAACCAGAAGATTAATTATCCAAAAATACTTCTAACATTAAGGCATTTACACAAACTCCGAAATCTGTTCCCAATATATAGGTGAAAGAGCTATCAAAAACATTGACTTTCTTAAAACCTAAGAAACAATTACACAATGGAAACACTTTAAATATAGAAGACTGGATGATAAATTGTTGTCAACAAATAGCTCTTGTGGTCTCATCTAAATACAAAGACTTAGTAGAAGCATTTGAAAAAATTTCTAACCACTCTCAGAAAATAGAATATTAAAAGTTGAATGATTGGATATTATAGACAAATGCTCTATTCGGTTTTAATTTAACTGAAACTCTATTGTAGTAGCTCTTTGCTTACATGGATCCTCACAAAAAAGGCTACATCACATAAGATGACTGGGTTGAATGTTTAAAAATATACACTGAATCTAAAGACATTCCCTTAAGTGATTTGACAGATTTAATATACTTTAGTTTCAAATCAAATGATGAAGCATTTAGGTTATTTTAATTTAATTATCAAATTTTTAATTAAAATAAATTTATTTTTTTTTATAGGTTTTTCTTATTTGGATAAAAATTTGAGAAATAAGATTTTAAAAATACCTAAAGTACAAGTACGACTAGCGAAGTTTCTCTTCATAAATTTAAGTTTGCTTTGAACAACCTCTACAAGCAGGTTTATTCTGATAAAATTGTTGAAAAACTTTGGATTGCAATACACCAATTTCTCAAAATACCTGTTGAGTAGCAATTAACCTTAGAACATTTTAATAAGTTATTCCCAAGGATAAATAACTAAAATTCAAGGTAAATATTTTTGTAGAATTTTCAAGTACATTAAACTAACTCTAAAAAAGGTACAATAGGACAAGCAGTAATACGAGAATTAGAGTGGCAAATATAGATTCCTTAAGATTCTCAGATTAATTCAAAAGCAACTCTCTAAGTTGCAATAATCTTATTTCTTACAATAATTTTACTCTGCACGACGATATTATAAATAAATTTAAAAATCTGATATTATCTAAAGGAAAAGACATAGAGAGTATTTTCAAATAGCATGATACAAATAACACTGGTTTTATTAGTAACACAGAATTCAAAAACATACTGATGAGATTAAATATTGGCTTAAATGGGAGAGATATGGATTATATTCTAATATTTGCAGATCCATCAAGCCCAGCAGAAATAAACTGGAAAAAGTTTATGAAAAAGCTTCAATTCTCGTAAAATTTTTTATACTTAATTCAAACTTAATTTTTGATAATGATAAAAATAGGTCATCATAATAGAACCTAATTAACAGATCGAAAAAAAGGATAAACCACCTTAAAGAATGTTTATATTCATACTTAATATCACCAAAGGATGCATTCAGAGAAGTAATTTGTTTTATTTGTTAGTACTAAGCAATATGTAAAAAATAATAAAATTTATCAGTTTGATGAAGAGAAAAAAGGATACATGACCTTAGAAGATTTTAGGTATTTTCTTGTTAAAGTTTCAAAACTTGACAGGAGTGAAATACCTTCTTTCGCAATTTCAAAAGACATGTTTGACTAAATAGATTTAAAGAAGGATGGCTTGATTGATTTAGATGAGTGGATACAAGCATTCATGAATTATGGAGTAAATTAATATCAATAAATATATTTTGACTAAATTAAATAAAGATTTTATTGAAAAATACTTTTTAGCGAATTTTAAAAAATTATTTTAATTAAAATATTTTTAGGGTACTGAAGAACATGATAAAATTATTCAGGAAAAAGAAAAGGATAAATTTACTTTTTGCTAATTTCACAAGAAAAAGCTAGACATCTTGAACAGTATAATTGACTAAAAAAAGAAGTAACAGCTTTAAGATAAGCAAGCAGATACTAATTCTTAGTAATAAAATTCAACATCATTGTCAAGAAATAATTCAGTGAGTCTAGTAAATGGGTCTACAAAACAAAATGTAATAGATATTATTAAGAACAACTCTTCTATACCATTGTCTTGGGAAAAAAGTTAAGATTATGATAAGGCTATTTCTTTAATTGCTAGAAATAGAAGGTATCTTATACAAAAGTTTGAAGCCCTCTATGAATAATAGCACGGTAAAGACAAAAGAGATGGCTTGGACAAATATTTAAGTGTTGAAGCAATTAAATAAGTGCTTTGGGAATTTTTAACTAGCCACAACATTCATCCATCTTAGTTTAATTTGTCAGTTTTGTACAATTTCGCTGCTTAAAAAAATGGTCTTATTAATTATAATTTCATGATAGATGTTTTTAAGAGCAGATTAGATTAAATAAATAATCCTCCAAAAAACTCTTGATCATACTTTCAATAATTAAGCATACATATAAAATATTTTATATTTTCTGTATTTTTTCAATAAAAAATGTTTGCTTTAAAAAATAAAATTCATCGGTCAATTATACTTCTTTGTTATTTAGAGGTTTGTAATATATATCTGAAAAATAATTTTGCATACATATGGCTAATACGGTATAGTTTACTAATTTATTTTTAATTTATGTTTTGAAAAATATATTTTTAATGTTGATTAAATTGATGGTATTAAGTTTTGTGATAGGATTAAAACTTAAATTATATAAAATGATCTTATACTCAATTTAATAAATAGGTCTTTATTTTGGTTTTAAGTTTATGTTATTCAAGTTATTTTGATTTGATTTTGGCTATCAAATTAGTGAATTTTATACCTTGTATGAAAAGAAATAGCATAGCTGTTTTTTTCTTTGAATGCTTGTTTATTTATTTGTTTGTTTGCTTGCTCATTCAATGACTATAACAACCACTGAAAGAATAAATTACTATTTTTCCTTTATTGTTTTTTCAATATGATTGAATTAGTTAGAACTATTATAAAATTTGTTTTTGCAAGTTTTATAGTTAATTTTAAATTTTTAATTGTTTGCATTTTTTATTTATTAATAATATTCAAGCAGGTGCTTAAATATAATTAAAAATTTTCCAAATACACATTAATATAATCAGTAAAAGTATTAAAAATTTAATTCAAGTAAAAGGGAAAATGGATGGCAAAGGTAAATATGAGCAATTTGAAGACAATTTGAATTAGTCAACCGTTGTTTAGGAAGTAATGTTTGCGATTCGTTTTAGTTTTAAATGCAGTTATCACTGTTAAGATCTGCTACCATGCCAAATCGATTAAATATAATTTTTTGCAAATGCTTAATTTATAAATAATGAAATTAAAAATTTTATTGAAAATCAGCAAATTAACAAACTAAATAATTAGACATTCCATTAAGCAAAGTAGTTTTTAATAGCAATAACTATATTTCTTTCTTAAATTGCAAATTTTAGGTTGTTTCCAACACTAAAAAGAGCGTCTTCGCTTTTTTCATTATTAAAATTAAAAGCAATCAAAGTAGATATTCTGTAAAAAATTGGTAGAATTCTTAAACATAAAGTGAAAAAAGAAATAAAATAATAGATTATAAAAAGCAGAACCAATAAACTAAAAAATATTGAAAATGATTTATAATATTTGTCTTCTTAAAATTAATGATATTCGTTTAAAACTAGCAGTAAATAGTACTTCATCTCATTTAATAAAATGACATTGAATCATTAAAAGAGCTTGGCATAAAATATAAGAATATGAATTTCTTAGAGCCCTTTGCAGAAGCAGATATTGACACAAAAATCACTCCTTTAGTATGCGCCTGTTATTATGGTCGAAATGATATAGTAAAAATGTTGCTGGAAAACGAGACTATTGATATCGATATGAGCACTGAAGAGGCTGGTCATACTCCTCTAACTATTTCTTGCATGACAGGAAACTACGAAATTCTTCGTATTTTAACCTCAGGAGGTGCAGAAGTCAACAAACCTACAGCTTTTAACCACACTCCGTTTATTTGTTGTTTCTAGCGTCTTGAAGAGGAATAGAATGTATTTGAAAATAGAAAAATATGCTTGAAAATGGCAGAACTATTACTTTAATTTGGAGCAGATATTAATTGGATTGTTGACAAGGTAAAAGGCTTTACACTTTTGTAACAGTTATGTGCCATTAAAATGGAATTAACTCCAAAGGAAAGAGAAACAAATTATGAAATTATTAAATTTTTAATCGAAAACGGAGCAAACAAGGAAATTCTTTCGAATAAAGGAAAGACAGCTTATCAATTAGCAGAAAAACATATAAATAAATAAGAGATCTAAGATCTACTTTTAAATGGTCATTAAATTTATTTTTATGGGCCTCATCGTTCTCCTAAAAACTCATAGAAATAGGAAGTTAAAGAAATGAATTAAAAAGGACCTTCAAAGATGAAATTTTTGGCTAATTACTTGAACTTCTGTAATAAATGAATTAGGAAGAAGCGTACCTTTTAAGTGAGATAATTAGCGAATCTAATAATTTCTCATACATTTTTTTACAAAATATATATTTTAAAAGATATTTTTGAGATTGCTTGATGACCCTCTTATCTTTTGTAATAACAAAATAAATAATAAACATATAAATATGAAACACAACTAAATTTTAAGACAATCAACCTTCTTATAGCATTTTATAAATTAATCATTATATACTTTACTAGTCCAAAAAATCTAAAAATATAAAAAAATGAATAGTTTTTATTAAGCTTCAAATAAAAGTAAAATAAGTTAAGTAAGTGTCTAGATAAGCATGTAGGTAGATAGGTAGGTTGATTAGCTGCATCTTTTTTATTGATTGAAAAGTAGAATTATATATAATTTTTATTTTCAATTATATTTATTCTTCAACTATATATGTATCAATTGTATTATTTGATAAATTAGTCTATAGTATCCAACTACCACTTCCCTTTTAAGTTAATTTATATCTTCTTTTTAGTAATTAGCAACTCAAAGTAATGCAAAATATTATTAATTTCACTCATAAAATAATTTTTAATGATAAGTTCTTTTGAAAAAAATTTATAAGTTTGATTAAATGGTTTTTTATTTAATAATATTAATAATTAATAGATCTAAATTTAATTTAAACAAATTCAAAAAAAAAAAAAATATTGATTTTAGTGTATAGGTTATTATACATAAAACAGATAACAAATTAGTAGTCAAATAAAATATTAAATAAGTATATTTTATGAGTTTAATTCAATTTTTATCATTTTAAATATTTTCTGATATAATAAAATAAAGTTCATAGAGTTTGAAAAAAGATTTTAAGAAATTTAGCAATTAATCAAATAAAGACAAATTATATTTATTTATTTTTTAATCAACTTAGAAGATGGTAGCTTGTTTATTAAAATTTTGAACATAAAATTAACTTTCATTTCTTTTTGATTGAAATAACTTAATCCTTGAATTATTATTAAAACTAAAAATTATTTTATTTTTTATGTATGAAGGAAGTATGATTCTAAATTTGATGTAAAAAATTCAATCTCACAATTTGCTTTTTTCAATCACTTATCCTTATGTTTAAAAGGCGTTTATTGCTTTAAGAAATTCAGTGCCATTCAAACAAAGATAATAAATAATTACGTTAATTAGAATCTTAATATATTTAGAATATAGTAAAATACTGCTTTATATTAATGCGATTTAAACATATAAAATCTATATAACTAGTTATTAAGCAAAAGTTTTTTGTTCTAAAATAGAAAAATTTTAAAAAAAAAAACAAAAAAGGAGTTTAAAGTTAAAACATAAATTCTTGAAATTTAAAAAAATAGCCTATCACAAACTTAAATGAAGATTTATTTAAATATATACGACTTAGCCAAAGCAAATTATTACCTACATTCTTTAGGATTTGGAATATACCATACTGGTATTTAAGTTGGGTCTGCTGAATACCATTTTGGTGGACATGAAGGAAGCTCAACTGGTGTTTGCTAAACAGAACCTAAGGAATATACAAGCAATGTTATTTTCAGAGATTCTATATATCTGGGAGAATGTAATCTTAGTTATAGCCAAGTTAATAGCATTTTAGAAGAATTAAAAAGAGATTTTGTTGGCAATTCATACGATGTCCTCACACGCAATTGCAATCACTTCTCAAATGCAGTATGCTAAAGACTCTTAAATAAATCAATACCTTCTTACATTAATAGAATTGCATATGTTGGTAATATGTTTAGGTGTTGCATTCCTTCTGCTCTTGTAGCAGGTCCTGGTAGTGATCCCACTAGATAAGATAATAACTACAGTGGTTCCTCAAAATAATCACCTCCAGATTCTGAGAATATTGCTTTCAAGGCTTTCAAGGGAAATGGTGTATCAATAGGAGGAGCAAGTAAATCCAGCTCAAAAAATTCAAAATAAGGTTATATATAATAACATGACATTGAAAATTGAATAAAAAATAATAAAAACTAGGGTTAGCTTAAAGCTTCCAAAATTATATATTAAAAATTTAATCTCCAGCAAGAAAAAATATCAAAAAATAAAATATGATAGACCATACTTTGAATGAAAAAAAATACCTTTAAAATAAAAAAAAATATAATGCAAGCTTAAAACCTTCAAAAAAAAAAATTCTCTATGTAAAAATTCAGATATAAAACAACCAACCATTGGAGTATCAAATTATATTTATAGTCTTTTATTTCATTTTGTATGTTTTTTATAATGAATTTCAAACTAAGTGATGGATAAATGTATGCTTTCATTAGAAAAATATTATAAATATTGTTTATAATTTACTCTAAAAATTTCCTTTTTAGAAATAATTTACATAATTTATTTAAGCACTATACTAACTTTTTCCTTAATTTATTCGCATACTTTTGCAAAATGTAAATGTTATTAAATTGTTTGGTCAGTATTATTTTACAATACAAATAATAGAAAGATGCTCTAATAAATTTGAAAATTTAATTAAGATGTAAAATTTGATTGTAAATAAATATAAGCAAAAATATTAAAATAAATACATATATACACACATTTATTTATTTGCTTTTATCAGTGTATTTAATTTAAAAACAAAAATTTAGTATCACTTTGTCTTTAACACAAACAAGATTTCTAATTTCATTTCAGATGTTGTTTGAAAATCTCCATTAATTTTTTTTAAAAAAGAAGCTAAAATTCTCTAGAAAAGCAGTTGTTTACTCTCTTTTTCTTATATATCCAATTACCTATGTGTTTTGGTGTTATAAAATGAACGAATTGTGGGTAAAAATCATCAATCAATATCTTTATTTGCATTAATTCAGAAATTTCTATTTCTCGAGTTTACTTTGCTATTTTATACCAACAGTTTAAAAACAATTTAAGATTCTTACATCCTGAAATTTTTCATCCATCGTTAAAAAGATATGATGACTTATTAAACAAAAGAAGTAACCCACTAGTTGCTGAAGTACATTTTAGCTTTTTTCTAAGACACTTAACAATATATTTACTATTAAAAGGAAATTTAAGAGCTTAATTCATTTGATCCTAGTAATAGAGTAGATACCGTTTTAAACAATTTAAAATAAGGAGGATAACCACTTTATAGCTGATTTAAGCAATTAAAATAAAGATTTATTCAATTATATTTAGTTTTTTATAAGCTAATTAATCAAACTCTAATTATAAACATTTAAGAATTAATTTAATACAAAATAAAATAATTGAAACTATTTAAATTAATTTTAATTATATAAAAAAAACTTTATTTTAATTTTTGTCAATTTAAGTCAACAAAATACTACTAGTTTAGGTGTAAAAAATTGGGCTAAATAATTAATTAGTATAATTCGGTTTATTTTAATCAATAAACCAATTATCTATCTTATTTCCTTCTTAAATTTTTGATAATATTCAAATTTTTACACATCGAATTCAAAACTGAAAATTTTATGTTTGCAGTTAGTAATTAACTAAATTAATTTAATTTCGTAATTATCGATGCAAATAATTTAGAAATAATATTTGTAAATATATGTAAAACATAATTAATATTTTTAAGATACTTAATTAACTCAAATAATTATATTCAAAATTAATAGATAAATAGATACATAAATACCTACATACAAGCATATTTATATACTTAAACAAAAGATTTTTACATAGTCATTTTTATTATTTGGTGTCAGATGTAGAATAAAGAAAAGTTTATGAATAGTCTGACCTAGTGCTAAAGAAAGGAACTTGAGGAGTTTTAAATGAGGATCTAGAAAGCACAAGAAGATTCAACAAAACAAACAACAGGAATGTAAATTGTAAACAATTTCAAAGCAGAAAATGAGCAAAGTAGTAAAATTAAATCATACTAAGGATAAGAATATCTTAAAAATAAAAATGCTTCTGTAGACATAAACACTTGCATTCAATCTCCTTTAAATACAGGTAATTATTTTAATGGATACCTATTATATATATTATTAAAAGTAAATCAATTATTAGCTAAAATTAAAAGTAATTAAAAAAGAAAGATGATTCATAATTTTACATATTAATAATAAAATTAATTTTAGAAGATAAATTAAAATGGTTCATAATATTTTTATTTGATAAAAGATAAAGAAAAGTTTGGTTTAGATTCTTTGAAATCGCCTTGGTCAATCTTAAAATTAGAAAATACAGGGTCAAATTTCAATAATACCTCTCAAATGAATACTTTGAGTTTGATAGGAGAAAACAGAATGACACCTAAAGATTTTGATGAATTATTGTATATAAAAAAAGTGAATCACTATAATTAGTTATCCAATGTAAATGCTGAATAGATGCTCAAAAAAATGTAATCAAATACTGATTCTAGTCATGTATTGTTAAAAAATAGTAGCAAGAAAGAATTTTTACCTGTAGAACTTGATTAAGATATATAAAATAAATCTTAATAATAAATAATTCAGTAAGAGCAAGATAAATCTTAGTTGAATAACTACTTCAATAATGGATAATCAAATATTAGTCATCCTAATTCACAAGTCAAAAGCAGACTTTAGGTAAAGAGCATTAAAATGTATGAAACAGAAAATAGTTTTGTTTAGCCCAAAAGATTAAATCTAGATTCTAGTTTTTAAAGAAAGAGTAATTTTTCTATTGATAAAGAAAACTAAAATAATAATTAGAATGACTAAACATCAGAAAAATTTATTGAAAGCTAAAATATGAGATAAGAGGTTTCTAATAATTAATAATATTTGAATAATCTCTTAGCTGGTGATAAATTAGAATTTAAATAATAAAATAACAGCTCAAAAAATATTGAACTGATCCCACCTGAAATTGCATAAAAAAGAGAAAATCCTTTTAGAAATTAAAATTAATAAAAAGATGTTTAAACTCAAAATAGCACAAAATATGGTAAACTCTAAACAATTGAAAATCAAGATCTAAAAAAAAGATTTGAAAATAAATTAATTGGTGAACATAAAAGATCAGAGGATGATTAAATGATCACATCTACTTCATCATCAGGAGTTAAAAGAGTCTAATTTTCTATGGATGTTACAACAGCACATAATTAAAATATGAAGGAAAAATAATCTCAAGAGCTTAAAAATATTCTTTTTTAAAACTAAAAAATCTAATCTGACCCTTAGTTTTAAATTTAGTAGCAATACAAAAATAATACAACAAATAATTTTACTAATCAAATAATTTAAAAGAAAAATTCTTTTGTAGATATTCCTTAACCAATTTCCAATCCTCTGTTAAATAATAACAACAATAACAATACAAGTTTTAACTAAAGTAATCAAAATATTAAGAGTAATAGTAGCTACTTAAGTGCATCTAACAATATTAATTCTAACAATGCTATGTTGGCTGCTATAAACATGGATAGAAGTCATAGCTCATCATTCAATAATTTTATTTTAAACAATGCAAATGAAAGTAATAAGCAACTAATTTAAGCTCTATCTAACCTCAAAAATGAATACAGAAGAAGTTTTTATAGCAGACAGATTGATAGTATTTTAGAAGAAAAAGTAAGATAGCATCATTCTAGAGAAAATTCTAGAGATAAATTACAAATAGAAGGGTTAAATAATTCTAAAAATGAGTTACACAAGAGACCATTAACTGCAAAATTGATATAATCAACTTTACATAGAAAAAATTCTTTAATAGATAAGTAGTAAAACAATAAATTTTAAAATACCCACTCAAATCAAGATAGCAAGTTAAATCATCCTGGTGATTCTTTTGGCCATCAAAGCACCATATCAGTAATATAAAACAAAAATAACATTAATTCTAATTAATACAGAGAAAAAAATTCAAAGCATTTGAATAATCTATCACTTAGCTCTGCCAAATAGCTTGAAATAAATGAAAAAGCTGTCAATAATGAAAGCTTGTCAAAAGTAAATGCATTAAATAATATAACTTTCTCAAAAATTTAAACCTCTAAGAGTAACATTGAGTAAATTTGTTTTATTTTAATTGAAATAATGATAATAAATATTTTTTAAAAAGTATCAGTAGTCCTAAAGAAATAGATAGTGCTTTAAACAAAAAAATTAACCTAGATAACTCAAAAGATATTCAATTACTATTTAATCTTATTAGAGATCATGTTTAGAAATGTCCAAATTTTTGTAATGAAATTTCTAAATTCCTTGAATGAGAGAAACCTAGATAACACAAAAGATATTCAATTACTATTTAATCTTATTAGAGATCATATTTAGAAATGTCCAAATTTTTGTAATGAAATTTCTAAATTCCTTGAATGAGAGAAGGTATTTATTTTATTCTTTTTTAATTTGTATATAAACATTTTATAATAACTAATATATAAAAAATAATTTACTTGTATTTTTTCCTTCTAAAATAATCCTTATAAAGCTAAATTTAATTTATGTTCGTTTATCTAAGATTTTGTTAAATTTTGTAATACGCTTTTAAAAATAAATTTAAAAAAATAACTCAAAATAAAATTTATGAATTAATTTATTTTATTTTAAAATAAAAATTATTTTTTGCTTTATGAAATTTAAAAAAAAGCTTGATTATAAAAAAAATAAATAATAATTTTTGTTATTTATTTAAATTGAATAATTTTGTGAGTAGAATCATTTGAAATAATTTCCTGAATTTTGTTAAGATAAAAAATATTCATCTGTTTTTGATACTTAATTGATATTTAATTTTAAAGATACATCAATATTAATTATCAACATATTAATCATAAATATATTTAGATATATAACCTTTTATTAATTTAATTTTTGAATTATTTTCACTTTATAATAAAGAGAAAAGAAAAACTTTGAAACTCCTTTTTAAAAGATTTAAAACCAGTTTATTTTAATAATACAAAATATATATAAACAACAACTTTGTATTTGCTATTAATAAAGTAAACTATATTGATTAGCCTTTACTATATAAGTTAATAACTCCTTCAAATAGCGTAGCAGTTCTAGTATTAATTCAGTTAATAGCGAATAAATATATTAGCTTAAATACTTTAGATTTTAGCTTATTGATAGCAATAAATATATATTTTAATTAGTTTCTGATAGATGGATAAAAAAAATTTAAAAGCACCTCAATAGCAAGGAGCTTAAGGTTAAAAAGCAGCTCCTTAGGGTTAAGAGCAAGCAGTGGCAAGATAAGGAGTTAAATTTGCAGATCAAAAAAATAGGTAGGGAAATTTACTTCAACCTGCTATTAATGAAGATATTCCTCTTGACATTTCAAATCTTAAGTATAAGAATGCTAATGATACTTAAGAATATTGTCTAGATGTTTTTAATTAAGTAGAAATAAGCTTTAAAAAATATTTGGAAAATGATCCAAAAGTCAAAAGAAAAGATACTGCAAAAGCACTTAAGTCTTTATTGGATATGTTAAAAAAAGTTTTAGCATAATTAAACTTAGGAACGTTTGAAGATAAGGTTAAAAATTACTATCTAACTTATAATGCAACAATTTATGTGATCGATATTTGCTAATTTTTGCGCAAAAGTGTTTATTCGGCACTTTGTGTTGATTATATTGCCTTTTGCATAGTTTCATTAGAAGGCAATATTATTCTTATTAGAGTTAAATATATTGAGTGGAGAGTTAAAATGTATATTGAGCTCGCAAATGTTTATAATGAATGCGGATCTATTTCTGCTGCAAGTAAAACAATTGAACTTGCTCTAAATAAGGTATTAGAATCAAAAGCTTTAGAAGAAAAAGACCCACCTCTTCCTGATTACATGCAAAAACTTTTTACTAATAATTTACGTATCTTAAGATCACTTGATTTAAAATATAAATTACAGGTAATAGAATTTTAAATTGATTACATTATTTGTTGATTTTTATTATTACATTCTTTACGCATAAAATTATTTTAAATAAATTTAAAGATTTTGTAAGGGATTGGTAAATCTTAAATTAAAATTTTTGTTATATTAGAGCCAGACATTAAATGTTGAAGCTTGGAAAAAGAAAGTAGAAGAAGTGTTTGCTGATGATCCTGAAGGCAAATGCATAGCCGTTGTAGAGTCATTAAGGTGTAATAACTCAAAATTTTCAAATACAGTAGAGAGAAAGGGAGCATAGTTTAGCTGGAAAGAAGGAGCACTGTAAGCTAGTTACGATATTTTTAAGTAAGATATTGACTTAGTAGTATTAGCTCTTGAATAGTAGAATAAAAAAATTGAAAGAGAAATAGAGGCCTCTAAAATAAACTTTTCTAATCTGACTCAAGAATAAAAAGTTGAGTTGAAGTAAAAAAATGATGAGTTTAATTCTGGATTAGTCAAAGAAAAAGAATGGAAGAAAGCTTCAGCCAGAATTCCTTTAGAATATCACATTGAGTTGATTCATTATGCTTATGAAGTAATTTAAATTATTCTATATTCATCTTTTATTTATTTACTAAATTTTTGTAGGTTAGAAACGAACAAGTATTTGATGAACTCACCAGAACAGCTTTAGTTAGAACTACTTTTAGAAGGCTTGAAGTGCCATATATTGTTGACATAGATATTATAGCTGATTATGATCCGAATCCAAATATTCCTAATGGTTACGAAAGAATTCCTATAGATATAAATGAAGCATCTTTGAGAATGGAACTAAAGAAATTGCGTAATAAAAATAAAGGAAATAAAGGAGGCGCTTCTTAATAAACTGAAAAAAAAGAAGAAGAAAAGAAAGATGATAAAAAGAAGAATGATAAAGCAAATGCATAGAAGGGAGGATAAGCTACAAATGCAGTTTCAGCTTAATAAAATTAGTAACAATTAAGACTAGCTAGAGGTATCGATGCTACTCCTGAAGAATTAGCAGAGATAAATCATGTTTATGTTTACTTAGTAATAAAAAGAAGTGCTAATCCAGAGGGCGCAATATATGATATGGATATTATAATGTATGATGAATAGGATGAAAGGGGACCATATTAGAAAATTAAAGAAGGATGGAAGGCAATAGCTATTCCTGTTAAGTAATACACAGGTGTTTAAGAAACTACTCACAATATTCCCTATCTACTTATCAAACACAGTGCAGAATCTCTTAAAAATGAAGATGAAAAAATAACTCTTATTAGTGATGTGAGACCACTTTTCGGAAGAAATCCTCTAATTCGCCCAGATGTTGGATTTAATAAAATAGAATGTGACTTACGATAGGTACCTAAAGAATTTATCCGTTCTCCAAATATGGAGTATGTTTACTTAACATTTAAAAAAGAAGATTTCTTCTTTGTTAACGAAAGAGAGTTACTAATAATGGTGAATTTTATGAACCTCGAAAGAACTTTTGGCCGTGATTAAATAAGTAAATTATAAAATTAATTTTGTTATTTTTAATTAATCAAAATTATTATATTTTAGAAACTCTTGAGGATGAAAAGAGAGTTGAGCTTGATCTAGTTTATGATATAAATAAGCTTGAAGAATTAATAAAAACAGTTAAAGATACACTAGTTGGGCCATTAGGGTAGCAATTTTATGTGGAAAGAAAAGACTTTCTTTGCAATTTAGCATTCTATATTTGGAATAAATATATTACAAGTTAATTATATTAAATTGAATTCGTTTACGAATAGCGTTTGTGTGAAGAAATTACTGATAAGATATATGAACAATATAGAGAATTAATTGTAAAGTCAAGACCAGTTTTCACAGAAGCATTAAAAGTATTTAACAAAATTATGCTTAGAAATCCTGAAGCTGATATCTTATGGGTTTCGAAATATAATATTGAACTTACAAGACTATTAGAAGAACAGGAAGAATTTAAGTAGGCTAGTCAGAATTTAAGAGAATGTTTACAGCGTATTGTGGCTTACAGAGATTAGTTTATGGAAAGAGGTGTAGAGAGTTAAAGAGATAAATTCCTTCCTTTTACAATAACTTGCAATAATAGAAAAATCAAGGAAACTATTTAAAAAATGAAAGAAAGCTATGTAGAAACAAAGAATAAGTTAAATGCTTAAATTCGCTATAATAAAAGACTTAAAACAGCTCAAAATGCTGGTAAGAAATTTGTAGATTTAGAAAAGGATGAGTAAAAAGAAGAAGAATACGAAAGTCTTTCTGCTAATTGGTAGTATTTGCAGGATGATAATACTGACTCTCATTATTTTAAGGCTCTCGAAAATTTGTAAGGTTTCTCTGAAACAGAAATGCTTATCAATGCTTTACATGCTGATATTATTATAAATATATTCCGTTGCGAATTAAAGCTTGGTCGTTAACAGTTTAAAGTAGCTACTCAAAAAAGTAAAGATGTGAAGGCAACGCGTTAAGAAAATAAGTACATGACAAAATCTTAAGTAAATTATTACCTTTTAAATTTATAATAAACAATTCTAAATCAAAAAATAGGCTCAAAGAATCAACAATATTCCTTTAAATGAAGATTAT
Source organism: Tetrahymena thermophila SB210 (assembly GCF_000189635.1). Classification (NCBI taxonomy): domain Eukaryota; phylum Ciliophora; class Oligohymenophorea; order Hymenostomatida; family Tetrahymenidae; genus Tetrahymena; species Tetrahymena thermophila. The sequence goes on from NW_002476426.1 coordinate 955,369, forward strand.
GGAAATCTTCCTGATAAAGATAAATTAAAGGCAACTATGATTTAAGGTGATACTACCAAGTAAGTTAAATCAGATTATGTAGAATTAAAGACCGAGCTTTAAAATGCAGGATAACTTGAGCCTCCTAAACCTTAAATGCAAAGCTATGAAGATAATTTGATCAATGAATAAATGGCAAATCCTTATACTCTTTCACTTTTGTATATGATGATTGCCTCAAACAAAATAAAGTAACCTGAGCAATAATACCTTTTATAAAAGGCATTTTCATATATAAAAGATGCTGAATAAATGGAAAGCCTTCACACAGATAATTGCATAAAAGTATTTAAAATTTATTTTATAAAATAAAATTACTTTAATAATTACAAATCAAATTTATTTAGGATTCCATCTATATTTTCTCCACACTACTAGACAATTATCAAACAAACTAAAATTGGTCAAAGTATTTCCCATTCGATCATCTTTACAAATCACTTTACATCTAAAAGTCTAACAAACCTAGAAAGCCAATTTTGATTTGTAGAAACTCAACTTCAATTACTTTCAAACTTCCACCATTCGCTCCTCAGCTAACTGAAATGGAGGCAAACAAAAATCCTAAAAAATTAGATATAAAAAAGATGGCTATTTTTGGCAAAAAATCAGAAAACGGAGTTGATGTTTCTAATGCACAAAGAGACTTGTATAACACTGGCCTCATGCAAGAAATTGGTGCTGTCTTAACAATTAAACATCTTGTTTAAAATGAAAAGTATTGCTTTGCTGTTGAAGCATATGATGCTAATGAAGAAGCTAGTTAAATTGGTGAAACTGGTGAAGATGTTCTTTGTCTACATCCTTTACCAATAAATCTATTGAGTAGTTATCTTGCTAAACATGCCTATCAAATGGGAGATTTTAAGAGGGCAAAAGAAGCAGCCAACCACACTTTTTCATACTTTACTGAAAAATCTGAATTTATTGACAGACATCTAGATTATTAATAAAACAGTCTCTATTTATACAGATTAAAGTAGCAGGCAATTCAAGAAGTTAGTTTCATAGAACTTTAAGCACTGACTGAAACCTTTATTGTAATTTAATTAGCAAAATTTTATTATTATTATTAACAACAATTATCTTAAATAATAATTAGATTAAAGCAAGATGCTTGAAGAGAGATTATTTTGCAGATGGAAGTCAAGGTGGTACTACTATGAAGGATGATAAGTTAATATTAAGCCATCAAAGAAATATTCTTAAAGTTTGTAACTATTTACTCTTAGCTTAAGAAACTTCACTTTGTATTAGAAATTATCCTCTCGCAAAAAGATTAGCTACTGAGTAATACAACTAGATAATTGAACTACTGTAAATGCAAACAAAGACAACTAGTATATTCCATATCTTACTGAAGATTTAAATCCTCATAACTGAAATACCAAGACAATACTGGGACAGAAATTTAAGAATTTTGTCTTCTAAAATTACTTATGAAATCTGTAAGCTTTCTCTATAGTTCAATGAAGTTAATTTAGGAAAAAGAGTACTTTATGCAGAATCGAAATTGTTTAACAGAAAGTGGTATGCATTTAGTAAAATAATTGAAGTAATTGAGGAATCTGAAGTTTAGCAAAAAGATGGCGATGCTGCAAAGAAAGCTGCTGCTGCCAAAAAGGATACTAAAAAGCCTGCTAATAAAAAGGATGATAAAAAAGATGTATAAGACGCTGTAAATCAAGCTGATCAAATTTAAAAACAAAAGACTGTGAAAAAATTGATTCGTGAGCTTTTCGAAACATAAACAACTGTATAGAATTTCCTTGAGGAAGCCTTACTAAGTTTCCCAGAAGATTATGGTGATTATGTGCAAAGATTTATTGATCGCTGGAAAGAAATGATTGAAGGATATTTACCCTTTGTTGAAAATAGTTAAGAAGATAAGGACAGAATGATCTAAAATTTATCTTAGCACTTTGATTACTGGGAATGCTTTAAAGATTTGAAATCTGCTTTTGTTGGTAAAGTACAAGCTAATTTCAAAACTAATCCAAGATATTTAGAAATATGTTGCAAGCTTTTCCGCAGAATGTTAGAGGCAGGTTTTTCAGCAAACTACGTCAGCAATTGTATAGCTTAAGTTACAGTAGATCCTGCAAGTTTATCTGACGCATTTAATTTAGCTAAAGATATAAAAGATCTCAAAATAAAAGCAATTGAAAATAACATAGAATGGTATCCTGCAATTTTAAATTATCTCATAATGGAAAAGTAAACTAATAAATAAGGAGAAGATACAGCTATAGAAATATTTTAACAATATTTCTCAAAACTTGAAGAATTACACTCTTATCTCTACAAAGAAGAGATGCTTGAACTTTATGGAGTTTAATATCAAAACACTAACAATGCTGTTACTCCTATGTAGTCATAGCAAAATATACCTACTAATTAAATATCATATTTTATTTCTCTTCATTAGCGCTTTTAATATTTGAATTTATGGCACTATGAATTTAACTTCTTAAAAGCTTTAACTACATTCATTAAGCATCGCTAATATGACCCAGAGCCTTAAAAGAACGATACCGAACCTAAATTGATAAGTAAGTAGTTTTAAATACAAACTTTTAATTTTATATTTCCCTTAATTATTTTTAGCAATCAATGATTCAAAGGAGATGACAAGAGAGATCTACTACAACGTGTTCTTACTTGATGTCAATAAAATAGAAACTCAAATAACTCAAATTAAAAAGAATCCTCAGTCAGTATAAGAAGATGAAAAGGCTTTTATAAAAAATATGGAATAAGTGTTTGAACATCTTAGCTTAGCAGTCATTCATGCTACAAATGCAAAAGCCTGGCTAAGTGTGCAAAACATAGCAATTTACATATACAATATTCTTGTATCTGAAATGGTTAACCCTTTTATTAGTCAAGGAAATAAAATTTGGATTAATTTATCAATTGTCAGCTATTGTTTAATAGAGCTGCTTTCAAATGTCAAAAAGGAAGGACTTTACTCTTTGAGACATAAATAAACACAGAATTAGAAGGTGCCTCTAGAAACACGTCAATCTATGCGTTATCAAGGACAGGATGGAAAAACTTCTCGCGTTTAATTTGAAGATGAACAAGATTTAAAGGTAAAATACGGAGGAGCAGCCATTCATTAAGTTGATATCAGCAACCCAAATTCATATATTTTACCTAAGTTAGATTAAATAATAAGCTCAAAGGAGTTTTGGTTTGATAATGAAAAGGATTTAAATATTGAAGTTCTAGCTAATGTTGTTGCATTTACTACTCAGGTAACTATTATTTTATTAAACAAACCAAACTAAATTATAAAATATAAAATTAGGTATTAATGGTAGAGTAAAAATGGAATGTTCTCATTGGTATAACTCGCTCTTTTTGCAATGACTCTTAGCATTATTATAGCAAATATATTCTTCCCTTTACAAATTATGCATAAAAGAAAATATATAAAGAAGCTAATTTAAGAACAATAGCAAAGATTAATGAGCTTGCTGAGGAAGAGCGCTTATATAATGAATGGAAAAAAGGACGTCGCAAAACTCGTGCTGCAATGATGACTGGAGAAATCCCACCAGAGTAGATTAAATTCGAAAATACTAAAAAGGAATTAGAAGAATAAATAAAACTTCTGAAGTAAAAAGAAGATTTTATATTAGCTGAAATGAATCTCAGCTCTAATCTCATACAATAAGTTGGAGAAATGAATGAAGCTCTTAAGCTTCTTCAGCAAGTTCGCTTAGATCTTAGAAATTTTGGAAATGAACTTAAGGTATAAAATATTGGAAAATTCATTGAAGATATCTTCCCAAGAGAGGAAGGATATTTCAAGAAAAATATAACAAAGGTACAAAACTCTCAGTTCCAAGAAACATTCTAAAAGATCTTAAAACTTCTTCAATCAAAATCTGAAAAAACTTTTGCTATCACTTTAGCAAAGAAAGAATTTGGTAATTTGAAATTCTCTTAGTCTTAAACTAATCCTACAGGAGATGATATGTGGAAGGAAGCTGTGGATAAAATATTTAATAATTCTTCAAGCTTGAAAGAATATAGATTAAAAGTCCGTGATGAAAGTAAGACTATAGCTCGTCAAATAGGTATAACTGAAATGCTAGTTGGTTCAAATATAATTTGTAATTTAGGCTATATTTTCTATTTCAAGCAATTAAATTAAATGAGAGATGCCACACTTCTTGCAGCTGAAATGGTATTTTCTATTTTCCGCATAAGCTTACCTCATCCTTTGATAGCTGTAGAATATGGTACTTATCGTCTCAGAGAATTATGCTTAAAAGAAAATATTTTTAAAGATCCATGGACTCTTGACCCTGTAGAAACTTTGCTATCAATGGAGAGACTTGCTTGGAATTTGATTGATAATGAAATGAGTTTAAAAGCATTACCTCCTTTGTGTCTTATGGATTACATTGCAACAGACGTTTGCTAGAGTGCCTTTTACTCTGTCAGAGCAAAGATAATGAAATCTATAGCTTTAGCCAACATAGGATATATCAACGAGAGTTACTTTTAGCTTTAAAAAGTTATAAAAGAGAAAGATCTTCCTCTTCGTTGGTTAAAACCCACTGAATACTTGATGAGAGAAAGAGGTAATTAATTTTTAAAATATAAAATAACTTTATAAAAATAATATATTTATAGGAAACAACTGGTTCCCAGAAGGTGAAGGATTCAACAATTCATCTCATCCCTATCAAGAGAAGAACAGAGAAATCATTGAAATACTAGCTGGAAAAGAAAAATCTGAATCAGCACCTCAAAAAGGTGATGCAAAGGGAGATTAAAATGCAAACAAAGGAGATTTAATGCCTAAAAATTTCCACATTAAATATGGGTAATTAAATGTAAATCTTTTCTAGTATGCTAGAGCTAATCTATTGTTTGCCGTAAACGAAAATGAAATCTTTGAAAACTTTGAGCTTAATCAAATTAGAAATGAATACTTAAAGTAAAGCGAAAACTAGCTGAGAAAATTGTTAAAAAAGATATCATTTGAAGAGGAAATCGGTTTAATTGACTGGTAAATTGAGAAATATACTTATTATCTTTAAAATCATAGTGGTTCAGGAAAAGATTAGTAGAGTGAATAAAATGCAGAGAATACACTCAACAAACTTAAATAAGAAAGAAGAGAGCTATTTGCCAAGAGAGAAATAGACAAGAAAGATGAAGTAATAAAAATTTATTTATTTTATTTTTAGAGTATCTAATTCATTAATTTTAAATAATGTTAACTTTCTAGGAAGAGTACTTGAAAAATAAAGAAGAATCTCTTGATTATGTGAATAAGAGAGAAGAAAGACTAACTATGATGTGTAGATCTCGTTTCTTAATACACAAAATTAACTAAGCATAAAATTTGTTTACTCGTTGTTACCATATTCTCAGTTATGGAATTAGCAATCTATTTTAGTACTGCAATGAATATAGATACGTTGAGAGTGGTGAAGAATAAGAAAATTTAGATTTGGATAACATCAAACTTTAAGAAGAGGCTGTTGCTGGTTAACCTGCTAAAGGTAAGATGATTAATAATTTTATTCAAATTAAGTTCATTTAAATTATATTTTAAATAAAGGAGGTAAAAATGCTGCTCCTCCTAAAAAGGAGCCTCCTGCTGAAAAGAAAGACTAGAAGAAGGGTGGAAAACCTGAAAAAGTCGATTTATAACAGGAAGCCAATAAATAACAAGAAGAAAAGAAGAGAAGAGAGGAACTAGAAAAGGAAAGATCTGATATGCTTAAGAAGGCAGAAGAAAGGAAATATAGAAGACATTTAAGTGTTTTCTGGTGGATAAAGTTAAGGACAGAAATGTGCTTGGTCTTATTTAAGCAAAATCGCCTTTAAGATTGTGAAACTCTAATAGAAATAACAAAGAAAGACTGCACATAAGTCAAAGATTACTATTATTATGACTTACTTGAGCAGGTAATTAATTAATCATTTTTATTTATCTGTAAATATGTTTAAACACTTTAAAATAGCTTACTGCAAGACTACTTGTGAAGAAAGGAAAGATTTCTGAAGCAAATAAAAAGTTTGAAGAAACAAAAATTCATTTAGAAAAGAATAGCCTTAATGACACTCCTGAATATGTCATATTTTTAGGTGATTTCGGTGAGCTAGTGTATGAAAGAGGGTTCCACTAAGGTGCATTAAATCTCTTTAAGGAAGCTATGCAAGTGGCTGAAAAGCTTCTTGAAGAAATTAGTTATGATTATTAACTATAAAATGCAAATAAAAAAGCATTTGATGATGGGGTATAAATTTGCACTGAATTGCAGCTCCCTTCTGAAATTGAAGAAGAAATCCTTAAAAAAACAGACAGATTACTACTAAATACAAAAGGTGCAAATGCAGCTGCTGCTAAAAAAGATGTCAAAAAAGGTAAAGAAGATCCTAAAGCTAAAAAAAATGATAAGAAAGGAGCAGTTAAGGTTGAAGAAGTAAAGCCTGATATGAAAGTACATTTTTTATCTAAAAAGTAATTATCTAACTCATTTTTTAAATAATTAATGAATAGGTTGATCCTTTGAATCCCATTCCTCAATACGATTTAATGAAAGAAGTTAAATACACCTATGCAAATTTAGATATTGAAATTTTGAATAACACTAAGCATATATACAATAGCTATATAAAAAATGTAGCACTTTACATGAGAGCTTGTTTGAGATACGTAAACTGCTACTTTACACTTTACACTATTGGTAGTGAATTAGATGAAAATGTGTTAGAAATTCTCAAAAAACTCGAAAAGATCAATGAGTTAAGCATAAACTTTATCATCCCTATTTCCTTCCGTATTGAACTGTAGTATTTGTTTGCACTTTATCACAAATACTCATTCTATAGAGAAATCTACAAGATTTAAGGAGAGTATATTAAGAAGTAATTATATTATTAAATTTTATTTTTTAATTTATTTTATTTATTTATTTATTTTTATAGGTATGTTGAGGGCAAAAAGAGCAGTGACGAAGAAAAGAGAGAAATAGTAAAGAAGTATAGAAAACTCGCCACAAAGAAACCTCATAGAGACATTTGCAGAAATAAGTACTTAGTAGATGTTCCCAATTTCTCTCAGCTCCTAAAAGAATCTTTGATTGGATATTTAGATGAATCTCAGCGTCGTCTTGACTCTGCCCTTTCAATTTTAGGGAGAGGAGAATGTTTATTTTTGGAATTCAATAGATTAAGTGAAGATATTTTCCTTGAAAACTCTGAGATATCATTGTTAAAGAGAGAATACAAACCTAGAATAGGATATAAAGTAAATTAAATATATTATTTAAAATAAAAATGAATTAATAATTTAAAATCAACCAATAAATTATATAGTATTTTGATTTATCAGAAATACAACAGCTATATGAGATTATAAATAAAGATAAACAAGAGAATTTAATTAGCTAAGAAATAGAATCACTTAATAAAAATGACTAAAGCGAATCGCATAAACTAGAATAGGAAGCATTTAAATATTTGAAACACTCAATAAAAGTCTCAGATCTGAAGTTTAAATTAAAAGAATTTTTCACAGAAGAAGCAAAGCAGCCTTTGACTAGTGTTGAAAAACTTCCTTTGGATATTTACTTTGACGTTATTGAAAGCGATTATCTTTACAAAAAAGTAAATTTTTTTTAAATATCTTAAAAGTTTGTAAAAACTCTATTTAAAAAAAGGATTATAATATGGTAGCAAACGAAGGAGTTGTCTTATTTGATGAAACAAAAAAGAAAAGCACTGTGAACACAGTAGATTTATTAATGCAATTAGTTAAGCTTCAAAGAGAGGCTTAGATTTTCACATTCAACAATCCATACATCTAAAACAAAATTTCTAAAGTAGCTAATTTTTCAAATATTTTTTATGTTTAATAATTATTAAAATTTAAAAATCCAGCTTCACAGATTCTTGAAATAGTCTTTCCCTAATTACTTAAGCTAATACATCATTTAAAGCATCGAAACTTACACAATAAATCCAGGTAATATAAGCTTTATAATTTTTCAATTAAGTTATATTTTAAAATTAAATCATAGGAAACATACTTGTTAAAAGTATTTATTATCGCGAAGCATAAGAATACAAATTCCTTTATATCCTTGGCCCTCTTGATAAAACAAAGATTGTAAATGTTGACCAAGAAAGTATAAATAAAATAATTATTAATGAAGAAAAAGATGTTCTTTATGGTTCTGTAAAAATAGATATTTTAATTTAAACAATTAAATAATTTTTTTATTTTTAAAATTAGATTTATATGAGCGAAGTTGAATTAGACAACTTGTTCTAGAGAAGTTTAGATTTAAAGACAAATATGACTGAGTCTGACAAAAAATCTCAAGCAGCAAAAGAAAGAGATTATAAATCACACAAGAAAAACTTTAGAAAATTAATAGAAGATTTTGGATCATATTTCTTCCAAAAAGACGATAGTACCTCAGATTATTCTCATTAGCAGCTTCAAAGGAACGTTTCCTTCAAAGAATCAGAAGGAGAAGAAACAGATTATTTAGGAAAATATGAAGTGCTTGTTCCCGAACTTACTCATGATAGCATAAAGATATTTATTGATTTATTTAATTTTATTGGATTAGATTGCTAAAATTAAAATGTGCTTGGAATATTTAGATATTTCCATCATTAAAAATACTAATGAAGAAATAAATTTTCAAATAAATAATAATTAAATTATAAATATTTAATAATTAATAATAAATTGTCAATTAATTTTAATCTTATCTGTCTAAAATTGAATATAAATTACTCTTTCAAAATAATTTAAAGATAAAAAATTACTTTATTTTTATTTACAGTTTCAAACTTTTTTATGTTTTTACAAATAAAAAAAATAACTCATCAACAATCTTATTAAAACTATTTAATAAACTAATAATCTTATTTTTTTAATTAACATTTAACATTATACTTACTTTTTGTGAAATCTGATAGTATTAATTTAATTTGTATGTATAATTATATTTATTTTACTTAGTTTAATATTTAATGTTGATCAAATATTAATATCTAATGATAGTATTTGTTGTAGTTAATTTTTAAATTCGAAATTAGAGAAATCTATCTTATTAGTAGTAACATCTGATTATAATCATTTGATTGATTAATTAAAAGTAGATTAAATAAATAGTACAACAATTAAAACAAAAATCAAGATAATGGATACATAAAGCTCTGTTGAGTATGATTATTTTAGACATGAGTAATTATTTTTATTGATATTGTAGGATTTGATAAAAATTTATTCTTCGACCTTGTTTTTATCTGTTCTATTCTTTAAAAAATTTCAAAATTATTTTCTTAAATTTATCATTTTAATTAGCGTTGTAGATGTTAAAGGAATGGGTAAAAAGATAGTCAAAAAAAACATTTTCAATACAGAATCTCCTATTATGAATTTAAGATTTGATCCCGAAGACACAATGATTGCTGCTGGTAATTTTGCAAATCTTACATATAATTATTATCAATTTAGTTTTATTATTGCGTTTTATAAATTATTGTCAAGTTTTTTAATGAAAAAATATATTTTTGTTAAATAAAATAGTTTGTGGAGATGGATCTCTAAAAATATTTCACTTGCATTCAGGTAAATAATTTTAGAGTCTTTTCATCATTTTATTTTTCACAATTTGTTAAAGATTAGCTTAAGGTAAAAGTAAAAACAGGAAAACCAAATATGAATGTGCCAGCTACTTGTTTAAGGTAGAATAAAATTTTATTAAATAAAATCAAAGTTTATTTTTATATAAAATATAGATGGAGACCAACAGCTTTTTCGGCCTCTACTAAGAATGTAATAGTGACAGGAGGAGCTGATGGGTAGTTAGTACACTGGCATGTAACCACAGGTATCTATCACTTATTTTTTTTATTTATTTTTAATGTAACCATAAAAAATATATAAATAAATTTAGGAAAGGAACTCAATAGGATAGAAGAAAAAGGAAATCAAATTAACTCTATAGATTACAACAAAGATGGAAGTCGCTTTATAACTTCTGGAAGTGATAATAAAGTAAAATTAAATTAAAAAATTATTATTTCAATTTATTATCAAATTAGATTAGATTATATGATGAAAATGAAAAATCTTTAGTATCAGAGTACAAAGGTTCAGAATGGCAAGATCCAGGACACAATAACAGAATTTTTTCATTAAAATTTTTACCAGATGATCCTAATTTATTCATAAGTGGAGGTTGGGATACGAATGTACATATATGGGATATAAGACAAGGGAAATCAGTAGGAGGATTTATAGGACCCAAAATAGGAGGTAGATATTTAAAATAAATTAAAAGTTAACAATTCTGCAATAAAAATATAGGTGATTCATTAGATTATCAAAATGGACATATTTTAACAGGTGCAAATAGATCTAGAGATTAATTACAAATATGGGATTTTAAGTAAAGAACTTTAATTAGAACAGTTGATTGGAATTATGGTAAAAAAGAAGACACTGGAGCTTTTGTTTATGGTTGTCAATTCAGCAAATGCAATTCAGATAGCATTATTGCTGGTTCATTTGGTTTAAATGAAGTTAGGCTCTTTGACTAAAATAAAGATTATCAACCTTATGGATACGTAACAGGATTTAAAAAGGGAATATATTCTGTTGATTTTGGTAATTTCTCTAACAAATTCGCATTTGGTGGTGAAGATGGAGGAATATTTGTAATGTCTGTTACAGCAGCTTGAAAAGGAATAAATAAAAAATTAAATTTTTATGTAAATATCACATTTTTGTATTTAAAAGTTTAAATAGAATTACCATCCATAATTATTAAATGCAAATTTTTAATTTATAAACAATAAAATTTTTAAAAAGATTTATTTAGATTTGAAAATTTAATCTGTTTTTAAAAAATAAATAAAATAAATATGTTTAATAACAAACAAATATTATCTTTATAGTTAAAGAAATTGAAATTTGTATTGAATATAGTCCTTAGTTTATTAAGAAAATCAATTGGCTAACTAGATGCTTAAAGTTGATTTTACTATAAAATTTGATAAATAGGAGGGATATGAAATTTCTTAATTTGAAGTGTTAAGAAGAGCTTTAAACTCAAATTTGTTAAAAAATAAATAATTAAGTTAAACATATTTGATAAATTAAATTTGTGTCTTAAAAAGATACAAAAACTAAAAGCAACCAACAATCTTTTCTGAAAATATTTAGCATTTTCTTTCAAGCAAAGAGCCAGTAAACTTAAGAATAATTAGTAAAAAGTAATAAAGATTTAAATATAAATAGACGCCATTTAATAAGCTAAGAAGAATTTGAAATTGATTAAAAAGCACCATATTTATGACTCATTCTCAAATTTTAAAAGACAAAAGTATTAGTAATGGAATCTAATACTTGTGGAATATCATTGAATAGATTTCATAAGATCCTGTTTCTGAGAAATCAAGAGATTTTTTAACTGATTTACCTAACATATTGTACATTATTTTAGGAGCCGAAAACAAAAAGGGATGGCTAACTCAGTCTTTTGAAGATTTAAACAATCCTTCACGTTTTTCAACAGGTAATTAACTAAAAAAGCATATAAAAATTTCTAAATATTTAGACAGAGCATCTAATTATGGATAACTAAATATATTTTAAAGAATAATTGAGCCATTTTGAATTAAAATATTATTTATTAATAGTAAATTCAGAGGAAAATATGAGATAACTTATTCTTCTGCTTAGCCCTCCTATTATTAGCTAACAACTTGAAAATTGTTATTATAAAGAGAATATTTACACACTCTTATTTGAAAAAGAATTAGTTGAAGGTTAAAAATTCTAGCTCTTATCAAATGTACTCCCTGATCACATAACTGAATTAAGAAAAAATTGTGTAAGTTTTTAAAAATAATAGTTAGAAATACTTATTTTGAACTAAATCACATAGCTAATTTTATTTTTAATATAACCAAAAAAAAAAATTATACTGAGAATTTATGCAAATAAAATATCTTTATCAATTAAAGTAGAATCACTCTCTTTTTTTTATTGTCTATTATTGCTTTTCATAGAATTAAATCATTATAATATTTAAAAATATTTAGCTATTATTTTAAAATATTCTAGGTTTGGAAACATCCAAGTTTGACTAGATTTTAAAACCTCTTCTCCAGCGAAGTTTCCCATATAACAGATTAGTTTATTGTAATCAATCCAGGTGACTGGTTTTTGTTTGCTTTAGCATTTAATTTAAAGAACTTCCGCCCATCTTCTAATCTCAAAAATGTAAGATAAATACAAGATAATCACACTGATCCTTACAGCATTGAGTTCATGCAAAATCCTTTCTTACTGCTTACTCGTAGATATCTTGAATATTTTGATTTCCTCTCTCTATCCCAAATGCAAGAGCATAAAGATAAAAAAGTTCTTTTCAAAAAGTTTTGCTTTATTTTAGAAGAGCATTTACTAGTTGAGCAAATATTCAACATTCATCCATAAAACATAGAAATTCTACTTCATTATTCTATTTTAGATGGATTGCAAAACAGGGAAGTTAGATAAAACTTACCAACTAGGAAAAAATCACTAAACCCTATCGAAAACGAGCAAACAACTCTTTCTAACGAATCTAAATTAATGGGAAATATGTATGATAGTTAGATAAATGGTGGTTCTAAACTAAGCACTGGTTAAGGATCTTAAATACATTAGTAACAGCATAATTTAGCAAATTTATCTGGACAAGCTAATTAACAGCAATCTTTGATGCAATCTGCTAACGATGTTGTTGACAATTTTAGCGGATACAGCAAAAATAATATTTTGTAGCATTATATGCAAATATCTAATATAAAAGAATTTTACACTAAAAAGAGCAAGGATTCATTTACTGTTTATTCTAATTATATTTTCCAAGCTCTTCTTATTTTACTTCATTTTAAGAGACGTCACTTTAAGTTGCTCACACTTTAGTCAATCTACTCAAATGCAACAAATAGTAATATTAGAGGTAATTCCTCTCTATATGGTAATTATTACTCAAACTAAGGCAGCTTGCGTAATTCTTAATCTAATTTTAACTAATCTAGCAGAGTGTCACAAAGTACAATTTCTAATTTTTAGTCTCCATACATTGGTGCCCCTGCCAATTCTTTTATGGGATATGGAAATAATCAATACTCTAAATCTTCTTAACAATATTTTAGCAGATTGCGTTAATAATATTAAAAATATCAAGAATTCAACAATATGGAAATTACTGCTGACTAATTCTAACTTGAATATTTCCGTGATCATGGAGAAGACAATATGCTAACACTTTTCTTTAAAAAGATTAGTTATTTCCTATCAATTGGTTTGGATGACTGGTTGAAGGATGTTACTAAATAATCCAAAGACACTCTTTATGACCAAGGTAGACTCCTTGCCAGTTTAATTGGTCACCACAAATACTTTGAAAAAGAAGCTTGTGAAAATAATTTGTTTTATTACCTTAATTAAATTGATTAATAGCTATTTAATTAAGCAAATCTGAGAAATTTATCTAACTCAACTAACTATTCAAATTAGAATACTAACCAAAATCTCAACTCAAACTCAACTGGATAAAATGGCTCTGCAATAAAAAGTTAGTACAAAGAAGAGCCTGTTGACATCCCATCAAGACCATTCTTAACTCAATACTGTCTAAATGATTAAGAGTTCGAAAGGTTATTACCAAGTCTTTATACTTAGGAGAATTCTCGCTACTCTTATGGAAGCTATACTTAACAATAAATGATTCGTACTAGTTTTAGAGAGTAAATAGGATATTTTACCGAAGAATTATCCTAAGTTAGATTCAAAATTTTAGTAACTTCATGCACACTTCTTTTGAATAAATTCATCACAGCTTTTTCAGTGATGAAAGATTTATCATTAAGCGACTTTTTAATGTTGTCTCTACTTATAGACACAGTCTTTAAAAAAAGATATATGGATGAGAGATCCCTTAACACAAGTATGAGCTACGATTATAAAGGATAAAACAAAGACGAAGATTTAATTACTAGATTAAACTGCCTTGATATTGTTACAATAAAACATGCAAATGAATTTTTCTTGCTTAGAGAAAATGATGAAGATATCTATAGAGTATTCATCACCCCAGAATCTATTGAATGTGTCCGTAAAATAAACAACTAAATAGAACAATACCTTAATAAAAAAAGCAACTAAAAAAATTAACAATAACAGCCAAGAAATGAAATAGAAGATATAGAATTTCTTCCATAATACGAAATAGATCCTTTCGTTATATAAACTTATCTCAAGAACAAATTAAATTTCGTTTTAAAGAGATCTAATTAAAATGGAGGATCTTCATTTTATAATTCTATGAAAGACCCTTAAGGAAATGATAAAGACGGAAGAAAAGGAAAATTATTTGAAATTGAAAATAGAAGAGCTTCATATAATTTCTAAACTTGGAAAGCACCTCTAGCTTCATTTGAAAGCAAATTTTTATATTACATTTTCTTGTAAATTTCTTTCTTTATTGACTATGCTAAAAATGGTTTCTAGCCTGTTAACCCAATTGCTAAATATCCTTAAACTAATTTAAGAAGATTTGCCAATATTTACACTACGGTATCCTACTTACTACTATTTGTTTTCTTGATATTTATTTTTAAATGGTTGTTCTCCTCATCAGCTCCTACTAGTAATTACAATCAAAATTATAGTAAAAGGAATTATTAGGGAGATACTACAAAAGGTAAATATAAATGGGATCTAGAATGAGTTATATAATAATTAGTAATTTCAATTTATTATTTAGTACATATTATCTCTGTGTTATAATTTAAATGAAACAATTTATAAAACTTTGTTAAATTTCTCTACTAAAAATAATTTTCTTTAATATAAAATTTAAATCTTTTAAATGATTGCTATTTTTTACTATATTTTAATTATAATTGTTAATTTTTAGGCAATTCAAACACTAAAAGAAGGGTATTTTTTATCAAAAACTTAAATCATAAATTAATTTTAGTTTATACTTTTTTAAATTCAATTTATTAATAAAGAGTGGAAATTTTTGATAAATAACCTCTCCTTAACTTACTTTTAGAGTTTTAAAATAAATATTATAACATAAAAGTTTCTTAATGATTTATTTTTAGATAATTATTTGTTTTATATTTTAGAAATTTAATTAAAAATTGAATAAAATTTTAACGAAATTTTGATTGTTTTACTTTTATATACTTTATATGTAATATATAATATATTTTATATTTTTGTATTAATTAGTCATAATAATTAATTTCATTCTTCAATTTTTGGTCTAATTTCAGTGCAATTTGGCCAATCACATCTACAATAATCACCACAAATATTTCCAAAAAAGCAATCAGGAGCACAACGGCCTTATAGATTGTTATTTTTATTAGATAGTTTTTCTTAAACAGACAATGTAGGGACAAATTAATGAGCCAGAGATTGGAGTATCTCACCATACTAGTTTACACAGCAACATTTTCCAGGAGTGTTGCAGCATTGCATACTATTTGGACAACAGCAAAAATCTCCTTAATTACAGGTGCATTTCGAAGATTTCACTATTTGAAGTAAAATAAATGTTATTAATAAGGATAAAATAACTTTTTTTAGCATTTCAGTTCTAGTGTTTATTAATAGTTTTTATATTTTATTGAATTATTTATTTTATAGTATATCCAGTCTTCTATTTAAAGTTAGCAGTTATTTATAGGAGAATATTAACTGAATTTTTATAATATAATATAAATAAAGATAATATATAAATTGACTTAATTAACTATGACGTAATCTAATTTAAAATATAATGTAGGAAAACATACTTTAAATTTTTATCATTTAAACCTCATTTGATATAAAATAAAAACTTCCAATTTTATAAAAAGATTTAACATTTTTTTCATCCCTAAATTTTTAGTAGATTTTCAAATCTTCAACATTTCATGTCCTCAATTTTTTCATCGAGATACACTATATATTAAATTGAAATTAAAATAATTTTGTATATTAATAACAATGAAAATTAAAATGCTGTTTTAACAAAAATTTATATGAGAAAATATAGAGTGATTATTTGATTAATAATTGTTACAATTTAGTTTTTAAAAAGAGTGGTTTAGCATCAATCATTTACTATTTAAATTTTTTTATAATTGTATTTGATTGGTAGTATTTTTTTTATCAAGTATATGTTAAATCATTATCTTGCAGCAAATACCAACAAGATACATCTAATATATTTTTGAAGATTTGACCTTAAATTTTGTCATAGTATAAATTATCAAATATTTTTGCTTTTTTAAAATTTAGCCTAAAATATAATGGCTATTTTGAATTACTTTAAAAATAAATTAAGTCAGATCAGATCATATTTAAAAATAGAGTTTAAATATTCTAAATAATTTTTTTTATTAATTACAATTAAAATTAAAAGGCTGTTAACAAAAATTTATATAGAGATCAAAAAAAGAGATTATTTGGTTAATTGTTGCAAAATTGGTTTTAAAAAAGAGTGGTTTATCATTAATCATTTATTATTTAAATTATACTTCCAATAAATACAAACAAGATACATCTAATATATATTTTGGAAGATTTGTCCTTAAATTTTGTGATAGAATAAATTATCAAATATTTTTGATTTTTTAAAATTTAGCCTAAAACATAATGGCTATTTTGGATTACTTTAAATATAATTTAAGTCAGATCAGATTAAAAAATAGAGTTAATAATTCTAAATTAATTTCTGGTGAAAATGTAACACATTTAGAAAATTATGTTATTGCAAAATATTCTTTAACTATTTGACATAATAAAAATGATATTTTCTAAATAAATCCAAAAATTTTTATTTATTAGCTATAAATGAAGAATAAATACTTTTATGCAAAACAAATATTTGTTTTTTTAATATTAAAGGTTGAATTTATAAAATATTAAAAATGAGTTTTTTAAAAATTATTTCGATTGAAGTCATAAAGAATGAATCTTTAACTCTTTTTTCATTAAGAATTAATTAGAATATTTAATTTTATTATAAAAATAAACAATTTTGCTGAATTAATTAACAAATTAAAAATAAAAAAAATCTAATCTGCTTAATAATCCAATTTTTTTGAAAATTATCCCATCTGCTTACAGAAATAAATTTTCTTATTATTTAAAACTATTATGAAGAGAAGATCATAAATTTTGATCCAAAATTTAAGATATTCTAATTTCAGTAGCTGTTTAATAAAACAAAATTCTAAATTTTCTTATATCAATAACTCTTCTTTCAATGAGGAGAGAATAATTTATGTTCTTTGAATTTATAAATACTTTTGAAAATGTACTCAAATAATAATAAAATATCATTCTAAAATTGAAATAACAATAAAAAATTTAAAAATATAAAAGATTTATTCAAAATTGTTGATGAATCAAAATAAGCGTACAATAATATGACCTTTATTATCAAAAACTGTCTTGGGTAACTCTTCAAAAAAAAAATATTTAATTGATTAAATTTTTAACATATAAAAGTGTTTTTGATGATTAAAGACATTATTTTTAAAAGTTTTTTTACAACTTTGTTGAAATATTATGCTTTTTTATATGATAAAAATTTTTTAAGATGAATATCATCAATTATTTCTAAAAATTAAATCAATCAAATTTTCATTAAATTTTATAATGTAACTCTTAATTTTTAAGCCTTAAAATCTAAAGATGATTTAGAATATTTTTTATAATTTTATTAGAATATTTTTTAAAATTTTGTTTATCTTTTATATTAATTAAAAACAATAAATAAAATTAGTTTAAGAGGATTGGATATTTTTTAAGAATAATTATTACTAAAAACTTAATCCAAACAAACCTAAATGAGAGAATTTGTTTATTAATAATATTTTAAATCAGCTTACTTGTATTTTGGATTATAAAATTAATGATATTAACTGTTTTAGATTTTCTAATTTTGACTTATTTTTAGTATGAATAAAGTTTATAAACAAAGTGAATTTAAGTAAAAGTTTTAATTAAAAATGAGACATGAATAAAATTAAAGTTTGTTTCAAATGTAATTTATTTATATAAATTATTTTTAAAATTTTAAATAGAAAACTTTGTCTTAGACATTTATTAATGAAAGAAGATTCTTATAAATCTCTATGCACAGCTTGCTTTTGTAATTTTCTAGATTATTAAATATTATTTTAAAAGGTAAAAATTATATATAGAATAAAAGGCTGCTTATTACTTATGTTGTAGATGTATCTTTTGCAAAGAATGTATATAGAGATGGAAAGATAGTTATAAAACAATTGAAAATTCAGCAGATGTCATTTGTGGATTTTGCAATAAATAAACTGACCCTAAAATAAACAGCTTTTAGGATATGAAATAAGCATAATCATTTGCTTTTTTATTTGCAGATCCTGAGACTCTATTTGAAAGACAAATTGAAATAATCAAAGTAATATTTTTCATGTAAAATAAATGGCTAAACTTTTTCATAAAAAAGTTCTAGAGAAAACAAAGTTTGAAGTATATTTAATACTTACAGGACCAGTTAAATATAAACAAATAAGAGCTTTCCTTGATTTATGAAAGCTTTCCTGAGATAAAAAATGAAATATCAGTGAGGAGAATGAGCAACACTTTAAATAATGAAGATGATATCAGAAAAATTTCTAGGAGTTGTGTAAACTTTAAACAAGTTAATGAAAATATACAAAATGATTCATTTTAGTAAAATTAATTGTAAAACCAAGTTAGAGAGTCTAATAAAATAAATTAATTTCAAGTAAATCCTTAATATAATTAGTAGTATAATTTATAATAAAATTTACCCTACCAGAAAGACTATTAAACAAACGAACCTTAACAATAATAATAATATTAATAGTAGAAGTAGCTCATGATAAATAAATAAAATAACCAAATAAATAAAAATAATCTGAACACAATAGGGTATTAAAATAAACCAATTATGTAATAGAGGAACGAGTATGTGACTCCTATTCAAAACAACATTAGTAATTTCAATATTAATAATAAGATTAGTAATCTGAATAATTCAGGTGGGTTGTCATATTAAGATTACATGCAAAAATAACAAAATTTAATTAACTACAATCAAATAGTCCAAGGAAATTCAATTTAAAGAAAAGATTCATAATAAAGAAACACTTTTAATTAAATAACTTAACAATATTAGTTTTAAAAAGAAATTGAAGATTCAAGCAATCCTTACATTAATCATTAACAAGGAAAACAAAATGATTTTACTTAAGTAAGAAACAAGATGCAGCCATCTAAAGAAAACATGAATTTAGTTTTGAATTAAGCTTACACATCTTATAATTAAAATTAAAAACCTTAATTAAGCTATCAGCAAAAATATATTGACTAATACAATCCAAAATTAAGCAAATGATTATAAGAAAAAAGAGAACAAAATTTTATTATTGATAATAATTTTAAAAATAAGTAATTAAATACTTGAAAGAAAAGCTATTTACATTAAATACAAGAAATACAGTCATATAAAGCTTTTTTAAAAATATGTTATTAATTATTTATTAATTAATTATATACATATTTAAAATATATAGAATGGATTGATTACGAGTAAATAATTATTAATTAATTAGTAGTAGTTTATTAGTTAGATTAGTTAAGTAACTCAATTATTTTAAATGCTTATTTTGTTAATTTACATAAAATCTCATCTAAAAAATGTATCGTAATTTTATACTAATATCCTAATTAAAGGTTGACATTCTAAAAATTGTATGTGAGCAGCTCTACCTATTAGAGTATCTATATTTCTATTTTTTAATTTTTTATTTTATAAAATTTGAAGTTGTTTGTTTATATTTACTTTTCTTATATGTGGAAGTGGACATCTAATCTATGTAGAGAGTTAGTTGAAAGCTAACTCAGTATATTTTATGTCATTTCGTTGTACAGTTTTCCTTTTCTTTAAATTTAGAAGTAGAAAAAAGTTTAAATTTATTTTTTAAAAGGCTTTTAATTAAATAAATACGCATCTTTCATAGCTTCTTTAGTCATTTCTATTCTTGCTGAGTCAAATGGAGCATAACTGTCTTAGTAACTAGAAACTAAGCACACATTTTTAAACCAACCCAAACCCTTTGCTTTAGAAAGTCTATATAAGAATGTATTTTCTATGTCTTTACTATCAGCCATAGTGAGTTGTTGGAGACTTGTACTTTTTTTCCATCTTTTCAATATCCAAATACCTGCTTCAATAATCTTATTAGGATTATACATGAATCCTAAATGAGGGGAAGATAAACTCATGAAAGTATACATTTTTTCTGAATATTCTTCAAGCATAGGTAAAGCAGATCTAATAATTACACCTCCTAAACTGAAACCAATTAAACTAATTCTGTGATATAAATATAATAAGTATTAATTAACTCCATAAGTTTTGATATAGTTTGTTTTTTTACCTTCCCAAGTTCTCACCTGAGCAATTATCTGCTATAAAGGTTTGAATTTCATTAGCAAGATTTTTACCCATTTCATCAATATCTCCCTCTGTATTGTCTTCATTGTAAACTGAACAAAGGAACATTGCCTCAGGATGCATATAATTTAAGTAATTTTTAAGCATTTTCATGTCATAGGCATTTCCTTAGAAACCATGGACTAAGACAAATAAATGGATACCTTTATAATAAATGTTTTCGCTTTCTCCATTTAATTCATACTCAATCTTTTTAAAATTTAAACATATTATTTAAAAATAAATAAATAACTAAATCATTTTAAAATATTTATCATTACTATATTTTCTTCATTCTTTTCCTTTACATCCTTGACAATAAGTTCTTCAAATATGATTGGATTATGTTCAGTTTTAAAGATAGAATAAATTGGCTCTACTTTCTATAATTAATTTTTCAAAATATTTATTGAATAAAATATGAATTTAAAAGTTTTTAAGATTATTTTTTACATTTAAAAATTTAGACTCTAAAATGGGAAGGGTAGGCCTCATTTTGTAGGCAACTTTTTCATTTTATTCTACTTTGCTTTGCTCGTGGATTTTTTTGAAATCTTAATTGTTAATTTTTTGTTTTACTATAAATATTTAAAGTCTGTCTTTAATTTTTTATTAATATTCAAACTTTAGTAAAGCAAGACAGTACAAGGGAGATATTTTATAGAGATCTAGATACTTGTGCCATAGCTAAAACAATTAACCACTTATAAGATTTGCTTCATTTAGTATTGAATGAGTTATTGTTTCAGGATCTCTTGACTTAAATCTTTCTTAGAGGACTGTATTGAAATCTTTATTTTAATTTTATTTACCATTTTGATTGTTACTTTAGCTATATTCTCTAACATTTTCGTTTGTGACATACTCAGGAGTTATTAGCTTGCTTGGGGGTTGCTTTTTATTTTTAACATATTTCTAACAACAAGATTTTAATAAAATTGTTTTACTAAGTATTTCTTAAATGTCTTTTTCTGTTTATCAAGAATACATCTACTATTCATCTTATTGTAATGATTATACAATTTGCTATAAGTTTTTTTCAAAGATTCGACGAAAGTATTGTACATGCCTTCATAATCAATATCTGTAAATTTATAAAGTTTGTTTTTCGAATTTGAAAAATTATAATTTTTAATTTACTTCCTAACTGTTTTTATGTTGATTCATAAATAGATATAGTTTTAGATGCTGATTAATTTTTTTAGATATCCATGAGTGCAAGTCTTTCTTCTGGTTTGTATTTAGCAAACTCCGATATTTATATGGGGATGACTCTAAAGCGGTAATCTAGATAAAATAGAAATTAAATATAATTTTTATAAACTACATAGTAACGTAAATTAATTTTACCTAACCTGATACTGTGAAATATAACGTTCGCAACACAAAAGTTTGCTTCTTCAAAGAGAAGGGGTACAAATTCATGGATACCTTCAGTTACATCGTTTAATTTGTATTTTATAGTAGAAAGGGATTTGCTCTCATTAAAAAGGCAACATTCTTCTTTGCTTTTATTTGAATTTGTTGTGTTATTTGTGTTGTTATCTTTATTTTCATTCTTATTTGAATCTTTTTATCCATCCTTGCCTCCTTACCCAGAAGTATTCTTATTATTTGAGTTATTCATGCAATCGAAAAACATAAGTTCAACTTCCATATACATTTCAGGGTTTTCTCCTTATTTTCCAGCATCGAATTCAATACGAAAATGGCAAAAGTCATTTAACTCTACCTCTTCCTCGCAAAATTTGATAAAGAAGGATTTTGAATAAAAAGAACTTGTTTAATCTATAATTCCTGCTGGCCTAAACAGTTAAGAGTCATTGAATTTTTATCCTTTTGGTTGTTAAAAGTCATTCGAATAAGGCTTGTAATTTTCTGTAATATTGTATGGATGTGCATAAATTTTTTGCTAATAAAAAAATAAAATGAGATTTATCGAATTATATCAAAACTCCAATTTAAAAGCGATGAGAACTATATAAGTTATGTTTATCACTATTAATTATTGGTTAACTCATAAGTTACTTATTAGAATTATTTGAATAAGAAAGATTGAAATAAATCAAATTACATCTTTTCCCTTCAATTGGTAGATGGTAAATTTCAAGAAATATAAACCTTAATAAAAAAGATCTATATTTCTAAAGTTCTAGACATGCACTACTAAATCAACTATTGATCTTACTGACATTCTATGCTAATTTTGTTTGGCTAAAATTTGTAAATTATAATTCTACTATTTAAAGTTTATAAAATTGATGTTATTTAGTTTTAAGGAGAGATAACTATTAATTAATTTTTTTTAATTTTTTGTAAATCAATTTTTAACTATTTAAGATTAATTTGAAAATATTCATTATTACTTTTAATTTTTTCTTTAAAAGTGAATGAATGTATTAATGAATTAATTAATTGAAGCAAAAAACTAATTATAAACAAAAAAATACTTAAAGTTTATATTAACTGCAAATTTTAGTTTTAATATATTCATTTGATTCACTTCTAATATACTTTTTTATTTTCATTGGTATTTACTGATCAAATATGCATAAATGCAATCTTTTATTTTTAAATATTTAAAAAAAATAAGCTTTTTTAAAACTCAATCATTTCAGCTTCCAAAAATCAAATGTAATATTTTTAGCAGTCTTTTAAAATGAATGCTTTTGTCTAATAATCATTTAAACTATTCTTTTTTTTATCTTTCAAACTATTTTTTAATTTAAAATATTCAAATAATAAGTAAATTATTTTAAATTTTATCAAACTTAACTTTTTAAAGCTAAAATCCATTATTATTTCAAATTTATTTAAAGATGATTTGTAACATGAATGCTTTTTAAATAAGCCCAGCTTAATTTATTTTAAAATATTTATTCGGATAAAATGAAATCTACCAAGTCAAAAAATTTAGAGGTATCTTATTTATTTAACTAATTTTTTTAATAATTTAAAGTATATTTTAAATATAATTTAAATCTAATAAGTATAAAGTAATATATAGATTTAGTTAATTATAGATATGCATACGCTCTTATGTTATTAATAAATATTCAATATGATTTCAAATATAATTTAGTAAAAATTTATTTATTTATTTATATTTAGAGCAAATGTTTTTGATTAATTTCATATTATAAACATTTGTTAGTTTTAATTTATTTTTTTAGTAATAATTTATTTAAAATCATTTTAAATAAAGTTTTTTATTCTTAGATATTTATCCTAAATAATTTTTTTGAATGATAATTAGAAGGATTAACTGTCAGAAGTTCAAAGATGGCTCTATATTAGGCCTTCTATTGCTCCTTATTTGATATTAATGAGTAAATGGAGAAGTTCTGATAGATGGAATGATTTAAATTGGAGAGATAAAATTGTGTTAATTGCTTTAATTTGGTTCTGCATTTGAAGAAACATCTTCAGTAAAAGCCTCTACATTAAAAGGACATTGTCTACAAACAGGACATTCCATTTTTTTTTTGAGCCACTCATCAACGCAACTTTAGTGAAAGTAGTGCTAACATTTCAGAATCCTAACATCAACGTCATTGCAAAACTTTTCTAAACAAACAACACATTGATTATCATCTTCTTCTAAATCTTACGTATCAGCATTAGCTTATTCATGATCTACATTTTAATTTTTTTCCAATTTAAGTTGCATTTTAAGTTAGGAGTATTTATAGGTACCTCCTATCTAGTTAAGTTACTGGTCGTTATAGCCAACAGCTGCAGGTTGTTAAATTTAGTTTATTATACTAAAGAATGTATTAATTAAAAGCACATGATTTAATTCACGTATATAATTTTCCAAACCTCTGCTTCTTACTGCCCTTCGTGGAAATCTATCATAAAGATCAAAATTATTTTCAAAGACTTAATTATTTTCGTTTATTTAATTATTGTTAGAATCAGAAAGTCTGTATGAAAAATATCTATTTTCATGAATTTAGCTACCTCTACTCTATACCAATTATTTCTTTTTAATATGTATGTAGAACTAAATGATAAGCAAAATTATAGTTGCAACGAAAATAAATATCATATTTTAGTTTCTCATAAAATAAAGCAAGAAAAAGTAAATTAAAATAGAGGAAATACGGGCACAGGTCAACTACTTAATCTGAGTTTAAATAGATTCAGTTGATTAAATTTCTAAAGGATTTGAATGATGATCATTAAAGATGTCAGCATATTAATGATGATTTTATCTTTATCTCCAAGAATTAATGTCTCTTCTAGTTCGATTACTCCTTGGTCTTTAACTAGCATTGTTAAGTTAGTCAAGTAAAGATAAGCCAAACCCATTTCGGCTACGGAAAGGTAGAGTAAGAAGAATTCGAGAATGGTTTAGGTTAGGTGAAGCTAAACTAATCATATTTTAGTTTATATCTGGAAATAGACTTTACAAACGAGGAGGTAAAGTATTACCCTCATGAGATCTTTATTGATTTTATTAATTTTATAAGCTATCGCTTTCATTTATGATTTCACTATTTGATCTTGGATTACTCTAGCTAGGGTACTATTGATTATTCGAATCATAGTTTACTGCTTCGTCATCATCTATAGTTTAGTAATCATCGTCTTCTTCATCTTCTTCTCCTCCTTTTTTACTTTTATATTTACCGTTCTAATCTTATTGATTAAAATCACTGTTTTATTTATCTTCATTAGAAGTAAAAACAGAAAGTTGATTATTTGTAGCTTCAGACTATTCAGTGCTATCTTTTGTTTCCTCTTCTTCATCGTCATCTCCATTAAAAATATTGTTTTTGAAAGTAATTCTATCATTAGCTCTATAATAATTCATTCCAGTAGTTTTTTTGTTAATTTGAGTACTTTTTTATACAATGATAAATTTTTTAGAAATTAATAAATGAAATAAAATTCATTGAAAAACATTTTATATTTCAATATTAAGTTAGATAAATAAATAGAAATAGGGTGAAAGAAAAAGGGAGAAAATTGTTTCTAGTATTTTATAAAATAAACTTTTGATAAATCGATTAACTAATTACATTTTTGATTTATTATTTGATTGATGTTTCTTATTAGAACTATAGGAACTATTTCTATTTTTATTTGGTTTATTGTTGTCTTTCATACATTAATTCCTATGAATTTTTGTATTTTAATTTTCAGAATGATCAAACTTATATTTATAAAAATGGTTAAAGATTAAAAGAAACGACCTTTAAGGGTTACATTAAAATCACATTAATTTTTTTGAGAGTTATCATCTTCTTGATCTGAATTATTAGATAAGTTATTTTCTAAGCTACTATCTTAGTCTTCAAAGTTATTCTTTTAATTCTAACCTTATTTTTTATTTAAATAATCAATCAAATTTATTTAGTTTTGATTAGGTTTTTCATTCTTATCCGTTTTCATTTTTCTTAACTCTTTACTTTCAAAATAAATATGCGTATTGTTTTTATAATAAAACTAATTATTTTTTTTCTTATTATTCAAATAACTCAATTTTTTTTATCATTTGGAAGATAAAAATTACAATCAAAATTTTGCATAATCAAATTAAAAACAAAAACCAATCAATCTACGAAGTAATAAAATAATGTACACCTTAAACCTTCAAAGAAAATATTATTTTTTAACATTTTTTATGATTTATGTAGCATTTATTATATTCTTTGATAATCAACATTAATAAACATATTTCCTAAGACACCAAATGATTTAAAACATTAATGGATTTTAAATTACTCTAATTATTACAAAATAAAGTAATTGATTACTGTAATTTAAATTTTACTTATTTATAGCAGAAAAAAGCTATTTAATTAAATAAACACTACTCTTTCAGTTTATTTTCAGAACTAATGAATTTTCAAACCTACTACTAAAAATGTTAAAATTTTTGTAATTCTTTTATAATAATAATAAGTTTTAAGCTACATTTATCCAAAGAAATAGAAATTTTATTTATATTTATAAAGTTTTTTTTTATCATTTTAATTATGTATGAGGTATCAACTTTTATAAAAACTAAAAATAATATCAAAATAAACATATTTTAATTATTATTTAAATCATTATAAGAAATATAAATAAATTTTAAAAGACAAAGAAATTTTTAAAATTTTTAAATGATTATCCAAACATAATATTCTTTAATAAATAAATTGAATAATTATAAAAAAATAATAAGTTTTTTCATTTAAAAATCTTGTACTCATTAATAAGATTTTTTGGAAAATTTTTCTGCTTTTTTGGTTTTCTTAGCTGATTGCTTTTGCTTGATTTGCAACCAAATCTTTTTAATAGCATATTTGCATCATAAATGATTTAGTTTTTTTTAAATTAAGATTCAATTTTACCTTTAGATCTTTTTCTTAAAACATTCTTTTAGAAACAATAATTTTAATAAATCTTGTTTCTTTTTGGTAGCCATAAAATACATAATTCTTTCAATATAAAGTGCTAAAAATAAAAAATTATAAGACATAAGTTATTATATTTGTAATTATGATTATCTTAATTCAGGTGAGAAATTGTAGTATTTGATAAGAATGACAAAAATTTATAAAAATAAAAATATTATCAATAAAACTTAGATAATGTATGGATTTAATATTATTTATAAAACATGATTTAGTATCAGTTGATTATTTGAGCTTAATAACTTATATTTGATGATTATTATTATCTTATTAAGCGTTAGAAAAATGCAGAATCAAACCACAAAAAAAAATTAAATTAAAGATATCTCGCATTTATTTTTGAAATTAGAAGCAGATTGATTGATAGAATAATTAAGTATCAATAAAGCTTAAATATAATATTTTTAATAGTTGTATTTAGATAAATAGATATGAAATATACACGACTTTTAATATCAGGGACTGTAATTGTAACGTATTTACTTATTTCATACATAAGATAGATAAGCTAAGAAGAATTTCAACTATTTTATTATGATGATGATAAATCGTTTTCAGCAAAAAATAAACGTAATCTTTAGTCAATCAGTTTAATGACATCTACTTGTGCAGATTAAGAGGATCTCACAAATTAACCATATATCTCAGATTATCGTAACGCAGTCACTAATATGGAAAATTTAAGAGGTAGTAATAAAGCATTAGATGCTATGAAAAAAGATTAAGACTGGAATTCCTATTTAGATAGTTTACCAGCTGTTTATGTTGGCTTACTTATTGCAGGCATAATAGCTTTTATTATATTTTTTGTCGAATCTATGCAAGTATTTTGCTAAAGTTGCATCTCTTGTTTCAAAAGAGATGTTGAAAAAGAACCATACGCTAACTGGTCTATATGGTGTTCAGTTATTTCTGCTATAGTTGCTACAATTATTTTATTTGGATTTAGTATTGCAGGAATACAAACTAATAAAACACTAATAAAATCCATGAACAGAGGTATCTGTTAAAGTTTAACTATGGTCAATCATCTTGTATCAGGTTATCCACAGTAAAATTGGTAAGGTGTTGAAACGATTGAAACATAAATTCGTAATATTGGAAATGAGTTGCTTGCAACATAAAATGTTTATTTAACAACTTACCAAAATACAGCATTTTTGTCTAACCTTAATAATCTTCAACTAGAAATTTAGAATATGCAAACTCTAAGCTCAAATTAAGTTACTTTGCCTAACCCAAATAGAGTTACCCCTAAATAAGTGCAACCAGATATCATATTTGTAATATTTAAAATATAAATAAATAAATGTTTACTTATTTTTTTTGAAAAAATAAATATTAATTTCTTTGGATATAAAAATATTCATATCTAATGCAATTCTAAAATGCTATTTCTTTTTAAATCAATTTAAACTTTAAAACATAGATCTTAGGTTCTGTTGGAGTGCTTGATTAAACGAAGGTTTTAGGCTCTCTAGAATTGGAGTATTAAACAAAAACAGCACTTTAGGGAAATCTACTATCTAAAATTAGAGATAGCTCAGCTAATGTTGGTAATAATGCACCTACTATAAAGGCAGCATTTGATTAAGGTTCTTAATAAGTAAATAGCTTCAAAACCAAAATAGAAAACTTTAAAGCTCTTGTTGAAAAACAGATGACAGATGTAATAAATTAAAATAAAAAATATAATAAATAAAGATTTATTTATTTATTTTACAAAATAATTAAAATTATAAACTCTTTTTAATTTTTTATATAAATTCTTATTATTTATTCATCATAATCATTTATTTATTTTAGACCTAAAATGCAGCCTTATTTGTTTATAACGGGGGAAATGCAATATTTGGATTACTTATAGCATTTGGATTACTTGGACTATTATCAATTACTCTTATACTATGGTGTAAGCTTAGCTTTGTAAAATATGGAGTTTATATTACTTGGTGTACTGTTTCAATTCTATCTATTGTCAGTTTTGCTGCAGCAGCTATAGGATATACTTAATCTGTAGGTTTAATGGAAAATTGTGAAGGTTTGCAACTTTTGGCAACTGATTCAACATAATTTGATTCTTTAATAAATTTCATTGGAACTCCTTAATTAAAGACTTGCTTTTTTGGAGATGGCAATCTTTCAAGTATGTTTGGGTTGTAATAACAATTTTTAATGATTAACGAAGTAAAAAATGACTTAAACAATATAGATACAAACGCTTCCTTATTTACTTCCAATCTTAATACAAGATATATTTATCAGTGGTAAAATTAGCTAAGCAGCTACATTAATTATTCTCAAGAATCTGTTTAATTATCCTCAGCAAATGGTTTTATGCAGTTCGATTTACCTTCTTAAAGTTTAGATCAACTTAATAGCTGGTCTAATTATGATTACTCGCCTGCTGATGGAAGCCAAAATAATTAATTCTCTTTAAGTTGTGGAGCTTTTTCTCGTGATACAATTGTTTACACCTAATCATTTTGTCCTGCTAGCAGTGTCCTTTGTGTAAATGCTCTACCAATAAGTTAACCTTGTTGTATACCACTTGATAATCCTACCTTTACTTAATAGTTTATTGTTAACAGAATGAATCTAATTACATCTTCTTGCGCTAATTTAAATACTTATAAAGCTTAATATTAAGCATTTTTTAATGTACTAAGTACTTATGTAAACCAACTTAATACCATCTTGAAAAGTAATGTTAAGCCAGCTTTTGATTAATATTAAACTGATTCAAATTCTTTTTTAACTTCCTCAAACAATCTATATTAAAGTATAAATACTACGTTTAGATAGTAGACAAAAAAGCTACTAGATATGGTTTCTGATCCTGCCAATGGTATTTAAAATGATATGTAATGCAATTTCTTAGTTGATGATTTTAAGAATATGTATTAAGGGTTATGTCGTTCCTACATGGTTAGAATATATAATAGTTCAGTTATTTTGATTGTAGTTAGTTGTTTCTCGTTAGCAGCTTAGGTTGCATACTTCTTTTCAACAACTAGAATGATTAATTATATTGATAAGAATCGTGTTTAACAATTTGTTGTTTCTAAACAAAAGCCAATTATTGACCCAGAAAAGTATCGCTCCCATCCTCTCCACGATTAATCCTACATGAATTAAAGTGGAATGCAACCTGGTTTTATGAAAGATGAGTCTGTTATGTATTTAAACCCAGAATAATCTGTATAAAATTTACCAGGTGAAATAGAATTAAATTAAATGAATAATACAAAACCAGTAAAGTAAGGATTGCTTGAAGATTTCTAAAAAAGAAATACTCAATAAAATATCAATAAAAGCAAATAAAATAATTTAAATCCACTTCCTGCTCCATCTTTTATCGCTCCTATAGGATAAAAAGGAAACGATGAGAAAATAGTGCCATATCAGCCAAAGATTAACTAAAAAAATTAAGCTAATGATAATAATAATGTATAGAATTAAAATAGAAGCACAGTTTTAAATTAAAATCCTTCATACATTGCTAATTCTCCTTAGAAAAGCCAATTTAACAACCATTTAGATGACCATGATGAAGATGATGAAGAAGATTTACGTAAAATGATGTAAAATAATAATTCTAAATTTGGAATTCCAGCAGGAAATAATGTAATCAGATGAAGTAAATTAAAAATTTCTAAATCAGTAAATAAATTTATGTTTTGTTTTTATTTTAGTATGTTACTTTCAATTCTTATTATACATAGTAATTTATTTTTACCAAAATTCAATTATTTTCATTTCCAAAAAATTATTTTAAGTTAATTTTTTTTTCAATAAGGAAAATTTTAAGAATAAAAGATATTTTTATAAATAATGATTTTTTTCCTTATATATAATTAATAGCATATTGAGACTATAGTTTATTTAAAAATAAGAAAGAAAATAATTTATCTGGTTTAAATTTCTTTAAAAACAAATAAAAATTATTGTAAAAATATAAATCATCATTTATTCAATTTAAAAAAATTATAATAATAATAATATAAAACTAATATGATAAATCAATACTAAAAAATTATTTATTTTTTATTTGTATTTTTACAATATTACTATTTGAATGATTTAGATTTTATCCTTATGGAATTAGGGAACATTTAATTTAACTAATTGATTCAGTATTACTTCCAATATACATATTTTTAAAATGAATTGCAATTCAAATATTTACCACTTTTATAAAGGAATATTAAAAAATAGATTTTAAAAACTATTACATCTTAGATAAACTTTTTTTATTTATAATAACCTATTTAAATTTCATAATTTACTCACTAATTGTAGAAAAAAATGTTAGTAAATTTAAGTTTTCAAAATCATAAATGATTATAAAAATTATTAGAGCAAAAAATCATTTATTTGCTTTCACAGTTTTTAAAAGAATGTTTTATTATTCTTATTAATTTTTAATAATTAGAATATTTTAATAAATTATTTTATTTTATTATTATCAAGCAAGTACTGTGTTGAAGTAATTGTATAGAATGTAGAACTTTTATATTTATTATATAATGACTGGTATTTATAGATGCAGATTAATATAATAATAAAAGTAAATATGGTCTTTTTTTATCAGTAATCATAAAGAGTCACTAAAAAATAAGAGATAGGTTGAAAGATAAGATAGAAAAGGGTATGTTTGTTTTATTATTTTAATTAATTACTTAAAGATAATTAAAAAATAAGGATAGGGCAATTGAATATCATAATAATTTTGCAAAAAAAATACAAAAACATCAAAAAGTATAAGCAACCATAAAAATTCTTAAAACTTCTGTACTACAACAAACTGACCGATTCAAAGACTAATCAAATAAAGAACTACTTAAATGAAGAATTTGTTCACCAATAACAAGTTTAGATAAACATTTTAGGAAGACTGCTAATTCTCACCTTTACTAGATCCTAAACAGACTCCTAAAGGTAAAATTTTCTATTAGAAATGAGAAAACTCAACCAAATTTTTTACAAACTAATGCCCTTTTACAAAAAAAATATTTTATTAACATTAGTTTCTAGTCTTACTACTTTAAAGATTGATTAATCATATTAAGAAAAAACATAATTTCCTTTTTATGTTAAAAAAACTAAACATACAGAAGAAATAGAAGAAAAGCAAGTAGCATTAACAAATAATGATGAATCTTTTGAGAGCAAAAAAAGCCAAACGATTGATTCTACTAAATAATTCCCTCTTATCACAGAATCCACAATTGAAAAGAAAACACCTCAATTTTCTCCTTAAAAAATGATTCTAATGGCTGTTAATATTTTTAATAAATAGCTTGTCTAAATAAAATCCACAAATCAAGATCTTTTAACACCATAACAATTCTACAAGCTTAGAGAAAAAATAATCAAACATATCAATGACTGTATCGCTTTGATCAAAGTATTGCTTAAGCATTTACAGCGCATTAATAATTCTCACCCTTAAAAGGCAACTCCTTCTTAAACTACTGATGTGTAATAATTACAATGTAATTAAAATACACTTTCTCAAAAGTAAGAAAATTCTACTATTCAGAATATAAATGGATATCACTTAGATCTCATTTAATTTTGTATGGAAGCTTTTGAGTAACTTAACAAGTATTAAATAAACTATTAAGAAACAATTACCTTAATGGAATAGTTATTTAAAACATTTGAAGGATATAATTTTTTGACTAATTTGCCTTACATTTAAAATATCTAGTTAGATTACATTTCAATTCTTTTACGTTGTGGATTTCTAAAAAAGGCTGAGCGTAGCTTCACTTAGATGTAATAACATATTCAATAGTACATAACATAACAGATAGAAGATCCTAAGTAGGCTACTAGTTAGCAAATCAAAAGCTAGGATTGCGCTTATGAAGCAAAAAGAAGTAGACTAATTAAGGAATCCTAACAAGACGGATTAAAAATGAATTAAAAATTTGATCTTTACAGATATTATATTCTACATTGTTAGTTCTTGAATGAATAAGGAGAAAAAGATCGTTGTGCAGAAGAGATTAATAATATATAAGATTCTTTAAAAGTTGATGCTTTCATGCTTAAAATTAATATGTTTATTGAGCGTTAGCAACATGAATAAGCTCTTTACTTAATTGAATAAGGAAAAACAATTTTTTAGAGACATAAACAACCTCTGGTTTTCCTTTAGCTTATGAACTTGAAGCTTAAAGTTCTCCTTGCTTAAAGATAATACTCTACTATTCATGCACTTTTATAAGAAATCAAAGAGTATTTTGAGTAAAGCAAGCTTAAAATCAGCATAGAATTTTGCTAATCTTTACTTTACGAAAGTTAAGCTTATCTAGCAAATGGAAATACAACTGAATGCATTAACTTATTGGAAGAAGCTAATGTAATAGCAAAGGAAATACTTAAGGATAGATATAATCAATCTTCAATTACAGCTGATATTTACTATTTTAAAGCTCTTTGTTGGCTTTAGCAAAGCTAAGAAATTTAAAATTAAGAAGAAAAACATTTTGTTTTAAAAAATGCTTAACAAATATGCCAGTTATGCATAAAAGTAAGAAAAAATTATCTTTATAGCAAGCAAGATAAAAATCAGAAAGTGATAGATGCCTTATCACTCAATGTGAATTTGTTAGCACTTACAAATTAAAACCGTGAATGCAGAAAAGCATCTGCTGAACTAGTTGAATATGAATTAATTTGAAACAGCACAATTTGTTTTTCAAAAATATGAAATCTTGAGAAGAGATTTGGATTGAAAAACATTAATCAGGAACAAAAATACTTCTTATTTCTAAAGAAAAAAAGAAAAGCATAATCAATCAATATATTTAAATTTACTTTATCAGACATTATATTCTAAACATATATTTATTATTTATAAATCATTTACTTTATATACATTCATAAATCGTCATTTTATAAATTTCTAAATTTCTAATTTTAAAAAACCTCAAAAATTTTTTGAAAAGGAAAATAATCCAGAAAATTTTGATTATTGTTCTTTATTTTAATACATTATTTAAAAAAACTATGCCAATTAAGTTCTTCATAAACCAAAAATTTAATAAAACTTAATTTTGTGAATAAAATTTATTTTGTAATAAACAATTACTAATTAAACTAACGCATAAAGGAAGTAGAGCTTAAATTGATTTCATTAAAAAACAAGAAAAAAAGTAGCATCAAATACATACATACTATTATAATAAAATTTTATTTATTTGAAGAAATTGGTTTCAAATGAAAAGAGTGATAAGACTTGTAATTATTTTTAATTATAAATTATATAAACAAGAATATAAATTTGAAAATAGCAATAAAATATTATTAAGTTAATTAAAATTAATTCTTTTTTGAAGGTATTTATATAATTAATGATAATCTACTCACATTTATTAAAAAGTATCTACAAATCCTTTATGACTGTCTTTTAGTAATAACTCTCTACCACTTTCATCTAATACTCCGCCTTTATCATAAAACAAACATACATTAATTTTTTTTTTACAACTAAGGTTTTACCTGTGCTTTATATAAATTCTTTTGCATGCTCAGCATCATCAAATTTAACCATATTAACTAAATCATCTAAAGAAATTTTACCTGAATATCTAAACAAATATAAAAAATAATATTTTAGTTATTTTGGAAATGTGTAGAAAGTAAGTAAATATTACGTTTTAGATAATATAACTAAAGACCACAATTTATACTTAGACATATTTCTTTCAATAATGCATTAGCACATATTGGGTGCTTTCTCATAAAGCTTAAAAAATTGATAAACATTCCCATTATCATGAGCACTTAGTAGACTATAATTTAATAAAAAGAAATATTTAGATAGTATGAAAAATATAATTAACTTTTTTTAATTCAAAAAAGTGAAGATTTAATATTTACTCTATTGCAAATTAAATTAGAGGATGATCTATAAATGATTAAACTTCATTTATAAGTTTAGGAAGCTCTAATGGAGATTTATTGTCTAAACCTTAATCTATGATCTTGTAACAGTAAAATTCTTCTTTTTCGCCCTAGATTCCACTATTATAAAGGTCAAAAAGAGTTGCACAACATTATACATACTGGCCCACATCATCAACTTCAAGACATATTCTAGCATTATACTCACAAACTTTTGCCGTAAATTCATTACGTATATGCTAAATAATTAAATCCTAACGAATAGAACGGAATTAAGATTGTATGTATGAATACTCACAATCACGATCTCTCCATTTTGTCATTAAGAACTTAAGTGACTTTTTTAGTACTTCCTCAGGACGTACTTAATCTGGTGAAGGCTCTTTTGTAAGACGAAGATATGGTTTTTCGATATCTGTACAAGTTCCGACTATATTCCACTTTGTTACTAGCTATTCAAAGTCTTAATCAGTATCTGCATTTGAAAGAGATATTTGCATTGGAGGTGTCATAATAGCTTATTTCTGCTACTTTTCTATTTTAAGCTATTTCTTAGATTGTGGAGTTTTAACGATATCTTTAATATCTACATTAGCGTGGCGTTTACCATTATTTTTATTATTAAAATTATCATCATTGTTGCTATTGTTATTGAAGTTCATATGCTTATTATTTTTTCCATGTTGAGCATTATTATTATGGTTATTGTTGTTGTTGTTGTTATTATTATTGTTGTTATTATAATGATTGTGTTATTAGTTATATTGATTGTGTTAGTTTAAGTGATTATTGTTGCTGTTGTAAAGTTAGTTAATAGAAGAAGTGGGCTGAGCATTAATAGAAAATGGCAAGGTAGATGTTGTCGATGTGTTTTTCAGTTCTGACTATTATTAAAATGAATCATTATTAAGGAATTGGGATTATTATTAGTATTGTTACTAAGTTTGTCCTCCTCCAGTAAAGGATCCTGAGCCAGGCATAGGTAAACCTGGAATACTCAAATTGTTAGAGGCTGAAGAGGAAGTTGATGCTTAAGTTGAAGTTGAAAATGCAAATTATGAACTGCTAGAGGCTGGTTTATCTTTTTCACGAGGCAAGAGAGGCATATATAAAGTTTCCCATTTGGTATTATCTAAGCTTTTTTTGAAAATAAGAGTAGTCAAGTTCGTTAAGAGCATACTGCTCATCAGCTGTTACTCCTTAGCATTCTAGCACTTATCAAAGCATTTCTTCACGTATGAGTTGAATTATTTCTTTTGTTATTCATTTAATAAATTTAATAAATCAAAATCAAATTTCTTCTTATCAGATTTTTTTTCAAAGTGTTCATAAATATCCTATGGGACTATCACTTCTTGACTCCATCTGCTTTTCCCATTCTTCATCTAATTGTTTCTATATAAAATTTATTTGATATTAATACCTTAAATTGATGCTAATCTTTTTTTTATTTATTTATCATCTTTGTAAACAATTTCTTTTAATCATCAATCAATCTCTCATTTATAAAAACTTTGAATTGTTTTGTTAATTCTTTTAAAAGAAAATTTTTCTAGACATGAATTATTTATTTATTTAAACAAAACCAATTGCAATTTTGATAAAAGATAAAATGATTATTTGTAACTTAAATATTGTTTATGATTAAAAATATAATCTTTAAAACTTTATTCTAAATATTTACAAGACTGTCTTCTTTATTTCATCTAATAGCTCATCCTTTTATGACTCAAAAGCTTATGTATCAGCTATTGGTTTATTTTAATTCTATAAATTCTAGAGATTAGCTGGTGCAGCAGGTTTTACTGTATTCTACATAGGAGTAGCACCATACTTTATTTGAAAAGATAAATAAATATTTTAATAACATTTAAGAAGGAGTTGAATATAAAATCATTCTTTTTTACCGGCATTATATTTTATTTGGGTTGCATATTCTAAGGGTTTGCATAATTTTATGCTTAATAGTAGGAATTAGCAGCTCCCTAGGCTGCTCCTCCATATGGATATTAATAGTAATTCTATGCAGCTTAAGTTTATCCATAGTATTATTAATAATATTAATTATATTGCTAGTACTGTTGCTAGTATGCTGGATTAGCTTAGTAATTGTAAGCACCACCTAAATTAAAACAATTAATTTTTCAAAATTATATATATTTTTACATAAAATAAACATATTTCTTAAATAAAATTCTCTAAAACACTTTGATTAAGTATATTTGCTTCCTAATTAAGATACATTTAATCATTTTAGCCTTATTATTTTTAGAGATTTTACATATTTACAATTTTTCTAATCAAAAATACCAATTATTTTTTATTTTTTTTAAATAAAGATTAAATTTAGAAAGCAAAACTTTACCTTAATTTGGATATTAGCCATAATATTAATACTATTAGTATTAAGAATATAGATAGTCTTATGGTTAAGCATTGGTTGATCCGCTTTCGCCTTGATAAAATTTAATTTAAATTAACTTTCATACAATTATTTAATATTATCTATACCTTATGTATATGCCTTCATTGCATTATCAATAGTATTTTTTTTCTAATCATCCTATAATATATCAAAGAAAATTACATCAAACATTTTAAAAATGAATAAGATTCATTTAATAATAGGCAATTGCACTCTCAATTAATCTAAACTATTTACATTCATCTCTTTAATCAATCTGTTCTTCCTTCCTACTTATATTAAATCAATATTTATTCTTAATAGCTGACTATTTATGGAAATTAAGATAAATTTTTAAAGAGTTTAATATTTTAGTTTTAATTAATTAATTAACTAATTTCTTTAATATCTTCAATAATTAATTAGATCAAATTATTTAATTTTCCAACTTTCTCTTTATTATCTTTTTTATAAAAATATTCTGAAAAACTCTTGTCTTGAATATATCCCATTCATATTTTAACAAAATCGCGCCTACCTTTGCTAATAAAAGTTATTTGTTTTTTTAACATATCTTGTATTTTATTAATTTTGATAAAAACAAAAACAAATTTAATTACTGATTAATTTATACGTTGAAACTAGTCTTTAATGTTATCTGCTTGATTCTCATAATTAATTAAATCAAATTAATCATGATTACTTACATATTTATTTTTTACAACAAAAATCATTTTACATCATACACATTTATTCATAAAACAATTACAAAATTAGTTTGTTTTTTTTTTTTAAATAAATTGATTTAGAAACAATTTATATAAAAAATGTAATTTAAACTTACTTATTGAAAATTAATTTAATATTTAGGTTAAATTCATAATTTTATCAAAATTCTTAGGTTTTTAAAATTTAATTTAATTGAGGATCGTTATATGACATATCACTTAAATATTTATCATACATATAAGATTTGCTCATTGATGGTAGTGTTTTAAGAGTTTGTTTTTGATTTACTAATAATTCATCTTCTAACTAAGCATTTTATTTACTCATTTAAAGCATTTGTTATTTTAAACCTGATAAACCATTCGTTTAATTTCCCTTTAACATTAAATCTTTTAAATGATAAGTCTTTTGATTTATTTGTTTAGTTGGTGAGGATGCATCTATAGTTGTGTTTGGGTTATTAACAAAAGAGTAATTTAAGTTATTTTTATATGAGCATTTGCAAGCATTAATAGTGTTATCAGGAGACTAGCTGGGAGATTTTGGTTAAGCTAGTCTATTAAAGTTTTCTCTTATTTATCTTTACTTTTCCTTTACTTACATCATTCTTTTCTCATCTTGTATACTTGGTAATCTCATTGTGTAAGAGATATCAAATGAAT
Organism: Tetrahymena thermophila SB210; assembly: GCF_000189635.1. Lineage (NCBI taxonomy): Eukaryota > Ciliophora > Oligohymenophorea > Hymenostomatida > Tetrahymenidae > Tetrahymena > Tetrahymena thermophila. The sequence goes on from NW_002476426.1 coordinate 994,097, forward strand.
TGCTCCTCTTTTATCTTATTTCAGGGTAATCTCTTAGTTTAGTAGTGAAATTCATTTAAGGATTAACAAATCCACCAGAATTATATCTATATTTTTTTTTGAATTTGAAAAATTTACATGAGATTTATGCAAATAATATTTAGCAATTTAAAAAGTTTAATGATAAATTTTTAAATATGTACGATATGTAAGAGTCTCTCCCTGTTCCATCGCTTTTATAATGATTATATTTAGACTAAACTGGTACTCTTGCTATACAGCTCGATGGTGTTCTATTACTGTTTTCTATAAAGGTTTTAACTAACTTTTTTAATTTAAAGAAAAGTACTTATGTTTGTCAATTGATAATTAGCTGCGTGTGCTCTTATATAACCTCCACTGTTAAATGAAATGTAAGTATCTCTACCTGATCCATCTACATTATAAATTCTACACTTTGGTGATGGGCTAATATTCCTTTATGCATGCATTTCTTTCTAAAAAACAAAGTTTAAGCACCTTTAATGAAAATCAATTTATTTATTTACTTATTAAAACAAAAAACTATAAATTTTTTAAGATGTAAAAATCTTATAAATCCTATACCAATAATTTTTTGCAAAATAATTAATATAATAAATATTTAACTAAGATTTGATTGATAAAAAAGGCGATAAAATTTATTTGATAAATTTGGTATTGCTTCAATACCATTCAATATTATTTTTATTTAGTCAAGAGTAAATAGTGGTTTTTCTCTGAATTATGAATTTGTTAATTAAAAATTTTATGATTTATATATTCATTTTTTTTTTATTATGCTCTAACTTTTTTTGCATAAATTGAATAAAGAAATGTATTAATTTAAAAATAAAGGAAAAAAGAGCTCAACAAAAAGTATTACACAAAAGTAAATTAATAAATTAATTTTATAGTTTTCAATTATTAAATTATTAAAAAGTAATTTTATATGTTAATATAAAGGGTTAACAGAGTATGTCATTTTTCAAGAAAAATTTCTTTTCTTTAAATCCTTCTTTTTAAACAACAACAGTGTATTATTTTTTATCATTTGTTGTATTAAGTTGTGTTATGTCAGTCTGTCTATCTATATAGGTTAAGATAAAAGGATGAATCCAAAATATAATAATGATATTTTTAAATTGTGTTATCATTTCTATCATTCTTCCTTCTTTCCTTCATCTACATCAAGCAAGAAATTCATCATGTTGTTAGCTCTGTTCTATAATTTCCTAATAACGTACCTATATTAAATTTATTATTCATAAAATTAAAATACAAACCTGTTAGAAATAATAAATTTATTCATACTTTTGTCCTAGTTCGGAATCGATTGTATTGATATCTCTGTCTTCCTTTTCGTCAAACTTATGGAAAATAATTTACCATATTTATAAATTAAGATCTTGAGGGTAATCCCATAAAATCTTGTTTTCTAACAGCTTTTCCCAGTTACCAAATCCTACTGCAAAAATAGCATGAATTAAAAGATAATCATCGTAATTAGTCCACTTAAACTTTTAAAATTCTATTTTATTGTTTTCGTCTAATTTGGCTTGATGGAAAGAATATTCTGTTTAGATTAAACAATTAACATTATTATTTGCATTTTTTTAAAAATATTAAATTACCTTTGTGAGATACTCTGAATTTCTCAGGTTTTTTTGTGAAATAGTTGTACTTTTTACGCAAAATTGAAAGACCTCCGATTCTTCTAACAACAAGTTCAGGCTTTTTTAAATAAAAAAAAATAATATAAATAAAATCTATTTTGACATATTTTTTTTTCGTACAGATAATCCACAGAACACTGCATTGTCAAGCTTTTCTAATCTCTTATAGAATAAAAGTGCTGCGTAGAATTCCTTGAGATACTTTTTGAAATCCATGTAAGTAGGCTTATGGTCTTTTTTGAAAGTTTCAGGTCTGTTCTTTTGGAGTTCAAGCCAGAATTAATCGATTGTATTAAAATCCATACCAAATTCAAGAATAAAAGAGAGGAATTCCATTCTATGGAACTCATTAAAACCATTAAGTACAAACTAGAAACGATCAATATCAGACATGTTGGCAAATTTCATGTGTGATTTAGCATATATTTCTTCATCAAAATATTTTAATATTTTATCAGTTGTCTTTTTGTTTTTGTGTACTAATCCTTTGTTTTATTGATCCTCCTAATTATTTATTTATTTATTAAATAAAATATTATTTATTAATTATTTTTATATAAAAAATTTGAAAAAATTGGCTTGTCGAAAAAGCTAAAAAAGTAAAAATAATTTTAAATGAATAAATAAATAAATATTTAAATAAATAAATAAATAAGTACCTAAAAGTAATTATTTGCATTGCTAGCTGCTCCTGTATTATTGTTTTTAGAGTTTTACTTTTTAGCAAAATTCTCAACTACTTCGTCAGCGCCACCATCACTTTCTGAGACAGTTTTGTCTTTTTCACCTTCTCCATCGAATTCAGAATAAGAATCACTAGTACGATTATGATCATCTTGAAGAGTGCTATTAATCATCTTTCTTACTCTCTTACCCTTACCAAGTTCACTAGCTTGTTGACTTTGTAGTTATTTAGCTTGATCGTCAAGAAGTGTTTCCCAATACTTTTTCTAATCTTTTTACTTTTCTTCTTCATCATTACGCTTTTGACGTTCATCAACAGTTTCGAAATTATATGAATTGAATTTAAAACCACTTAAATAGTAATCATTAAGATCAGATTTACGCAAGGATACGTTTTCAACATCAGTGCCTTTTATCATATCTCCTTCTCTACTGATAAGAGCATCTATTTGCTCATCAGTAAATTCTTAATCCTTTTCTTCTAAATTTTTGTTAAACATTTCATAAGTACCATTCTTTAAAATAGTTTCAAAATCTTCTTTAGTGAATTTATTAATAGGATTGATAATAATTGATTCTAACAAGAGCTTTCTAGTAGCTATTTCAATAATACGCTCTTCAGCTGAGTATTTACTTACTAATCTGTATACTTTTACTTTTGATTCCTAACCCATACGATATGCTCTGCTAATGGCTTAGACATCTCTATAAGGATTAAAATCACTATCTGTGAAGAAAATAGTGTCTGCAGAAGTCAAGTTAATACCTAAATAGATTTTTTTAGTTTTAAAAATAAGTAAACTAATTTAATATTTTGCAAGTTACCTAAACCACCAGCACGTGTAGACAGTAAGAAGATTTTAGCCTTAGAGTCCTTTGAATTAAAAGAGTCAATAGTTTTTTAACGGTCGATGACAGAGGTTGTACCATCAAGTCTTTCAAACTAAAAGTTAAAAAATATAGAGTTAATAAAATTTATAGTTAAAATAATAAATAAATAAATAAATAATTAATTAATTACAGCCCATCCTTTGAAGTTAAAGAATTCTCCCATAATATCAAGCATCATTGTGAATTATGAGAAAATAAGCATTTTGTGATTTTATTACAAAAGTTTAGGAATCATACGTTCTAAAAACTTAAGTTTATTTGAACAATCAACAAATTCTTCTTAGAATTTGTCTTTTTTAGGAATGAGATATTTCTTTTTGTATAAGAAAAGGGAAGGATGATTACAAACAAGACGTAAACTCATAAGAATGTTAAGTAAAGAAAATTTAGAGAAGTTTTTAGATTTAGCGTCAAGTAATTTCAAGTTATCATAGTTCTTGACTAATACATTTTTATAGTAATACTTTTGGGTATCAGTTAAAGAGATCTTAATAATAATTTCTTCCATTTCAGGCAATTCTAAATCGACATCTGTTTTTTTACGACGCAACAAGTGAGGAGCAAGCATTTTAGTTAACTCACTTAAGGCCTTCTTTCGTTCAGCCTCAGGTATTTACTCATCCTATTGCTATTGCTATTTAGTTTATGTAGTTGTTGTTTATAAAAACATTTTTAAGCTTTCGAAATTTTTCATTGTTTTAGCCTTCTAAGGACAGATAAATTCGATTAAATTGAGTAATTCCAATATATTATTTTGTAAGGGAGTACCTTTAAATTAAAGAAAAATTATTTTAGTTTTTATGCATTAAAAATAATTCTATTTATTTAATTACCTGTCAATAGAACTTTATGTCTTGTTGCGATAGTTGATGAGATTTTAAAGAATTTAGATTCGTTATTTTTAAGTCTGTGGGCTTCATCAACAACCAAGCATTCCCATTGAATTTTTCTTAAGAAATGAGCATCATTGATAGCTGTATCATAACTTGTAATCAATGCATTAAATTTAGGTACTAAATCTTTTTTCTTCTTGCCCTTCTTAAGGGGATTTTTGATTTTGAAATAAAACTCACGATGTCTGACCAAGCTACGAGAAGCTTAGTTTCCAGTATACACAAGTACATTGAATTTATCTCCCCAAATGGCAAATTCCCTCAGCCAATTATACAATGTGGAGGCAGGAGCAACTACCATGAAAGGTCCATCAATATCTTTCTCATAGTACAAATAATTTAAGAAAGAAACAGTCTACACAGTTTTACCAAGACCCATTTCATCTGCAAGAATAACATTGTTTGCTTTGTTATAACTTTCTGAAAGCCAATTAACACCATCTATTTAAAACTTGTGTAATGAACCACCTGTGATAAAATTAGGTTATTGCTTATACTTCTTTTATACTTGAGTGTTTATTTTTCTTTTGTTTTCTCTTTCTTCTTAAAATCTTGGAGTTCCTAATTATTTTTATCAGATACAAATAAATGAGTTTAAAAATTTTGCTAACAATAAATAATAAATACCAATAGTTTCCTCAAACATCTTTATTTACAAATATTTTCTTAAAATTTCTTTGTATTTAAGAACTATGAACTCATCTTCGAAAGTACATTCATCATAGAAGAGTCCCTACCACTTGATAAGGAATTTATAATTTGTTTTTGCTCCAAAGACAATTTATTTTTCATATAAATCTCCATATTTGCTGAATATAGAATCATAAATATCTCTGTATGAACGCTTGGCATGCTTTATAGGACGTTTGCAGTCAATAATTCTTTCTATTTTTATATTTTCTTCTAAAACATCAACAGGCTCTTCAGTTAATGCTATTTCTATTTCTTCTTCATCAATTGCAACTTTAACTTATTTTTTCTTATCTTTGAAATTTTTAAGTTTTCTTGGGATTTTCCTTTCAACTACAGACTCAGGTAACCAATAACTGTGGATATAAGCAGCATCTAAAAAAATTTGAAAAATTATTTTTCATTCTTTGTTAAAAAAAAATTTACTATTTAATTTTGTGATAAAGCAGTTGCCAACTTCAGTTGAGACATAATCTTAAATTTTATCTATTCCAAAATAGCCTATGCAAGTAAAGCAAGAATATAAAATTTATTTTCCTAATTAATGGTAATATTATTAATATTTATAATAAATTTATCTTAATATTACCTTCAGTAGTATGAAGCTTTTTAATGGCTTCAGTCAAATTTTTTAACTTCTCATTAGCTACTTCTGCATCATCTTTGTCACTAATTGATTGCAATATAGTAAGAGTATCTGCATCCAAAAAATAATTTCTATTCATTGGACAATCTACGAGCTATTTAAGAGGAATACCTAAACATTCAAAATGCATTAAACGATAGCAAAGGGAACAAGTAACTTTAATTTCAGCTTCATTAGTACTCTTTTCACATGCACAGCATATATCTTTATTTTCTTCTCTGCAGTAAGGACATTCCCAAGCACCAGTTGGAGGCTTTTTAATACCCACACAAGTCAAGTGGAATGTTTTTGAGCAATTTTCACAGCATATAAGTTTTCCCTAATCTCTACAAATAAAGCACCAACTCTCATTTGCATCTGTTTCTGAAAGATTGTACACTTCGTCACGTTATACCTCTAATTGATTGTAATAAAAAATTTTATAAATAAAAATCCTTCTTTATTAACGGTTATCGGTATTGCACAAATAAAATCAATGACTCCATTTATATAATTTAGTTGATGTTTTAATCAAATGATCATTTTAGTTTATTTATTAAAAATTTTTTTTTCCTTCATTTTTGATTATTAATTAAGTTGAGAAAGAAAAAAATATTTTTAATGAAGATTGAAAAATGTAAATAGATAAATAAATGGGAGATGATTTAATAAGAATTTTAAAATACTAGCTAATAAGCTAACTAATTTTTATTAAGTATTAATTATTTATTGGGTTCTAAATTTTTTTTTATTTGGAAATCAGTCAGTCAGCAAAATTTAAAAAAAAACATTATATTCGATAATGTTTGAAAGTAAGTGATGCAACCTCACTTTCTTTTTTCTTCGAAATGACGTATTATTAATTTTTCCTAAGCAAGTCTTAAATTTTATTAATATGCTTTTCATCATTGAAAAATTGAATATTCTGATCTACCTCATTTATTTCGCCTCTCTTTTTAACCTTTTAAGTACTACTCTTTCCACTTTTTATTTTTTATTTTTTCCGATTGAATTTTTATCAAACTAAGCAATAAATAAATAAATGCATTTTTTCTTACTTAAAAAAAATTTAGAATCCTATGAATTTTTTTTTTCTTTTAAATAATATTCAAACCTTTTCGTATAATTTCTTTTATTTTTCAATGGAATATATAAACATCATTTTTCTTATTAATTGCACTTCTTCATACAAAACCAAATTATAATTTCATAATAAATTTTATTTTCCTTATTTTTAATTTCCATTTACTTACTATAAGTATGTTTTGGCTAAATTTTAGTAAAGGCTACAGCAATTAATGCTCAATGGTAGTTTTTATTTATTTTGATTTTCTTGCTTAATAAATTAAATTAAAATGAATAACTTCTCATTCATTTTCTAAAATTTATTTCATATTATGTCTATTTATAATCAATCATCTCTCTATAAAAATTAAGCAATTTACAAAACTAAATTAAAATTCCTTTATTTCTAATTATCCTATTAATATATTGCTTCTTTGTAAAGTCTCCCTCTCTATTTGAATATACTGCTTTACTCAATAATAAATCTAAACTTTTAATCTGCGTTATCCATTAAATTCAGAATTTTTGCAATACTTATAGATTTAATTTTGCAGAAACTCAAAGCAATTTAACAATAGAATTAAAATAACTATATCATTGTTGATTTTAAAATTTTATATTTTCTGCATAAATGGATTCCCCTTGAAGCTGATTTCTGAAATGCATGCAAGAATCTATAAATTAAGCTAATTCTTTTAATTTTATTTGTCTGTAATATACAATGAAAATTATAGATGGGTTTTATACTTATTTTACAACCTACTTAAATGATATTATGAATTGGTCATTTAAAATATTATATGGAGTAATCATTATCTCAAAATTTTAAGATTTATTGATGTGCAAAACTTTACTATTTATGATTATATAAAAATTTTCTTACTATTAGCTTTTTCTTCGGAGTCATATTCATAATCGTCTGAAGGGGGCTCATCTTCGAGATCATCCTCTGCATATTCTCCTTAATCATGAGCTTAATCGTCTTATTCGTTACCCTCTATTTCTTCTTCAATTTCATTTTCAGCTTAGTTATTGTCCTCTTCTCCTCCTTAAATAGATTCTTCTTCTTCTTCTTGCATGGAATCCTCATTCTTCTTTTATTTGGCTTTACTCTTTCTGCCTCTTCCATTACCAGATTTTATGATGCTACTATTTTTCTTTAAATTCTTTTTAGATTTTGGCTTACGCACTGCCTCATCATCAAAATCTTCCTCTTCATCATCATACTATGCGTCCTTTTTACGTTAATAATTTAATATGAGGTATATTAGAAATTAAGCTCCTCCTTTTATATCTCTTTAGAAATGTGAAGTAGTGTTTATTTAAAAATATATATAAGGCTAGTATTTTTAAATGTAATGTGTTGTTAAAATGATTCTTGAATACAAATCTTAGTATGGATTTACAAAAATTATACTATCTTCGTAAATTAAAAAACACTTTATACTTCAAAAGTTTGCTTTGCTTAATACTAATTTGCTTTCTTTCATTTGTTCATGTAGATATTATCATCTTAGTACTTACAATTTTTTCGCTCTTTAGGCTATTTTATTGTGAAAGCACTTCTATATAGATAATTAAGTGCTGATAAACGAATACTCAAAAAAAAAAAAAATCAAAGTAAAAACAAAAGAGGAGAAGTGAGTGAGTGAGTGAAAATGAAATGTTTACTAATTCGTCTTCTAAATCATCCTCTGAATCTGAAACAACTTTGAGTTTTTTTGTCCTTGTTCTAAGCGTTCTCTAAGTCACTTCCTATTATTTACTACTGCTTTCATCATTGGAGACTGCTTACTATCTTCTACGAGTACCCATCTTAAATTTAATAATTAATATATCTTTTGTACTTAAGAAATTGATATTATGCTTATCAGTTATTTCTTTATTTCTTTTAAAATGCTTAATTTTTATTATGATTAAGATAATTACTTTGATTTATATTTTCTTTCTTTTTTTATTTGTAAATTTGGACTTTCGCGGTTGTTTTTTATAGTTTATATTTTCTTCTTCTTTAGTATTATTTATTTAATAAAAAATGCTGATATACCGCTACATATCTTCGCATGAATTCTTTCCAAACTATAGTTTAATTTTCTAATATTTCTACCATTTTTATTTGATGGTAATCTTCAAAAAACACTTTAATGCATAATCTATGAAAAAATAATATTTATTTAGTAAATATAGAATCCCTCTATTAAAATGAATCAGTATTTATATATAGTGAGCAGATAAAATATTGCGAAAATTTTGATAGACTCCTTCAAATTATTTACTCTATTAATGTTATTTAGTAAACGAATTATTTCTTTTATATAATCTTAGCTACAAAATTAGAATAGAAAAATAAATTAAATAAAAATCTTCAATTAAAATGTAAACATTTATTATGAATGATAGAGGAATACATTAAACATATATTAAAGGAAGATGATTCAAAAATCATGTAAAATTTATTTATCTATATATTTTTATTATTTTCATCTACAAATATTTAATATACGATCGAAAGAAATTAAATTAAAAAATAAATTTTATAATTATTATAAAATTTAAGAACTATCAAATTAAAAACGTGGGATATTTTTTACAATTAAAATACCAAATTTAATTAAGAATAGGATGTTTTTCCAATTTTTAAATATTAGCAGCAAAAATGTTGCATAGAGAGATATTGAAGAAAAAAAATCTAATACCATGAAATTACTTCTACTTTTTTTATCAGATTCTATTTTTGGTAAGAATCATTCATTCATTCATCTTTCTAAAAGATCCTTATTAAGTAGTTAACATAAAAGTCACCTTTTAGATTCCTACCGTAAATTATTAACCCAATATCTTCAAATTAATTAAATCAACTAAAGCATCAATATATTTTTACGTTTTACACAATAAATTTTCAGAGAGGTTCCATTAAGTTTTGAAAAGATTTTTATTCATTTGAACTTCTATAATTTATTTCTACAACATAATGATTTTATAAATTTGAAATTTTCTTATTGCGCAAACATTAAAATGATTTTATTTAAACATCTTCATTCTAATTTCATAAATTTTATCTTTTTTTAGTTAAAATATTTATGAAAAAAAAAATACTGATTTGTATTAAATTCTAATAAAATATTTATATTACATAGACAAAAATATATATACAACTTTTTTTCATAATTAAATGATAAATTTTATTTATTTATTTATTTTAAATATTTTATAATACATTTTCAATAAATTATGTTTATTTTCCAAGCAAATTTTTTGAAAACAAAATTATTTTAAATCAATCAATCAATCACCCACTCTCAAACAGTTCAGTTTTTATTCACATATAATTTATTTTTTGAGTCTAAATGCACACCTTTCTAAGAAATATGTATAAACCAATATTCAAAAAAAACAAAGAAGCTACCTTCTTTATTTAGATATATATGATAAATAGATATCAAGATAGATTGCATCAGAAATAATTATAATTGGGGGATTAGACATGAATTATTATTTCTTTTCTCAAAGGTTCTATATTTTCATTTTCTATTTAATCTATTAATGAATAATCTACATCCAATTCAATCAAAGTATCCATTAAGATTGCTTTGAAGACATCAAAGTGTAGATTATTCAATTCTAAGTGCTAGTGAGCCTCTCTCATATTTTTTCCTTTATACCTAAAAAATAGAAAATCTATTACAATTTAAAGTTAAATATTTTTTATTTTTACTTTTCATCCGCACCCAACATAACAGATAAAAAATGAGCCATCATTTATTTTTGGCGTTTAATATCGATTTTATCAAAGAAATGATTGATCCTTTCATCTCTCATTACTTTTTGGTAAAATAGATCCACTGCTATACCTAAAAATTTTTCTCCTCCGAGCCTATTAAATTTACTTTATCTGCTATCAACTATATCGACTCTTAGTGTTTCTAATTTAAAAGAAATCTTAGGAAGCAACTCAATCTTTACTCCAACTTCACCAAAAGACTAATTAAGAATAACTTTGAATTTATCGAATTAGCTATCGTTTATACCTAAATGGTAATGAGCTTTCTACATATTTCTTCCTTTATAACTAAAGATTGATAAATAAATTAATGTAAAATTAATTATTCATTCTATTTATCATTCAAAAATTAATTACTTTTGAGGACCTCCGAAAAGTTATTTCACATATGTCTTAAGTTTACTAGTTTATGTGTCTCTATCTAAGAATTAAAACATTTTTTATAGATTTTCGTCATTATTTAATTTAGTGTAAAATCTCTCTATTGCTTAATCAATCACTTAGTCTCCTCCAACTTCGTCAAATAAGCTAGCAATTGGTATTATTAAATCTCCTTTTATAGTTTGCAACACATGAACTGCATTTTAAATATCTTTATCCGATTGCATCATGTCTTTAAGAGTAGATATTAAGTTTTATTCAAGACCCTCATAGTGTATGTCTCTCATATGAAGTTCAAAAGTCGAAGCCTTCATTCTAGCTGAGTCATATCTATTTTAAATTTTTCAGTAAAAAATAAATTATAATAAAATATTTGAAACTTACTAATTGGGACTCCCAACACAAACTGATATCAAATTATAAAATAGTTCTTTTTGTTTGGCTACAGGAATAGTCTTAAAGAGAATATTCAATCTATGGTCGTACTAGAGTTTATCATAAAAGATATTAACTGAAGCTTGAACACTATTTTCACCACCAAATTATTCATATATAGTTTTTATAGGTACTATATTAAATACAATACCTCTCAAACTTTCATACACTTAACCTATCTCGACAATTTTATCAAAATCAATTTAAAAACTCCTTGTTGAATGTAGCAAATGCAGTTTTAGCTATCCAAATTACATTTCATTTATTTTAATTAGTGCGTTCCCATTTTTAATTTAAGATTAATTCATATTTTAACTATTTAAAGGAGCAAACTAAGAAGGATTTTTTTGTCTAAATTTAATATAAATATACAATTATTTTCTATATTATTAATTCTTAAATAAAAATATTTTATTAAATTTTTAAGATATCAGTTATTATTATTATTGACCCACAACCATTTTTATATGTTTTAAAAGATCATAATTAATAAAATTTTCTTTAATTTTCAATTAATAAAAGGTGATTTATTTAAAAAGAAAATAATTTCAAAAAAATTTAATCTGAAATTAAAAAAAATTTTCAAATCCATTTAATTAAAAAAAAAGCTAAAATAAAATTTAAAAATATAAAATGAAAATCAATTATCAAAATGGAAAAATATAATAATTTTAGTATCAAGTATCAAAAAAAGTATTGGTAATTCATTACTTAATTTATCCTCCCATTGCAATTTAAATTTGTTCATAGAAATCCATTTAATTAGGCTGCTAGCTGAATATATAATTAATTCTTGGATCTGCTTGAATTTTCTTTTAGAGAACAGCAAATATTTAATCAACAATTTGCTTTCCACCAAGACGATAGTAAAGAGTTTGCTAAAAGGAATCTCTGTTATGTTAAGAGTGATACACAGAAGATTGAAGTAGATTATTATATGTAGAATTCTGTATATTATTTGTGACAAAGTAATTTCTCAGCATCTAAAACTACTTTTTAACTAATTCAATTTAATCTTCTTATATACTCATATCTAATAATGATTAGCAAATATAATCTATATATGTTTCAAAATGATGATCTGTTAATTTAAGATGAGCATGAGATTCTTTTAATTTAAGAGATTCATAACTTTATTTTAAAATATTTTAATGTTATAACTAAATTATTTAAAAACTAAGGAAAGAAGTAAGAAATTAACTAATCAAATAAATAAATATATAAATAAATAAGGAAATGAGAATGTAAAAATAAGTAAATAAGAAAGTAGATAAGCGCTTACGATGATCTACCACCGAAGGCAAGAGTAAAAAATTATGCTTGAGTTGATTTAAATTTATTAATTTCAACACCCTTGAAAAAAGGTCCTAATTGTTCATCACTGAATACTCTTTAGTATAGTCTATCTATAAATTAATTGATCAGGTCTTAATTACACCCTAGTAATTCATAAGTACATCTTTAAAACTTCAAATTAGGGAATAATATAGGCTTTATAAACTAGAATCTTTAGTAAATTTCTTAAATAGTTAATTGGTCAACATCAAGTTTTGCAAAGATGTTGCAGAATGTTTAGATATAAATTTCAAAAATGTTTGGTTAAATGTTAATCTTCTTATGCGATTCACTGATATTTTTTCCATTAAAAGTTGTATACAGCTTAACATCAGTTTGCTTTCTTAAGGGTAAGCGAAAGAGGTAGTTTAGGTATTCAGCCTAGATACTTTTCATGCTTCTGATGTTAATATTTTTAAAGAACTCATCTAGAAACGGGTTATTAGACAACTGACTATAGAAAATCTCAACTGCTTCTACTATGACTCTGGCTCCTCCTATTCTCTCAAATAATGATAGCTACTTATTTAGAGGTGTACTGGAGACTTCAACTAAAATTTAAAGCAAGAATTTTGGATCACATTTGATATTTGAGTTTTAGATATTTAAGTATTAAATAATGCCCAACTTATCAATAACAAATGCAGCTTTATATCTATAACATTTATTTGAGTCAGTTGTAGGCACCTTAAAGTTCTTGAATATTTTTCCTTCAGAATCTCCAAAGACTCTTAAGTTTAGCTGAATATCATTCTATGCTGGTGTAATAGTCTCATTCTAAGGTGATTGCTATGGATTAGAAATTTATGATTTTTTTATAGAATATGCTTCAATCTATGATTTTATTCTCTCTAATTTCTCGTCAATAATAATTATTATATCACAATTTCTACTTTAAAATTCTTCATTCAATTAACTGAAGCTAAATATTTCATTATAAGTTTGCTCTTCTTCAAAGCTGTAAAATAAAATTATAAGATATTTTCCTGAATAGTCTTTAAGAGACTTCTATTAAAACCCTCCATTAAAAAGGCAGGTTCCGCTAAATAAAGGAGCCTGAACTCCTATTGGTCTCTTTTAAAATCCTAAATATTTCATAAAAGAATAAATTTATAATCTATTAATTCTCAATTATTTCAACGGCTATAATTAAAATCAGTTTTAAAAACTTTAGGATTAAATAAAAATATTTTCACTAAATCCTCAAAGATATTATTTTGTAATAAAATATTTCGGTTTTTGCAAAAAAGTTTATAAAAGTGCTTTTATTTGTTAAATATTCAAACGAGCATTAATATCTTCTAGTTTTATTTCTCTAATGGCTAGTAGAATAATTATATTTTAAAGTATAAAGTAAGAAAAACTTTAAGTTTTCATACCTGGGTTTTGTTTCTGTTCTGGTGCCTCTACGGAAATCTATTAATTAACTACCTCGTTTTTACGCTAATCATTCATATTTACAAAATTTTGGCAGTTTCCCATTGCTAATTACTACTTGTTGATAAATTAAGTTGAATAATTTTTATTACTTTAATTAATGCTACTTACAAAATACTAATTTTTAACAAATTTTTTAGTTTATTTTAAAATTAATTATTTGATTAAATATAAACTCTTCTAATTTTTTTTTGATTATATTACTTGCTAATGAGCATCAAATGGCTGATCGATTTATTTTTTATTAATAAATTAATGATAATATTTATGTCAAGTTTAAAAAAAAAACTTATATTTTTTATTTATTTGCAACCAAGATAATATTTATACTATTTTTAATTAATAATTTTTTATTTTAAAAACAGAATGTGAAATTTTCAACGAATTTATTGGTAGATTCTCATGTACTTTATTCTTATCAAACAGATTTAGATTTTTATTTACTTAAAAGTTATATCCTGTTTGCTGATTTAACTTTTTAGATTTCAAACTTTCAAGAATTAAGCAATCTTTTAAAATTTTTTTAAAACAAAAAAGGTAATTTTATATTTTGCTTAATTTTCATAATATTTCTACTAATCATTTAAATCTATATTTAACTTAATTTAACTTTCAACATTTCATTAATTGTTTTAGAAAATTTAGATAATTTGATTTTTATTTTTGTGAAAAAAAAGATCAATTGAAATTTAAAGCTTTAATTAAATCTAAATAAACATATAAAAATTAAATATTTAGCCAAAAAAAGTAAAGAGTTATAAAAAAATATTTACCAAAAAAAATTTACAATAAATAAATAAAAAAATTTTTTTCATGTGCAATTTTCAACGAATGCCTTAATTTTATAAAGATGCAACAGAGCTAGATTTTAATTTAACTACTCTAGCAACGTCAGTCATAAATACAATTTATCTTTCTTCTTATTGTTATTTGTTATATCCATTTAAATACTGTTGATAGTTATATTTCCTTGAAAGAATCATATTTGAACATAGGTCTCTAGGAACACATTTTCTTTACAAGAGCTGAGATTATTTTAGCTGCTATTGTTACAGAATTTATTATTACTTTTGTTATACATCAATTTATATTGACTAATTCAATTCGTTGTTGTTATTCTTTTTAGATTTAAAACTTTTTATTTATTAATTTATTTAAAAATACTTATTAATTAATATTGAATAGAAAAGCAATTTACAAATTTTTATTTATGCTTAGAGGTTTAGGTGAATAAAAAGACTGTGGCTGTTTATTAAGTTCAGACTTAGAGTTGATTAAGCTATAAGAGTTGTTTAAAGTAATATTAGTGTCTTTAGTTGTATCATCTTTTAACTTATTTGTAGTTTGATTATAGCCATGACCTATAATTGTACTATTCATTAAATCAGAGGTATCCATTTCAATGTTGTTAGCTAAATCTGATTTTTAGCTTTAACTTTTATTTAAGCTAAATCTCTTTAATTTTAATGCTTAAGGTTTATATTGTTAGTAATTCATAGATCTTTAAGAACTTCTTACACTATTTTATTGTTCAATAGTCTATGGAAGTTTAAAGTTTTAAAAATCATTAATTTTTGGTAGAAAAGATGTTGTGCTTGTGCTTGCATTTTTAGTGATACTTTAATTGATCTATGGATTATTTATTTTCAGTTGAGATAACCTCTTAGGATCTTTTTTAGGGAAAAGTACTTTTTCAAGATTAGAATTTTTAAACTAAGCCTATGTAGAATACTTCAGGATGTTTTCTAAAATTGTTTAAAATAAATGGATTAAATTAATGTACAATAAAAACGATAATATGAAAGACATAACTTTTCATTTAAGCATAGAACAAATAAATTGTTATTATTTTATTAAAATTTTTACTTAATTCTGGTCTAAGTTTCATATTTGGGTTTAATATGCTCTCAATTAAATAAGTAAAATGCTTTGATATATTAATTATTTTAGAGTATCTAGTATTATCAACTTTTCTTTTTAAATCTTCTAGATCATTAGACCAGAAAGGAGGCGTTTAAGCAGCTACCTCATATATAATGCAACCTAGACTCCAAATATCAGATTTTTTTGTGAATCTACCTCTGAATCCTTCCGGGCTAGAGAAAAATAAACAAGCAAATAAGATATACACTTTTAAAAATTAAGAAATTTAGTTACCTCATTGAGTAAGGACATCCATTAAATTGTTATTATTTTTCAATATCAAGAAACTGTTTAATGCCAACATCTCCAATTTTTATTTACTTTTTGTCCTCTGAAAAGTAAATATTAGTGCTCTTATTTAAGTTGAATTAAAAATATTTAAAATTTCATTCAAAAAATATTCTTTTAAAAATCTACTTTCAGATTTTTGTGAGTAATTTTGTTTTCATGGAGTGCTTTAAGTCCATTTGAAATCTTTTTATAATATAAAATTTATAGCTACCTCTTTTAATTTAGAATGTATTTAAATTACTTGAAATATATAGTTCCAAATATCATCTTCTAAAATTACTTTTTTTTCATTGACATGTTTGATAATTTCATCCTATAAATTACCTCCTCTCATAAATTCACTTACTATGCTTTTAAAATTATTTAATTCATTAAAATATTCCTTTTTTCTTTGTTTATAATTGATTTTACACAAAATGAGATTTATCATTATTGTATGCAGAATTTACTATGTTAGTCAGATACGGGCTATTTATGCTTGATATTTTTTAAATCATTTACACCATATTTTTTAAATTCTCTTCACTAATTCCTTTAATGTATATTAACTTAACACACAGTTCTTATCCGCTTACTAAATCAATCACTTTACAAGATCCTGTTAGTTTACCTTCCCCTAATAATAAATAAAAATATGCTTAATTAGTTTCAAGCATTAGAAATGCTAAATTCTTCATTATAAAAAGGGAAAAAATTTGCAATCAAAGTTAGATAATTTACCTAAAGTGTGAATGTATCTATAGTTTGGGAATAGTCCTTCAACAAAAGCTTGCATAGAATTAATTTAGATAAAAGTTTCAAAATTTTTAATAAAAGTAGAATATGAATTTAAAATATATTTATTTCTAAGATTGATTAGTCTTTATTAATCAAATTGTAGCAACCAAGCAAGAGAGCAATCTCAGATTAAATTAATTTCTATGAAAATCTAAATAAAAAATTTAATTTATTAAAATACTTAATAACCAACTAACTATATGTTTTTATTTTAATTCAAAGCATAATAATCCAGTAATATTCTTTATATATAAATAATAATTTAACAAATTTTAAGCATTTTTTAAAAAAAATCATTGGCTATCATCCTCACTTTAGCTTTTTAAAAAGTTATCTCTTTTGATTTTTAAACTTTCACAATTGAAGTATGATTTTAAAGCTAAAAAAATACAACCATTTTGATTAATTTTATCTTATCTCTCTAAGTGTAAATAGCTATCAACATGAAAGAAATGTGCATGCATACATCTTTCACATAAAGAATCAATAAAAAATTATTTAATTTATCTCAAAATAGATATTTACATAAAAAATTTAAAGCTCAATTCTTTAAAAATTAGCTTTTTAACAAATAAATAATGTATAATTTTAAGTAAACATGTAAGACAAATGAAACATTGAATAAATGATTAAAAGCCTAAAATAGAGTTAATGAAAATTAATGAGTAATTTGATAATTAATTAAATTTTTACTAGTTGCTATTTTAAGCACAAAATGATGAATTAATTAAAAATAATGATTATTTCATTTAACAGTATGATTCTCCTTTGTTTTTTTTATTGATTTAATAAACAATATTTTGATTCAATAATATTTCTAAGTTTGTTTGTGGTTTGTAATAAATTTTAAGTAAAATCAATTTATCTTTAATTTAGTCCCTAAAGTAGTTTGATATGAGTTAATCTAATGAGTAGTTAACATAGGAAAATATTGATGACAATAAAGTATTAATAACTCAAAAAGAAGATGAAAATGAAGTTAAACATAGTTTTGACTAGGGAAATCATTAGGATACTATGGATAATGAAATATCTAATATATAGCAAGAAATATATGAATCAATTTTAGCATCTGACAATACTAAGTAAGCTTAGCAATCTCTTTTAAGCAATGAGTAGCATTCATCTCAAACTACAAATAATAAAGCGAGACATTTAAGAGATGCCAAATAAATATAGAAGCCTATTTCTACACATAGTTTTGATATCTAGAATTAAAGTTCTCTATCGTAGACATCCAAAAAAAAAAAAAATTCTGTAATGACATAAATTGATTAAATTTAAGAATAGGAATAAGTTGTAGCTCCATTTATTCCTAAACCTCCTCTGGTCAATCATATACCTATAACTTAAAGTTCACCTTCCCTTCGCATTTATAATGGAGGTAAAAAAAAACGTATTAAATCAGACAAAGAAGAATTACAATTTTTTCGCTCGCCTTATCATGAAAAGAAGTATTTAGGTAAAAAGAAAGATTTATAGATTATTTATTTGCATATTCTAAGATTATTTAATGCACCTATAAATATTTAGGAAATAAAATATACCCTCCAGAACCAATTAAAATTCAAGAGTTGCCTGACTCTGCATAAGACTTATTTACTTATAAACCACACATAAATAATCCAAATTAATAACATAAAAGTAACAAGGGATCAATATTTGTAATTTATTGGTTATTTGCAACTTCTTATTATTTAATTAATTGTCCATAAAATAAAAATTTAGGAAGAATCAAAAAGCGTAGATATTTAGTTTGTTGAATATATAAGCTCTCCTATAGTGGTGAAAAACTCATTTATCAATAATCCTAATTGCATGCATAACTTAGTTAATAAAAAGAATCTTAGATAAACAAACAATACAAACTTCGTTTTTCAAAGAACTATAAATTTATAAGAAAACAGAAAAAACATTTTCACTCAAGCTCAATTAATTTAAAAGAAAAATAATTTCAAGAGTAGAAGCTAAATATTTTAGCCACCATAATTAGAAACAATTCTTTAAAATAAGATAATAGTAAAATAATAAATTAAAGAACATGAAAAGAATGTCTTCAAAGTTAAAGGTTAAAATTAAATACGTTTTTCTAATTAAGGACTATCAAATTTAAAAGCTTAGAGTCAGATAAAATTGCCTTCATTTGCATAGTCTTTAGAAAGTATGAACAATTTTTCAATAGCAAAAAATAATCTAATCAAATATGTTAATTAAATTAAATTATGAATTTAATTATTTATATTTTAGTATTAACAAAAATTAGATACCTTTCATAAATATTTAGCATTCATCTATTTTATATTAAAATCTCTGGATATCATTTTTCATATTAATAATCCGAAAAATTATTTGCATTTAATAACTTTGTCATAATCAAAATAAAAAGCAAATTTAATCTTTCCAATTTTTTGGAGCTGCTTTTTTTATTTAATTCAAATTTATTCATTATTGATATGAATTAAAAAATTAATCATAATCAGATGATTTTATAGTGTTTGAATGTGCTTTGATTATCATCAATAATTAAATTTAAAAAATTAAAAAGTGGAAAATTTTAAGTAGTAGAATTAATATTTTATAAAAGCTTATTTGATGTTATTAGTTTCTATCTAATAGTATTTATTCATTTTATATTTAATCTCTGATTATCATAAATGTTCATTATGCATTTTAATAATTATAATATGTATTTTTTATTGAACAATTTTATCACAAATCAAAATAAAACGCAGAATTAGTCTTCGCAATTTAGAGCTACTTTTTTTATTTAATATTGATTTAAATTAAAAAATTTATAAAATTCAGATAATTTTATTTTATCTGAATGTGTTTTGATTATCATCAAAATCAAAAAATTGCTAAGAATTTAAAATTATTGGTGATAGAATTCATATTTTATTTAATTTTGTTTGAGATTTTAATTATAATATTATTAAAATTGATTTTCAGATTTACAAATGTATAAAAAAAAATCTATTATAAATTATGAATAAAAATTTATGGATATTTTGTTTTATTTATAATCTTTCTTCTATAAAATGAGCTAATTATGCATAAAGAAATAAAAATCTAAACTACTTTGCAGTAATTTAGTAAAAATGAATGAAAAATCTTATTTGTTGTAATCACCTTTACAAAATTTAATTAATTTAATTAAAAAACAAAAAAAAAGTAGCATGCCACTATTCATTTATAAAGTTAGTTTTTTTTTGATGTTGTTTGATTTTAATGTTATTTGTATTTATTGTTGTTTGTTTTTGTTTTCTTTTTTGTTTTTATTTTAATGTTTGTTTTTTTATTTTTTAATTTATTAATTTTTTTTTTTAAGTTTTTGTTTTTTTAGTTTTTTTTTAAGTGTTTTTATTAATTTTTTATTTTTATTTTTAATTTTAGTTTTTTTTTAAGGAGCTTCAAGAGTGATTTTCAATTTTTTATTTAATTTATTTATTTTTATTTATGTTTTTATTTTATTTTTATTTTTTCATTTTTTTATGTTGTTTATTTTTTTTTTCAATGTTATTTGATTTTATTTTATGTTATTTGATTTTAAGAGATATTCATTTAAAATTTTTTTTTTATTTAAAAAGAGTTTTTTTTTTAATTTTGAAAGACATAGGGCTTTTAGGGCAGAGGAGAGACTAAGGACTTTTGGGCAGCATCTTGGTTATTATTTAGTTTTAGTTATTATTTGGTTTTTGGTTATTATTAAGGATTTTGGTTATTATTTTTATCGGAGCTCCTTTTAGAAAAAGCAAGATTACCCAATTCAGAAGATCAAGGATTCTCAGAGATAGCGAAATGCATGTAGTAAAGGTGGCTTTTTGAGTGAAAATCGGTTCTTTTCGATGGGATATCGTATGGTTCTTTGTTGGATTTTTTGCCGAGTATTAAAAACTTAATTTAAAAAACTTATTTTTTTTTTGATTACACTCAAGGATTGGGGCCACCCCTAGTACATTACAACCTCGAAACCAGTCCAAGTCGTTTTGACCTTCAGCGTCACAATTAGAATCTCTTATCTTTCCTTCCAGCCAATTAAACCAATTCAAATCTCCGTTCATATATATGATTCTGAGGTTCTTTATCGGAGGTAGGATCGCTTGAAATTATAATTTTTTTAAAATTTAGTTTTAAAATATTTTTTGTTTATTTTGAAAGAATTTAATAATAAATAATTGAGTCTCTGACTGATACTGATCCGCTTTCCTTTTTACTACAATAAATTAGTTAAAGTGAAAAACAAACGAAAATTAAATAATCCTTTTTCAATTTACTTTGGATCGTTTATCTTAAATGTCTTCTTCAATTCGCATACCTGTTATTTGATATAAATTAAACTGAACAACATTTCACAAATAAAGTAAAAAATCAAATCCTATTTGAATTTGGTCGTTGACTAGTTTCTTCTATCTGTGAATCTTAACACCCTATTCAGCCTTCTTTTGAATAAATAAAACTGAAACAACAAATTCAAAAATATTTTATATAGAAAATAAAAAATTCAAAGAAAATTTAGCTCTTTGATGCATATTAGTGGTATTTTGACAGTAGTAGTTTATTAATATAATAAAATTTTTATTTGAATAAATGGGGGAATAAAAAGATTTAAGAAAGACTCACTTTTGGCTGCGGTTGGATCTAAGCAATTTTTCATCTAACTTTTAACTCTTTACAATATTTCTTATCTTTACAAATCTTACCACTTTTAAATATTCTTGATTTTTGAGATTTGTAAAGCCCCTAAAAAACCCGACCCGACCTAGTTAGAGAAATTTAAAAAGAAAAATCCAATAAAAAAAACGGGGGGATACCTCTTCCAGCATTAAAGAAAGTTCCGGGTTAAGGGAGAGCTTTCTCACTACTTTCTCACTGAATAAAATTTACTTCAACCTTATTCGATCACTTCAACTTCAATCAATCTTTCTTTTCTGTCGATTCCAATAGAACTCTTGAGCAATAGTTATTAAACAGGAGTTTTAATTTAACTCCTTGTTTGTTACTAAAGCATTCAACTGATGCTTTTTATTGCTAAATATACTTGGCGATTCAGTAATTTAGCATGGGGTTTATTATTAAGTTATAGGTTAATTGACTTGAAAGACAGGCTTTTACTCATCGTTTAGTTAGGAGTGTTCTCTTCTCTTAACATCTTTATTTAGTGATATAAATTGATTATATTCACTCTTATATGCTAAGGACTTAAATAGGTCTGAGCAAATTTAGTGATGCACATCTTACTCGTGAAAAAATAACTTAGTCACTTATAAACTCAGCATACTAAATGAGGAGATTCACACAGCAAACTTATTTACCTATACTGTCATTTTTTAAAGACATGATAGGAATATCTGTGTCTCTCAGAATCACTCACTTACTTCGACGATGAGATGCACTTGAAAGAGTTAATTGTTTCCTCTTTTCAAGAATTCTTCTTTCTCAGATTTTCACTTAGTTTTTCTTTGTAAGAAAAATTCTTGTACCCCTGAGATTTTTTTTAAGAACCATTAGAACGTCTAGCATAGCACTAAAGAGATAAAGTATTCTCTTAGCTACCTTTTTAAGCACATCTTAGGATTTAGAAGCCTAGTTTTATTGATATCCTCTATTTTCATAGAGCTCATCGCTGCACGAAGGTTTTAGAATGCCTTCGTAGGTAAGGTATTTATATTTCGCTCCTAATTCTAGGTGTAGAGTAGCAGCTATCTGATGAGTTGTGCAATAAGATAGACTAGAACATTTAAACAACTTTAGAGGTTCTGTTATAGTTTCTAATGGCAATTATCTCTTTTCAATATGCAAGCCTTCCTTTAAACTTGTTTTCTCGCACAGTAGCACCGCAGATATGTTGTATTTGACCCTTTTTATAAATGCTACTGACGCCACAAAGCTGACTCTTTCTATTTCT
This sequence comes from Tetrahymena thermophila SB210, assembly GCF_000189635.1. Taxonomy (NCBI): domain Eukaryota; phylum Ciliophora; class Oligohymenophorea; order Hymenostomatida; family Tetrahymenidae; genus Tetrahymena; species Tetrahymena thermophila. The sequence continues at coordinate 1,016,883 of NW_002476426.1, forward strand.
CAAAGTAGAAAGGTTAATATTTTGATCGTTCAATAGAAGAAGTGTCTGCACATTCAATTTACTAAGAGTTCTTTCAAGTCCCCAAAAACTCTCAACCGTTTGGAAAGAGGATTTTTTCCCCTATAAATCGCTTTTTGCAGGCTTTCATTCCTTAACCAAAACATTGTTATCTGAATTGGGTGAGCAAATTTATAGGAAAACTTATGGGTTGTCAATCCCTAACCACTTTCTTGAAACGGGTTCCTCTTAGAAATTGTTGGATGCAGATAATAACAAAATTCGTTTATTCCATTTCTTGATATTCAACTGACGGCATTTCATATTATTCTTTTTCTAATCTTTTAAAATTGTTTTGAATTAGCTTAAACTTTTCACTAATCATCCATCCATTTAAAATTTCAAAAAAGATTTTAGAAAAGGAGGCAAAGAAATATCAATAATATAGATATAAGAAAATCATTAGCACTTCTTCACATTCAGCTTCGGTGGAGATATGAGAGCACCAATCAACTTCTCGAAAAAAAGGTCTCATTTTTCAAAAAACTTTCTACTTAATCTTTATCACTTAGTATTGGATTTCGTATACACGTTTTTAAAAAATGTGACCTATAATTCATTGAAAAGTAAAAAGGTTTGTTAAGAAATGAGCATTCAAGAATGACTAGGCAATTTCACTTTGGTCTACCTAAACTTGAATAGAATAGATCGCCTTCTACTCCTTGTTTTTCTCATTCTCAATTTATTCAGTTTGCAACTGAACTCTCATTAATATTTTACTTCCTCTGCATATTCTACCCATATGAGAGGAATAGCTAATTTACGGTCTAACTAAAAAAAAAAATAAGGAGAATCTTTACTATTTTCAATATCACCTTTATAATTTACATCACTTTTTCTCATTTTGTTCAGTTTTGTCAATAACCAAGAGGGTAAAAGGAATATCACTCCTATGTTCTTAGCCTCAGGTCATTATTTGAGAAATATAGCAAAAATAAACTACTCAGATTCTATTTAAAATATTCAAATTCTCCCCCAAAATCTTCTTCAAATAAATCTGAAGCACATTTTGTTTGCATTTGATCAATCAAGAAAGTATCATGAAAAACTTAGTAAATAAACGACGTCATCATAAAATATTTTCGAAAAAGAGTTCACTTAAGCTCTTTCTCTTTATTTATTAGATAAATCATGCTATTTAAAAAGTTATTCATTTAAGACCTCTTGTAAAGTTCAGATATTTATGAGGTTATCTTATTAGCATCATTATCAAGAGAATAATAAGCAAAAAATAGAATTCAAACTTCCTTTTATTGTGTTTTATGTAAATTCTCCAGCATTCAAATAGTAATTTAGCTACTTTACATCTACTAATCAAGACAGTCAAAAGAGGTTTAATTCTTAAAGGCTGTAAACAAATACTCTTCCTCCTCCTCTTTCACATTCTCTCAAAGTTAAGACAGGTATATGTATGTGTTAAGCCCTATTCTTTACAAACCAGAAATAGTCACCACACAAAAAGCTTTCATCTATTTCAGATTAAAGTTAAATTTAGGCAGGATCTAAGCCTTAACTAACCTTAAATGCTTTCGATTAGAAATTCCGTCTATCACATAAATTCACAAGATAAGTTTTTCACTTAAATACTCTCTTTACCAGATCTTTTTGATTCAGTCTAACAAATAAATGAAATAGCTATATCCTAAGACAAAGTATTATCAATAAGCATATACCACTCTCATTCGCTTAACTTTGCACAAAACCATCCCCAAACATAAAATATTCTACTATTATCCTTCAAATTAACCTACATACTGCAACTCTCTTTGAATCGGTGGCCAAGTTGTCCAAGCTTACCCCAATTACAAAGGTGATATTTATTCGTTCGAATGTTGCATTCTGTTTAGAAACCTTCAAATAATCATAATTAATAAAGCTTGAGGTTCAGCTCTCATTGAATCGGTGATCAAGTGTCCAAGCTTATCCCAATTACAATGGTATTTATCGTTCGAATGCTGATTTTCCTCAATAAAATTCTTTGAAAACCTTGAATTTGACATCCAAGTTAAAACCAAAATGATTATTTATTTGAAAATAGGTAAACTTGTTGATTGATGCATGCAGATAAAAGTGGAATATGACTAATACTTGGTTGTCCAGGCCGTTCTTAGTTAATTGCATCACCTCATCTTTTTTGAAGCTGGCATTTCAACAAAGTCTACCAAAAAATCTTACCTGAAAACGCAGATGGCTTTAATTGGAGCTTCATGATAAAGTACTCAAGATTGTCCAGATCTTTTTCGTTTTCATTGAAGACGGAAAGTGTTGTTCCGACACTCCTCTCCCCAGCTCATCTGGTAGTTTTGAATTATTTGAAGGGTATGTAAAGTTAACTGAATTTAAAGTAGCAGTTTTCTTTTATGCTATGGTTTCTTTGGGTCACAAAGAAAAGCTTCAGATTCAATGCTTATTTCTAATAAATTATTCTTATTCAATCTATTCAATCATTTATCAGCGTTATTTCACTCTCTCTACTCATCTCTGGTTAAGATTCTTTAAGCTACTCATTCATCTCATTCATACTATGTTCAATAAGAAAAGTCTAAATTTCCTGCACTTGTATTAGTATTATCTTCGATTGCTTAATCTTTAACTCTTTTCATTAGTAGATTCAAGCTTCAAATGATAGATTTAAATCCGATTTTCAGCACTAGGGCTCTTGTATTCTTAGCTCAGCCTTTAGTCTATATACCTGTCCGACACCAGTCTTTTGTAGGTTTGATTAGATAGCAAAATATAGCTTTTTACCATTTTTATTCCTTTGAATTACCATCAACACAAATATTTTAGAAAGAATAAAAAACTATTTTACTTTTTCCCTCCCTGCTCCATCGTGCCTCAGTAACATTCATGATTATTGTAGCTAATACACTTTTATAACTACACTTTCATGATTTCAATTTTACCTTAAACTTAATACTAATGTTGTTGTAATCAAAATATCATGCTTTGAATCATGAAAATTAGTATTAAATATAAAATAATGAAATAATTGCTGATGCCTATGATGGATGATGCAGGTCAGATACCTCACATTTAACAATCTGAAATAATTTACAAGATGAAAACTTCTTTTTCTTGAACTATGGGCATTTCTTTTCATGCTACTTTCCACTTTCAAGTAGCATTACTAGTCTGCCGCTAGCCATAAGAAAAGAGTTTTGCCCTTTCTTGTTTTTTGTTTGAAAATAACTTAGAAAATATCTTTTAAAAAGAAAATTTATGAAATTAAATTCAGTTAGAAAATCAAAATTGAATATTTTACAAAAATTAAAAATTGAATTTGTGAATAAAAAAAGATAATGCAAAATACTTAATCAATAAATAAAAATAATAAAAAATCATAATAAAATTAATAGATTTCCTTAAAATTAACAACACCATATTAATATTAATTTATTATCATTTCGACAGAAAGACAAATATTTATTTTCCTTTATATGATTAAGTTAAATATAAATTCAAATTTTGAATTGAAAATCTTAAAACCTAAATTTTTAAATTTGTTAAAAATAAATTAATTATAAAAGAAAATCTATTATAAAAAAAAAAAAAATGTAATTAATGAAAACCAAAATAATTTAATAATTAAAAATTATTTCTTGATATATAAATAAATTTAATATTTTAATGAAACATTTTAAATATTTTAATTAATTTTATGAATAAATGAGGTTAAATATTTTATTTTTTTTAAGGTTTGAATTTTTTTATCTCAAAATTATGTGTCATTTATTTTTCAAATTACATTTAGAGAAAGAATGATAAAGCAGAAGTAAGAAAAGTTCTATTTTTATTATTTACACTTAGTTAAAATACTTTTTATAAAAGAAAATGGTATCATCTATATATAGAATTGATTAGAGCTCTATGAAATTAATTCTTTTAGCTTAATTCTGATTGGGAAAGTTTATTTCAATTAGACTAAAGTGGATAGTAATGTTGCATCCATAACATTTTCACTTTGAATAAATAGAGTTATATGGTAAGAATTTTTTTTGCATTACAATATTATTGGATCATTGCAAAAAAAATAAATTAATTTAAATTAAGATTTGATAATCTATCATAAATATTGTGTCGTCATAACTTTTTTAGATAATAAAACTAAAAAGTCAATCTAAAAAATTATAAGTCTAACTCAAAAAAATTTCGAATCACAATCTTTCAAAGTAAATAAAATAAGTATTTGATCTCAATAAAGCAAAATCTATTTGTATGATCTTAACTTAATACTGAAAAAATGTGCATTTGAATGAACTAATAACTTAAAATTCATTTCAAATAAATAAAATATTGTTACATTTTTCATTTTAAATATCCAAAAAACATGCTAATCAATTAATATCAATATACAACAAGAAATATAGTAATAAACATTATTTAACTCAAATTAATTCTAATATTTAATTTTTGTATGTTGTAAATTAAAGATTATTTTTATTTTTCAAGCTAATAAGATACATTAAGTTAATTCCCCCTAATAAGACCCTATTATTTTTATATTTTATAAAAAAGACAAATAATTAGAGTCATCCATTTAGCTAATTGTTAAAAAGTTAAGCTGATTTCATAGATTAAAGTTAATTTTTTTAATATATAATGGATTCTAATAGATTTTAAGTACTTTATCATAAAATCTGATACTTAAGTTAGCAAAATTTTCAGTTTAATGTGAGATAATTTGTTAAAAGTAACTTAACTGAACTAAATAAAAATTGTGTTTGAATTAAAATTGAAATAGAATAGACAATAATCTATTTAATACGATTTTATTATATTAAGTTTGATATTTAAATGACGAATTAAGTTTGTTTTTTGAAAGAAAAGGAATAAATCATTCTGTTTATTTATAGCTTCAATTATTCCTCCTTTAAAAATTTTCAGGATTTAAATTTAAACATTGTAAAATGTAAAAATATTCTTGTAATAAATAATATTGCTTACAGTAATATCCTTATGTGATTTTTAGAAATAAGTAATTTAGAGCAAAACCTAAAAAAATAAATCTACGTATGCAGCAGCTTAAATTTTATTTAAGTATAAGCAAATCAATAGTTTTTGTATCAATTTTCACTTTTGAGTGCAAAAAGTAATAGAAAGTAGCATAAACACCAAAAAAAGTAGTTTATGTTTTTTTTTTGATAGTATAACATACTGCTAATAAGCGTTGTAGAGGCAATTTATTTTTGATTTACCTATTTTTTAAGTTAAAGAACTAAAAAGAGTCTATTTGCAATTTTATAATAGAATCCATACTCTTAACAAGTACTAATTTTATATTAAGTACTACACTAAATTCATTTTTTTACAGATCAAATATGGATAAAAAATCAAAGCCATATTAAAAATAAATCCTCGAATAATATGAGGAAGAATATTGGATAGTGTTTTTATGTAATTACTGAAAATATTTACGTATATTTAAACCGAATACTTAACTTTTACAATTTTTAAAAAAGATATATTTTGATTTTATAGGAATTCACAAAAAAAGTGGTTTTAAATTAGCTCTACAATTATTTAAGAAATATTGCCTCGAAAAAATAATAGATTTTTTGAAGGTTAGTAAATTGGCGGCTGAATTATGAAAAAAATTTATAATAAAAATTATAATCATTTTTAAATTTTATATTTTCTTTCCCCCATATAGTGTTACAAACATAGATAATTGAATGAATAAATATTTGAATATTTATTTTAATTAGATAGTTGCTATCAGGATAATTGATAATTAAAGGCCCTGATAATATAGATTAAGTCAATATTTTTTAAAGTAAAGTATTTAGAATAAAAGGGGATCAGAAAATTAATTTTATCAACAAATCTACATTAAAATATTACCAAATTTTTGTAACAAGAACAATAACAGTAACAAAAACTACAGCAGGATATAAGAAGAGATTAGATCAAACAAAAAAGAAAAGTAATAAAAATAAGAAATGGGAAGAGGTATCTTGATTAATAAATTAAAATAAAAATTTTTAACTGTTAACAAAAGTAAGCGCACACAAATTTAATTTTTTAGACATGGCATTTTTCTTTATTTTGATATATTAATCTTACGAATTGCTTATTTGATATAAAATGAATATAAATTTGATTAAGTTGGGATAGATTGGTTGAGAAGAGTTAATTTATAAATTAATAAGGGCGAAATTCAGTGCTATAAAAAGATTGAGTGTGAAATAAGATAAACAAATTTTTTTCGAAAAAAAATCTTTTGGGAAAAGAATAATCAAATAATCCAGATAATTAAAAGTACTTAATAACTAACTACTTTATAAACTCAATTGTTTCTTTTGAATAATTCCTTCTATCAATCAATTATTAACAATAATCTGATTAGTCAAAATTTATAATTAATTCACTACTTTCTTTCTTAAGGTACTTGAAACGAACATATAAATTTGTATTATCATGCACGGTATTATTCTTATTGAACAAGAAGAATCTGCTCATAATTGCTGCTATGAATTGGAACTTAAATTGGAATCTCATTCAGGTGAATCCTCAAATATGAGCACTTAGGGTTCTTTTTCATAAAATTGCTCCGAATTTTACTCACCTGCTACTGAAAATAAAGAAGCTGGTGTAAGAATTTGTTAAAAAATATTCATTTTTTATTTAAATAGACCTTTTAATTTATACATTAGATTTGGATTGTTTTTAGTGTTTAATAAATAAATAAATTATTAAATTCAGTTCAAAAGTGTAAAATCACAACAATAATTTATCACTTTATTTGCTTTTTATTTATTGAAAATGCATGTTTTCTATGTTAAAAATACTCATTTGAGATCTAATTCTAAATTATCCAAATTAGGCTGAACAAGAATTGCAATGTTCTGCTGAAGACAATCAAGAAATCTTTCTTTGGACATAAAAAGTCTCTCATATTTTGCAAGAAATTATTAAAGTCTAGCAAATCTTGGATAAAAACAAACTCAGAAGCTTCCAAAATAGTTGTTTTAACAACAGCTGCATTCCTTAAGTTTCACTTAGCGACTACATGTACAAAATCATGACTGAAGCTAGACTTGAAATTGATATTTGCATAATCAGTCTATTCTACATTGATAGATTAACTTCTTGTCAGCCTAATTTCAGAATTAACTAATTCAATTGCCACAGGTAATTAGTTTCTACTTTTTTTTATGGTTTTTTAACTTTTTTGCAGGGCTATAATCACGTTAGTATTAATCCTTTTGAATTTATTAAAATTCTACTCGCCTTTAGCATAAAATGTCACATAAATTTTGCTTATTTTACTAAGAAGTAAAGGCGTTGAAATAATATCTGTGTTTTCTCTACCTCTTTCTTTTTAAATTGCAAAAGATGATAAGATAATGAAAAAAAAGAAAAAAAAAAATAATATAAGGGCGCACACATAATTTTTTTTTTTAATTAATCAAATTCTGTCTTTAGTATCCCCACCCTAACTTAAATAAGCTTATCTAGAAAAAGGTTGTATTAAAAACTAGAATGAAATATTCACAATTCATGATAAATTTTAAATATTTGATCAAAAAAAGTTATACTGGTATTACTCATACCAGCAATTTTAAAAGAGCGTAAAATACATACTGACATATTAAGATAAGAATATTTTGCATTTTATTTAAGTTTTCCTTTTTTTTATTATTCTTTATCAATCATTCTACTTATTTATCTATAAATTTTACAAATCGGATTCAATTTTATCATGAATAAAATTAATAAGCGATTTACATAAAATTTCATTTGTTTCTTCAAATCAAGTAAACATGCCCACCCTACTTTGAGTACTAGAAAAGAAAAAAAAAATAGAAATTAAAATTTTAGCTGAACTCATTAGCTACAATGAAAAAAGATAGAGCTTTCTTTATTTTTTAAAGAGATTGCTTTATGTAATTTTAAGTAAATAAGAGAAGAGGAAAGGAAAATTTAATTTAATTATAATTTAATTGGTCCCCCACCATGTTATTTATTATAATTATTATTCATCATTCTAAAGCCTAAAAATTTAAGCTTTTACGTACTTATATTATTAATCGAATGCCACAAAGTCATATGGCTTAAATTATCCACTGACATTAAATAAATAAGCTATAGATTGATCGATAGAAATAGCAAGATTAGCAAATAAATGAGTAGCATATAAATAAATGTCTGCCATAATTAATTTATTTTTCTATCTTAAATGTGTCTATCCTGATATCAAATTTACTAGAATTATCAAATATATATATATGCCCAATAAAATTTAAACCCAAATCAGTTTAACTGAAAATTTAATTGATTTCAATTTAAAAATAAATAGATTAATTTTGACTTCTATGATGGTTGCTTCCAAGATGCACTAAGACATACAAAGCTACTTCTAAGTTGTCAAGCTCTTTTCATTAATCGGAGGTGTATGTGAGAAAGAACTCTACTTGATGGAGTAGACATTATTAGATCTCCTTAATTACCAATTATTCATCTCAGAAGATGACTACACCAGATACAAAAACTAACTCACTTGTTTCTAGCTTTGAATAAATTTATCTATCTATCTATCACTACTACAATAAAAACTTAATCGATCAACAACAAAATCTATCAAATAAACTTTCTTACTTTCTCACATAACCTCTTTTTCTAAAACAAATAATTTCTATTAATCAATTAAAACCTAAACCTATACATTCATTTAATTTATTCAATAAAATAATAATAACCCAACAATAATTTATTAAAAGTACTGCATATAATCAAATAATAATAACAATAATAAACTTTAACACCATAAAATTACTACCTGCTTTTCTTTTTTAATACCCAAATATCTATAAAGTATCCATAATATTCAACCGGATTAAATTAACTAACTAATATTGGGATTGGGCTATTGAAATTTTTTCTGAAAAAAAGGAGCTAATTGTGAGAGAAAGTGCTAAAAAAAGCTTTGATACAAGCAAATATTATCTATAGAGTTTGTGGAGCTAAATAAAAATCTTAATTATTATTATTATAGTAATGATTTTTCAATATTTATTCTTACAATACATTTCCTATTTAAACATTTTTCTTCTCTCACTAGCGCGTACATTTTAATGGAAATTATTATATTTAAATATAAATTAATAAATTCTAGAACTCAATTTACTTAGTTCTTAATAACACTCACTCATATTTTATTTATATAAAAAGTAAGTCTCACCTATAATAAAAATTGGTTACATTTATCAAATTGTTTTTAATTAAAATAAAATTTTTAACAGTTTATTTACTTTAAACCTTACTGTTTAGTATTCTGTATTTTATCCTCTAGTTTAATTTCACTTTTATATTAAATAAATAAAATTCAAATAATCAGCTTTCATACACCAATTATTTCATTTCTCCTTTCTAATTTTTTTCGATTTCATTAAAAATTTAATTATTTAACCAATTGCTTTAGATATCAATTTAGTTTTTTAATTTTTAGCAAATAACATTTCTTCCTTAATTTCTTATTATTAATATTTTATAGTTCAAACTAAAATGAATTTTTTATATTTAATTCAATATTATTTAATTTCTCTATTCTGTTTTTTTTCTTTTTGAAAAATTTTAAATTAATCAAATTTTGATTGGCGAATCAGGAAACATTTTGGTTAATTTCACAATTTTTGTTATTAAAAATAAATAAAAATTTAACAAAAAATGCTTGGAACTATTTTAAAATATTTAAAGACTTAACTACATTATATGAAATAGTCTTTGCAACATAATATTTAGTGAATTTTTTTATTAAAATCCTTCAACTTATAATTTCTTTTAATGATTTTAAATAATTTTAACTAAATACATTGGAATTCTAGTCTAAGATCTCAAATATATATTAGGAATAATCATGGATTATTAATCTTTGAGTAGGGATTAAAAATTTAAAAAATAAAAAAAATATATAATAATTTTTAATTTATATTTATTGTAATAAATCTCATTAATTTAATTTTCAATGCTATTCCTACCTCGATCTATAAATTTTTGATTGTGTGTATATTTCTTTGGTATTTTAATATATGATTCATAAAAATATATCAAAAGATTTTTTTAACAAAAAAAATTAACAAACATAAAAATAATTATACTTTAATTCAATCTTTTTCTAGCCATGAAAAAGCAATTTTATTTTACATTCGTAATTAATATTTTTATTATTTTAATTTTTTTGATTTTAATTACAAAAAAATGTTTACTATAAAATAAAAGTGAATAGTTAAATAATTTATTTTATTTATAAGGAATAGGTTGTAGTTTTAATTATTTAATAAATACAATTAAATCATTAATCAAAGTCAAAATGTGGAAATAAGATATTTTTTTTTCTAATATCTTTTTCCTTAATAATTTTAGATTAAATTCTTCTTTTTTTTTGTTCGAAATTCCACTAAATTTTAAATTTAGCATTTAAACTTTTTTAAAATTTGATAAACCTAAAGCTATGTCTTATGAACCTTACTATTTTAATTGTTACAAAAACTAAATTTTAAATTATAAAGTATATTATAGTTAACAAAACTAAACCATAAGTATAATAAACCTGGATCTTCAATTTTATTTTCATCAAAATCAAGAACTAAACAATAAAGTTTAACAAATTTATTAAAGTTATGCCTGATTCTTTAGCACCTTTATTTTTAATTTTATTCTCTTATTAAAGTATTAAACTTTATTATAATTTATAAAATTGCTAAACCAGTACCTACCTAATCCAGAGGTGCCTTAGTCATCAATATATATTACTTTTAAAAAGCTAGTGATTTAAACTTTAAAGGCAAAAGGAATTTCCGAGAGCAGGACCTAAGGTTAATGAACCTGAAATCCCTAAATGATTTTTCTTAGATTTAATTTCAAATTTTTAGAGATGTGCAGTTAGCTAAATAATAATCTAGACCTTAATCACAAAATTCTTTAATATTATTTTTATTAAGATAAAGTAATAAAATTGAGTGCATTTAGTTAAACCAAAACCTAAACCAGATCACCAATTTAATTTTCATAAAGATAAAATTTTAAAGTTGATTATTATTTAAGCTTTCTAAAGATAATCCAAAAGGCACATATCTAAATAACTAATATTGTTCTTTATAAAAAAGAATCAAAGTCGAGATGATTGTGAATTTTCAGAACTTAGTTTTAAAACTTTAAAATCATTAATCTGACTACTTTAAAATCTAATTTCAAAGTTGAAATATTATTACAGATTTAAAGGACTGAACAAATATGAGATATTTATTATAGATTTTTTAATATTTATCTAAACATAAGTTCCATACTTAAGGAATTTTTACATTAAAATCATACATTAATGAGATTAAACCCATGACTTTTCAAACTATAGTTAATAATAATTTAATATAAAAGTAATACTAATAAGAAAATTTTAAAGAAAATTGTAAAATGTTTCTAAGTATCAAAAGTTTTTATTAAATGAATATTTTTAGTTATTAAAATTAAATTAACACATAAATTATTATTTTTTTTAAAAATATTATTTGCAAAATTTATGAAAAATTTTTTTGATAAAGTCCTAAAAATATTATTTTATTTATTTATTATTGAAATATTTATTTTTTAAATCTATGAGATTCACCATTTTTTGTATGATAAGATCAGAAAGAAAGCAAATCAATCTCTCTGCGCTTTATTTTTTCTTTATTTCGTATAATATCTTTTGAATAAGAAATATACTTATTTTATGAAATTTAAATAAAGTTTTAAAGGTCTAATAAACTTAAAAGTATCTAAATAATTAATTAGAACGTTTTAGTGAATTAAATTAAAATTTATCAACAGCAATAATTAATTAGGAATTAAGAATGAATTTTATGTAAGGTTTTGGAGGCTTAGGTGGCCTTGATTTTATGGGAGGACAATAATCTGATCCAAACGCTCCTCTTCCAGATACACAAGAAAAGATATATGTTTCAGCTTTAGCATTAATTAAAATGCTTAAGGTAGATGATAACTAACCTAAAATTAATTTTTATTCAAAATTAATATCTTAAAATAAAAGCATTCAAGAGCAGGTGTACCTATGGAAGTCATGGGTTTGATGCTTGGTGAAATAGTTGATGAGTATACTGTTAATGTAATTGATGTTTTTGCTATGCCTTAAAGTGGTACTAGTGTAAGTGTTGAATCAGTAGATCCAGTTTTCTAATAGGAAATGCTTGATATGCTTCAACAAACTGAACGTAGAGAGAATGTCGTTGGATGGTATCACTCCCATCCCAGTTTTGGTTGTTGGTTGTCAAGTGTTGATTAGCAGACTTAAATGAGGTACATTCTATGAAAAAAAATAACTTTTGAATAATTAGAATTGAATTAAGATTGTTTTATACTTTATCATTTCTTTGAAAGCAATTAATAATTGATTGATTGAAATATGGAAATATAAAAATAAAACTAACTTATCAAATAAAATTAAATAAAATAACTAAATATTATTTGAAAACTAATAGTTTTGAGTAACTAAATCCAAAGGCAGTTGCATTGGTTATAGATCCTATTTAGAGTGTAAGAGGAAGAGTAGTTATTGATGCCTTCAGATTAATTAATCCCACTGTTGTTATGAGTGGTTAAGAACCTAGACAAACTACTGGTGTCGAAGGACATTTAAATAAGCCTAACTTAGAAGCTCAACTTAGAGGTGTTGGCATTCAATATTATTCTATAAATATTGCTTTCCGTACAAATGAATTAGAAAATTAAATGCTCTCAGATTTATACAAATCATCATGGAGAAACTCTTTAGAATTAAAATCTTCTACAAAGCATAGTGAGCAAAATGTCCAAGCTATGAAAGATATGGTAGGATTGGCCAAGTTGTATACAAAGGCAATAGAAGAGGAAATTAAATGCAATGGTAAGGATGAAAAGTAATTAAAAATAAAAAACACAGGTAAAATAGATCCTAAAAAACATCTTGAAAGTAATATTGATGATGCTTCAGCTAATAATATAGTGCAATTATTAGGTAATATGATGTCTGCAAGAGTTCTTTGATTGAATCTAAATAAATAAATAAATAAAAATTATAAAAATAGATGTGAATATCTTTATTATGCAATAAGTTTATTATACTAAAATAATGTGTTAAGATGTATAAAAACTAATTAATTAATTAACTAACAACTAAATTAGTTAATCTTATCTTTAAATCACGATTAAATATCATAAAAGTACTCCAAATTATGCTCAATAAATAAATTCATATATTCTAAGTAATAATTTTTATACAATTTTATATCTTAAAAAATATCTCTGATTTCAATCAATAAAAAAATTGTTATTTTTTTGAGTAATGTGAGTGGTTTTAATTTGAATTAAAGAATTTATTTTTACATCAATTTATTTTATTAAATTTTTTTAACTAAATACTTGATATAAACGTTTAGATATTATATTTTAATTTTTGTAGTAAGATAAGCTAAATCTTCAAAAAAAATAGTTAGTTAACAAATAAAAAAATTAGGGTAAATCAAAATTAAATATATATATATATTTGCTGTTATTTAAGCATGATATTATCAACCTTTTTTGATTCATAAATCTATCTAATCTATATTTAAAAATATAAATTTATTTCAAAAATTTATTTATTTTGGAGCCCAAACCAAATTCATAATTATGCTAACTAATGATTTCTACTAAAGCTATTAGAATTATGCATAGAAAAAAACTTTATAGATTTCTACTTTCTTTGAAGATATAAATTATTTAATATTAGCAAAATGAATTAATACTGCTTGATATTCCCCTTTTGTAATTTCTCAAAAATTAATTTGATTAATTTTATTAAAATTTAAGATATAAATATAGTAAATTTATTTAATGAGTGAAAGTGAAGTACAAGATAAAAAAGCTAAAAGAAAGAAACAATAGCCAAGATTTACTTCAGTTAAAAAAGTAAAGCAATTTAAAAAATGCTGGTAAATTTAGTCAACCAACTCCTTCAATTTGAAATAATATTAAATAGGAAGAATTAGATTAGTTTTTGAAAGATGTTAATGAATATAAACAAATCCTCAAATCAATAGGAATGTATGATCTCTGTCAAAATTGGAGTAAATTGATACACACTATTTCAGTTTATTGGGTTTTATATTTATTAATCATTCATTTTACATATTGTTATATAGTAAACATTAAAATAAATTTTTATTAACCAATAGAACAAAAAAGAAATATGGAAAGAATCGAATAAAAGAAAGAAAGAATGAAGTTAAAAATGAAAAAATTGAAAGACAAATAATAGGTTAACGAAATATATTATAAACTTCAAAAAAATTAAGAAATGCTCTCTTAAGCTTTGGGTGTGCATGACGATGAAACAGTTGAGGAATAAGATTAATCAGAATAGCTTGAAGTTCCAACATACTATTAGGAATATAATAAAGCTTATTAAAATCAGTAGACATTAAGTAGGGATTATTTTTAATTTATTATTTTGACTAATTTTAAATTAAAATTTATAATTACTTATTTTAATTTAAAAAGGTGAAATTGAAGAAGAAGATTTATAGCAGTAAGCTAGTCTTTAGCTATAGAACGAAGATGATTCAAGAAGGAACAAATCTTTATAGTCAGATCAAAGGCTTATTCAAGATGAGCTACTTCTAGATAATACCCAAAGCTTTTAAAAAGCAGGAGATGAAGATGATGATTAAGAAAAAATAAATAATTCAAGATTTCTTAATAAAAATGAAAAGGTATTCTTTTGATTTGATGAATTTAAGAAAATAAATTTCATTTAAATATTCATTTTTAAATAGATTTTAAACCAGGATAGCATTGAAAAGAAAAGATAATAATCAAAAAAGAAGGCAAATTTGATTAGTAAATCCCTTAAAAAGCATTAGTTTAGAAGTTAAGAAAATTCTGAAGTTGGTGATATAGAATAACTTTAAAATGAATAAAATTAAGCTTTGTAAGATTTAGATGGCTACATATAACCAAAATAAAATAATTTAAGAAAAACATCAATATCTTACTCAGATTCTAATGATGATTAAAGATAAAATAATCTAAAATAACAGATTTATATTAAGTCGGATGATGAAAGTGTTGTAAGAGAAACTGATCATGAACAATTTACAGACTAATTTATATATAATACTAATCCTTCTATGGATATTGAAATTATGTACCAATCATCATCAAATAAGTAATCCCAATCCCAAACCCAAAGCAATGATTAACAACTACATTAAAATTATAAATTTCCACCAGAGGATAGCAAACCAAAAATTTAGTCATAAAAAAATAAAAATAATAACAAAAAGAGTTAAAATAAATACTCAGAAGAAGATATCTCTTCTGAAAGTTACAATTTACCAATTCAAAGTAAAAAATCATCATAAATATAAAAGTAAAAGTTCATAAATAATACTGATTATAGTGACGATATTTAAAATTTAAGTTAAGATAGTGCAGCCATATTAAAGTCATAAAGAAGTTATAATTAGAATGATTTTTAAGAAAAAAACTCAACTTAATTAAAAAAATAAGTTGAAAAATAAAAACCTATAAAAAATTACATAGAATTAAATGAAGACGATAATGATGACAATTTAATGTAACTTGATAATTCAGATTAACAAACTTCTTCGTATGTCTATATCCAAGATTCAAACAAAAATAATGAAAAATAAAATAAATCCAATAAAACTGTAAAAAATAAAAAGATAAAAAAGAAAAAATGATTTTGTAAAACAGGCACTCAACAAATAAAAAAATTTAAAATTTGTTTAATCTTAAAAATAAAAGAATTTAAAAAAAATATATTTATGTAATTCAAAGTAATTAGAAATGGAATAGCATTTAATATAAAATTTATTTATTTACTTTTTTGTTTGTTTGATTGATTTATTTTTATAAATATTTTCCCTCTCTCAAAATGCAATTTGAATTTGTCAAAAATTAAACATTTAATAAACGATAAATATTTGATATATGTTCTTCGCTTTGTTTATAATTATTATTAGACTTGAAAATTTGTATGCAAAATTCAATGTATTTGTTTGTTTGTTAATTCATATTATTATAAAATTGATTGATAAATAAATTAATTATTTTTCATTATAATAAAAACATTATAAACTAAAAGATAGTTTGGATATATTAAACTAATTCATTAATCAAGTTGGTCTTTGAATTTTTAATCAAATAAACAAAAAATACCTTCTACAACAAAATAAATAAAATATTATAAAGTATATAAGCACTCACTCATCCATGCTATATAATCAGATAAATTAGGTTAGGCCTATTTCAAAGTATTACTAAAATGCATCAACAAATAAATCAAATTAGTCAATAGCTAAGAATCGCTATGCTTCGTTATACTAAAGAGCCCTAAATGATAAAATAAAGCAATAATTGATAAAATAATAATATGAAATACAACCTTCAAAATCTACAGGAAAGGGAGATTTCTATCGTCATACTCCTTCTTCTGCATCTATATAAGTAACAACTTTGGATCTAATAGAATTTGTTTTAGGCGAATATGAATAAAATAATCCTGTTATGCTAAAACCCATAAATGTTAAAGATACTTATACTATTTATGAAGACTTAAAAATAATATATTGTTTAGGATGCAAGGAGGATTAGATAACAAAATCTTAATTTTAGAAATTAGCAGAGGAAGGTTATGTTAATAGAACTTATGAGTCTATAAGATCAAGATATTAAGATTATTTGAAATTCTTAACCTCTGAAGATTATTAGAATATTCTTTCTTATATTGATGCAAATGGATTAAAGGGTTATTTAATTTTTGAGAAAGATGAAAAGGGGGAGCGCTTCTTGTAAAGAATTTAAAAATAAGATCCTAGATAAAATCATCAATCTGAAAGTAGTAAAGCTGCTTTGAAGGGAAGTAATAACCTATAAGTTGGCTCAAATCATAACTTATCTGCAACTCACACTCCTGTGAGATCTCCTAGAATTAATTCATATGAAGATCGCCCTCATTCTCCTAATATATTTTCTTTTTCTCCCTCTAAAAGGAGCAATGTACCAGCTCCTATACAAAATATGCATAATGGATTTATGCCTTATTACATGCCTGGATATTCATACCCAATGTTCCCATAACAATAGATGGGTGCTGGTGCAGATAATAGACTTTCTCCCTACAAGCCTGCAATGTTTTTTGATCCACAAACTCACTAACCCATGATGTTCCCTCCTTATTATATGAATCCCTATATGTATGGACAGGTGCCTTATCCTTAATTTGTTAATTAAGGTAAAATGCAAAACGAAGCCATATTTGATGATCAAGAAGAAGAGAGAAACGATTAAGTTTAGTTTGAAGTAAGACCTAGTTTAAAGAAATCAACAATAAAGCAAAAAGAAGTAGATATGGAAGATGAAGACGAAATACCTGAATAGATATAAAAGAAAAAGAAAAAGAATAATTAGCAAGATGAAAAAAAAGTAGCTTAGGTTATTCAACCAGAATAATAAAAACAGAACCTAAAATAAGAAAAAAAGTAATAAAATTAATAGCAAATAGTTGAAAAAAGCTAACCTGTCAATACAAATGTATAGTAATAACCTCCAAAAATCTAAACAACTCTTGTTCTCCCTAAATTCCAAGGTTTATAGATTAACAAATAACCATTTGTGCTTCCTTAAACTGGCTTAGATTAAGCAAATAAATCTATGACGAGAGAAGTTTTCGATTTAATTAGTGATGATGATAGAATACCAGAAGATTAGTTTGAGTCTATGATGTAATATGTAGCAGAATAAATTAAAATGCCTATTGAAAAAGTAATTGATATTCTCGACTGTCTAAGTGGCAGCTTTAAAGATTTTAGCGTCTACGTAGAAACAAAGTAAGAAAACATGTTATGGAATCCAGAGGAGGATAAAATTCTATCAAATATAAAATCATAAGATTCTTCAGAATTCAAATTATTGTCAAAGTTGAAGGGAATATCGAGTATTAAAAAGCGTGTTTTGTACAATAATCTTGACCTTCCATTTCCAATCGTTTGAAAATTAACTAATATGAAAATAATTATTTTAATTAAAAATTAGAAAATAATCCAAATTTTTATAAGATTTCTAAATATTAAATAAAGTAAGAGAATTAGTAAATTAGTGTGTTAGTTAATTAGTTAGTAAAGTATATAAAAAGATATAATTTATTTATTACAAGAAGCATTTTTTATTTAAGAGTTTAAATGTTAATTTTTATTTATTATCCCATTTAATTAGTTTAGAATAGTTATAAAAAAACAAAAATTATATTTCCAATTTACATTTATTTCAAATATTTTAATTTTTTTTTAGTTGTTTCTTCATTTAAAATTTAAAATTGAAATAGGTAGTAAAAAATTACTTTGTAATATTTCAAATATAAAATAAAATCATTATAAATTTTTTTAAAAATTATTATTTTTAAAAATAAAAACTGTTTATTTACATAAAATACAAATTTTTTAAAATTAAATAATTCGATTCTGATTTAACCTTAACATATCATTTTAAAAAGTTTTATAACTTTTTGTTAAATGATTCCTTAATAAAAAATTAATAATAATTTGTTGCAAAATTATTAACTATGTTTGTATATTTATAAAAATTTCACTAAATTAAATTAACAAATTATCTTTAAATTTTATACATAATACAAAGTTGTTCATCTCTTCTTAATAATTTTAAAAATGAAATTATTTTTTAATATTAAAATTATTGAATTTTTATTTTTCAATTATTTGATTCATTTTTTTGATAAAAATATCTACTTTTTTAAATATAAAATACAATTTAATTGTATAAAATTTACAAAATAATAGATTCAACAGTTTTTTATTTAATAGCTCATAAAATTTATTGTCTATTAATGCTATTATTATTTTTAAAACTCATAATTATAGATTTAGTATACTTCTTTAATAGCTTTAAGGCAATTATTTTTTTAAATAAATCTCAAATGTGAATATCAAGGCTAAAGATAAGCAGTTTAATGAAATTTGATAAGCTTAAAATGAAAAATTAATTTCTTTCATTTCCAGTGAATAATAATTAACTCCTACAACTAAATATTTAACTACTAGATCATTAATTGAGTAAAATATAAAAGAGACTGCTAAAATTATTTTAATCCATTTATTAGGTTAAATAAATCCTGTATATTATCTAAAAAACATTTGAAATAGAATTGGCTAACCTATTTATTTTATTAAAAAAAAAGTTATTTTGATTTTTAAAAATAAATGTACCAAAAATAATTGTTAGAAACATAGATCTTAAGTACATATTGTTAATCACTAATTAAAGCTAAGCTACAACCATTATATTAAGAAATATAAATATATTAGTGAGATCTAAAATAGGAAATATTATAACCAGAATCACCTATACATATGAAAACAATATTTGAAAACAAAATAAATATATTATTTCAGTAAACATACTAAAATTCTAAGTCAAATTAGCTATTGAATAATAATTAACATTAAACCCTACTATAAAGATTAAAAAGATCATAGAGAATTTTTTGCATTTATTAATTTATTACATTTCCTTTTCATCAAAAGTTTCTTATGTATACAAAAAATCATTTTATTCATTCTAAGTTATTTTTAAAAATTAATATAATTACAATCATTTTAAATAATTATTTTACTCTATTATGAATATCTTCATCCATCTTGATATTTTTTTACAGAAAAAAATTTACAAACTAAGAAAAGGCATAAAAACCAGCTAAAAGATACACAACAGTTTTTTCATAACCTATGTAACTTCCCGTATTAATGCTATAAGAACTCATATATAAATTCATCGCAGAAAAAATAACAGTCATAATTATTACCATAACTATATTATATCTGAAGATTGTAGGGTAGATACTATATTATTTTTAAAAATATATTAATATTTACTTTTGAGAATGTATTTACTTACTTATACAATAAGTTTACAAGAGAGCAAAAATTTGTAGTCATAATAAAGCACGCTATTATAATTTATAAATATACTATTAAATTTAAAGATATCAGTAGTATAAAAATAAAGCTTGCAATCTCTAAAATAATTTCTATAATCCTTTTTTAAATGAATTTAATCAATAAAAATTCATTGATTAATAAGCTAATAGATACTGTCATGAGTATTGTAAATGATAATAAATCTTAGTTTATGTCATTTTTAAGACCAAAATCTTTTATTAATAGTGCCAAAATTCCTACTTTAGAACTTTAAAAAGAACCATAAAAAAATGTTTTAAAGTAAAACCAACTACAGAATTTAAATATTATTTAAAGCGATTCTCTTAATCCCATTTTAGAATCTCAATATTTTAGTATTTGTTTTGTTTAATTAAATTATTTATCCTTATCAGAAAGCGATCAGAAACTTCAATCAAATTCTTAATTATAATTAAGTATTGCTAATTAAAAATATCTTTGTGTAATTTATACTTTGGCTTTTATATTTTACCAAAAATATTTACAAAGATTTTAATTAGTATTTAAAAAATTTTAAATAATTAACTTTTTAATATATTTTAGAAATAAATAAATAAATGAATTTATTTGTTTTTGTTTTTTAAATAATATTTTTTTTTACAAAATTTTTATTTTTATTTTATATTTTAGTATTTATGAAATTCAATTTTTTAATAAAAATGTAAATGATATTTATATAAATATACAATAAACAATTTATTTTGACAAATAAAATATTTTTTTAATTTAAAAATTAAGGAATTAAATTTAATTATGAATTCAACTTATATTTATTATTTATTCACTTTACATCATAGCTCAAAATTATTATTCATATTTTGAAGCGTATTGCATTTGATTTTGGTTGTATCTCTTAATAGTTTGTTTTTTTACTATTTTTTAAAATAATTATAACAACAATAAAACTAAATTATAGATAGAATACTAAATCCTATATAAATGCTAGGAGTATTTCTTTTCAGAGAATATTTTATACCTCTAAGTTCACTATTTAAGAATTATGGTTCGTAAAAAAAGTAGTAAGGAGTTACGTTGTACATTCTTTTAAACTAATAATTCTGAAGGAAGAAGCACATAAAATAAAATCCTAATCCTAACCTGATATAGTAATCTTCAGAAAATAAATTATAAAAACTCTTATAAAGTTCTGATATCATCATAGGAAGAACTTTAATAATATTAAATATTTTCTATTAAAATACTATTTAAGATATTAAAAATTTTTATTACTTAATGAAATTCCTCCAGCTAACATAGAATAAGTAAAACTAAAAAAACCTAAACTATAGTAATTATTTTCAACAATAATATTTATTCCTAGTAGTAAAATATTTATGGAAATAAGGATGTTAACTCCATCTTCTATCGTGATGATCCTTATAAACGGATAAAAAAAAAGGAGAACTATAAAGTATACAGCTATTTATGCTATCAAGCTCATATTATATTATAAATATGCTTCTTAAATAAGTATAGCATTGTTATTTAAATAGATACTTAAAAACTAAAACAATAAACAATAGAAGATCAGTACCAATTTTGAATACTTTTGCTATTTAGTTTTCAAATTAGAATATGAATTATCGAGTAAAAGTAACTAGCAACTATGGTCACCATTTTCCTTTAAAATTTTAAATATTTATAAAAAATATATAATTTTTTAATGAATTAATACATTAGTTAGAGTTATTTTATCTAATCTTGATGTTTTGAGTGATAAAACTACTAAAATAATTATCACAGATATGTAAGTTCCTATCATACCATATAAAAAACTCTATCCTAAGCTTATCTAAGCCTAATAAAACATGCATAAATAAGAAGATGGAATGCTTAGTATTAAAAAAGCTAAGTTTATAATACCCTTCATAATCCAAATTGAATTACTATTTTTATGAAATATATTTATTGATAGAAGAATTAGTGAATTAAATATTACCTATAAAATATTTTATGCAATTAGCAGAGATGAATACTAAATAGGTTAGTAGTTATAATCGTAAGTAAAATTTCACTTTATTAAATGCATAATAGTATAATGTAGATAATAAATATTGATAATATAATTATTTTTATTCTTAGAAGGTCTTTTTTGGATTAATTAGCTTTTTAACTCAAAAAAGAAAATGTTAAATCGTAAAGCAAGGTAGTTATAGTCAAAGTAATAATACGCCCAACCCAGCAATAACTCGAAATATAGCAGAGGGAATTTAAATAAATTTTATATTTGCTCATAAAAACTAAAGTTGTTTAAATAACTTAAAGTAGTTAAATTGCTCCTAGAAGTAGTATAAATATGGTAATATTCCAAAATAAATTTTAAAGCTTTTATCTGTTAAAGTGGATCTTGAACATTTTAATATTTCTTATTTAATGCTTTTAATCAATATGTCTTTCTTAAAAGTAGTAATTTTCTTAAATATATAAAATCTTTGTATCAAGATTTTTAGTTTAGTTTTTATCAGCTCTTAAATAAAGCTGATCAAAATTTTATTTGTTTTTCTGATAAGAATTCTAATATGTAGCAATAAATTATATTATATAATTTGATAAATTAATTTCTATTATTTTTTAAATCTAAAAAATAAAGAGTATTCATCATTATTAATTTAAAATTAAGGTTATTTATTACTTATTTTATGAGAATTAGAGGAATTATAGTAAATTTTTAGGATTTAAGAATATTTAAGATATGGTATTGAATGAAAAAATAAAAGATAATACAAAACATAAATTTATTTTAATTTCTTGAAACAATTCGAATAATAATTTTATTATAATTCTAAGCTCTTGATATTTCAAATTTTTTAATCTTTTATTTATTTAAATGTTCTAATTTTAAGTTTGATGTATCGATAACATAATTAAAATTGAGCCAAATATAAAAGACTAAAGCCAATTTATATGCTTGGCTAAACTACAGATTCATAATATTCTCGATTATTTTTATACTATATGCCATCAACACCAATAAAAAAGTCATTAATGTTAACGAAATACATTCTTTTGAATTAAAAGTTTTGAAAAAAAAAGCTGATGAAATTAAAGCCTAAAGTTAACCTCATGTATTGGTCTTCTCTTAATAGATTATAATAATTTTTATATAGAGTTGAAATTAACATCGGTAGCACTTTATTATAAATTAAAAAAAATTAATCTAATAATAATAAATTATTTTTTACTTTGAGAAAATCCTGCTACGACTATTGAAAAATTGATATTGAAATTTAGTATATTTCTAGCATGTAATCCAGTAAAAAATTTTAAAAATAACAAAATGACATTCAATACAACTAAAATGTTTACTCCATCCTCAATAGTTACAAGCTTAACTAAAGGTAGATATAAAACAATAAGTAAACAATAAATCGTGATATAAGTTTTAGATGCATCATAAGTATACACTTCTTATATTGCAGCTGCATTTGTATTTAAGTAGATGGAAATAAATTAAAAGAGCAATGAGTAAACAATAATAGTATATTTAGTAACTTATTATTTCCTAATTAAAATTTTATTACTTTATATTTTCTATAAAAGAGTTTCTTCTGACTCTTCTTCATCTAACTGCTTTAAAATAATAAAATATCAAAAGAATTAGTAAATAATTAAAATATCTAATTTAAATTACTTAATTTAGAATTATTTTTTTTAGTTTATCAGTTTTAAAAGACATATATATTAATATTCCAATTATCACCAAATAACAAATTATCATTCCTATGTAAATACCTTTGAGCGAACCTGGTTCACTGTAATTATAAAGTATAGAACAAAGATAAGATGATGGGACTATAAGGACTTAGAAGGCATAATTTAATATACACTTAATAATTATATTGGATTTGCTTTTTATATTGAATAAGTATAATTAATACATTTACTTTACTAAATTATAATTTACTTATATAAAATTGAATGAATTTAGCAGAGATTAATTGTATAGAGACTTGCTGTAATAAAAACTGTTGAATTGTTATATTTAGTGGCAAACAAGATGATCATAAATATTGCAAAAGTTATAGAAAGAACTATTTTAATAATTAAATAGCCTCGTAGGTACCTTTTACATATATTTCTGAGCTATTATATACCAAAGTCATAAGTTAGAGATATTATCCCTATTGTAAATACACGCAATTTCCAAGCTTCATTAAATAAGTAGCAATAAGGATTTGATTGATCAACTGCAATAGATTAAACAATTTAAAGTAATAATACAGCCCCAAGAAATAAAATGAGTAAAAGAATATCAAATGAAAATTATTTAATTTATTCTTTATTTAACTTAAATCTATTCATATTTATTAAAGAAGGATAAATGTAAATATACTTTTTAATTGTTAATTTCTAATAAATCTTCTTTGTAAATTTTATAAGAAGCCAAAACTTCAATTAGTTGAGATAATTATTTTCATTAGAAAAGCAACCAAAAAAATAAATTGTATAAGAATTAAATTTGTATTTAACTCATGACATTATAATTTTAAGTATTAATTTGTGATCCCTAATATAGGTGATTTTTAATTTATAAATCTTTCTTTCAATCAATAATTTAAGGATTCCTTCACATTGTATATTTGATTTAAAATATTTCAATATTGTTTCAATTTTTATATAAAAATCTATCAATAAATCCTGTAAAAAAAGCTACAATAATTAAATTTAAAATATCAGAATAATTTAATTTGATTTCTATTTAATTAGTGAGAATTTAATCAAAAATATTTTTATGATAATGAAAATGTAAAATTGATTTGTTTATCTTAATTTTAAACTTAAAACAAATCACATATTGACAGCTTCATTTTGAGAATTCTTTCTGTGCTTCATAAAAACTAAAAAATTTTGTTAAAATTAAAAAACTCATATATTAATTTGAATTAAAAATTTATTTTACATATTTTTGATTATTTTTAAATTATTTTAATTAAAATATAAATAATATTAAAAGTTGAAAATATCATAATTTTATTTTTAAGTGTTTGTCATTTAATAGAAAAGGTCTTCTCTAAACATTTTATTTTTAAAAAGCATTTAATTAAAGTGAAAGAGATCTTAACATAAAATTTAATAACCTTTTTCATGTTTTAAAGCTTACATTTTTTAGAACAATAAAATAATATTTAATATAATTTACAAAGATAATTTAATAAAAATTTTTATCTTTTATAGATAATTATAAGTAAATCATAGTTGTTGAAAGAAATAATTTTATTATTAATTCATAAAAATTAAATAAAATTTAGTAAAAAAAATTAATACTCTTGGTTTGGTTATCATTAAGATAAAATAAAAATTATGAAAATTATAAATAATAGTAAAGCTCCTATGAATCTTATTTATAAGGTATAAGTCTAATTTTTATGGAGCCCACATCAACATAAAGATTTAAGTTACTTTAAAATATAAAAATGTTTGATTTAATTTATTATAATTACGTTTTAATTTAAACTTATAAAATAAAAATTAATTTAACATAAATTGTGATATGAATATTTATTTCAAAAAATAATATATTAAAAGTAGACTTAAATAAATAATATACATATCTTAGGTAGATTTTGTATTTATTTAAGTAACTTTTTGATTAATCTGAGCTAGTTCAGTGTTATTACATATGATGATCAATAGCATTTTGAAAATAAATTTGTTAAAATGTTGATAATTAACAACATGTGCAAGATTAATTTTATTTTATTTAAAGAATTTTAGAATACTTAAGATAGTTATTTTATATAAAATTTAAAAATTATACTTTAATTATTTTAATCATATTGGATAACTTAAATAGTAGCTTTTTAATAATTATAAGTTACTTTATTTATCAATTTTTTAAATCTATCATTTATTTCAAATTTCTAACTTTAATTTTGAAGTAGTGATAGCAAAGATAAAATTACGCTAAATATAAAAGGTTAAACCCAATTTATATGCCAGGACTTAATATTTATTCATAATATTGTCTATCATTTTTGAAATGGCTTACACTTTCAAAATCAAGACTATTTGTAAAAAACATTTTTTTAAATTAAAAGTTTTGAAAGAAAAAGCTGATAAAATTAAAACTTAATCCTAATCTCACATATTAGTCTTGTGTTAATAGATCATAATTATTCTTGTATAGAGTTGAAATTAACATGGGCAACACTTTATTGTTTATTTATTTAATAAAAATTAAGATAAAAAAAAATTGAAAAATTTTTACTTTGAGAGAATCCTGCTACAATTATTGGGAAATTAGTATTAAATATATATATCTGATAATATTCGATTCCAACAATTATTTTTAGACATAGCAAAATTATATTGAGTACAACTAAAATGTTTACACTATCCTCGATAGTAAAAAATTTAATTAGTGGCAGATAAAATACAAGAAGTATACAATAAATCAATTCTTAAGTATAATAGCCACAATAAGTATAAACTTCCTGTATTGATGCTCCATTTGTATTTAAGTAGATAGAAATAAATTAAAAGATTAATGAATAGATAATAATAGCACATTTAGCAATTTTTTATTTTGTGTTTAAAACTTTTATATTTTATATTTTCTATAAAAGATTTTAATCTGAATCTCCATCTTCTTACTTTAGTATTAAAAATAAATATATTGATTTGTAAGGGAAGCAAAAAAAAATAAAAAGGTTGAATTACTTTATTTAGAAATATATTTCTAAGTTTATCTGTTTTTAAAGATAGTAAAAATAGTATTATCATTGAACCTATATAAGAGAATATCATTCCTATATATAAACCATTATCATAATTTTAGCTAATCGCATCAAAATAAAGAGCACATAAATAAGACGATGGGACTATAAGGAACAAAAAAGCATAATTTAATAAGCATTTTATTATAACATTAGATTTGCTTTTAATTAAAAGAAGATAGTTTTTAACTAAATTTAGTTTTAAATATTAATTTACTTATATAAAATCTAATGAGCTTAGCAAAGGTGAACTGTATAGAGGTTTGATGTAATAATAATTATCAAAACTGGTTATTTAGAGGCAAACATAATTGTAGCAAATATAGCCAAAGTTGTATAAAGAATTATTCTAATAATTAGATAACCCTTTTAGTAGTTTTTACAAATATTTCTTAGTAAATATAAAAATAAATCATAAAATAGAGATGTTATTCCTATGGTAAGTACACGCACTCCCCAAAACCAACCAGATATGTAACAAAATTAATTTACGCCATTAACGGTTATTGTTTAAACTAATTGAAGAAAGGTCACAGCACCAAGAAATAATATGAGCAAAAGGATATCGAATAAAAAAGAAATAGCTTTTTATTTATTAAATTTGATTTTCTGCATATTTTATACACTTTCTTCGAATTATTCTTTCAATTTTTTTCTTTGAATTTTTTTTTCTTTGTAAATCTGATTCAAAAAAATATTTAATTTTATCATTCATTTAAGTTATTATAAAAATACATAAAATAAATACTAGTTCTAAATTTTGAGATTATTAATTTTTGTTATGCTCTCTCTATTTTTGCTAAAATATATGATTTCTGTCAGAATTATTGTGTAAATAATCATTAAATAATAAATTAGTGGTTTGATTTTTTTTAACAAGGATGTTATCATATCTAATCTATTTGACTATATTAATCCCACCCACTAACTAATTATTCTGACAAAGTTTATCATATAATTGTAAACTCATATATATTTATACTAAGCATGCTCTCAAATAAACTTATTTTTATGCAGTAAGTATTTGAGAATCTCTTTTCAAAATTTTTTGTCCTCAACAATCAATTTTTGGATTTTGGCTAAATTTTAAATTTTGTTTTCAAAAATAAATTAAATTTTTTTTAAAAAAATTATTATTATGGCATAGAAAATTCTTAATTTAAATTAGACTTTTTATATTTTAAAATATTTTTATATAATGTAGCTTCTTTATTTTTATAATATTTTTTTATCTTTTTTGAACGATTTAATAAAAAATTAAATTCATTTCCTAAATTTTGATTAAAAATGTTTTTTTCACATGTAACCATTAAACTATATCAAAGGTATTTATTGAGCAGGGAATTATTATTGAATTATTTAATTAGTATTGATGAAAGGTAATTCTAATCTTAAAAAAATATATAAAGCATTATTTTATTTCTTTAACTAATGTTTAATAAACATAATTCATAGCAATAGAGAAATAATTTAGTAGTTAATAAAAAAATATACCTTAAAGAGTAGGTATTTTAATTATTATAGTTAGTATATGAAATCAATTTAATCATGTTATTAAAAGAAAGAATTCATATTAAATTTTAAATTAAAATTTTTTAATGTTAATCATAGGGGTAAAACAAAACAGATAATTCTTATGTTTTATATTCAATAAAATAAATTTTTCAATCAAAGAATAAATCAAGCAGAACGTTATTAATACTATTTAGTAATAAATCTTAAATTTAATATCTTTTTAAAACCATGTACTTTAGCATAAAGACATCTATATATTTTTATACTTATATGATTCGGTATTTATTTGAGTTGTTAGTGAGGTAGAAGTAGAATTTATCATCAAATACGCTAGAATATTAAATATGTGAAAGATACTAATTATTCTGGTCTCTAAAGAATATTTAGAAGTAATCTGAATCAATCAAGTTAATTGCTTTGCAAAGAAAATCCTAACTTGAAAAAAAGAGCTTGACATAGATTCGATTATCTTATTCGAAATCTAATGTAGAAAATATATTTTCAGCTTGTATTTTTCCTAAATCTAGATAAAACTTGGTAGGATTATCTTCATCATAGTAGCAATTTATTTCGCATCTTCTAAAATCAAAATGATTAAAGTAGGATGTGAGTTATAGGTTTAAATTTCTAACAAAAATATATGGAATGTCATATAATTTAATTAATTCTTGTATTTTGTTTAGAAGCTCGCAATTTAAGTCATATTTTTTATTGCAGTACTCATTAATTATTATTTATAAATTTAAATCATCTATTTTTATAACCCTATAGCTATTAATATCTAAGTAATAGGGATTTACAATATTTATTTTACTTCCATATTTATTTTCTTACATGAATATCAATAAATTAGTGTAATTTTAAATAATTTATATAAGGCTATCCTCAAAGTTTTTTATATTGGATTATTGATTATTCAAATCTTTAATAACTTCAGCTCCTTTTATATCTTCAAATGACTATGATTGTTTACAATTAAGTTAAAGTAACTCTTCTCCTGTAAATTCATCTATTTGCTTATATGTAGGTACATCAAGTATTAAATCCTTATTGCTTATAAGCTAGATTAACTTCTGCTAAGAAAATAAAGTCTTTGAGAGGTTTTTCAAAATTTAGTTAATAATTTTTGAAAACTCAGTTAATTATTCTGTAATATCTATAAAATATTATTTTTTTTCATCAATATTCTAAGATTGCTATTTTTCTAATTCAAACAAATGTAGAAATTTTGGAAATAAAACTGGTTACAAAAGTAAAATTCTTCCATTTTTATTTTCTAAAAGGATATCTTAACTAAAATTTTATAATTTCTGAATCATGAAAATGATAAATAGTTTTAATTTATCTAAAATTTTAAACTTTATTAAAAAACCCGGCACAAAAAATCTTTTATATCGCTAATTAAAAACTAATTTTCAGTCAAAATATTAGAATTATTAGTATTTTTAATAATTATCTTGTTTAATAAATCTTTAAGAATTTATTTTTCTAAAAATAATTTTTTAGGAGTTATCATTTTAATTTAAGTTAATTTTAAAATGTAAAAAGTCATTAAAATTTTTTTTGTAAAACAATAAATAATAATTTTTTATCAAAGAGAAACAAGCATAAATAAGTTAAAGCTTTTTAAATAAACTTTTAATTAAATGAGTATATTCTAATTTTTATTTATTTAACTAAATTTAATTTAAATTTAAATTAATTAAAAAATTAAAACTTTACAAGTAATAAATATCATTCAATAATTTCGTCAGTCGCAAAATAAATATTTAAAGGTAATTTTATTAAATAAAAAAATAAATTATCATTAAATCAACTATTAATTTCTTTAAAAAAAAAACTAAAATGATATAAAAACACAAATACTTTCATAAACTAGAAGATGTAGATAAATACTATTATATTTATCCAATTAATTATCTTTTTAATAAAAGTTTTTACACTCTGCTCAAAACTCTTTTGATAGTATTATTATAGCTCTTAAGTAAAAATTATTAAAAAAATTAAGCTCACTTTTAAATTATTCAAAATTTTAATACCTTTAACTCTAGCAATTAAATCTCTTTTCTATTATAAATATAATGAATAAAATTATATTTATTTTTTCAAAACTCTTATTTGAATTTTTTATTTATTTTAAACTATAATTTTTTTATTTCCAATCAACTTCTATTAACTATATTTATTTAATATTGAAAAATAATTAAACACATATTTAAAAATATGCAAAATATTAATAGTAATAAGTAAATTGGTGATTACGAGTTATATAGATTAAGCTCGGCTTTACAAAATCAAAATACTATCATGTTTTTGAAACTAGAAGTTTAGTAAAATTATTAATTTAAAATCTATTAAATAAACAATTTATACTCTAATTTTATTTATCCTAATTTTAAAAAGTTGAATTATCAAAACACTTTTATTTAAATTAAAAATAATAGCAATAATAAAATTGATAATCAAGGAGCTGAAGATCTTGCTTCTGCTTTATCAAAATGCAATAATCTTTTAAAATTGAGCATTAATTTAAGGTAAAAAAATTTCTAAAATTTATATTTTAAATTTATTTTTAATTTTGATAAATTGATAATCTTAATAAGCTTTTGAATTTTTAATTATTTTTTTCAAAAAATCATTTTAAAATTAATTTTTTTATAATAAAACACACTATATTTAAAGCAGCAATAACATTCGTGAAAAAGGTGCATCATAAATAGGTTTAGGCTTATCAAATTTAATTAATCTATAATCTCTGAACCTTGAAATAGGGTAATAAATGAATTGTTAACTAATAAGTTTTGTTTATTTTTAGGTATTTAACAAATATTTAATAAAAAAACATCTTGAAAAGATTATTTCATTTTAAATGTGAAATGTATATTTTAGATACTTTTTTTATTTTTTTAATATTATTTCTTTATTTTTATCCTTAAAATTTTAAAGATGGAATAATATTGGCGATAACGGTGTTACAGGTCTAGGCTCTGCTTTTTCAAACCATCCTAATCTTATCACATTAGAACTATAAGTTAAGTAACAGCATAGCTTTTAATGATTATTTAAATAAAAAAATCTTTACTGCGTATTTTATAACTACTGAAAGTTTATTCATTTGTTAAAAAATGTTTATTTATTAAATAAATTAAGTATTTTTAATTAATAAAACAATGATTCTTAAATTAAATACTTATTAAAAAATTAATTGTAATTTCAATTATTAAAAGTAACAACAATATTAATACTGAAGGAGCATTGGGTTTAAGTCGTTCATTAGCAAAATAGACAAATCTTACTTAATTAAATCTTTACATTTAGTAGATAATTTGTTTATTTTAGCTTAATTTTAAAAATAATTTTTAATTAATTTTATTTGATAAAAAAATATATTTTATTTTATTTTTTAAAGAATCATTTTATTTTTTTAAAGGGATAATAATATTGAATAACAAGGTGCTTCAAATTTAATATCTGCTTTATCGAGTTATCATTAGCTCATTAACTTTTCAATCAATATTGGGTAAAAATATTAGTTTTATATTTAAAGAATTAATTTTAAAACTTTAATTTAATTTGGCAATAAAATATTTTCTAAATTTTTATATTTAACTTAATCATTCTAAAATAAATAAAATAATTGTCTGTTTTAATTTTTAAATATTAAATAATAGATGGAATAATATATAATCTAAAGGATTATAAGATATAGCCTCTACATTATCTTACTGTCCTAGTCTTTAATAATTAACATTATGGTCTATGTAAAGGAATTTTATTTAAATTTTTTTATTACTCAAAAAAATTGTAACTTCAATATTTCAATACAAATTATTTATGATTTATTTTAAAAACATTAAAAAAATAATGATAATCTAATTATTTTATTTAATTTCGTTTTAATATAAAATTAATAATATACTGAAATTAAAAATAATACTTGTAAAATATAAACTCATTTTCCAATTAAAAAAAGAGCAAACTTTATTTATATCTAAAAATATTTATAAAGATAAAATTAATTTTAATTATTATTCACATTTCTTAGTTATAATAATATTGATGATTAAGGCTTATGCAGTCTAAGTGCTAGTTTAGTAAATTGTACGAACCTCAAAATATTAGAGATAGAGCTTGGGTAATTTAGATTTTTATTTAAGCTTAATTTATAAATCATTTAATTAATTATTATAATAATATAAAAAAAATAATATTAAATAAACTACTAAATTTTATTTTTTAAAACACCTTTTATTATTTTATTAATTGGCAAACTAAGGAAATATTTTAAAATTTAAATTTTAAAAGGAGCAATAGTATTAGCGACTAAAGTATAACAGTTTTAGGTGAAACATTAGTGAAATTATAGAGTATCTCTTCTTTATTGCTAAGTCTTTAGTAAAATGAAAATTTAATTTTTTGATATCAATATGTCTGTCTGCTATTAATATTCTATTAAATTAAGTTTTTTTAAATAAAACTAAATAAAACCCATATTTATAATAAGATGGAATAATATAAGTGACTATGGTATATCACAGCTAAGCCTATCTTTAGCCAAATGCTCTTGTCTTAAAATATTACAATTAACTGCTAAGTAAATAAAAATATCTTTAATTTTTCAATATTTAATATAATTAAGAAATATAAAAATTAATTCTTCATTTTTTAACATTTTTTAAATTTTAGTTTCAATAAACATTTTCAATATATAAAAGTAATTGCTCTATAGGAGAAAAAGGAGTATAAGAACTTTTTAATGGGTTATTAAAGTGCAGTAAACTCTCAATATTTAAACTCGAACTTTAGTAAAATTGACTCAAAATTATATTAGCTTTCTAAAAATTTTATTTTTTTAATATTTTTAAAAAATAGAGGAAATGAGATTTTGAATGAATAATAGTATATTAACAAATTCAAAAAAATAAAGAGAATAGTAGAGTAACAAATTTAACTAATTTGAAAGGTAAAATCAATATTTTTATTTTAAACATAATAAAAAAAATATAAATTTGAATTATTTAATTAATTATTTTTATCTTTAAATAGTTAAAATATAATTATCTTTTAAAAAAAGTTCACAGTAACAATAAATCTTTGGAGACTTTACATAAAACTGAATAGTTAATCCTTTTTAAAATATGTTAATTTTTAAGGGAATCTTATGTTAAATTTTAAATTTAGTCACTGTAAAATAAAAATCAAAAATTCTTTAAATTAATTATTATAATATTTTGAAAATAATTTTATTGAATTTAATTTATGTGATTTTTGATTTCAGTATAATTTTATCTTTAAATCTGCTTTATTTATATAGATTCCACAAAAAATTTCATTTTAATTAGTTTTCCTAACTTTTAAAATTTTCAATTTGATATTAATTTCTTATTCATCTATATTATTTAATTTTTAACACTTAATCCTCTGTGAGATGATATTATTTATTGAAATATTGAATAATTTAAGTTTATCATTTAAATATTCTTTAGAATATATTAATTAATTTATTTGAAATGGTTTGATATTTATAGATGTACAAATGATTATTAAATTAACTATTATAACACTATAAAATTAACATATAAACATTTTAAAATAAATATTTATTTAAAATATAAACTATTTTTATTAATTAATTGCATCACTTTTTAATTAAATAATTATTTATTTATTTATTTTTTAATATATTAATTAATTTATATTTTCAATTTTGTTGAGAAAACCAGCTATGCTCTAAAATCTATTTTTATTTTAGATAACATTAAAATTATAAATTTAATTGTAAAAGCTTACAATAGGCAAGCTTGGTCTCTCTGATGGCCTAACATTAAGAAGTTAAGAAATAAGTTTTTCAGCATCTGAAGATACTGGATGAGTGTATGTAAATGACCCCTTTTTTATTTTTTTGAAGAGTTCATTATCATTTACTCCTTTAAATGGGAATTTTCCTTAAAGCATAACAAATAATAAAATTCCTAAAGCCCAAATGTCAGCTTTTTGACCAATATATTCTATCTTAGACACTATTTCTGGAGCCATGTATGAGGGAGTACCACAAAAAATTTTTAATTTTTTATCTTCCCCATTGATAATGCTAAATCCAAAATCAATAATTTTAATGTTGTTGCTTTGGTCAAGTAAAATATTTTCTAATTTAATATCACGATGTACGACACTCATTTTGTGGCAATAATTCACTCCTTCAACAATCTATCTAAATAGTCTTTTTACTTCAGGCTCTTCTAATTTTCTATCTGTTTTAGTCTTTAAATATCCATGTAAGCTTTGTTTACCAACATACTCCATTCCAACAATTATTTGCTATTTATTTTTAAATTTCAATTTTAAAAATATTTAAAAAATGTTTACATTTTATTTATCTTCGATTGCAAAAGGCATTTTAATTATAAAAGGATGTTATAACTTTCTTAAAATTGCAATTTCTCTCTTTACATTTCTCATTTTATGAGGATCAAGTAAGACAAAACGTGGATAAATTTTAAGGGCATATCTAATTTGTGATGCCCTATCTATAGCTAGCTTGACAGTAGCGTAGGAACCTTTCCCTATCTCCTATTCGAATTTGAAATTGTTTATATTTATATCATCAAAGAGTGACTAAGCTGCACTAGAAGATGAAGGTTTTTATGTTGAAGGAACATAAGGTTAAGCTTATTTAACAGTATTCTGAGAAGTAGGATTTATGTTTTTCTTCACAGCTGCAGCAGGTTAAGCTACAGCTTAAGTTGCATTAAATAATACTGTGGCTAAATTATTAGCATTAGTAAATTAATTATGGTTTGTCATATTTTTATTTGTAATTTCATCTTTTGTGTTTCTATTTGTTCTCATAGTGTTTTAGATAGTATTATTTGCTGTTTTATCTTAAATTAAATTAAAATACATTAATTTATATTCATAGTTAATTTTATTTAAATTACTGTATCTAGTAAGTGCTATATTTTTCATGTTAATATTGTAGGGATTTGCTAAATCTTGTTTTTTTTATTAATTTTAATGTGGAATTCCAATCGATTTAGCTATTTCTTGTTTTGCTTCTTAATTTTCATCACCTTTTTTCTGGGTTACCTATTTTTTTTTGCAATTAAATTATTTTAATAGCTCAAATTTATTCAAAAAATTACTACAAAGCTATGGTTTTGCCTAAGTGTTGGAGTAGTAGTAGCTGCAGTAGTCATCGTTTAGTTAGTACTTGAGTGATCGTTTGTATTATAAAGAGGTAAGGGAGCAGGAGCAGGTTAGTTTCGATTTATTTTATAAATATTAGAGAGCCTTTTTGTTGGTGAGTTATTTTTATTGAAAGTGTTATTATTGTTGTTTACTTTTGGTGCTGCTTTTGCTTAAGTCTACTATGGCTAATATTGAGTAGTGTTTGCTTACACTTAATTTAATGTATGCTTTTAAGTCTTGTTCGCGGTGTTTATTTAATCTGTCCTAAGATGCTTTTTTAAAATTTCTAAGTAATTTTTTGTCTTTTAATTCAAGAAATCTTCATTTGCTCTTAATGCAGTTTCTGGTGTTTTGTATGAAAGCTGAGAAGTTGTTGGCTTTTTATTTTCCTTATTAACATATCTTTTACTAATGAATTTTCCAATTTTGACAGCATTTTAATCAACCTTTTCTATGTCAATCGATTTATCTCTAGCTTGCTAATGTTAAACATTGAGCTATGCTTAACTCAAATTATTTTCTTTATTAACCATCTTGTATTCTTTTTCTTTATCGGTTTAAACTTTAAAACTATTTGTTTTCTGTAATTGCTACTGATATCCCATTTTATTAGAATTCTGTTAATTCTTTTAACAAAAAATTTAATTTTCATAAATCATTTTTACATTTTAAAATTTTACTTTTAGTTTTTATTCGAAGCTAGTGTTGTGAGTGATGCTTCTTTCTTTGGCTTTTGCTGCATTTGGAATATTAGTTTTGGTAGATTCAATAAATGTTTTGCGCTTTTCAGCTTGTTTATGATCTTTTTAAACATGATTTGATGATTATTCCATATTTTCTATCAAATAATTAGCAGAATTCGGTCTTCTCATATAAAGCATGTCTTGTACATATTTTTCTTCAAGATAAACATTTTCTAAATTTGTTGAAAATTTAAATAATTTTATGTTAAAAAATAAAATTAATTAATTAATTAATTACCTTCATTGAAATTTAAATTAGAATCCTCATAATTAATTTGAGCATTCACAAAGTGAGGAAGACAAGATTAAGGAAGCTATGGTTCATTATTTCCATCATATTCATCCATATTCTACAGGAAATTGGTTTAATTCAAATAGAATTTCTAGTATTATGCTCCATTTGCCTAAGAATGATCGTTTGATGATTAAGCGTTAAGAATATAATTTGGATTTAAATTATTATAAAATACCATACTTCCTTATTACTAATTTTCTTCCAAGTTAATATCTTCTGCACAATTTAACTAAGAGATAGAATTTTTATACAATAAGTATGAATCCAAATAACTTTGATCTTCATACTTCATATCACCTTCATTGGGTATTGGTTAGATTTCGTCTTCAATCTTCAGTGAATCGTTGATATTTTCTTAAATCATGTGATTATTTTGATAATCAGAAATATATGAAACTTCATTTTTCCCATTCAAAATATTATTTGTACTCATACCTGAGTGAGCATTTCTTACACCCTTAGCAGACCCTAAAATATTTGTGCTTGCTTCTAATGAAGAGTGATTTCTCATTAATTTCATTTGATGAGCACTGTTATTATTGTTAAAGGAATTTATTCCAAACAAATCGTTGTCAATGTCACGCTAACGAGTTACAGATTAAGGGAGTATTTACTCATCTGCTTTTTGATTGAAGTATTTTTGAGACTATGATAACGAAAGGTGCTTATTTTTTTGAGCTTCTAAAAATTCTTTGTGATGCTTGATAAGCTAATCTTATGAATGAGAGCTTTAAAAATTAGGTGCAGAGCCTTATTGAGGAGTTGTAGGAGTTTGAACCATGTTTTAAACGTTTAAATTACTTGTATTATTGGTTAAACTGAGGTAGTTATTGCTACTTTCTCCTACACCAAAGGCATTATGATTCTGGCTGAATGTCTGCATTTTGGCAAATTATTCAATCAATTACTACTCATAGTTGCTGCCGGGGTCAATCATACTGTTTGGAAAGTAGTCATTATAGAATTCAATATCTTCGTCATCAATTTATTCTTGTGCTTGCATCCTTTGCTATTGATATAAAAAGTCTGTTTATCCCTAATCTCCCTACTACTTCATGGCATTCTTAACATTTCTATTTAAAATGAGAAATAAACAATTCATTAAAATGAAACAATATATAAATGAATTAATGTTAATTACCCTATAAATTTCATTAAATCTTTTCCTTTCTTTCCTTAGCTATTCTCTAATTTGCATTAAAAAACAAAATTATAATTATTAAAGGATTTTTTCTCAATAGAAAGCAGTTTATTTGAAATGTCGTGTTTTTGTAAATAAAATGGTGATGAAAATAATTTTACATAATAACTAGTTTTCATATTATTTTATATTGCTCTTCACTCTTGCTGTTATACTCCTAACCTCTTCTGGTTACATACTTACTATATAATAAAGGGTGAATTGCTTAAACAAAGAAGAAAAAAAATTACAATTATTTGAGTAATTCTCAAGATAGTAGTTATCTTCTATTAATAATTGAATATAAATGTAGTTGCATAAAAATTATGATTCAAGCTGAAATGAGCTGTTTTACAAAATTACTTTTCATTTAATCGCAAACTCCGAATGAGTATCTCAATAGCTTTTTATCTTCTTGCATTAAATCTATTAAATCCCAACTAAGATGAAGCTCAATCTATCAACAGCTTATTCTTTATTTATTTATTTACTTCAAATCAAATTATTTAGTTTAAATCAATCAAAATAATTATATGGTTTGTATTTGATTTGTCTTTGTTTATCTTTTTAACAATTTATAAATTTTGTTTTTAATTATTTGAAAAAATCTTTAAACTTGGAAACTAATAATTAATTAATTATTAACAAAAGTATTAATGAATTAATGATTGATTGAATAAGTGATTTATTTTAAAAATCTCCGTTTTCTTATATTAAATAGAAACTATTCTTTGCTATTTCAAACAAGATCTTATATTACTATTTTTGAATATTTTTTAAATGACTTATAGCATATTGGTATACTTTTAATTCCTAATTAGTATAATAACAATTAAAAAAATTCAAATTTTTTGATAATTTTAACAGTTAAAAACCAATTATCTACAAATCACAATTATTAATTATTGATGAATTTATATTCTAAATTATTTTAATGCATAGAAGCTTACATAATTATATAATGTATAGTACTTTGTCAATATATAAAATAGATTAAAAATTTAATTTACTAATAAAAAACACTTTTTTTAATCTAAAATACCTTTTGAATTTTTAAAAGTATTTTAAATTATTCAATTAGTATTCTTAGTAAGGTATATTAATTATTAAGGAATTGAATTTACATATATATAAAATTTGATTAATAAAACATTTCATTTAACAAAAAAAAGCATTTCAAATAATATTATTTGAAATCAAAATATTATTTTTAAAATATCTCAGTTGATTGACTATATTTAAAATATTAAAATATCTTTTTTAATTCTTATCAAAATTATTGAAAAATTTATATTTTCTAGTTCCAAATTAATTATATTGTTCTATTTTATAATTATTCTAATAAAATATAATTTCTTTATTTTAAAAGTTTATTTTATTAAAACATAACCTTTTTTTTGATTTTTTTAAAGTATTTTTTAATTAGTTTAGATTTTTGTAATTATGAATATATTTATCATTTTATATAAAATTTTATTTATCAAAAATTTCAATTACAAAAATAAAAGAATAAATATAATTTTAATTATATATCAAAATATAATTTTTAGGATGTTACAATTAATTATAATTGTTTTCCTCCTCATTTTAATTCTTAAAATTAAAAAAATAATTTAAAAATAATAATTTTAAAAAATAAATTTAATATATATCAAAAAAATTTGAATTAAAAAAACCATTTCAATTAAATAAAAAAGCAAATTAAATTTTTGATGCAAAAGATTTATTTTAATTAAAAATTTAATATTGAATAGACTCCAAATATTTTTCGAGAAAGTTTACTTCTATTTTAATTTTAGATATTTATTTTTTCAATATACATTAAATAAGTCACTTAGAATATGTCTGAATTTTTTAATAACTTAAGTCAAAGAATTAAAGAAAAGACAAATTATGAAGAAAAAACTTCAGAAAAAAAGAAGTTAAAAGAATAACTTTTTCGTAAAGAGCTACAAAAAGCACAACAACTTATTGCTTAAGGTAATCTATTTCCAAATTTTACTGTTTCCTAAGCTTATATTTATTAAAAAAGATTAACCTATTCCAAAGAGACTCAGATTTGATGTTGTTTATCACTTAAAAGTTTATATGAACTCTGATGAAATTAGAAAATTAAATTAGCTTAAAGATGAGTATTCTTCATCTTCATACAAAGTTTCTGCAATTTCACTTCTTAATATAGTTTGTGTTTCTGCTTTTATTAAAGGATTTATGAATTTCAAATGGTATACTAAAGTAGGCATAGCTTCATTTGTATTTTGTTCTTCTCATTACATTGGTATGTACTAAATAGAACAAAAAACTCAAAACTTTTAAGAATAAATAATTTAAACTTACAAGCAGTAGTTTTTGGATTCAAATTTTATCAAAAATTAGCTCATTTATGATATTTCTTAACCAGATCCTCATCTTTAGACAAAAAAGAAATTATTAGAATAAAATTAAAAGTTACTTTAAACCTAAGAAGAATCAAGTGATTGATTTTTAAAACAATTTTTTTATATAAATAACATAATAAATTTAAATAAAATCTTAAAATGATCTTAATAAATAACAGTATTAAAATAAATATAAAACGTTTTTAACATATTTGTAAAGGCAATTCTTAATTCTAAATTTTAAGTTTATACATATATTTTTTTTTTTTGTTTTTTTAGTACTTTAATTAATGAGTTTTATTTATATTACATTTTATTAATTAATAATAAATATTATTTGTTTAAAAATATTTTAGTAAAATAGCAATTTATTTATTTGATTTTTATTTAATTTTTTCAAAATGATTTAATTTTAAAATTCGTATTTCATTAAATTGTTATTTGTTTGAATATCAAAAAATAAACTGTCTCTCTTCTTTTTTATTGTTATAATTTTTATGATGTTTTTTATATTATTTATACTTTAAAAATTATTAAATAAGAATAAAATTATTTTAAATTATCAATAAAATATTTTTAATATTAAAAATGAATTTTCTACTTTTTCATTAATTTGTATTTTTTATTAAAATCTCTATTGATTAACTTAATTCTTAGAATTAACTGGAAAGAGAAAAGCAATTTAAATTTATTTACTTATTTATAAAAATTTTAAGAATTTATAAAAAATAATTCTTACATAAACTAGAGATATATATTTACTAATAGTTGTTTTTATAGTTAATGGTTATTTATACAACTTATATTTATTTACATGATTACATTTGTTTAATTTATTTAATAGTCCTATTTATTTATTGTATTGTATTTATTTGTTTTTAATCTGTCTTTTTAAGCTGCTTTAGGTAAATATTTTTTTCTTTATTGAGTAAATTATGTTATTTAATGCTAAACCATATTATTATATTTCGATTTAAAGAAATTTAACATTTTTAGCATATTTTAACAAATAATTTCTCATCTCAAAATTTAAACTTTGGCTTTGACTTGAGTTACTTCTGCTTTGTTAGATGAGAAACTGGGTAAGAATTGTGACATCTATCACAGTCATGGAAATTTTGTCTTGCATTAGCTAAATCTCTTTCTTACTATTCTTTAAGCATTTTTCCATACTGTAACTTTTCTTCTAACTCTTTTCTTAGTTGTTGCTTCTTCATTTCAATCTGAGTTTACAATTGCTCTGCTTACTTTTATTTGATATATTCGTTTCTCTAAACATTTTATTCATAAAGACTTTTATCTTATTCCATAATAGCCTCTTAGAATTACTTAATTTTCTCGTTTTCCTTCTAAGCAAAAACCTTTAATTATTTTAAATAAAATATAATTTATATAAAAATAAAGTAAAATTACCTTTTATTGCTATTTATGTTGCTGCTAAATGTCCCAAGCTTCTTTGAACGACCTTAATTCTTCTGCTCTGTCTTAAATTTACTTTTCTCTTATCTATTTAATTAATTAATTAAAATAAATTTTGTAACTTCAATTTGCTAAAAAGAATTATTTTTAAAAAAAAATAAATCAATGTAAAGTTACTTTCATATCAATAGCAAGCTGCTATTCAAGTTATTGTTTATATTTAGCTTCTTCTATTGCTTGGTTTTCTTGTTATCTTTTCTTTATTTCTAACTAATTATTTAATTCTTCTTTTATTTTATTTGTTTGGTGTTGCTTTTAAGCAACTGAGTTCATGTAATCGTGCAAATCTTATTCTCTTTAAGCAGCAAAATATTCTAAATAAGACTTATCAGCTTATTTTTCTCTTTCTTTCCTTTCATGCTTTTGCTAAATTTGCATATCAATTTCTTTTTTGTATTATTCTCTATAATTCTTGAGATCTTCGAGCTTTTACCTATAAACTCTATCTTGTTCTTCCTAAAATTGAATTTATTCTTGCTGTCTTTGCTACTTCTCTCTTTCTTATTCTTAATGCTTTAAGTTATTTTTATACAATAAATGTTCCTTTATTTCTTAGTTATATTAATTTTTGGCATTTTTAATCTACTCTTACTACCAAACATAACTGTTGAAATGCTAGTTCTATTCATTTTCTATTGCTTGCTTTTCTAACTGTGCTAATCTTTCCTTCTCTTATTACTATCTTAACTGCTTGTCTACTATCAAGTCTTTATTAACGCAATTATTGCATACTAACTAACTAACAAATGAAGAGGTACTGGTTACACTTTTGGCATCATCTTAATAGTTTGGTTGTCTATCGTTTTTATTGCTTTAAATTTAACTTACATGATTAGAATTGCTTCCTTTTGTTGATTAATTTGAAGTTAGATCTACTGTTCTCTTTTGAGTAGCTGAGGCATTTCTTGGTACAGTTTAGTTAGGCTAAAATCCCTCAGAGCCATTTTAAGCACCAAAATTCTCTGTTTTATTAAAATTCTTTGGAGTTGGACTCTTAGTAAATTAATTATAGTGATGCTGATGAGTAGTTTATGGGCTACTCTACAATTTCTATGTAGGATTAATAGTATTATTTTTACTTGTCTACTATTGTTGATTGCTTTGGATTTATTTTTGATGATTATTTTAGTAACTAGGATCTTAATAACTTTTTTAATTGCTAAATTAAAATATTTGAGATCCATTTCTGCTATGGCTTTTAGGGGTATAAGATTAGTTACTTTGAGAAACTTAGCTAGGAGTGCGTCCATTTTAAGTAACTGGCTGGTTTTAGTTTACCACTTTCTAAGAATCTGATACTCTTTTTTGGTTATTTTTTACTTGCTCTAATTTAATCAGTGAGGAAGGATTATGTGAATGCTAACTATTAACACTCTTACTGTCATTTGAAATGTATTCTTAACGGGCTTAAGGTTAATAACTTTCTAATTCAATTCTTTTTTTTACATCTCCGAAATCAAATTAGGAGTGACTTCTTAGCTTCTATGAAGTAGCAGTTGTGTCTTAAGCAACGATACTATTTAACTATTGTTGGATATTCTTTGCATTTTTTGGTGTCTTTGATGAGCTCTATTGAGGTGCTTAAATATCAGCAGTAGATGATATTGATTTATTACCAAAGTGGTAGGTTTTATTTCCTTAAAAGCTTGTAGGATTATTTTAAATCTTATTATTATTGCTGATACTTATTTGAGACTTAGTATCTGATTATTGATCTTGTTTCTCAAGAAACTTTTAGTAATCATTCATATAGCTGTACTTTTACTAATTCTTATTACCTGAAACACCTTACGGTCTTAATGGGGACTTACTACTGCTGAATAGATCTCCACTGTTTAATAATATTTTGATCAATTTATCATATTTTATTATTAAAAAAAACAATAAATGGTGTCAGAAAAAAAAAAATTAAATCGCAGAAAGTTTCTCTATAAGATAATTGTAAATAGATTCCTATTTAAGTTTGAATTACTTGTTGTCTTAAACTAAGCTTCTCTTTGGAGTCCTTGAATAGTTCACATTGGTAAGGTTGGTTTATTAATGAGGGTAGAAGACCTCTGAACTCATATAAGAAGGGTTGTTATACGTATTGTTCTTAGAACCTTAGTTAAATGGTGAGTGAAATATAGTAGACGGGTCACGATGAGGAGTCTCATCGTTGATGTATACACACTTTTATAAGCTTGCTTTTCTTGCGTTGCTCATTTTGTATTAAAAATTATTTGATAATACTTTTAAATGAATTTTTTACTGATGATATTTTTTATTTACTTCTATCTAAAATTAGTTGATTGTTAGTTAGGTATTTAGAAGTTATTGATAACAAGCAAGCAATCAAGCAATAACTTTAAAATAAGCAATGTTATCAATTAAAATTTAATATTTATTATTATTTTTATTTATTTATT
Organism: Tetrahymena thermophila SB210; assembly: GCF_000189635.1. Classification (NCBI taxonomy): domain Eukaryota; phylum Ciliophora; class Oligohymenophorea; order Hymenostomatida; family Tetrahymenidae; genus Tetrahymena; species Tetrahymena thermophila. Next base: position 1,060,851 of record NW_002476426.1, read on the forward strand.
CAGCTAAATTGTTTATTAAATATAACTAATTAGATATTTAAATCATCATATCCATATTATGTTGCTTACTAATTATTTTTAATTAATAGCCAATCAATCAAATATCTTAACTAAAACTTCTATATCAATAAAATATTTATAATTTATTAGTGTTTTAGAGTTTAAAGATATCAATTATATTTAATAAAATTAAAGTTGTTTAAATCTTTATTGGTGATGGTGATTTTGTTATTTTATCTACATTAAGTCTTTTTTTATTATATATTTATAATTAATACAATTTAAATAAACAAATTTTTATTTTTATATATAGAAATATTTTAAATTTTAAAAAAGGTATTTATTTAATATTAATTTAATCAGATTAAAAGACAAAAAATATCTTAAATAAATTTTAAGTTTCTCATTTTTAAAAATAAAATAAGTTTTAGATGTGCTACTAATTTAAGAAGTTATACAGTATTTATTTTTAATTATTAAGTCTTTATTTATTTAATTTATATATAATTAAAAAAAAAATTCTATATTCTTTTAGCTATAATAAAAATTAAAAATAAATATCACATATTTTTCTCAAGTTTTTAGTTTCAAATTTAAAATTAAAAAAATTTAATATTTTTTGTATAAAATTTAATCTATAATTATATTATTATAATAATAAATTAGTCCAATTTTAGAAGTTAAACATTATTTCTAATTGCTAGGATATTTCATTGATTTGTATATAATTTAATAATTAATTCTAAAAAAATAAATATCTAATATATTTTTTTGTTTTAAAAATAATCATAATTAAAAATATAAAATTTTTTATCAAGGCTTTTAGTTTCAAGTTTAAAAATTAAAAATTAAATATTTTTTGTTTAAAACTTTATTGTAATTAATGATATTATTATAACAATAAACATATTAAATAAACAAGTAGATATTATCAAAAATCATCACTTATATCTTATTTAATTTATTTCTTTTTTAAAGTAACTACCTCTTTAACAATAAAAGGAGCATCTTATCCATCTCTTGTAATTAAACATAACTCACTACATGTGAATTTAATTGGTGCATATTTTTCTTAGTATTATTTTTTAACTTTTTCTATTTAGTTAGATGAAAACTATCCACAAGTTAAGTGTGGAGCAAAACCTCCTTCTCCTTTTTTTGAAAGATCATCTAAAAATGGAAAAACTTTTTAGATTTTTTATTAAGCTAATTGGAGCTGGTTTTCGTTAACTTAGGGTTTCAAGTATAACACAGATGACTTTCCGTGAGTGAAATTGTCAAAAACTTTAAATTCTATTTCGAATTCTTCAAAATCTTAAAATTCTTATTGAAGCAATTTTGCTGCATCTGAAAATTTCTCAGGTTGTACGAATGGGAAACTCATATTAATATGAGGCATCCACCTTTCGTAAGCTTTATCATGGATTTTTCTTATTTCTTAGATTTGGTTCCACTTATCTTAAGGAGGCTTAATAATAAGTGCTGAATGAAAAACTTTAGAAAAACTGTTTGTAGAATCCATTATTTTAATTTTTTTATATGTGTTAATTTAATTTTATAATAAATTTTGTTTGAAGCATATAGAAATTTTTTTTTTTATAGCTATTAATAAAGCCTCTATTTATAAGATAGAGGATTTAATAGAATTTCTAAAACTCAATTACTTACATATAACTAATAAAACCTAACGTTTATACTGTAAAGCTAAATTTAAGTGTTTATAAAATATTAAATATGATTAATTGTCAGGCTATGGATGTTCATTTCAACTTAATTAGTATTCTGATATTAAAAAAATAATTTAAAGTATATTTCATAAATAATTTGATAAACTAATTTAATAAATCTCAAATGTTATAAATTTTTTGAAAGAAATACTAAAAGTATTAAAGAAAAATAATATATTAAATTTTCATTCATTTTAGATTTAAATTCGGTTAATCAAATTTAATTTGATTGATGATTTTAAATTAAATTTAAAAATATTTTATAATCGCATTTACAAATAAATTTACTTGAATAATGATAAAAATATAAATAAAAATGAGAGTATTTTTACTATTAAGTATAAGTATTTAAATCTAATTAGTAATAAAAATGTTAAATTTAGATATGAAATTATTTATAATAATATATTGAATGTTATCATAGATTATAAAATAGCCTTACTTAAGTGATTGTTTTAAGAAAGACTGTTTACATATTTGTTATATATTTGTTTTGTTAATTAACTTAATAGTAGAATACTTTTTATTCATACAATATTAATAATTCTGTTGTTTTAATATTATAAACAAACACATAGTTTTGAGAATTATTGATGATTTATTAATTTATTTGTTTGTTTGTAAAGATAATTTGTTATGCTTGTATCAACAAAGAATAAAGAAGCATTATTTATTTATTATCTGCCTGATTATCTGTAAATTTCTTTGTACTGAATTAGTATTATTCAAGATTTCTCAAAAAAGACTTTATTGATTGTAATTTATATAAAATATAAGTAAAATAATCTAAGATAATTAATTAGTATCCTTTCAGCTTTAAAAACAGTTCGTTTATAGTTAAAAGAAAATTATTAAATATCTGAGTTAATCTTAGGAATAATATTATAAATAAGATGTAAAGGTCGAATAGTGCTGATGATATCAACAACTATGAAGAGGAATTAAAGGATTAAGTTGATATAGGAAGTTTGCATTAAACGAATGGAGAAAATGTAGGATCTGACTCCGATTTAGATGAAAGTAGGAATCTGAATGATAGCGAATTAGCAAGCAATTTTAATACAACTTCACGTGACACTGATATATTTTACAAGCCTACAGGGAAATAAATTCTACTTAATCAATCAAATAGAGATTAACTAAATGATTCTCTTGACTAATCTAACTTATCATTTTAATTAGGAAATCATACTTTCAATAATAGATTTTCTGATTTGGAGTCCAATATTAACTTAAACTTTACAGAAAGGCAACACGGCAGCGATTTCTAAAAATCATAACTATTATTTGAAGAATAGGAATTCAAAATAACAGATTAGAGAGTTTTTAATAATGTTTTAGGTTCAGATGCTTAACTAGCAATTTCAAATTTGATGGGAAGCTTTCCTGTTCTTCAAGGAAGGTAAAGCTTATGGCAAAAACCAAAAAATGAAAATATGTTTGAGATTAACCATTGGAATGAGTTATAAGAAAAGCTTAAAGAAGAATATAACCTGATCATGTCAGGTAAAGCAACTATTGCTCATTATAAATAAATATTATTATTTTTTTTGCAAACTTGTTTTAAATTTAAATACTAATCATAGTATTTTATCTGAAGTTAATTTCCATGTTAAAAAATAGAAAGTAATTAATAGTCTAACTTATAAGGCGATTTGGAAGAGAGCCATAAGCAATATTATAGGACATATATAGAGTTATTAGAATTAGAAGAAACATAAGTAAGCAATACTACTTAAAGTATTCACGCAAATAACTTTATTTAAATAAAAAATACTAGAAAGAAATTAAGGTTGATGAAAATAAAAAAAAAGTGTTAATAGAAAACACTGCTCAAGTATTTAAAGATGCAAATAGTGTTATATGTTAAATATTAAAAACATTAGCTCAAAATCCAAAATTACTAGCTTAAATTATCAAAACTCATGGGAATAACCTTGATGAGCCTACAAAAAACCTGATAAGAAGTATCGTAAATACTTTCTACGATAACATAATTGAAGAAGAAGTGTGGGACTAAGACATAATGATATTCATTTCAAATATTATTAAAGTACTTCCTTTCTTTTATAAAATATTTAAACACACAATTTTTGAATTAAAAAATAGTTTGAAGTAGAATAAGCACAAGATCCTTCTGAAATTAAGTTTAAAAGCAATTAAGTTTTAACCAAAATCCTAAATGAATTTACCAAAAGATAAGATTTTTAGAGATACACAAAATATATTTTTAAGGGACCTCTGCAATATATCACAAAAGCAAATAAAATAGTTGTTAACCCACAAAAGTAAATTTAAAATTTTAGTTTAAACCAATTTTTAAAAATCATTATTATAAATGAAAGGATTTTTGAGCTTTTAAAAAAAAAACAAACATCACAAGGAACAAGTATTTAGTAGTAGATTTAAAGAAAAACCATGGGAAATAATTAAAAAGATATGTATGTTTCTTACAACAGCAATCAAAGTATGAGAACAGAACCATCTATATCTGATAATTCAAACAAGAATTATGCTTAAAAATATGAATAAATACTCAGATAATACGACTCTGTAAACAGCAATAAGAATAATATTGTCAGTCATAATGTAATGAAAATAGTAGGATTAGGAGAAGAGTCAAGTAATTTTATTTTTTTATTTATTGATGAGAAAAATTTTTAAATGATAACTAACTTAAATAAAATAAAGAAAGTGCTAGATTTTAAGCAAGATAAACAATATTTTCAAAGCCTGCAAATTTATAAATAAGTACAACAAATGTTAAGGAGAGCTCTAATTTAACCGTTTCTAAAGCAGACAGTATTCAAATGCCACTATCAGCAAGAAACTATAGCTCTAACCAAGGTAAAGATGCCATTTAAGATTTTTCTGGAGTAATTAAAAGAGGTCCTGAATCTGGTTTAGACAAAGAATCTTAAATGATGCAAGATAATGTAAATAGGCTACTTAAAAAAAATATAGATATCTTAAAAAACTTAACCAATATAGTATTTGATAGCATCTTTAAGAATTTGTACAATATTCCTGTACCTATTCGTATTACTTGCAAAATTATTGAAATTGTCACTAAGGAAAAGTTTTAAAATGTAATTAATTATTTAATCAATTATTTTAAATTTCTTTTAACCTATTTAAAATTATAGATTTCTGATGAAGATTTGTTTACAATTATAGGATATTTCTTGTTTGATTGCTATTTAATTCCTTAGTTTATGTTCTCTCATCATTTGAGATAGGTTAATTTAATCAAAGATGAACACGAAGATAATTTATTTGAAATAAAAAAATTGATGAAAAATATTTACAGAAGGGAATTTTTCCCTGAGCAGGATACCATAAACTATAAGTATTTCAATCCTCTTATAAAAGACTTAAGCAACAGTATTGAAGATTATTTTAAAGAGCTCCTTTCTATAAATGAAGAAGCTGTAATAAAAATAATCAACCATGAGAGTTAGAAGCAAGAGAAAATGAAAGTAATCAAAAGTTTAATTATAAAACAAAAATATTTTTATTAAATATTTGACTAAAAATATAATTTTAGGTCGTTTGTGTTTGCATAACACTAGACAATGTATAAACTCTTTGCTAGATTATAGAAAAAAATTATTCAGAAATTTCTAAAATAAATTAACAAATTGCTGATTATGTAAAAAGAGTATTTATTATGAATGACAGTTGCCATTTTTTCGATGATCGAAAAGACCTTGATATACCTGGTACTCACAAACCTCAATAAATCTATACAATAATAATTGACATAACCATGCCTTAAGAGCTTAATACAAATTACATTAAAGAGTATAAGAGACTATATGAAGTCAAAAAAAACATGAGTACTGAAGAAATGGTAAATTTTTTCATTGATAATTCTTACAGAGAATATGAATATTTTTTATACTATCAAAATAGGTAACAAACAAAGCTAAAAATATGATCCAACAAGTGCTAGTTTCCATAGAAAAGTTAAATAATATATTAAGTTTTACTGGTTATAAGAATATGGAATTAACGGAGCTATTTAAGATTTTTGAAGACGTATGTTAATATTATTAAAACTTTGTTCTTAATTTAATATGATATTTATTTATTTTAAAGGGCTACTATTTACATAATGCCAAGCATAGCAATAATGTTGACAACGTTCCTATTATGATTAAAGCAAAGTATTTATTGAATATTTTAAAGCAGCTTCCATCTAAGTACTAGGAAAATAATCTTATGATGCTTTTTGCAGAAATGAGCTCTGAGTTCCATGAAAGATTTTAAAAATTTATGAAAGTTTCTAATCACACAAAATCAGAACTGCTAAAAGCTAAAAACACAATTAAAAAATACTAATCAATACTGAAAGAGAATATAGATTTGTTAAATAGAGATAAAAAAAGAAGAATTTTATACGAGTTTATAGAAAAGTAATAATTAAATTTATGCATAACATCTTAAAAGACAAGAGCAGGGCTGAGAAAGAAACCAACAAAAGCAACGAATAATGGAATGAATAATTCTCTTACAGATGATGAGGAAGATAGCTTAATTTAAATAAGTGGAACTGATTGTTGCGTGCACACTTTCTCTAATTTAGACTTTGTTATCGGTTTAACTTAAGGAGCATCAGGAGATTCAAGTAATTAAAAAAAGAAAGAAATGTTTGAAAATCAATCTCACTGCAAAGATATTATTTCATTTATTGATATATTTGCTTCTCTTCCAGAAGTTTAAGAAGTTGTTACTTCAGGTAAGGAGATAAGTGCTATAAATTCTAAGTTTTCTCAGTTTATGGAGGAACTTTTCGATATGGTAAAATTCAATCCTTTATTTAGTTAGTACAGCTAGGAAGATCAAGATTGGATAAACGATTAGCTAGAGAAATATATCACAAGAAAACTTTATGATTAGTAAATATTATTTAATTTGATTTTTAAGCTAATATTTTGTTTTATATAGAATATTTCCAAAAGAAAAGACATATGCTGATACAGCTTTATATTGTAGGATGAAAGTACTTAGCTGGATCAATTATGATCACCTAGAAATTGAAAAAGTCAATAGAGTTGACGAAATGTGGGATATCTCTGCTAAGGGTAAACCAATTTTTTAAATCAAGTTTTTTTATTTATTTTTAATTTTATTTAGCTCTTTTAAACATCGATTACGTGAAATCACCAAGTGAAAAATTAGATTGTTTAATTGAAAGTACTACAATAATGACAAATGTACTCAAACTAACTTAAACAAGTGATAATGCTGCAAGTGCTGATAGCATCTTACCAATTTCAATTTATATATTATTGAAAGCATGCCCAACTCGTTTGTGGTCAAACATTAAGTGAGAATTAAATATTTAAAAAATTTCTTGTTAAAATTTCTTATTATCAAAATTAGTTTTATCAGTGCTTTTTGCAACAAAGAAAAGATGCTTACATAAATAGGATACTGCTTTGCTTAAATTAAATTAGCAGTCGATTTTCTAGCTAATTTAACTCCTAAACAAGTAAATGTAACAGATCAGTAATTCCATGAGTAAGAACTTTCATTCTCATCAGATTATCTTAAATTTTTTGTTTTTTAGGCTTATATATGAAAAAGAAATATAGTATGGAATTTACTTTTTAAAGAAGAGACCAAGAGCTGTTAGAACTTCCATCAATAGAGAACTGGTCAAAAAAGTTTTAAATGATATCGAATAAAGAAAATCGAGCAAAGAGAGAGATTAATAGGAAAAACTTGTAGAAAATAATAAAAATTCTAAAACTCTATAAAATTAGTTAATTCATTAAACTAGCTAAAATTCTAATACAGAAACTAATTCTCTAGATCCTACAAAACTCTCTTTGGTCTAATCATTCGAGTATTAGCATCCTACTAATATTGAGTAAAAGAAATCATTAGAAAGAGGTAAAATCATTCATTATAAATATAAAAAAAAATAATAGACTTTGATTATCAAAATTTTTTAATTAAAAAAGATTCTATCAAAGAAGACCTAAAATCTGATAATAGTAAAGAAAGCTCAGCTAATTAGTCTCCAATTCCATAAGAATAGAGTGGAGACATGAGTACAAAATTTAAAAATTTGCAGAAATAAGAATCAACTTATGCTGGTAAAGAGGAACTTGATGAATTTTAAATGAATATTGAAGAAGAATAATTGTAATAAAAACAAGAAAAACAATAATGAAAAATATTTTAAAATAAATAAATAAATAAATATAAAGTGTTAAAGAATTAAAAAAATAAATTAAAAAAGATAAGTATTAAAGTATATTTGTAAAGTAATTTTCTAAAAAAATATTAAAAACTAAGATTTAAAAATAAAAAAATTATTTGAATAGTTAATTATGTTATTCGATAAGATTTGTTAAAACAAATTTTAATTATTTTAATTAATTAATAAAAAATTCTATCATAAATTTTGGTATTTTTAATGAGCTTTAATAATTTGCATTAACTTATATTTGAAAAATAAATTGGTTTAGACAAATAATTTTATTAAAGATCGATTCATACTATTATATAAATATATTTTTATTCCTACAAGTATCTTCAGAACAATTTTAATTACTTTTTGCTAAGAATAACTAAGTAATTAGGTAAATAATACTGAATATGCAGATAATCTTTAAATAATAAAGAATTAGCATCTAATTAATTTAATAAGTATTAAAACTATGCTAATACATTTAATTAATTAAATGATGTTCTATAAATTAATTTTATTACTATTAAGATTCATTTTATTGATAATTCATTTTACATTCATCAACCAAAATTTATTGAAATAATTATTATTGCTTTTGAAAAGTAGAAAACTCAGAGTAGTTGCTTGTTTATCATTCTTCTTAGTAGGACCAAACTTCATTTAAGCAGTCTACCATATCTTTTAGCTTTATATATTTTTCAAAAGGCTCATATGGAGGCTTTACTTATTCTATTATTTCATATATTATTTCTCTTTAATCTTCATCTAGATTATCAAATTGCTAAAAGTTTTGAGGCAATGGCTTTTTTTGTTAAGTCTTACTAGTCCATTCTTTTCTTTTTTTATTAAAATGATTATTGCCATACTCGCTGGAAGAAAAAACTGGCTTCTCTTTTGAATTAAAATTTTCTTTGTTCATTACTAAATTCTTGCTTTGAAAGTAAATTCGATATTTAACTTATTACTGATATTTTTAAATTTTTGTTATTTTCTTCAAATTAATATTGATAATTGTATATTTTATAATTAAAGATTCTAATTTATTATTTAACAATCTAAAAAGCTAGCTATCTATCTAGCTATGGTTTGATTAAACTTCTTTTAAATCTTTTTTAAATGTATAGCAATTTATTTGTTAGTAAAATTATGTTTAAATTTTACTTTTAATTAGACAATCCCTAATAAATTACTTTTAAGATTTCTATTATAAAACTAATCTAAGACACATCATTTTCAAAATGAAATAAACTTCATTTATTAGTTTAAAAAAATTATTCATTTACTTAATAAAATTTAAAAATAAATTAAGCAAACAACATAATTTTATAAATAAATTAAGCATATAAATAAAAATAAAAATCGTTTTTTCATAAATTTAATTTCAAAAAATAATTTTGATTGAAAAATTTTATTTCTTTCGCATCTCAAAGATATATTATAGTATAACCTAAGTTCTTTTTAATACTTTGCACAATTTATTTTGAATTTATCATTTTAAATAATAATTAAATAAGTTTTTAATATATTGTAAATTTTTAAATATATATTATTTCATAAAAGCACTCAATTTTTTTTTTATTGAGGTTCACTCACTCACTTTATGATGTTAATTAGTCAAAAAAAAACTATAGTAAATATTCAATTTTTTAATGAAAAATAAAATGATTGTGATAAAATATTCTAAAATAAACTGAAAGTAAAAACAAATTTAAAAATTAAATAGTGATACATATTTTAATAAATTTTAAGTGGTAGAATATAATTTTTTAGTTAATTAAATTTGATAAATTCAGTATGCTTTTATTAGATTTTATATTAATTTAGTAAACAAAGATATCTAATAAAAGTTAATAAATTTTATATAAAATGTAAAAGAAAGTGAAAAAGTTTTTTAAATGAAAAAAAAATCATTAGACATTGCATTCTGTAACTTCTACACGTCCTTATTATGCTTATTATCTCCTAATCTCTTATTTTCTTCTTTCATCATTTTCAGCTGCTATAATGGCTGCTCTTAAGTTAGCAACTACGCTTTCTCTTTTGTTTTATTCTACTTACTTTAAAAAAAGAAATTATTTTAAATATATTTAAATTTGCTCTATACCTATGTTAATTATTAAAATTTGCTCTAGTATATTTCTAAAGCTATTCTAGCTTTGATTAATACTTCTTTGAGCTCTTCGTTTTCTTATTGTTATTCTTTGTAAGCTTTTTGTAAATTGTTGTACTTATTATCTGAGGTAGATAACTCTTATCTCAAGCTATCAACAACATTCTACAGTTTTATAAATTATGTAGTATTATCTGCATTTTTAGAGGCTGTCTATAAGCGAGTTCTAAGTTACTCATTCATTTCTTTAACGCTTTATAATTTAACATTCGCTACTTGAAGATCATCCTTACATACAGTATTTTCATTTTAAAGCATAGTTTATTATTCCTTTAATTATGCATTTTAGCTCTTAAGTTAAGAAATTTGTTTATTTAAGTTTTCAATTTATTCATTTTAATTGGTTTATTATTATTATGATTATTGTTGTTATTATTGTTATTGTTATTATTTCAACTTTTATATTTATTGTAAAGCATCTTAATAACTTATTGGTTCTTTACCTTCTTCTATTTATTCCCTATATGTATTAATAAATATCATGATATTCTTCTTGTTATCGTTGAGGATTTTGTTTATTTTTTATTTCTTTTCGCTTAGTTATTAATTATCATTTTATTAATTGCTAGTTTAGTTGCTATTCTATAGGGTGTTATAGAGCTCAATGACAGTATTCAACTCTTAAGAATTCATGGAGTGAAAAGGTTTAGATTTAATATCATTATATTTATTTTATAGGTTTAACAAGTTGCTAGATTTGTTATTATTACCATTAGAGTTATTAGAATAAGCTTCCTAAAACTACACCATGTCTAATAATTTAACTACTTCGCAAATATCACTCATAGTATACATCCTTTTTTTTTCTATAAATTCTTCTAAAGTTTCATTTTCAGGTTAATTAGTTTCTTAAGAACCTTAATTTATCTATGCGTAGACATCATTATACTCTACTAGCATGTGACCTGGATGGTAGAATGCAATACATCCTAGACAAGCGTATTTCTGAGTATATTTGCATGAAGGATCTACACATAAAAAATTAAAAGGGTTAGATGCGTGTTTTGGTAAATTACACCTATTATTTTCCATTTATATTATAAATTATTTAGTTCTATTTTTTATTGTTTTAACTTATTTTATTTTTTTAAAGTATTTTTGATGATTAAAAAAATATTCCAAAACTCCCTCCTGCTTAGATTAATATCTTAAGTCACCTAATTTTTTTTTTCCCTTTTGAAAAATAAATAATTATAAGTATATTCTAACACAAATATTATCTGATGTTTTAATTATAACTTTGCAAACAAATTATTTAATTATGTGGATGTGAATATGTTAATTACTCTTATAAACAATATAAAGTTAAGGATATTTTTTTTTAAATGATTGATAATCATAAAAAATTACATTTTTTTTTAATTTATAAATATAAATTATGATATTTATGGTTTTTATTTGATAGTTAGTTATTTAATAATTGTTCATCAATTGATGAGTATTTTTTTAGATGATTTTTTTAAAGTAAATCTCAATTATTTTTGAATGAAATATTTATTTTATTATTATTTACCCAAGATTTTTGGATTTTTATTACTTTGTTTGCTTCTATGAGTAATATTTTATTATCAGAGCTCATCCCAAATGCAAATGATATAGGATTTTCAAATGACTCAATTATGGCCTTTGCTTTGCATGTAGCCCCATTTAAAATAGCAACTTTGTAGGAATTCTTATCATACTTAAACCCAAAACCGAAGTGATCATGGTTTAGAGCTATCAAGTTATTAAAGAATATTTTTTCTGGTTCTAATTTATTATTATGCTAAATTAATAGCTTAATTAAATTAGCAGCTGGTTTCTTCAATTTCAGCTCATTATCTAAGACCACTACTTATTATTACTTAGAAAAAGCACAAATTAAATTATTTGAATTTGATAAGAACTAAATAAAGTCACTCTTCTCAATAAATAAATCTACTTAAATTTCTTTTTTAATAACAGAATAGTCTTCGTTGAATGAGTAGCCGTAAATTCTGTTAGCATTCGAAATGTAGAGCTAATCTTCTATCCTTAAAAGATGAGATTATATAGATAAGTTTTTCAAGGAAATATCTATAATTTTCTATACAACACCGTTTTGTAAAGTACCATTTCTGTATGTTATATTCCATATCTTTAAAGAATCAGATTTGGAAAAAGTTGCCAAAGTAATCACTGTTACCAATGGTTTTACTGCAGCTGTACGATCTTCATTTATTTCTTCTTCTTTTTGATCTTTTGAATTCTTATTTATTGGAGCTACATCTTTAGTTAATTCCTCTTTTAGCACTATGATTTAGTCGATAGGAGCCTAATATTTTATTAAATAGTTTATTTTTAATAAAGAGAATTTTTTAAAAAATTAATATTTATGTTACTGGATGGAAATCTCTTAACTCAGCAACCTCAGTTATATGACAATTGTTTCCTAAATTCCAAAGCTTTATTGATGAAGAGTTTTCTTTGAATTACCCTACAGAGAAGAACATATCATTATTACTTGGACATTGAGTTAAGTGAGTAACGTATCTATGTGCTCTCACCTTTTATTTAAATATGATATCTTAGGTTTCTTGGTCTTCAGATAAAGGTTAGGAAACTTCACAAGCCAAGATATAACCATCTTGAGTACCTGTCACGATGATATCATTTTTCATTTTCAAAGCACAAGTAACATTGTCTTATGAAATTTTAGACTTGCAAATTGTATAATTAGATTAAGGAGAAGATTATTCACTTTTCGATTAAGCTTACTCCTACTTCTTAACAGGAGATGCTAAGTGAATTAAGCTATTGGTGTGATTGTGGCCGAGTAAATTAGGTTATGATTGAATAGTTAATGGTTGTAAATTTTGCTTGGGCCTGCTGCATTGTAAGCTTGAATATTTATCATTTTTGTTTGTATCGTTGAGCTTTAATCCTTAACCTTCATGAGCGGCTAATAATTTTTACATAATAAATTAATAATGTAAGATAATTTATGCAAAGAAAATACCCTAATTAAATAAAATTTTTAAATAAAAATTTGCAATTTATCAAAGGGAAAAATTAATATTAATTTTTTACTTGTATTGTTATAATTGCTTGTGTAATATAAAGAGTCAATCAGAGCTCTTTTTTCATCTTTGTTAACCTTATTTTCTGAGTGGCCTCTTGCAGACAATTTATTTATTTAAAGTGAGTTTTCACTTTAATCATTCAGTGAGGACAAATTAGAGCTTGTATGGTTTCTGATTTCACTCAAACTATCCAAATCTTAAGGAATTCTAGATAAGCTATCATTATTCTTTGCACGAGGAGAAATAATTTATTGGTTGTTTATCTTCTTTTCGCAAATAGTGTTGAGAGTATTTAGGCTGTTAATAAATCTTTCCTTGAAAAATTATCTCTATTAAGTATTTACCTTATTATTTGTAGCTATACTTTACTTTTAATTGTTATTTAATGAGAGTGTGCTTGAATTAATATAATTTTGAGGGGTCTAATATTAATTAGCAATTTTCTAAGGTGAAATTGGAGAAATAAGCTTAGTATTGTTCAAAGACCCATTCAAGCTACTACTTCCGCAATTTCCTTACAGCTTCAATTAATTTAGTCTCATAAATTTGAGAGGAGATTCATGTGTATTATTAAGGTTACAGCTGTTGATGATGTTGCTTCTCAAGAAGTTTTCTAATTTGGGTTCGCTTTTTGAATCCGTCTTTGTAGGTGGTAATATGGAGTTCAGAGAATTTTTAGAATTTTCAAATACTTTTTTTTAATTATCAAGCAATTACTGTAATGTCTATTAAATTTAGGCTTATGTGGTGTTGAGGTCATCTAAAATAAATTTTAATTCAAGCTTTCCGGAGTGGAGCTGCTTAATAAGTTCTTCAATCTCCTATATTTATTTATAGATCAAAGAAATAAATTATAAAATGACAAAATTGATCAATTAATTAAAGTATCTATATGGGAAAGTTCTTTTAAATAATTAATCATCAAAATGAAATATGTGAAGGTATAACCAAGAAATATTAAATAAATTTATTTGGTATTGGTTTGTTTATTGATCCAGTGCTTATCTTCTTTTTCAAAAAGTGGTATAGCTTAATACAATTTAAATATAAAAGAGTTTTTTTATGATGCACTAAAAGGTCTACAAATTAACTAAATTACGAAAAATAAAAATTTTAAGAGTATTTTTTATTTATTTAAAATCCTATAGAAAATTTAAAATATGTCAAATAGGATTTTATGGTTTTTCTTCTAGTCTTTGTAGGATTATTTTAATTCATGCATCTCTAGAATTAAAAATTACAAAAATTTTTTACTGGCTTTCTAGATGAATGCAAATATCAATAAACAATCTGATTAAATCTACTAATTGTGTAGGAATATTAAATTTATAAGCAAAATTACAATTAAAAAAGAAAAAAAGCTTTAATTAATATTTCTTACACTGTAGGATTTGCTTTCGTCTATTTTTTGGACTATTATGGTCGCTATTTTAGACTGATCAGTAGATTTAAGTTTGTTTTATATAAAAACTGAGAGCATGTTTTTTAAATTTTCTTAGAGTTCATATCTAAAATTATTTATTTGTTCCTATAAGCTTTTGATAAATTAATCGTAGGCCTCTTATATCTAACCATAGATTTTTGCTCTAAATTACTGCGAAAGTAGGTTTTCTTCTTTTGACATGAGATTCAATTTTTCTTCTAAGTTTCTACCATTAAATGCTTGTAACACTTCATCCTTACTGAATTAAGAATCGCTCAAATCCCAGAAGTCATTTTCAATAATCTTCATACATTATTAGAATTTGGAGAATGGAATCACATCTAACTCATCAACATAGCGATTTTATTTCATGCACTTAGAACACAATAATTTTTTGGATGAATAGTTGCCAATATCTATGAAATTAATAGCTTGATTATGATGTTCATTGCATATTAACTAGCAATCAAGATTCTAGTTACTCATATTGTATAGATTTGTTTGTTTGAATATTTATTTGTGTGTGTTTTTTTAATAATGTATCTTATTTTTCTAATAAAAGATGTTTATTTAATTTATTTTGTATATTTTTTTATTTATTAAATCGATGGTATCTAAAATCTAGAGTATTATTTAAATGGTTTCAATATGTCATACACAAAGGTAAATTAAATAGATTTTGGTCAAATAGCAATCAAAATAAATAGTTTAATAAGGAAATCTATATATTTTAATAGAATGCTTACCTTATATCATACTTAATTACAATTTACCTTGATATTACTCAGTGTTAATGAAAATTATTATCAAAGTCTACTTTAATTTTTGAAATTATTTTCATTTTATTTGCTTACATTTAAAAATAATAGAATCTCCATTAAAAAATTTTTTAAAAAATCGTAAAAATTTAATATTTATCTAAAAAATTTAGAAAATATACAAATTAATAATTTTTCATATAAGAAGAATATATAAATGAATCTTCATAGTATAAAAATGAGTAAAATAAAATAATTATTTGGTCAATTTTATTTCTAAAATATTTTTAAATCAAATAAAAAAAATTTTTACTTATTTAACTTGAAAAATCTAAAACTAAAAATTGACCCATTAAAAAAATCTAATAAAAAGGAATGGTTATTATAATTTGATCAAGTATTGTCTAGTATTACTTTCAAAAATAATAGTCAAATAAAAATTCATAGTTTTAAGTGGTTGATAAAAAATGGTGAAATATTTTTAGTCTTATTTAATATTTAAATTTTAATAATTTTATGTATTTTTATTAAAATAAAGCACTAAAAAGTTTATTCTAACATTTAAATTAAGGAAACCATATTTTAAAATTATAATTTCCTTGATATACGCAAAGGTGAAAAAAAATAAATTAATAACCTTTTTGCAGTTATCATATATTAACAATTACGCAAAAAGAACTATTTTTAAAAACGAAATATAATTTCTTGGAACTTTTTTATTTTTAGAAATAATTATAAATAACAAAATTAAAAATGTTTCATTTCTTTTTTAAAATAAAAGATTCGTGCCAAACCAAAAGTGTTAATAAATTTTGTATAAAAGTATTAAAATATTTTTAATTGTTTTAGTTTTTTATGAAGTTAAATAACAGTAAAACAACATCTTATTTTAGTTTTTTACAGTATTATTTTTAATATTTAAGAATTCTTTTATTAGAATTAATTTTAGAAGGAAGAATGTAAAGTTAAAATAGTAAATGAAATTAAATGAATGAATGAATTAATTTGAGTTATTAATTATTTTTGCCAAGAATTATTAATTATTCAATAGAACATTATAATATAAAACAATGACATGTGTGCAAGATAAATTATTACTGGTGGTGAAATAGTTTGTATAATTATAGTTATTTATATAATATTAATAATTCTGCATTTGCTTTACTAAAGAATAGTTAATTGGATGAATTGACAAGCTATTCTTCTCAACTACTACTATCATGTTTTTAAATAAGATTTTATAAAAGCAATCTTTTGGTAGTTTTTGATAAGAATTTATTTATTTTTACAATATATTAACTTTTTTTGTTTTAAAATTTCAAATTTTATTATTTTTTTCTCAGTTGGTCTTGACCTTCTTCTTCTTAGCGGGTTCTTCAGCACTTTTAATTTAAGATTTAAATTTAACATTTACTCATTTTAAAATAATAAAAAATTACTTTCCACCCATAGTTTCACTTTTTTTGAACATAGATTTATAGTCAGAGGTAGTGTTATAAGAACCAGTGTTTTCTTGAGCGTGAGCAGTCTTCTTTTAAGGTTTAGCAACATATCCACCTTATTCGTTTTAGTTTAAGAAATTGAGTCTCTTTTCAACGTATTACTTAGATTCAGCACCAATTTGAGCATCTTCAGATTCACCTAAGGCATCACATCTAATACAAAGAGAGCACTTAGCAGCCAAAGTACGAGAGATTTTACCTTTTTTATAATAAAAGTTAATCAGTAAATAAGCAAGTCATTAAAATAAAACAGTTTTTTTTTAACAAAAAAATGAATAAGAAATTTTTTTTATTTATTTATTAATTAATTACCTTTAAGCTTGGTGGAGGCTTGACCAACAATGGAAGCTTGATAAATAAGACCGTACTTAGGAGTGTTCTTCTTTGTTTTAATAGCCTTGAAAAGAGCCTTTTCAGCACCCAAAATTTATACAGTAGAAGCGGGGTACTTAGCTAAGTTAACCAAGGAACCAGCGTGAGAAATGAGTCTAGCACCGACTAATTCACCAACCATAGCACAGAGATTAGGAGCAATGGTCAACATTCTGTTTTTAAGATATTCTTATAATTCTTATCTGTATTCAGATAAATCAACGATTTATGAGCCCAATTCGAGAATGTACTTTTCATCTTCTTCAGAGATTTCAGTACCCATAGAAATTTCAGCAGCTTGCTTAACTTCCTTTTCTAAGTCTTCAGGAAGAATTCCACTTAAATCGGTACTAGAGCACTTGTGTCTCATACCAACAGCGTTAACGACCTTGGTGTAGATAAGAGAGTCAGTGACGATCTTACCCATTTCAGGGAAGTGCCATCCGTACCATTCTCTTAATCTCATCATGTAGTTGTTGATTTCGCTATTTAAGTCATCCAAAAGAGAAATAGCTTAAATAATCATGGTATCAACCTTTTCAGAGGAGAACTTTAATTTATATCTGGATAAACCGTGAGCAAGACCGAGAGTCATAGATTTTAATTCCTTTTCAGTAATACCAGCAACCATGTTGCACAATTAGAGTCTCAAACCCTTGAATAAATCCATGTTGTAATTGGTGCATTCTATTCCCAACTTTTCAGTGATAGACTTACCTAACTTCTTGTCAGAAACTATTAAGTTAACAGATTAATATTAAAAAATTGAATTTAAAATGTAGAAGTAATTGTTTGAATAGGTTTTCAATAGAAATTTCAATAAAATATTAATAGATTAATAAATCTTCTTAATATCTATCTGAAAAATCTACCTAGCCTTCTTTTGTTAAACTATTTGGAAAAACAAGAAAAATAATAAATTTTTTTTTTTATGCAAGTAATAATTCGGCTCAAAGAGGAGGGCTCGGAATAAGCGAAACAATTGTTTTTATCAAACCTCTTTCAAGGTAAGTGATAAAAAAATTCGCAGATATATTCCAAAATCTCTTTTTTTGTTTTTTATTGGCAAAATAAGGAACATATCCTTTTTTTTTTTCTTCATCGCCGATAAAAAATATAAAATGGAAAAGAAAATATCATTATGAGTGTTAAAAGTTCAAGCAAGTCTATCATTCCTTGCTGATTGATTATTCAATTAGTATTATTATTTTAATTATTCTTTAGTATAATTCAACGACCATACTTCTAAACTGTATTTTTAGATGCTATCAATTAAGCAATTTTTATTATTTGAGCTATTTTGTTGTTTGTTTGTTTATTCCTTGGTAATCGCAAAAGAATGCAGAGCAATTCCAATTTTTATAATTTTATTTCTATCACGTTGATTGCTTTATTTCCTATATTTTAGCAATTTATTTATTAGTTTAACACTCCTAATTTATTTTAAGCCATTTTTATCTTCTTTAACACTTGAGGTGCTGTTAAGTCAGTTAGTAAAATCAAATTTACTATCTGACTATGCAGCGTAGATTTTTCGAGCCAACCATCATTTAAATATATGTTCTTTCACCGAATTATTAATGCACATAAGGTATTCTCCAAAAGGAATAGTTATTCAAATCAAGTTTGTATTTTTTATATTAAAGTATGCGTACTTGCAAGAGTTTCTTGGATTTCTTGACTAATGATGTTCTTCTTCAAGAATTTCTTAAGTTTTTTGGGAATTTTTCCCTTAATAAGCTTAGCGGTAGCATTAAGAGCATCATGAGTATCTTCGAACTTAGTGAAAGCTACTAAAGTAAACCTTTAAATTAAAAATAGTCAAATTAGAAATAAAATCTTAAAAAATTTGTTTGCTTGATGAATATTTGTTCAGCTTAACATTTTATTTAATTTAAATGTTTTATTCAAATGCTATTATTAAACTTTTCATTAGTAGCACTTTATAATATCAAAGTAGAAAATAAAAATGATTGGTTGATATTTTTTAAGTTTTGTAAGTAATTGAATGAATGAATTACAATTTCTTAGCTTGTTCTTCATCTTCCATATATTTGTAAAGATCTTGATCTTTCAATTTTTGAAGCTTCTTTTCATTGCTGCATTGGTAAAGACCAAAACCAGCAGGAGTTTCTAAAAGGATGAGCATTTATTTATATATGGATGTTAATTATAGTATTAAGGTTTTAATTTATTGTTTTTTTATTCTTTATTTTTTGTTTATTTTAACTTTATCTTTTTGTTTGATACAGACAACTATCTTTATTTATTAAATTTTTTGTATTGACTCTTAATTTAGCCTATAAATTGTTAGTTTATTATCTAATATAATTCAATATCAAGAAATTTATTTATTTATTTGCTTTTTTTGCCTTTCTAAGCAGATTTATTTAAATACTACATTTTTATTACTATTCAATCCACTTTAAGCATGTCTCGCATTACTGTACAATATCTATCTAAAATTCAAAAAAAAAATAACTTTTAACAATTATATTTTTTTCATTTTAATAAAATTATAAAAATATTTTTTTAATTTAAAATAAATTTACAAAAAATTGTTGTAATTAATTAATATTAAGATTAATTGATTTTTTATTATGCTAATTTAAGTTTTACTCTCTTTGTAATAAATTAATGATTAAATTTTTATTTATTTTACACATTTTTGTTTAATTAAATAAACAAAAATAAATTTAAATTGATATTTTGATATCTAAAAATCTTTATAATATTTTTTATCTTGATCTTATTTGATAGGAATAATACTTCAAATTAGTGCTTTACGCACAAAATCAACTGAAATAATTCTTCTTAAAAAGGATTATCTAGCTTAATCAGGTTATGTTATGCTGGATTTTATATTATTCCTTGAAGATAGTTTCTATTGATTTTTTTGGGTATTATTTCATGAGAATAAGCCCGAGAATCTGAGTGAAATTCATCATCAATTTATTAATTTTAATGATTGTTTGAAAAATTATATTAAAAATCAATAAATAAGAACAACATTAATTAATAAAAGATGATGATCACAGTGATGAAATAACCTTCAACACTTCTATATATTTTACAGTTCAATACATATTTTTTCTTTGATGAATATAAATTAGAATAAATAGAAATCGAAATAAATATAAATCAAAGATCTTCCTTCATTATTAAATATAAATGAATATTTTTTTATTCGATAAATTTTATATGAAAATTAAAAGTTAAAATTAAAAAAATATTAGACTGAATTATTATTTAATGAATATTGAATTTTAACATTTCATTATTTTCTAATTTTTAATATATGAATTAAGATGAAAAATGTGTGTAGAAATATTAACATAAATATTTAAAATTAATTTATACTTTATTTATTTTTTGGATTTTTTTAGTTTTAAAATTTAGTTTGTACTGTAAAACATCATATTAATTAATCAATTGTTTTGATTTATAAACAAGTTTTATGGAAAAAATTATTTTATTTTTTATTATCCAATAGAATTTAAGCTTGATTTTCTTAAAATATTAAGTTGATGCTATTGAGAGTAGCCTTCTGTTAAAATTTTTGTACCTCCTCCCCCAACTCTCATTACAGGAGTTTTGTTAAAATAGCTGGAGTAAAGATCATTTTGTTATTGCTTAAGAAGTTATATATTTTATTCACTTTATCCTGTGTTCGAATAAGAGTACATAGAACGAGTTTCTTCTCTGTCTTAAGCATAACTTAGAGGACTTTTGCTTCTAAGCTTAGGTTTAAATGTGCAGCCTTCTACCTCCTTTTATTCTTATTCTTTTTTCCTCTATTCGTTTTTCTATTTTCTTTGTGTGAGCCATGCATTATTTCTTTCAATTATATCCATTTCAAGCAAAGATTTTTATTCTTATTATTGGATTTAGTCTAAATGTTGATAAGAAAAAGCTTTTAGCGGGTTATTTATAGTTTTTGATTAATTAAATTGGCTTTCAGAGGCTGTATTATTATAAAGATGGTGTGTCATTAAGCCTGGTGTGTTTGAGCTAGGCTTATAAAATAATGAATAAGATAGAGAACTACTATTGTTTGTTTATTGACTACTAATGCTATTTTGATTGTTATTAACTTTGATAGCTCTTTCAGATGATTGTCTCAGTAGAGTTTATTATTTCGTTTTATTATTATTATTACTATGCTGATCAACTTTAGAAGAAGAATTTCTTACTTATAAAGAATCAGTTCTCTTTTTTCTGTCTATTGATTTTGGAACTAAAGCAGTATCTGACTAATTTGTAAGTTGATTCCTTGAAGAAGATAATTACTATTGGTAGCTTGGAGATTTATCTCTTTAAGAATTATTAGCTTTGCTACTTTTATTTAGACTATTGTCTTAATTTTTATCATTTTAGCTGTTATTCAATTCATTGGAGTTCTTAAAAACTTACTATCTCATCAGTGCACTCTAAACTAAGCTTTCATAGCTAACTTTTTTAGGTAGACTGCTTGCTCTCTTTTCAGGTTGATGATTTGAAGAAGGCTATTGCTAATTCTATGATGCATTTTTCTATGGTGGCAGAGGTAAAGGATATCTTCCTCTTTGTATAGTGTTATCATTAGTTTTTGTAATTACTTAATTTGTTTCTTCAAGAATTTCCTATCTATTTGGCTTATCAGAGTGAATCATTTAATTATGAAGGGCAATTACCTTTTTAGAGTTGTAATTACAATTACTTGAATTATTGTTATCTTGATTACCATCATTATTTTAATTATGGTTAATCAAAGAATTTAAATTCGGTGTTGAAGAATTATCTTTATTATTACGAAGAATTTTATTTTCAATTTATTAACGAAGAGTGAGAATAGAATTTGTGCTTTATATATTTTAGTAAATAGAAAGATTTGCAGAGGTTGGAGTTCCAAGCAAATTGGAGTTCATTAATCTGTTAGTCTATTTTGCAAATTGCATTTGATTTTAATGAATTTACTAATTAGCTTAACTACTCTACATAAAATTAGAGCTATTTTTTTAATTTTCAAGCTAGATTTATTTAGGTGAGCTTCTCACACTAAGGTCCGTGATGAGTAGAGGCTTATCAACTTATTATTCTTACTAATTTCCTTAAACTTAAATGTTAAATTGATTTATTTACAACTTTGTCTAAGAATTAGACTTTAAGCAAGGCTTTTTTGGTTATGTTTAGCTAAATTGTTGAGAATAGCTTCCAGTGCTTTTATTTGAATAAGATTGCTTGGTCGAGTTTTTATTTCTGGGAGAGTTTTCATTAATATCTGTATTTATTACTACCTGCTTAGCTGAACAAGATCTTTTCATTTGTTTTTCCTTTTTGTTGTTATCAGTCTAAAGATTTTTTTTCATCAATCTATCAAATAAACCTGCATCTTATTTAGGCTTAACCTAATTATCTTCGTTCTATCTAAACGAGTCTTCTTTTTATCTGTTGCTGTCTTACTTTAACTTGAGAGAGTTATCTTATGCTTATTTATTATTTTAGTTAAACTACTTAAAAGATGAAGTTATTCTTTCACTTAGTGCTTGTTGTGGCTTTTATCTTACGTTTAAATCGTTTTCTTGCTATTAATTCTTATTATTTGGAATGGTTGATTCCTATAAAAGCTGTCCATCTGTATTATGCACTTAAATCTTAATAATAGGATTTTATTATTGATCAATAACATTTTACTCGCTGTGTATATTAGAGGGAGTTGTTGAATTTGACCCTGTAAAAAATCCTTTTATTTCGTTTTCTTTTGAAATCAAATTATTTATTTATCTTTTAAAGTTAGCTAATTCGTCTTTTTAAGAATTCGCATTGTTTGAATTTCCACTAGGGTAAGGATTGATGAAATTTTGTAAGACACCAATCTAATTATTTTTTGCCCTAGGACTTAGTTTTAAGTAAATGTGTTTTGGGCTCATCCTTTCGTTTTCTGTTTACTATTGAATGTAAGATTCTTCTATCAACTTAGTTTATTGTTATTATTTCTTCTACATACCTTTATTATACTTTAGATCAAGTGCTCTTTCATATTATAATTAAAGATTGTTTTTTTCATAAGGTTCCTTCTTTAATTCTTTTTTCTTATTTACTGAAACATTATGATTTAAACTACTTTTAGAATCTCTCCTTACTTACTTATTATGCTAAAACAAAATATTATATAATTAAATATAGCTATAATCATAAAAAATTACTTCGATTGTTGACTAAATTCTGTCAGATATCATTGGCTGATAATTTAAATTCTACAAATTTTCCTATAAATAATAAAAAAATATATTTAACAAAATAAAATTCTAACAAATTTTCAAATAAACCTTTTGGTTGTTTGGTCTTTCACTGAAATTGGAAATAGAATTTCGATTTGTTAAATCTAAACTACTCTCTCTTGATTATTCATCTATTGTCTAGATATCTTCACTAGAATCGACAATCTTCTACTTTTTGTTGTTTTGGCTTAGTATTTCTTTTATTTACTCTTGTAGCTTTTATTTTTTTGAAAAAATGAATAATTAATTTTGAAAAATAAATTCTTACTGTTTATGTGTGCTGTATAAATTAATTTACATCGTTAGTATTATCTACTTCCTATTTGAAATAATAAATTAAAAAAATAAACAAAAATTTGTTTTTTTACCTAATTAAACTCTCTTTAGTTTTCAACTTGATCTTTATCTTCTATTTCTTTTTAGCCAAATGGTATTTTCATTGATAATTTTTGATTCTCATTAATTGCTTGTAATTAGTTAACTTTATTGGCTTTCCACAAATTTTCTTCTATATAATTATTATCTTTATTTTGATATATTTATTATAAATTATATGGCTTCTCTCCTTAAGAGTCTTCAGGTATTTAATTTAACTATTATGGTTACTTTGTTTTAAATGCAGCTTTGATAGGAGATTCTTTTTTTTAGATTTATGTCAAAAGACTTTTTATGGCCTCTTGTTGATTATTAACAGACTAGAAGTATAAATTTTTTTATTACTATTAGAAATAGTCTTAGTTTATATTAGCTTAAACTGAATCTATAAAAAAATTTGAGAAAAGCTTATTATCAGTCTCTTTGTTATCTTTTTATTCAACTTAAACCTTGTTACTATTTGAATCATTAAAACTATTTTATATATTACCAAAGCTGTTTGTAGCAGATTATGTATTAGGATTAGTCCTATCTTGTTTTATTTGTTAATTTTTTGAGTTAAAACCATTCATAAATTAGCTTTAATAGAAGTGATCATTTTGAATCTCTTACCTTTGAATTTAGTTGTCAAGCTGATCATAGAATTTAATAGAGGGAGTATAAACCTATGTAGAATTGTTTGTGTGGTCTCCACTCAAATTCCCTTAACTGATATGTAATATATTTTCTTTTTTATTTTATTAAATTCCTTACTGACTAACATTTTGCCAATTTTTATGACTAAAATCGTCTTCAATAAGCATTTTTTATTAGTATTCTAACTCTTTTTCAATTTCGATAATCAGGTCTTATGTAAAATTTTTATCATGCTAATTATTGAATTATTGTCTTTGCATCACCTATGTGTAGCCATTTTAATTTGCTGCTTGATATTCTTGAGCTTTCATTTTATTAGAGTAACTTGCTTATTAATTTTATTCATAGTAACCTAAATCTCTTTGGTGCCCATTATCTTTTTTTGATTGATAAAACAATTTAAATGTTTGATATCTTAAAAATATACTAAATATTTTTCATAAACCATTTTAAAACATTTAAATGAAGTTTTCTAAAAAATAAATTGTATTACTTTCAATCATTTAATGCTAACTTATCGCTTCTCGATATATCCCTAACTTTATGAATTTTATTTTTTCTACTTATTACTATTATTTATTTTGTTTTTTGATAAATTGGTGATAAAAGAAAAGATTTAATAAAATTATTCAAGCTGCTAAATCAAATTTTTAAATTAATCTAAATTTTAAGAATCGTTTAAATAATTGCTCGATTATTTGGTGATGTGAATGAAGTATTTAACGAGTTCACAAATTAATAATAAATTTCATTAATAAATAGCTCTTTTATTACTACTTATTATTGAAAGCAACATCAAAACAAAATAAGTTGAAGTTAAGAGTTATTTCATGTCAAACATGTTTTATAAATTTTGCTTTAACTGAGTTTAAATTAATTAACAATTATTATATTTATCTCAAGATAACTTTACAGATTTTTATGAAATTTTATAATTATGATAACAACAATATAAAAATCTATTTGGTTTAAAACTAACAAACATATAGATAATTATTAAAATAAACTTATATTTAATAATATTGAAATTTTTTAATATTTCATTGCTTTAATAAATTTAAATTACATCAAATGACATATTCTAGGCAAGTATTTTTTTACTTTAATGAATAAATAATTCCTTATTCTATGTTCCATATTTCAAGACTAGAATTATTGTATCCTATGGCTAAATACTTGAAGTCCATAGAAGAACTAAATGAGTTTTTGTTCGTGTTGTAAGGGGTTTAGTTATTGTGCTTAATTTGTTCTAGTTTAGAAAATTAATCATTTTTAATATCCCAAACTTTAATACTGTAATCTTCATCTTAACTGATTAGCTGAGTATTATTACTTGAAAACAGAATGTTTAGAGCAGATCCATAAACTAGATTTTCTTCAAATCTAATTTATAGATTTTATTTTTCAATACTCCATACTATAATCCTCTTATTTGAGAAGGCTGCAGCTAAAAATTTTTTATTATTCGAAAAGGCTAATGAATTGACGTTAATAAATTTTTTGTCTTCCGAATTGCATGTTAGGTTTGTTATAAATTAATATTAATTTCTTTCTTTTTTCCATACTTAAAGCTAACCATTGCCAAAAGAAGCTGCAATATAAACAGAATCAATAGAAAATTTGATAATTTCTGCAAAATCAATACAATTTAATTCTTAAATGCAAACTATTTCTTCTCTACTGTAATTCCGTAATTTCACACTATCTTACTAACAAGTAGCTATTACTTGTAAATTAGGAGAAAAGCAAACTTTACTAATTTTTTTAGGATTCTATAAAGTATGTATAATTTCAAAGTTTTATTAAATGTCTAAAAATAATATTTCATTTTTCATTGGATCAGATGGAACTATTACTAAAATATCTTCACTTGAATTAATATGAATTTATTTTGTATTTTAGAAAGTTTAAATAAGCTAATACCCTTTGTGAGAATTCCAAAGCTTTGAAACATTATCGCTAGAAGTAGTTAATAGAAATTATGAAGTTCCAAGAGAGTATTCTACCTAAATTATAGGTGCTGTATGACCTATATATTATGGGTTAAATTTTTATTTTTTGATAGCTTAAGACAGGTCAAATATTCTGATTCTTTTTTCTTGGTCTACAACACAAATTTACTAAAGTGAATTTTATATAAACTAAACATGAAGTAGTTGTAAAATATTTTCACTGATAACGTGAACTAACTATAATTGAGTTTATTCTAAGCTCCAAACCTCAACTTGCTTTTTAGTACCAATAGCCACATAGTTGCAATCTTGTGAAAAACTAGAAAAAATATACTAAAAATCAATGCTGTTACTAATTGTAGATCTCCCTTCCAATTAAAAATATTATTTTTATAATATGTCAAGATTATTTTATATATTAAAAGATCTTAACTCGCCTCTACTAGTAATTATTCTAAGGATATTATTATCAGGAGTTATTTTTGTGCCAATAATTCGGTTATTAGATTTTCCTAATTTAATTGAAGCTATTTCATGATACTATTAAGATACATCCCATAAGTAGCATACTTTAGAATCTTCTGATATAACTGCATAAAGGTATTTATTGTTTTTTGAATACTGCATATAGCTAATATTTGAGTTAATGATATCATTTTATCCTTTATTATCAAAAGGTATTTCAAAAATTTTTTCTTTAGTCTCTAACCTGAAGATACTAATAGAACTGCGCTCTGAGTCAGCTAAAGCTAAAAACTGAGTATCAAGAGAGAAACAAATGCAGCTTATGTTTTTACTTTGAATTTTTAAACATAAATTCTCTTTTTTTATATCTAAAATATTTTTATCTTCATCATCTAAGAAATACACTTAACAAAATGAATCATCCTTTCCTTTCTTTTTAGTAGTAATTGCAAAAAATTTATTATTAGGTGAAAAAGTTGCATGCTATATTTCTAATTTAGAAAGTTCATCAAGAACCTAATATGGTAAAACTTAAACCTACTCAAACTGCTAATTAAACTAACTGTAATTCCACAATATGCATGTTTTATCATTACTTATTGAAACTATACAGCTCTTAGACAAAGCAATTTATTCTATCTTCTTTTCATGACCTATTATTTTCTATTCTTTTAATATAAATTTATTATCTCTGATACAAAATGTTTTAAGTATCTAACTATCATTGCTGCCAACACACATCAATGTGTTACCAGCATCTTCTAACACAGAATCAATAGTTAAATTTTGCTGATAATAGAAAGAAATTGATGAAACGCTACAGCCATCCTAGAATGCTTGAATACAATCAACATATATTACTTTACTTTTGCTTAACAGCCATAGCTACAATAATCCATTTTTTTGAAAAGATGTTACCATATATCTACAGTTTGGAGTGAATTGAACAATCTACAGACACCTATTTTCTTTTTCTTATGAAACTTTAATAGGATAAAAAGAATTTTCAAATGTTAATTCAAAAATAGTCAAATGTTTTTCTTCTAATTATCCACCTAGAGCTAAATACTGGGAATTACTAGAAAAAACCAAATGAGATATTGGTGATTGGCAATAGCTTTTAATTGTCTAGAGTAAGACGAATGTATTTGATGAAGATTAACAATAAATTCTAAGATATGTGTCTGTGCATCCTAGTGCTAAATATTTTCCATCACTTGAAAACTTAACAGCCGACATTAAATGTTTGCATGATTCTAATTGTTCATCTATTTTTTGAATTAAAAGAAACCCCTTTTGCTTATTAATCTACCATATCTTACATGTAGATTCCAACAAAGAAATCGTAGCTAATATATGTTTACTTTTGCACAACGATATTCTAATTTCTCCTATATCATGTGCTTAAAGCATACTCAGAAGATCTAAAGTATCTCTATGCAAGCAAAGAACATTTGAATTTTGAGAAACAATAATTGTATTAAAATAATCTTCAATATCATTTATAGCTCCTTTGAAATAATTTTTTGATTTGAGCAATTAGGAGTCTTAAAAATTAGATGAAATAATTTAGTAATCATCATTTTAAGAAACTTAAGATAAGTTTGTAATAGAATTATATAAGCTATTGTTAATTTAAACTTAAGATAATTTTAATTAATTTTAAACTTATTCTATGTTTGAGCGAACAGACTATGACGTTCCTGGTCTGATAAAATAATTTAAACTTTTTTAGCAATCTAAAGCTCTTTATTTAGGTGATTTACTTTTTGATCGAACCATGTCTGTTTAAGCTCGTTATTATTTTGGTGAATTCTGCAAACTCTATTGAGATAAATATTTTGCATCTTAAGAGTTATCTCTACTCCTTACATTGCTATTTGTTAAAAGGATTCTCTTATTTTTATCAAAGCAGTAAATGTTAATGTATCCAGTATTAGAACCACATAAAATAATATTACTATCGTCAGGAAAATATTTTATTTTAGAGAAGGAAAATTGATTAAATGAGTCAAAGATAACTAATTCTTTCCATAAAATACAGTTTTCAGTTCTTGATAATGTTGAATTAATAGAAGAGTTTGAAATGTTAGCACAACTAAGATTGCTTCCTGTAAAATTTAATGATTTTCCTTTATAATCAAATAGATAGGCACAGGAGAAACTACAAAATGATAAATCTACTCCAGATAAGTTATATTTTAATTAACAGAGAGCAGAGAGTAAATTGGATGAACCCACATCTAATTAATGTTTTAACTTCATTTTCATAACATCTCTATCTCTGGTCCTTTGAATATACTCTATAAACTTATTATTTCGAGGTTCATTAAATAAATCTTAAGTTTTTTTGACATTTTAATTTAATTACTCCTCTTTTTTTATTTCTTCTTTAATAAGTAAACAAAATTTATTTAAAATACCAAATCCTAATTAATCTTATTCATACTATGAATGAGGAGTTATGATGTATATTGAATTAACTGCAAAATTATTTAGATTGGTTAAATTAAGATTTCTAATAGAAAGGCTAGTTTCGTTAATAAAATCTCTAATCAGAGCTCTAGCTACAAACAACTCCATAATAGAGGAATGCTTAAATTCAAATGTAATTACCTACTCATAATCAGAACACCATAATTTCTTGTAAGACTATTGCTTTATTTCTAATAAAGAAGATGTTTCAAAATACTTTTTAATAGAATTACTTAATTCATATTCCTCAAGACAAGTATTACTCTCATTTTAATTTTTTAACTCATCTTTTTATGATAAAAGATTATCTCTTTGTTTTTTTATCATGAATTCACTTAAATCTGATAATATTTTTACAGGAATTTCATTCAAAGAATAATTTGATGGCACTTCCTCTTAAAAACTTCGTTTTTTATTAAACAAATATAATGAAGCATTTTCAAAATAATAGAAATATTGATCTATCAATAGGGATTTTATTTATTCTTTTTCCTAATTACTTGAAATATTCAATTTTTAGAAGAGGAGCTAATGAGAATACTAGATTTATCTTTCAAAAATAAAATAAATAAATTTTTCTTAAAGTTAAAATGAGTTTTATATAGAAGAAAATCTCTCCAGTTAAAGATCTTTATCATTACTCTCTTGGCCTATCAAACGTGTGTAAAAATATAAATTAATAGGAATCTGAATTAATTGGTAGATTTCCTTTTGTTTTTTAAAAAGTTACTCAGCAATTTACTGAAGCTTAAAGCTCTTTTTTACATCATAATTAAGATAAAAATATTTTTTAAAATATCTTAGTATCTAAGATTCATTAAATTATTATAAAAATAAAACAAGATATCCATTTTTTTAATTTTTTTCAATACTTTAAATATTTTCCTGAGGTACGTTAAAAAGATAATTTTTGTTGTAAATAGCATGATAATCATTATCTCTACATGCTAAAATTATTTTAGTATTTTTCCAGCTATTTAAATTTAAATCTTACCACAGATTATTAAAAACTCCCTGAGCATCTTAAAAGCCATCTAAAAGAATTAGTTTCTAATAGTTACTCTTTTTCAAAGTTTCAACTGATAAATTAGTAGATGACAAAAAGTAAGTGCACTCTTCGATAGTTTTTTCTAAAGAAAAAGAGTTCTTTTTCAAATCACTAAAGGAAATCATAATTGGTATTGCTAAATGTTAAGTATTTTATTCATTTTAAATTAAAGAAAGTTCTATCTTTTTCAGCAATATGGATTTACCAAAACCTTCTTCACCAACTATAACAAAAAGTTTAGCATAATTTTAATTAATATTTTGATCGTCTAAATTAATCTTATCTATGATGAATTAAAATATATTATCATTTTGAACATTTTCATTAGTATTTACTGTATCAAATTCATTAATTTCTTCTAAATTAAATTATTTAAACCCTTATTCAATATAATATTCTACAGTCTCAATTAACTCATCATCTTTTTCTATTATTCCCTATTATCTCTTTCTTCTTATGCTTTCTCTCCAACTTTCAATCAATTTACTTTGTAAAAATTGAGAAAAATTTTCTTATTTGAGATTTTTCAAAGAATCAATTTAATTTAATTATTGAATAGTAATAGAGGAAACTTTTCTTTTTTAAGGTTTTTATAACTCTTCACTTGCTTATAGCTTAATTTATTATTACCTCTAATTTAAGCTAATAATTTCACTTGATAAATTCTTTTAATTTTCTTAAGATTTTTCTTGGAATATCTTTTTAGCGGACTAGTTGCTATAGAGTAAAGAATTGATAAATGGAGATTTTTCTAAAAATAGTAAGATATAGAGATGATCACATATTTTATCATAAATCTATAGGGAGGTTTTTTTCTGCTCTTCAAATATTTCTACAAGCAGAAGTAGTATTTTTGTGCAAAAATATCTAACAATTTTAGAGTATGTCAAATAAGACCTAATATCAACGCCTATTTTTTCAGCAAAAGAGCAAGTTTTTGTAAATTTTAAAACGCCATATTTAGAATCCTCTAAAAAAGGAATCAAGTGTTTAGATTGGTCAATTGAATATTTTTTACCATTGTCAAATACTATGTTTTTGATTAAATATACCAAAGTGTAAATCTGCTAAAGAGCATAACAAACTAACTCTTATGAGCTTTCTTATATTATTTTACCTTAAAAAACTTTATGGTAGCTAAATATATGAAAGTCTAGAATCATATGTGGTTAAAACTATAATGTTTAATTTGCTCTACTATGCTTAATCAAATTAAGTAAAACTTCTTCTTTAAATTCAAAAATATTTGTTAAGAGGTTTTTTGAATTTGAACTGAAAAATTCACCTTAAACTTAAGCAATTACTTTTAAAAAAATTTCAGAATCTTCTAAAAAAACAATCCCAAATAACCCCTTCTGAAACACCTAAGTGTAATTTTATAAGAAAACACTTTCAGTTTAATTGTACTGTTGAAGCATAATATTTTTTAGCAAATCAAAATAATACAGAATATGTAAAAAAGGCTCAGTAGAACATATGTCTTTTATTTTTGTTATTAAGCTTTTAACTATTTTAATGAATTACTTATTATTAATAATATTTTTTTAACTTTCACTTTTTTCACTCTTATGTTAAAACGCTAAGTAGAGACTAATAAATTTCTAAATAATTTCTATCATTTAATTTTAAGTTTAATTTAATATAATTTAAATATTTTTTATTTTACTAAGTATGATTAAAATCTATTAAAATTCTTGCAAACATTGCAATTAAGAAATTTTTTATAATTCCTATTCTCTATCAGCAATATCATTAATTCTTTATATGATATTATTATCATCCTCACAATATTATTCTTTATTAGCTTTTGTTAAACTAATAGTTTAATTTTGAAAATTTTCCTACAAAATTTTTTATTCTTTAGGTCCATATGCAGGGGTAGATTATCCACATCCTCCGCCTAATAGCTATTAACTTTATTAATTCGAATAAAACTCAATGTTTAATTTTTTTAAAAGTATTTTAATGTTTATTCTTTATTCATTTTGATTCATCCCTAAATATCTTAAAATATAATTCTTTTGAAGCTATGAAAACTTAATTTTGGTAACAGTTTCCTTACACTTTAGTTCAACATAAACATCAAATAGTTTGCATTTTTATTATTTATAAGTAATTATGAGACCCTTATTTTTATTTATTTATATATATATTTGATTTTCTTTTTTAGTTTATAACAATAATTCACTCTCCATTTTATAATACTTTTATTTTAATCAATTTCTTATCAGATATTTTGTGATTTTTTTTATTTTTCAATCAATTTCTTTTTATAAAATCAAATATTATTTCTTTTAAGATATATTTTTCTGTTTGAATATTTTAACCACAAACCTTTACTTAAAAATAAGGTGTAATTACTACTTACTCTTCCAATCAAAAATAAAATTGAATATAAATTGAAAATGCAAAAATTATGATTTTTAAAAGATATTTTTAAGATTTTATTTTATTTATTTATTTATCTTTCTATCCAGTAGACTAATTTTGAAAAGAAATAATTGAAATATTTATTGACACAATAAAAATACGTTAATTTCAAAGCTAATAATATTTAACTAAAAATAAAAAATACACATATTTTATAATATAAATATAAATAACTAAGTTTAAATAATAAGCAACTTATTTTAATTGATTTTTAAGTTTAAATTATAGAAAATTTCAAAAGGTTATTTCACATTTTTTAAATTTCTAAATTGATAAACTAAACACTCAACTATTTACAGCTGCCATAAAGTATGTGTGTATCTAAGATGTTAAGCATGGCTTATTTAGAATATAAATGATAATTGAACTATTGCATTTTTCTTTAAGTTTATAACAAATTGTTTGTAATTATAATTTTATTTATTCAACTTTGAGATCTAAAAGCCTTTTCAAAAGAATTAATCTGCTTCATCAATGTGGATATATTTCTATTAATTTATATTAAAATATTTAAAACGTCAAAAATAGATAAATAAAACTATATTTTTTTTATTACTTCATCAACATTTGTTTTTTTCTCATCTTTCTTTTCGTTGCTGTTAGGATTTTCTTATTAATCAACCTTTTATTCTTCTTCTTCTTCTTATGTGGCTTCTTGCTCATGCTTTTTTTCTTCCTATATTTCTTATTCTTCCATGAGACGTCTCTATTCTTGATTATTTTTTTCTACTTCAGCTTCTTCTTAGTTTTGTTCTTCATCATCAACTTCTTCTCTGTTGTCCATAATAGCTTCGTCTGCAGCATCGGCATCATCCTAGAAAAGAGTTGGATCGAAAACGAAAAGAGCTCTACCTGTGAGACCAGCAAGCTTCTTTTAACCTTTATTTTTCTTTGCTAAATCTTCCTTCTTTTTCTCTTCATCTGCAGCCTTCTTTTCAGCTCTTTTCTTTTTCCATTCTAAAAATCTCTCTAAAGTAACAGGAGTACCTGCTGAACGTTAGTAACCTTCTCTTTGTTCATCAATTAGATCTTCAACTTTAGATTTTATTTCTTCTTCTTTTTTTTAATCTTTCTTCAAAATGAAACCTGGAGGTAAACAATGTCTGTAATGACAATCATAACCACCATTTGGACACATCCATTTCCAACCATATTTTCCTTTTTCAACAGCATCTAAGAAATATCTATTATAAAATAGTAATTAGATAAATATTAATAGTAACAATTGTGCTTCATTAATATGAATTTAATTTTAATAAAAACATAAATGATTCATTACTTGCAAACAATTTCAGTGGCACATTATTTTTTATAAGAGCCTTCCTTTTGCTTAATGATTTCGTTAAGCTTATCAGAGTCAAGTTCTCCTTCTTCTTCATCATCAAATTAGGCACGTTAGTCAGTATAAATATCAATTTTTTAATTATCTTTGGGCAATTCGTGAGATAGTTTACACTTTTTACCTTTATTACACATACCTTGCTTAAAGAATTAACAAATTTTAATTGTTTCTTCAGTACCATCTTCTCCTTTTTTTGTCATAACCTTCACTGCATCTACAGTTTTAAAAATAGAAGCCATCAAAGCTTTTCTTTCTTCTTCAGCTTTTTAGGCCTTTCTTTTTTCGAATTCTTCTGCCATAAGCTTTTCTTGAGTGCCCTTTTTAAAATCAAAAATTAAAATTAATATCAGATATAACAAAGAATCTCTGATAAAACATACTTTGCCTTAGTTTACGACTTGGTTGGTGACACTCTTGACAAATCTAATAATTTATAGTAAAAATAATAATTTTAAAGATTAGTTTAAGATAATAGAAAGATATCAAGATTTTATTTCAGTTAATAAAAATAAAAATCATTAGATAAAATGTTTTTTTGTTTTGCATTCATTTGTGTTAAAATAACATCAGCTGTATAAAAAATTCAAATCTTTTAGCAAATCATCTATTTATGTATTTGAATATAATTTACAAAATAAATATTTTAATTTGCTTACTGCTAAACAACCTTGGATTTATTCTTATTTTTAAGACCAAATGTCTTATCTTCAATAACCTTGGTTTGCTTCTTTTATTCTGTCTTTTTGCTAGGTCCTTCTTTTTTAGGTGGCATTTTTAAGTTCTAAGTTATGATTATTATTTGGTTTTCTTCCCTATTCTCTTTTAAGAATTTTATATCTAATTGATATTTTTAATAATTTCTTTTGTTTCTTCCTTTCTTTTTTTTGGTCTTTTCATTGATAGAAACATTAAATGAAAAATAGTAAGTAAAAGTAAGACGCTAAAAATCTTAATTGATTTTTTAAAAGATTTACAATTGATATGAATTTAAATGTTTAGAATGAATTTAGTAGAATGCATCTTTAATATGCAAAATCTAATGAAATTTAATTATAATTTCTTTCTTCTAGAAATAATTCTTTTTAATATAAAATAGAGTTAAATTCATAGAAAGAGAGAGAGAGATATATAGACATCACTAATTCATTCAACTATTATTATTATTTTTATCATATATGCAATTTTTATTTGATTCACTAAATTTTTAATTAATTATTTTATTTTTCAACTGCGCCAGTTTTTTATAATTATTAAATATTCAGATTATCATTAAAAAAAAAAGTTTTCAAATAAAAATGATTTTTTTAAAAAGATAACTGAAGTTTTTATAGGCTTAAAAAAATAATTTTTATACGCCTATCAACTCTTTTTATTAAAAAAACTAGTTTCAGTTTTCATCATCTGATAATTCTTAAAATACGGAACAATAGTAGGAATACGATAAATATGGTAGAAAGTTTCCTCCTCGCAAAGGAGAATATTTAGTTCCTTCCATAACAACTGATGCTGTGGTATTAAGAAAATATAAAAACTATACACATAGATATGAAGTACTTAT
This sequence comes from Tetrahymena thermophila SB210, assembly GCF_000189635.1. Taxonomy (NCBI): domain Eukaryota; phylum Ciliophora; class Oligohymenophorea; order Hymenostomatida; family Tetrahymenidae; genus Tetrahymena; species Tetrahymena thermophila. The sequence goes on from NW_002476426.1 coordinate 1,096,590, forward strand.
GATAAAAAGAAAAAATGAACCTTATAAGGGATATTTAGCTTTCCCTGGAGGATTTTTAGACTATAACGAAGAGCCATCTTAAGGATGCTTAAGGGAATTAAAAGAAGAAACAGGATTGGATGGTATTAGCTGTGAGCTGATTACAGTCAAAGGCGAACCATAAAGAGATCCAAGAGAGCATATTGTTTCTATTTTTTATAAAGTAGAAGTAGACTAAAATTAAAGACCTATTGCAAACGATGATGCTGCTGATGCTAGATTTTATCGTTTGGAAAAACTTTTAAAACCTAATAAATCCATAGCCTTCGATCATCTTGAGATATTAAATATGGTTTATAATAAAGTTAGAAAATACGAAAAAAAAAAAAAAACCAGGATAACATGAATTGAAGCTAAAATAGTTTATTAAAAACTTTTTTAATTGTATTAGATAAAGCCATTTCAAAAAAAATTAATTAAATAAATAAATGTTATTAATTATTTATTATCTTTATATGCTTATCTTACTTATTATAATATATTATAAGTTTTGTTATTCGCAAACTGAATGATTTGAATTTAATTGAATTGAATTTGATTATTACGAAAATTGACTGATAATATTTGAAATTATAGTTGAAGATTTTTAAAAATATCTTAAAAATTACGCAATAAATAAATTAATTACTTTATAATAAACTTTTGGCCTTCAATAGAGTGAATTTGCGAAAACAAATGAGTAAATTCTAATAAATTGGTTTTCATTTCAAAAAGCATCTTTTATCAGAGCAATTTATTTACATCTATATTTTTAGGAAATAGCAAAAATTACTCTGAGTCATACATCAGAAGGGATACTCCTAGTTTTTAATAAGAAGAATACCCTAAGCATGTAAAATAAGAAATAAATTTTATTGAAAAATATATAATATTTTCTGCTGAAATAAGGTTTAATTTGTTGGGGAACATAAACCTGCTAAGGAGAAAAGCCCTTCCTAAAGCAGAGGTAGGTAATAGGCAAAATTAGCTGATTTATGCTCTGAAGATAAACATAAAATAGGTTAAATTCTACAGAAATTAACATAGGAATCAGAAGAAAAGAAACTTTTATACCAATAGCTTGTATAAACATAGTAAATCTATGAAGAAAAGATAGATAAAATTAGGAAGAACTCTTAAGATATTTATTAGGATACAAGAAATCTTAGAAAAGAATACAATGAATAAATAAAATAATTAGAAGAATCCACAAACTTAGTAAAATAATTTACTTTGTATTTTAATATGTCTTTATTTGAATTTAAATTGCAAATTAATTTAAAAAATACATTTGAAATAATTCATATAAATAGCTCAAAAGTCGAAGCCTAAAAATGAGCAGAAATTATACTAAAGCAGATGAAAAAAATTATGAGAGTGATTAAATAAAAAAAACTATTGAATTGATCCACTAAATAAAGCAATAAAATCCTGAATAAAATAAGATTTAATAACAATTTTTAAGGGAAAACGATGAATTACTTTTACAGTCATAACCCAACTCTCTTTACAAATAAATTCTAACAGAAGAAAGCGAATATAAAGGAAATGATGTCTTAAAATTATCAGATATTAAGTCTAGTGGTAAATTTTAGGAAGGCTAGTTATTGAAATATTCTTAGAATTACAATACTTATCGTAATCATCGCCCTTAAACCATTTAAGAAGATAAAGGATATAATACTACTAGCAGATACAAAAACCACTCAGTTCATATGTAAACAAGCAGTGAAAATGTTGTGAATAAAATGAATGATCTTTTATATAATAACTAAGTATCTATATCTACTGGGAGATACAGAAATCAATCTGCTCATTAAAGTTCGTAGCAGAATGAGTCCTAAAATTTAATAGTTTCAAACTCAGAAAATGGTTTGAAGGAATCAAAAATTTCAATCAAAAAAAAGGAAATAAACTCACTTAAAGAAGAAATTGATTATTTAGCTTAGAGTTTAAAAGTAAAATAATTATAATTTTTTTCAATATTTATTTGGTTTTGAATAAAAAATTTATTTAAAACAAAAATTAAACCATTATAAATTTAAAGGGAATGGGAAAAAGATAAAGAAAGGGACTTAATAAAGATGGGGAAACTCCTTATAAAAATAAATAGAGCACTTAAGAAGATTCGAAATTTGTTTCTCCAAATTTCAAACCTTTGATAAATAATAATCTAAAAGGTGATTCAAACATAGAAAAGGGTAATCAAACTTAAGATGGATAGCTAAATTCAAAATAACTAATTACAGTTTAAAGTGTAGATTAAGAGTAAGAAACATTTTACTGTGAAAAAGAGGATAATAAAAAAAATTAATAGGAGGATTTTAAATTTAATAAAATTAATAACATTCTGTTTTAAGAGAGTCAAAAGAACAATAAAAAATAGCCAAATAATAATAGTAGAAGTTTTTCTAATAAGCTATCAAATTAGAAGTAGGATAATGTTATTGAAGAAGCTAAGCATGATATTTTAAAATCAAGAAAACTATTAGATTAAATGAAATAAAGCTAACTTTAGTCTGAAGAATATGATTATGAATAATTTGATGTTGAAGATAGTGAGCTAAAACTGAGTAATCTAAGATTAAATAATAGCTTTCAAAGTACTTATAGAAATCCAATTATCACTTGCTCAAGCTCTTAATAAAAAGACAGTGAAAATATTTTTCCTAAGAGTGCTAGTCATACCTTACCAACTATGCCAAAATAAAATATAGATTCTGTAAAAAATATAGTTGACTATCTTTCACCTCAAGAAATGATAAAGCTGAAGTAGTAAATAGATATGAAATTATCTAGCGTTGCAGGATCTGATTAACTTTCAAAGGATTCTAAAAATAATTACCATCATTAAAAAGACTCAAATGAAGGAAGAAAAAAATCTCCTAGTCCTTTCAGCAGTAAGATCAAGTAATTCATGCAAATTAAAGAAAGAATTATTGGAGAAAATAAAAGTATAAAGAATACACAACAGCAGTAGATTAATGAATCAAAAAACATGTAAAATGAATAAAATATAGAAAATCAAAATGTAAAAAAATAGCTTTATGATGAGTTTAAATCAGTTTAATCAGATGATAAAAAGTAGCTTTTAGAAATCTAGAAAGTATATTAAAATCATCAAGAAAAGGCTCTTAAATTGAATCATTTTGAAGAAAATCCTCATTTTTTTAATGACAGCTATACTCAAAAGTAAAATTAAGCTAAATTCTATTCGAACAGTACTTAGATAAAAAGTTAAAACTTTAATTAATAATCTAATGTATTTGAAAGTTAATCTACAAATTTAACACATAATATTGTAAGCTAAAATAATTCTAGAATATATCAATAATATACTTAGTAGAATGCATTTTCCAAGAATCATTCACTCCAGCAACTCTGTTAAGGAGATAAATATGAAGGTTAATTTGAATAAAACTAAGAAAATGGAAAAAATTAGTAAATTTTAAGGAATATTTAATCTAGTTCATAATCTAATCAAGTAAACAATAATTATTTAAATTATGAAAATGAAAGTAAAAATTGCTTTGATACCTTTTGCATGAATGAATCTTTTAATAATAAGTCTTTCTAAAATAACTATTAGCAAAATGATGACATTTTAGAACATTACCACTACTAATAAAAATAAAAATAATAAAAAATATACCAGTCTAGCTCTAATACATAAAATTAACCAATAAATTAAGTATATCAACCATATGTATAATAAGCTTCTTATTAAGTAAATGAAGAGAATGACAGAAAAACTTTAAAAGATTAATTTATTTAAGTTAATAAAAATAATACTAACTTTCTTTTCCAGTAAAATGAGTCAACCTTACCAAAAGGATATTAAAAGGCATAAAGTTCGAGAGATTTTGTACATATTAATATGAAAGAAAATTAATAAAATTATAGTAATATTTAATAATAACCAGCTGGTAAAAAAGTAAAATGTGATGAATATGAGTATGAAATCTTGGACTTGCTTAATAAATAGGATAGCAGCTCAAAAAAATAAGAAATAGTTAATGAAATAAAAACCTTCAAAAAACCTAAATCACTTGAAAGATAAGCTCTACACAACTAGTTTATGTAAAATTTTTTATTAAGTAATGACTCTAAAATTGAAACATAAGAATTGCTTTAAAGATATAATAAACTAGTCGGGTAGATTAGTGAGAAGCTAAAAGAAAAAGAAATAGAAAAAAAATAGCAGTAAATAAAAAATAAAAAAACTATTTAAAATAAAAGTGTATTCAAAATTTGAAAAACTATACCCTTCAAAATGATTTTAGAATTTTAATTTGTTTGAAAGTATTGTTTTAAATTGAGAAAGAGAGAATAAATGCTGAAACTCTAAATAAGTCATGAATTTACAATAATTAAAAATATATTTCTATGAAAAATTTTTTGGTTGATTGTTTTGATGTTTATTAAATATCTTTCTTTATAAAATCTGTGTGTTATCAATTTAACTTAATATTGTGGTTTCATTATGTAAGGTTCGCAAATTAATTAACTAATTAATTTCAGGATATGAAATATTACTTAAAGACAAGTTATTTTTTCTCTTATTTCGAAATTAAATTTTAAATGTTTTATGTGGATATTAGGGAGTAAATTACTCTATTTTCATTTTGTGGAGATAATGAAAAAAAATTATCAAGTATTAATAAAAAGCATGATTATTTATAATAGCAAAATTGCTTACCTTATAAACTTACAAACAAAGATAATATAAAAATCAAAATTTTAATCGAATATTATTACATCATCAATATTTGCACCCAAGCATGATGACTTTTCAATCATAAAAGCCCCATCAAAGTTAATTCAATTTTGTTTTATTTTTTTAAATTTTTTGATCAACTTTTTTGTTTTATCTCAGTTTTTAATAATAACATCGTTTTTTTTAATCTTTAAATCAATATTTTTTTTGGTTGCATGTAAAATTCCACGAATAAAATATTTTTTTAAATGTAAAATAATGTCTAAAAAATATTGAAAAAAACACTAATTAAATTTAGTACAGCTGTATTGTACAAATAACTTTAACTTATCTGACTTGTAAGAGTTTTTTTTATTTTTTGTTTTGGTTTTGTAGTAGATATAAAATATATTTTGAATTTCCAATTTTCAAATAAATTATAATGAAAATGAGAGAAAGATAAAACCAATGATTTATGGAGTGTTTTATTTATGTTAAAAAAAAGATATGTCTATTAAACATTAGAAAATTCTAAGAAACAAAAAAAGTAAAAGTTAAAACCTTCATATTTCAGATAAGAAATAAAAATCCTCTTTAGTGATCAATTAGAGTATTGGTAGAGATTGTTATAGCTAAACAGCTAAAGTATATAAGCAATAAAGGTAATTGAGTTAAATATCGAAAGAAAAAGTCAAAAAAAAGAATTATCAAATAAAACATTATATTAGAGTTGTTGAAATTGTAAAATGTTAGGAATTAAAGAAAAGATTCAGGACAGCAAAAAAGATGGTGATGTGATTACTTGCAATAATATTAGAATATATGTGTCAAAGCAAAAACCTAAATAATTTGATGGCCTATTGTATGCCTTGATGAAAGCATTTGAAAATCTGAAAATTGAATTTGAATTGAATGTCATCGATTCGCGTGATGCATTTGGATATTAATTGCCCATTTTGCGCCTCGAAAACAGGATTATTTAGAGATAATCATTTTTAGATACGATAAGAGTAATATATTTGCATAGTGATGATGATAATTAAGGAGAAGAAAAGAATAGTAGAGTTTCAAATTTCATAGATATATGCTAGAAATTAGATCAAATTTCTACATATTTTCAATATTTTGATGATGAAACTGAATATCTTTATCGCGATGCCTATAAATGGATTGTTCATCCTATTAAAAAATTGGCTTATCGCTGGAAGATGAGGGTTTTTTCCCACTTTTTTGAAGAAAAGGGATTATTAAATAAATCGAACGTTCTAAATGATACAATAATAATTTTGAATAAATTGATTGAAATGTTTGAGTAGAACAAATTCAAGTCATTTAGTCAGGGCAGCTACCATGGAAAGAGCTCTTGTGGCTTGGATATTTGCGACATTTTGATTACAGGTATTTTCTCTTAAATTAAACTCAATCTTTCATAAAAATGTGATTTGACTAAGCTGATAGAATAAGAAAAATTTATGAAAATAAGAGACTTTTGTGCATCATTCTTTGAAGCAAATTAACCAAAAATATTAAATTAGCTTTAATAAGGTGGAGATGATAATAATTCCTGTTAGTATGTTCTTAAATAAGTTGGATGTTTTAGATCTTAACACGAAAGTGAATAGTCTAATGTAAACGTGTGTTTATTCTATGAAACAAGCAATCATCATGAAGTGTAAGAAGCTAGAGAAGCAGCAAACTAATAACCCCTTAGTGCAAAAAAGATTAAAAAAATGATGATCAACAATATTAGTATCAACTCAATTTCACTTTTGCTAATGTTCGTAGTTTTATTAAAAAATGCACCCAGATAAGCTCAACAAATGACCACACAATGATTAGAAATAGTAAAAATTAACATTAATTATCCCAGTTGAAATTTTATTAGTTTATATTTAGTAAATGACTGGGTTTATTCAACTAAAAATTTTTGCATTTAAAAAAATATGTAGGAATTAATGTGATAGAAAAATAAGCCAAATAGGAATTAAAATAGGCTTGATTAGTGTAAATTGATTTGAATAGAAATTGCAATGATAGATTAATATTTAAATCGTTATGCAAGTTTATATGGTAAAAATATTATAATTTCCTTCATGTATTAACTAACCATTAGATAAAACATGCATGTATGCTTCAAAATATAGATAGTAAAGTAATCACTTAGAAATTGTTTTTAGATTTTTATACTATTTGTTTTTCTATTTTAGATGATAGAAATTAGTTGTTAAATGGGATATTATGGTTTGGTATTAGGTGTTTTTATGCAATTATACTTTTAAATTATTGTTTGTATTTTTGTTTGTTTGTTCCCTTTATTTTATTAGAGAAATGCAGAATTTACTCAGCTCAATAGTCAGAAGAAAAAAATAATTGTTACTTACTAGATAAATAAAGCTAATAATTTGATATTTAAGGAACTATGACTCTGACTTCTGATAAAAGTTGAGATATTTTGATGGAAAATATTATTATAAATTGGATGAAAAGAATTAATGTATTCAAAAAAATAAATTTTTCTATGCTCAGCAAAAACCTTTAGGGTAATCAATAATATAAATTATTAAATAATGATTGAATTTGGTTGATTGTTTAATTATTTGCTCATATAGAGGGATAGACTGATTGATTAATTGATTGATTTATAGATCAGTTCATCAATAATTAGATATTTAGTATTATTATTTATTTTTTACAATTTCAACTTTCTAAAGATATTTTCTTCTTCTTCTTAAATTTTGTTTGCTTCTTTACTCTTTCAATTCTCCCCACCTTTATATTATTCGTTTATATTGTTGATAAATTTTATTTTAATTTATGAAGAGTTGCTTTTTTATAATACTTTTTTCAAACAAACAAAAATCAACCATTAAGGTTTTTTTATAACAACATAAAATATTTTTGATAAAAATTAAAAAAATTGCAATCTTTATCGAAATAAAGACATATATCATCAGTTTCTAAAGTTGATTGAATTTATTCAAATAATTAAAGAAAGGAATAATGAGAGTAATATCAAGAAGCAAAAGTAAAAATCAAATTCAAATATTTAATTAATCAAAATTTAAAAATAAGACGAGTGAGTGAGTATATGCTATATTAATGAATTTTTTGTATTCTTATTATGAAAGAATTTTAATTTACACTTGAAACAAAGCATTATTAATTTATATTACATATTTTCATAAAAAAGAAAGTAAATTAGCTAAGCTAATTATTGGTTTTATAAATATCAACTAAAATGTAACTAATTATTTCTATGATTCAAAATACTTATATTCATTCGTTTAGTAAAATACAAAAGAAGTCTACTTTATTTTAAAATCAATCTGTTACAATAATTTATTTAAAATAAAGACAAAAAAATTTTCAACAAATTCTTTTAATTAGTTTTATTTCTTTTGAGGTAAAAAATAAAATCAAAAATATTGAATCAATCTATCACTAGATGTCAAAAAAGATACAACAAATTTTTAAATGGCTATATTTCATCAATTATAAATTTTAATACTATTTATGGTTAAATAAAATTTTCATTATTCAGGTAATATTACTCACATATGTTGTCCTTTAAAAAATTTTATTTATAGGTTTTGCATGATTCGCTATATAATTTATTAATTGTTGTGTTTTTATCATAATAAAATATTTTACATAATTTTTTATGGATAATTTTTAATTGTTAACTTTGTGTTTTTTCTTTAAAATCAAATTCTTTCTTGAAATTCAAAAAAATGACTAAGAAAAAATCCTTTAATCTGCTTTTTGTAATTTAATGAGTAGAGTTTTAAATAATTAAAATTTGCAATTACATACATTAGTTTTTTCTTATTCTAATTTATGATTCTTAACTTTCTTATCGCAATACAGTAGAATAATTAATATAAAAATGATGTTCATTATATATGATTTATAGAGATGCCGTTTGAGATCACCTTATTTATTAGAATTAAATTAGTATTTGAAAATTGAATTTTGATTATTTATTATTTCCTTACCCGTGACAAGGAAAGATCTAGCGTAATTATTTTTAGAAAAATAAAAAAATAAAATACGCATTATCTATTTATTGTCAATTTCTTAAAAAATTATCATTCATATTTTCTTTATTAATGAATAAATTCTATGATTTTTTTTAAAAAAACCTATTATATTGTAGATAAATTTCTACTTCTAAAGCCATTAATCATGAATTTTTTGTGAGAAAACTGAGAACTCATTATTCTTGAGTGTCGAGTAGTTAAAAAAAGTTATCAAGGATATTATTTTTTAACTCAGGTTATTAATTTACTAATTAAGTCTTTTTAATTTATTTGTTATAAAAATATAGAAGTTTTTTTATATAAAACCAAGGAAATTAGATTGAATTAGATATAATAAATAATTAATTAAAATATCAAAACTAAAAAACTATAATAAAAAAAATAATAAAACCTATCTTTTCTAAAAAAATAAATAATGGACGAGCCTTAGGTAAGCTATTTTATTGAATAAGAAGATTTATCCTATTATGAGAAAGGTGGCTTTTCTACTTCCTCTAGCAATGATTTTTAAGATATTAGGAATTTTCCACCTTAAGATCACTTGGATTTCTTTTAGAGCTAAAATATTTAGTACACTTAAACTGTAGACTCAGATTAACCTCAATCATAATAAGGATAATTACCTCACAATTGCTGTATTTAAAAGAGCAAAAAAAATTCACGTTGGAATGAAGATGAAAAACGTCTCTACTTTTAATTTAACTTGATGAAATATGATATTGTAATTTCAAAAGACAAAAATACGAGAAAAAAATGTAAATTTTTTGTTTAGATGTCTGAATTTATTGGGACAAGAGATGACAAATAGTGTAAATCACATCACTAAAAATAAGTAAAAAATGGACTCTTCAATAGATTAAAAAATTACATTGAAAGTTATTTTTAGCTTAAAAAATCCTAAACTATTTCTTAAGAACAACTACTAAAAGAAGAAAAGGAATAAGATTAACAATTATATTAATAATAATAATAATAATATTAAACATAACCATAGTAAATATAATAATATTACTAATTAGAAAATAGTGAAGAGTTTGAGGAAAATTTATATTTACACAATAATCTTTATTATCCTTTGTTCTTGGAAGAAAGCTAATAAGAATAAATTTCTTATTCCCAAAATCCATTTTCAAAAAATGAATAATCTTAAAAAATTCATTTAAATAATGAAAAATTGAAAAGACCATAATTATTTATCAATCTTTAATAACTATTATCTAATCCTTTTTTATTAAAGTAAGTAATGAGTCATTTAGAATTATTTGAATAGCCCACTCTTTTTACTGATAAAAAAGTTGAAGAACTTAATAAAATTTCCTAAACATAAAGTGAAGAGAACTATCTAGAGTATACTCAAAATTTTGAGAATTATGACTAAGAAGAAAGGTAACGTAAATATCCGACTCTGTACATGCAAGCATTCTAAAATTTTTAAAAAAATGATTAATAAAACTCTAATCAAACAATAAAACCATTCTTATACTCAAGTTGTTAGGAAAATTTGAGTTTTTAAACAACACAAAGGATTTCTCAAAAAGCCCCAACTAAAAAGAGAACTTATAAAAAAAAATGTTGAAAATAAAAATAAATAAACATAAATAAATAAATAAATTTTCCCTGTTATAAATAAATATAGTTAATATAAAATAAATAAAACCTCATTATAATAAAAATATTTTGCACAAATAAAATCCAGAACCACCTACCTACCTATCCAATTTAAATATTCAAGAAAATTCTTTGATTTATTCTACCTCAACAAATTAACTTTGAGGTAAAATAAATCCAAACTTTAGGGGTACTAGTCTCCATTCTGATTTAATTAAAATAGTGAAGTAATTAACTAAGAGTATTAATAAAATAGATCAGAAAAAAATATCAATTTTATGAATAAATAAATTTTGCTAAATTCCCAAATATAAATAAATAAATATATAATATATCATGTAAATTCATTGTTTTTATATAAATTATATAAGTAAATATGTGAGTCAATATTCAAATTCTAATTTTGTTTTACATTTTTATCGAAAAAAATTATTAATTTCTTTACCAGTCAGTCTGAATTTCTTTGTGTCTTTATTTGATTTATAAAAAAATAAATCGATAGTGATGTGTAAACAAATATAAATTTTTTTTTACTTTAGTTCAAATATCCTTTTAGTATAATAAATTAGCTTATACTTCTTTTTTTCTAATTGTGATTGTTTTAAATTAAAATCAAAAATTTTTATGAGTTTTTCAAATTTATTTAATTCATTTATTTGTTAAGATATTTAATTACATCTGATCTAATTTAGTATTTTTGTGTTATCCTTATCTTATTTATCTGTTATACATGAATTCTATTAATATTAAACAAATAAATTCTTAGGCATAATATATTCTTGCATGATATAGGTACTTTACAAAAGTTAGTTAATACTTTATAAAATATGTCTTTGCTAAGTAAAGTTGAGAAAAACTATGACAAGAATAATTATTGTTGAAATCAAAAATCATATTATTAAGTAACGAGAGAAAATATAAATTTGAATACATTTGAAGTTAAGCGGGAGGTAAAAATTTGTGGATTCAAATGATTTATTTAAAAAGCTTTTATTAGATTGCACTAAAAAATTATAATGACTATTCATTAAGTGACGTCTTTAGCAAAAATAATAGAATCTTAAGGTCAACATTTGTAAGGTGATGATGATGAAGTATAATTTATTTACTTTTGTTTTTAAATATTTTTTATCTGTCTATCTGTTTTAAAGATTAATACTTTTTTTCTAGTATAAAATATAATGGTATTCTTTAGTTGTTCTTAGATATAAATTACTTAATACAATTCTGATTACTTCAAAAATTTCATACTCGAATAAGCTTTCATTATTTTCTAATGATTAAAATTTATATAGAAATTGATATATTATCGCCACTATAGTGGATAAAAGCTTCATTATCTTTTTTCTAATGAGTTTTAAATTATTTTGTAGTTAAAAAAAATCACTTTAGAGATAAGAGATTGATTATCTACGCAAAAATAATCACAAAAAAAATTAATCAGCCGTGCATGCATCCTTTAACATTAAAACTAAAAATTAAAAATAAAAATCAAAATATTTAAATAAATAACTCATATTTTTCTTTTATATTTCAACTATTCATCGAATAAAAATCATCTTAATGAAGTTATTTAGCTATTTGGGCAGATTATTAATATTTTAAATTTTCTTACTTTTATAGTAAAATGTAAAGATTACTTTGATAATATTCTTTTATTTATTATTTTAATTTTAAAATAAAATATGTCACATATTAACCTATGTTTGATTCCACTATATTTAGTCCTATCTCTACACAATTGTCTCTTAGCCATATATTAAATTTGAAAGGCAAAGAAATATCACCCGAAACTCCCTCTCAATATTATTAAATAAACAAATCAAAAACTTTATTATTACTACTAATATAATAAGTTACCAAAGAAGAAATGCTCAAAATTCTTGATCGTTCAATTTTTAAAAAGATATATCTATTTATATAAAAAAATAATTAGTCAGAATGAGAAAAATAATAAATTTATTAATAATGAATACTATATTTAAAAAGGACTATTCTTTTATTGCAGTTTTAATTCATAAAAGAAAATAATTTAATAAAAATAATTTACACAATAAAAGATATTATTTTATTTTTTTCATTTATTTATTGAAAATACAACAAACAACTAAAATTAAGTATAATTAATTAAGAATATTTCAATTATAAGCATGATTCTCCTTGAAGTGAAAAGAATTTCTATTGTTAAAGAAAAAGTATGTTAGACTTTAATTATTAAATTAATTAATTCAAAAAAAATTGATGTAAATTTTACAATTTTCTTATTTCTTAATATACTTTTAAGAAATATTTTCCTAATAATTTAGAAAGATTACCTACTTTACTTTATCAATGTTTTTCCTTAAACCAATTATTCTAAGATTCATTTATTTTCATTAAAAATTATTTCGTCATTTTAATTTTCTAAAAATTAATCTATATATCATATTTATTAAAACAAATTCATCAAATTTTATTTTATTGATAATTAGTATTTGCTATTCATTTTTTATTCTAAATATAAATTAGTTAATTTATACAAAATTAAAATATGTCATTATCAATATTTTTAAATTAAATCATTTTATTTATATTTCAATTAAATTTTGGAAAAAAAAATAATTACATTTATATTTTTAAATATTTTAAATCTATTAAACACTCATTTTAGGATATCAAATAAATTATTTTCATAAAATTTAAATTAAATTTATTTTAATTCAAATTTATATTTTCTATTTTGAATGATAGTAATCTTTTTTTTAATTTTAATTTATCTTAAATAAATATCTATTAATAAAAAATACATAAATTATTGTTAATTAAAACTATTTTTATAAATTTTTATCATTTAGAATGTTTTGCAATTTTATGATTTTTTTAATGATTTTTGAGTTATAATATCATTATATTATTTAATTTAAAATATATTTTCTAATCAATATTAATTATAAAATTATATTTAATATTTTAATTTCAACATAAAAAATATTTAATAGAGTTTTAAAGTTATTAAAAAAAATAAAGAGTGTTAAATATTGATAATTTAGAAGATTTTAACATATTAATAAACATTTTATTAGTGGTTTAAATTAAACTTGATTAAATGTGTAATTTAAACCAGCTAAAAGTTTAATTTTGTTTTATATTTATTTCCTAAAAAATTAAAAATTAAATTTACCATATAAATACGATTTGATTGAAAGAAAATGAATTAAATAAATATAAAATATTATTAAGAAGTATTTTCTTTCCTTAAAAAAGTTCAAATACATTTATTCATTATCAGGCTTATATAAAATTCTATTTTTTTATGAAATAAAGTCAGTTTACTAACAAAAGTAAATAAAAAGATAATTAATTAAAAATTTGAGAATAAATATTATTTAACAAAAAATAGAGAATATTAAACAAAATTTACTTTCTAGAATATAAAATTAAACAGAATGAATATATTTTTATTACATAAATAGGTTTAATTAGCTTTAAGAATTGAAATTTATTTTTGATTTATGCTATTTTTTATTTTTCTAAAGAGTTTGATAAAGCTATTCAAAAATATAAACAAACTTTAAAGTTTAAAGTATTTTTAAAAATATTTAATTGAATGAAGTAAATATTTATAAAAGAATGTTGTTTAATAAGATTTAATTATTTATAGTGGTAAATTAAAAAATATTTCAAGTATTTATTTTACTAGATTGAAGATATGCGAATATGTTCAAGCAGCATTTTAACATATTATAAAATTTATAAAATAAAAAATATTTGAAATTTATTTATTTTTTGTAAATTAATTAAATGCTTTAAAATAAACTTTAGTTTTATTTTATTAACTGTTTGTAAATTTTTTGAAAGTTTTATGATAATAAAATCTTGCCAAATATTATTCTTAAAAGTAAAAATCTATTTAGAAAAGCATTCAAAGAGCATATAAAAAAATATAAATAAATAAATAGATAGATAGATAGATATATTTTCAGATAGATGGATAGCTTAAATTTGTCTCCCATCAAAGATGGAAACTCAAATAAAGATAATAACTCGGTAAGTCCTAATTCTGATTTGAATAGCAATTAGTTACCTCAAAGCATGGAAGGAACTCCTTATAGAAGCTAAGAATGTATAAAATATTAGTAAAATCATACTCCAAGTCGAGAATTAGCAGAAATTCAATAAAAATTATAAAATTCACCTGGATTAGACGGCTTAGTAAGGAAGTGTAATATACTGAAAGTATAATCTCAAGCACAAGCAGCTGTTACTTCATAGTTTTATTAGTAAAATTTAGAGCATTCCCTTGATATTAGATAATAAATGCTAGCCACTAATCATCTTCTTCCACCAAATTTTCATCGAGTTCAAGATTAGGAAATTTAACAAATATTTGGAGTATTCACAACACCAAGTAAGGATAATCCAGAAGGATAGTCAAAATAAAACACAGATAATAAAATTTAAGGAGAAGTTTAAGAAAATTAATAAATTTGCACATCAGGATATAAAGAAAGATTATCTTCAGCTCCTATTGATCCTAAATTAATATTATCCTAAAAAATAGTTTCACCAAATATTTAGTCAGTGTAGTGTCAATCAAAAGAAAATAACTTAGATACAAATTTAGCAGAAGAAAAATAACCAAATACCTAGGTGGATCAATAAAATACTGTTAATCCATTATTTGGTTAGAGTTTTAAAAACTCTGAACTAAATTATGAATCTAAATTTTAACGGATTTTATAATCTTCTTCACCAACAGATTAGTACAAGCAATCGTAAAATTAATTGAATTAATAGTATTAATTTATAAATTATTTAAATTTAATATGAATAAAGTATGATAAACACAGGTAGTGCTCTAAGCTCTTATTAAATAAGTTACTCAAGTTTGAAATGGGACGTTTAATAGCAATAGCAGCAATTTAAGCCAAAAAAGGATTATAAAAATAATTTTTAGACCTATTTATCTTTAATTGGTTTAGGGTAGAATAGAAGCAATCATCATGGCTCTTCTCTTTTAAATACAGGAAACAATTTATACTTTGCGAACAAAGCCTAAAATCAACTATAAAGCAACAATTCAGCAGGATTATATAGGGTTTCCTCCACTGAAAGGCAGTCAGGAAGAAATTTTTCTTAAATAGGTGCTACTAGCAATAATAACAATAATAATATTAATAGTAACAATAATATAAATAGCAACAACCCAAGTACAGTAGGAGGAAATAAGCGTAGAACAGGGTTAGAGGGGATTATCGATAAAATTAATAATAAAAAAGACTATCTTTTATAAAAAAAAAGTTAAAAAGGGATTTAAAATCAAAATTCTTTGCTCAGTAAAAATTAGATATCAGGCAATTAGAGTACTGCTTTGAGTAGTAGCAATAATGCAAATAATTTAATTAAATTAAGTAGAATTCATCCTAATTCACATTAGTCTAGTAAGCAAGCTGAGCTGGAAGGATCTCTTGAAAAAATACGTCTTATTTCTATGTAAAGAAATATTAATTATTCTTCTGGCATTAGTAAAGAAAATGAACAATAATAAAAAGCAAGCCCACTTTTTAAACCAGGTTTTCAAACTTAATAGTAACAATAACCTTAATTAATTTAACCAATGCAGTCAAGCACACTTGCATCATCATTGCGTCCAAATTTAGCTAACACAACCAGCAATTATTTCCCATCACTAGGCTCGTCTATTGGTGCTAATTAAAGATATTCAAATACAAATTAAATTTTACAGTCTGATAGATTTTAGACTTCTACTTCTAATTAAATAGGATTAGCATCTACTGGTTAAAACTTATAAAATAAGTAACAAATCCTAAGCTAACCTATTTCAACTATTTTGTCTTCAAATGTTAACAATAGTAATAAAGTTAACATTTAACAAGAATTATTGAGAAATGAAAGTTAGCAGAGAAAAGAAACTGATAAATAAGAGCCTTAATAAGATATATTATTTGAAACAACATTAGATTAGCCTTAACCTATTGCACAAGACTAATAATAAGTATTAAATTTTGATGCTTTTGAAGATTATGATGACAAAGTTAATGGAAATACACAAGAATCTGATGTTGCTAACATAATTTCTTGATAAATTTATAGTGTATTTAGATTTCTAGACTTAAATAAATAGTTTTAATTTTAGAATTCTCTTAAATTTAAAATTTTACAATCAAGAAAAATTTAAATATTTTAATAAAAAAACTTAAAAAACTTAAATTTTTAAAATTATTTGCAAGTCATTTAGTAAGTTAATTAGTTAAATTAGATTTTCTTTTATATTCATTTCAATTTTTCCTATTAAAGAGTGTAGTTTTTTTTAGTTAAATTTATAAATAAAATCATTTATTTTCTTAAAATTTAATTTTGATTCATTGAATTATCAATATGTTTTTATTAATTTATTACTTTCATTAATTGGATATATATATAAGAATAGTTTAAATTAAGTAAATAATTTTTGTTGAAATGCCTTTAAGATTTGAACCTAAAATACTTAAAAAATTGAAAATTATTTGATATATTCATCAGATTTATTTTATAAATAGCTATTAAAGTTATTTGTTTTTTAAATAAATTCACTAATTTTATAAAAATTTTTAAGACCAGCAGATTTTCTATTAAAAATAATCAAATTAATTTGATTGTAAAATGCTTAATGAGAAGTTTTAATAATTCTGTTAATGAATAATAGAAATCTTTCTAGAGTGATTCAATCAATGAAGATAGCAAAATTAGTTCTAAAATTAATGAAACACAAAATTAATATTTGAGCAATAATAATGTTATCAACAATAACTTTTCAGAATAGCGCTCTAAAAGCTAATCTTCTTTTATAAAATCTTAAGCTTCTAATCATAGTATTCCTATCACAAATTAAAGTTATAATGATAACCTTAGTGTGAATAGAAGTAATAACAGTAGAACACATACAAGTATACAAATTCCTTAAAAGAAGTCTTAGTTTCACATCTAAAATTATTCAGGATATAAAAGATATGATGAACCTGTCAAGCTAAATAAAGATTAAAATTTTATGCCTTTGTCAAATCATATCAGTTCATCAGAAATATTGTTTAATTCTGGAATATATCAAAAAAAATATAATGAAAATGACTCTACAAAAGCTTCTATTTTAATGAATTTAAACACTACAATAGTTGACCCTTCAAAAAGCTAATCTTTTCTGATTTAGAAACCTATAAAACAGTAGCTTGATGTGATAGATGAATAAATCAATTTAGAAAATCAAAGGAAAGAATTACAAAAGTTTTCTTTTTAAAAAGATTAAAACCAATAAAATTATTAAAGAAGAGCATCAGAAATTTTAGAAGAAACTGCTAAGCAATTAGAAGAGGAAAGAAATAGACCAAAGCCTTAAGAAATTCATGTTATTGTAAATCCGTATGAAATTACTAGACAAGATATACTTGAAAAAATGATAAATAAAGACAAATAAATGAGAGAGTAAGAAGAATCAATAAAAGCTAAAGAATTTAGATAAGCAAAAAATAAACAAGCTAAAGAGCTACTTATATTTTTAGGAATGAAATTACCTTCTGATGATGAAGAAGAGGAAGAAGAAGTATAAATAGAAAAAGATAAATCTTTCAATAAAATAGCTTTATAGCCTTAAATTCCATCTAACCATAATTCATAAACAAATATATCTGAATAGCCCTCTCATAGTGTTACAAAATCGTTTTTTAACAGAAAACCAAAAAAAAGACAAACCACTAGAGTTATTGATATTATTAATTAAATGAACTCCAAGACTCCATAGGAGCAGAAAATGTAAATGATTAAGGGTGAAACTGCTTTGATTATAAAATCATAAAAAAATTTAAAGTCAACAACAAAAGTAGACTTTGAAGATGATTATCAGTAGCAAGATAATAAAACCCAAAACTTGATTAGAGGCTCTCAAACCAGTATCTAATTACATAACGAAAAGTCAAATAATGACATACAATCAGATAAATAAAATATTAAACCAATTTCAGATGTCTAACCTCCTTCAAATAACTATACAATTAGTGATATAGAAGATACTAAAAGTGTTTAACTTTAAATGGAATAATTTTTAAATCGGAGAACTCTTAAATAAAGCTTTAGATTACCTTTAAGGTATAATTCTGCAATTATTAAAAGAGCTTTCGAAAAGTAGGGATAAACCTATATTAGCAAATGGCTATCCCATACAACATTCACTTAAACAGATTTAGCAGAAGATGAAGAAGATATAGATCAAACGGTTATCAAAAATGCAGCACCTGGTTAATAGGTTATCTTAATAGAAACAAAACCTTAAATTATCAAGGGAAGATTGAATAAATTTGGTAAATACAAAAGGAGGCTGAGAGAATCGATGACGAATTTTGAAGATGAGGATGAAGATCCAGAATAAATACTCAACAAAGCAAATAGTGTTAAAAGAAGAGAAGTTTTGAGTAATTAAAGTTATTTTAAGATGATCGATTGTTGAGCTATTTCATTTTTTTTATTTTAGAAAATAGGATGAGAATTTAAGCTAATGTAGAGTCAAAAAAGGAAAAAGAACTAGCTAAAAAAGGTAGAGAGTACTAAATTTAGACAGATATTCCAGAGTCGAAATGGGAATAGAAAATGGTTTAATTAGGAAAAAGAAAGGTTAGGTTTCAACTTGAAAATGATCTATATTAACCTGACTTAGATGTAGGTCCGGATACAATTTTTAAAAATCCTACATTTTTTCGAGGGCTACAAATTCCTAAAAGTGGAGCTTAAACTTTAACTTCTATTGGCTAATCCATGACAAGCTTTGCGTAAATAGATTTTGAATTAGAACCAAAAAGTCACCATGAATTTGATGATAAATATAATCTAATGGATGTGTTTAGTGAGTTATATAAAGGAGGTGATAGAAAAGATTATAAGCTCAAGTAATAATGGATAGATTTTTTAATTTATAAAGACAAGATGGTTGATGCTTTTGAGAGAATGGATGGCTTAAGGTATTTTTGATTAATTTCATTTTCAAACAAATAGTAAGAAATTTATTTTAATAAATTATTATAGATATAAATATCCTCTCTAAAAGAAAATCGAATAAGATGTGAGAAATCAGTAAATTTATGAAGATATTATCAAGGAAAGCGAAGAAGAAAAAGTCTGGAAACCAGATGACTAACCCTAAACAGATCCACCAGATTAACTAAAAGAATTTTTGATTGAACCGAACATTTTAGTTTATTCCAAAAATATTTTAGATTTAGATAGAAATTATAATAAAAATAAATAAGATAAAGAATAGGATTTAACAAATTAAAGAAGGGTAGCTAAATTAGGTTTAGCTGATGAAAAAACACAAGCTCACTAAATTCAATAATTGGTTGATTAAAAGAGTAAGCCTAGTGAAGTTACATATGGAAATAGAGAGATATTTGACTTTATGTATAAGAATTATGGAGATCTTGCTTTTGTTCCAATGAAGACATTATAAAGAATTTATGACGAAAAAGATTAAAAATAAAAGATTTCATAACTTGAAAAAATACTCTTCGAATAAACTCCAGCTATCCCAAATAATATTCATACAAACAATAATTTATTTTTAGTTAAAGAAGTTAATGAATATGAAAATGAATTGAGATAAAAAAAGAGACAAAAACAAACCATTTCTAGAGCTAGTTCTTAAAGCTAAGTAAAAGAAGACATATCTTAAAAAAATTTCGAAGAAGCTAATTAAAAATCGAAAATTTAAGCCCAAATAAATTCTGTATTAGCTTCAGTTAATCCAATTAATTTTTAATTTATTGCAAATGATGTAAAGCAAAAATCTATAGTAAAGGGTGTTGAAAATATTGCTACAAAAAGCTTTAAAAATTTTTCAAAGATCTAAGATATGTCACAATAAATAAAATCTTAAATCGAACCACCATCAATAGAATAAACTTAAAAAAATATATTACAATCTCAGACTGAAAATAAAACATAATTTTAAATTTAATCTTTACAGCAAATAGGTGAGCCTTAATAATAATAACAACAAATCCAAAAAAGCAACATTTCAAATAGAGAATAATAAATTAAAACTTTAAAAGACCTAAATGAGATGTACACGACCCCTGGACAATTAATATCTCAAACACTCAAAACTATTAAAAGCTATAATAAATAACCAACAAACTAAGATAATCCAGAGTTTGACATTAAAAAAAGTAAATAAAAAAATTTTTTTTTTTATTTTTATTTTTTTTATTAATAAAAAATATTTATTTTACTTAATTAGATACAAACATGTCTTTTTACTCTAACCCAGATGAAGCTAAATAAGTAATAAAAAACCAGTATTATGTTGATCATGGCTCTCATCTACTTAATACATAATATGATTATAATATACCTGCTCATTATCATTATAGAGAAGCAGAGCAAGGTCTCTTTTATCTTTCGAAGAATTATAGAGATTACTTTGAACCAGCAAGAGATGTATTTGCTGAAAAAGATGGATGGGATATTCTTGATTAATTTGCTAAGAATCCTAAAAATCTGAAAACAGAAAAACCATAGATTCATAATTATAGCTAGCAAAAGGAATTTCATGATGAAAACGATATATTAACTGCTTTCCATGGAATATCTGTAATGAATAACTGCAATAAATTATTTAATGATGTAGAAAAAAGAAATGAAGATAATTTTAAAAGGAGAATTTACTATAATTCTTCATAGTGAATAGAAATATACTTGCCTTAAAATAATTTATTAATTGAATTGAAATTATTTATAATAATTAAAAGTGCTTCAGAAATTTATTCATTCAATAGAAAAGTTATTGTGATTTATTTAAGAAATCATTGTAAACCCTTTTAATAGAATGCGATTTAGTTAAAAATGGAGTTATGAAATGATGATGTAAACTAAGATATTATAATGATAGAAAATCACATAAAGTAAATGAATGAACAAATCAAATTTTATAAATTAAAATAAATAGATAAATAAATTAATTAAAATATAATAGAAAGATTTATTTTTTTTATATGGTTTGTTGAAGAACAAAAAAATAATTTTTTATATCTTGTGAACAATAAATTTTAATTTAATAATTTTTAGGTGAATAAAATTAAAAACATAAAAAATATGAACATGTATATTTGCTTGCTTATAATAATTTGATTAATAAAAATATTTAATGGTCAATTTTTATTCAAAGTTGTAATATTTGGATGTAATTTTAAGTATTAGCTATTCATATATATAACATTTAATACTAAATCTATTAATTAATTTATAAATTTATTCGCATCAACCAACCAACTGATAATAGAACTCATTTTATTAATTCATTGCTTTAGCTTACAGAAAGCTTAAAATATTTTATACAATGAATAATTTAGTTCCTTAAAAGCAGTAAATTCTGAAATAGAATAGTCCTAAAGATAAGCAAAATTAATAGTTCTAAGATTACCTTTAAAATTAGAATTTATACAATCCAGATTATCAAAATAATTAGTAGTAAAATAATAATAGAAAATCTATCTTGAAGCCATCTAATTATGAAAGGAATAGAAGCATTAGTTCAAATAATAGAACAAATAGTGAAAGCAAAAATTTAGAAAAGGATAAAGAAACAATACCAATTATTGGAAATAATAATGCAAACAAAAGCCATACTAGTCTTGAATAGAATCAAGAAAGCAAAATTAAAAGCTTTTTATCACCAAACTATTACAAATACGGATTGAAAGCGGTCTAAATTCCTTATAAGAAAGAAGAATAAATAGAAGAGGGATTAAGGAATATTGAAAAGCGACGCTTAGAGAGAGATAAAGCTCTAATTGAAAATTATTTTAACATTCCTCTTATTTTAAGAACAAATAAAAAAATACTCTTTGAATAGGAGCAGAAAACAATACTAAATTAAGGTAGCTAAGGTCAAGAAGAGCAGTAAGATGGTCTTTCTGCTTAATAAAAACAATATATATTATTTAAATAAAATTAAGAAACTTATAAATTAAATGATGCTCTAAATAGATCAATTGAATATTAGAATAGCAAAAGTAAACAAGAAAAATAAAGATTTAAGCTGAGAGAGTAATTTAATGTTAATCCTAATAAGCAGATTTAAGGTTCTAAGTATAGCAATAATATTAATGGAAGTGTTGTAATGAGTAGCATAAGCACTTCAGCTGGAAGCAAATAATTATAAAATTGTAATAATAATATTAGTAAAGGAAGATATGCAAGTTAGTAAGAACCTAGCCATGCAAGATCTAGGTCTGTTAAATAATATTCTTATCATTAAAATAGCTCTTAATCTCATCACAAATAGAAGACTGATTTTTTAAATATGTCTTATTAATTGGAAAATAATTTTTAAAATCCTTAAAGCAGTAATTTCTTTGACAGTAGCATTTTACAAACAGATATTAATTCATGTAAAAAAATGACATAGAAGAAAATTCAATTTGAAAGGAGTTTTGATTAAAATTAATAAAGTGGCTAAAGGCTTTCAGATGAAATTAACACAAGCTCTTTTTTAAATGCCAGCATTGCAGCTAGCTTGGGAAAATATGGGTATACTGATGCTTAGCCTTTTCTTATTAACACACCAACAAATTTATCAAAAAATAATGGAAATTCTTCAGTTATCACACTTACATAGGCTTTTAGTCCAATAGGAGAATAAAAAAAAGGTTTTGTAAGTAACTAAAAAGCATACTCGTCTATAATGTCAAATATAATAGATGGACATAGCCCAGAAAAATTATTGTACCAAGAATAGTAAAATATAGAGTTTATACCATGTATTGATTAACCACCTCTGATTTTACCAATTGAGGAAAGCAAACCTGCAGAAACATACTAAGAAATTTATGTAAATGAAATAGGATAGCCTATACAGGAAGAAATGAGTTTTATTAAAAAGACTTAAAATAAGAGTGCTAATTATAGATAAAATATTTAACATAATGATCAAAATATACTTCTTAAAGAATCTTTTATATCGAATTTCGAATAAAAAAACTCTGATATGATAAATGAACAAAATGGGCTGAATAATAACTCTTAGATTAATCTGAGTAAGTAATATTAACTGAATGATAGTAGTATAACTCCGTATTATTAGATAAAAGATGTTGAATCCTAAGTGTCTATCCTAAAATCGAGTAGCCTTTTCTTAAATAAGGAAAACTATGACATCCTCTCAAACTTCAGCGTTAAGAATTTGATGAATAAAGGGACACACTCTGAAATCTATAAACTGAAGAATTTAATTACAAATAAGGTCTAGATAGCTAAAAGAATTTAATTTAATTCAAAATTTGCTGAAAGTGCTTTCTTAAATGAAGAATCAATTATTCAATACTTTTTTGACGAAGGTGGCTCTATTAAATAATAATATTAAAACCACGCTGGCTCATATTTGCTAATTTAAACAACTCAAATAGAAAAATTATAAAACGAAGGAATTTTTATTCAATAACCAGGAGGTAATAAAATTTGATACCATATTTAGAATTAATTTTAGAGAAATTCAAATTAATTAGCAAGTGTAAATTAATTTAAATTTAAAAGGATTTGACAGGATGGATGCCTTTTAAAAAGTTATTAAACATAGTCCATTTTATTTAAAATAAAAAATAATCGTCAAATTAAATATTTTTTCAATATTTTTTATTCAAATTAAATCAAATTAGCTTACTTTATTGCTTTGATTGCTATCTTTCTAACAATATGAATAAAAGGCAAGCTCTATTTAAAATTTATCATATCATTTTCAGAGCACTTTCTCATATTTCTATGGAAATATCATAAAATGATTAGATATAAAAAAAGAATTTATATACTAATTCTATTAAATTTATATTTTTTTTACATAATTACACAAAGTTTGATACATTTTTTTTTTGTTTTATTATCTGTCAAATATAGGTAAAAGCCTATCGAGAGAATTATTAGAAATCAGAGAAGAAACACTGAAAGGGGAAGTTATTTACCATATATATCCTACAAAACTTCATAAATCTTTGCAAAATCATAAAGAATAGTTGTATGAACTTATAATAAATTTATGTGAAGTGATTGATTTACTTAGCAGTAACAAGATAGTTCATTCTGATTTTAGACTGGAAAATATTTTAGTGGACACCCTTGATTTTGGTGATTCTTCTGCAATTTAAGGTTTAAAAATAATAGACTTTGGGAGTTCTTACTTTTTGAACAATAGAAAAGGAGTTTCTAACATTATTCCAGAATACATGCCTCCTGAGGTTCTGAAGCAAATTTTAGGTAAATGAAAATTTACTCCATTAAAGGCTTTAATTAATAAATTAAGCTTAGTATACTTAATTTAAAATTTGAAAGTTAGTAATAGTGTCATTAGCTTACTTACATTAATAAAAATTAATATTTTCCAATTTTTCAAATGAAATCACTCCATTACGTAAATAAAAATACTTAATTTTGCGCGTATTACAGCCACCAATTAATTATATAAGTAAATTGTGTAAATATTTTCAAATTAAAATATCAAATAGACTTGGAAACATAATTAAATATTGTCTAAGTGCATAACGGCAATTTTAATTTCAAGCAATTTAATATCACAAAAATGTATTTTACATAATAAACTATTAATGACAAACGCAAAAATAATTGAATGAAAAGATATTAATATTTTTTTACTTACTTTATACAGGAAAGCAAAAGGTTGATGTATTTTCTGACGAGTGTCCTTGGTCTGTAGATATATGGACTCTTGGATGCATAATTATTGAAATTATTACAGGCATACCAGTTTGGATGCCTCAGCGATGCCTCTTACATAGTCATGGAGTGGACCCCAAAAAAGTAACTTCAGGATTTTTCTCACATAAACAGAGAAGAATAGACAGAATATTTGAAAAGCAAGTTAAATTTTCAAATCAAATTGAATAATTTGCAAAACAATACTTAAATTCAACTTGCCCAACAGTCTTTAAAATTGATTAGAACCTTTATAGCATAATTATAGGGATATTTAAATAAGATCCAAAAGATAGGATTTCTCCTAAATAAATAATTAATTTGTTAAAAAATGTTTGAAATTTGTATTTATTTTCCCACAACTTTATTTACTTATTAGTAATTTATTTTGATAGAATCACTGTTTTTAGTAACCTTAAGTTAAATTTTTTTGTTTTTTAAAAAATTTTTGTAAGCAATAGAAACTTATTATTTTCATCGTTAACTCATCAATTTGTAAATAAATATTCACTAATAAATACTTCTTAAGATTATTTTTTTCATTTGCAAAGTTCTTTTTATAGTTGTTTAGATATTATCGGCAAAAATAAATATCTGAGAAAGCTTAAATATTCAATAAACTAGCAGAGTAAAGCTATAATAATCTAGTTAAAAAATCTATAATCAAAAGTAAAGATAAAAATAACAGTAAAGATTTGAAATAAAACAGTTTAAAGAGTAAAATCTTTGGTTATTTTACTGATTTTCCATTTCAAAATTTATATTTGTAAGCATTCAGATAAATTTAAAAACACACTTTGAAAAATATATGCCAATATTTGATGTATTATCCAAGTGCATTAACTGTAAACAAAGGAGTTCATAATAAAATAATTCAAAAAAAACAACATAAATTTTTTTTGTATGTAAAATCAATTATGTTTTTATTATAATTCAGATAAAGTTGAGTTTTCTATTTAAAAATCAACAAGAAAAAAGAAAATAACTCTATTAATTTACTTTAAATTGCTAAATTCTAAATAATTTAAATTTATCACTAATCATTTCTGTCTTATTAATAGTGTATTATCAAAGCAAATTTTTCACTTTGGTTTTTAAGATTAAATAATGTGCAATCAAAGTAAATTACTTTTTAACTTGTAAATTTGATAAAAAGCAAGGTCAAAATGAAATTTACTGAATTTGTAAAATATAGTTAGATAACTAAATAAATAGATTAATTTTAAAAATTAAATCTAAAAAAATGAAGCTTTGTAAACGATTCTCCTTCACCAATAGTTTTTTTTTTGGAGATTAATTAATATATCTAAAACATTTGAATACTGAATCCAGACAATTAATTAGATTCAAAAGATAAAGAGTAAATTTTTATCAAAATAACATTTAAATATTTGAGTATTCGAGATAAAAAATATCTTCTTATATTTTACTAGAATCCTAAAGTTTAGCTGACTATGAATTACTTTAAGATATATATGAGTGTGAAATAATGTATGTATATTTGTATATGTAAATTACACAGTATGAAACGAGTGTCAATTAATTTATTTTCATTTGATTCACATAATTTTACAATTTATTAAATTAATTACATAATTAATTTCAAAAAAAGGTATTTTTCAAGAAATATTGTCAAAAACATAATAAAAAAGAGATAAAAATCAAAATCAAATAAATATATAATCAAAGTTTTCATTATAAATTACTCTCGAAAGAGAATAGCTAATAGGGCGATTTAAGTCAAGCAAAGCAATCAATTTTATAGAAAATTTTGATTGAAACTAAACTACTACTTTAAGCAACGCGGAGATCGATACTTAATGAGTATGTTTATTCAATCCGCGCTGCTTTTATTACTATTTTTTATAGTGCATCAAGTATAAACTTAGGCAATCAACAGTGATTTTAAAATTAGCTTATTTAATAGTACAGTAAGTTAATCGTCAAATATTTCAACATATAATATAGAAATTGAGCTTGATACAAGCTTAACGCATAATATATAAAGCTAAATTTACATTTAGGTAGATTTAATATTAAAAAACCCATCTGAATAAGATTTCTCAGCTATATCTAATTAAGATAATGATGATAAAACTGCTTATTGTAAAAAGTACAATTGCAATTAAAATATTTTTTTGGTAGTATTATTTAGTCTTGATAGTTAAGATTTTTAATTTTTATATGATAATTTTGATGCCTCTTAGTCGCCACCGATGGCAGAGTACTAAGATATGATGGATTATAGTGCATTTCTCAGCTAAAAAAAGCAGCACACTTGGTTTGTTCCTGTCTCTTATTTTTACTAAAATAATAGGTCTCAATTTTCAATAGGAGTATTAAATTTATATAGCAAAATATATCAATAGTCAGAAAACTCATTTGAATATAGTCTTCATATTTCAGAAATAGTAAAGAGCTAAGATAATTGCTCCATTGAATGCTTGTCAATATCTAAAAATTGTCGAGCATAATAGCAAGTATGCTCTTGCCAAAAAAATTTTTTCGATTTAGATTGCTCTCTGTATGCTAATACTATATCTAATTAAATATTACTGACTGAAAATTACAAACAAGGATCTGGGGGGTTTATAACGAAATCTGATGATCAGATTTAATTAAGACAAATCATTTAAGAGTTACCTTAAATTGAAACTGAACAGTGGATTTTTTAATATTTAGATATAGATTCTGACTTTTTACCACTCTTCACAAAAGTAAACTCTGAAGAGTCTGATTAATAATAAATTTAATACGATATTGTTCTTACTTTTAAAAAAAGTTTATTTCATAATATTTCACTCTCTTATATTTTTTATGGGATTGATTAAATATACACTCCTAATATATTTACAAATTATTTCATAATAGAAGACTTACCAACACTTACTTAAAACACAGATAAAGATACTCTATTGAAAGGCATTTAGCCTTTTGATTAGGTTTAAATTACTATCCCATTTGAAAGTTTGCAAAATTACAAACTAGATTATTAAAATAACTTATTTTTATAGTAAATTAACGTAGATCCAACTCTATTGTTTGGTTTTTATAATCTAGGGGGGGAAAAAACTTCTTTAGACTTAACTTATGCCATAAATATAAAATTTAGATAAAAACAAACAATTGAAAGAAATGTTTCTAGCGTTAATACAAGCAGTAGCTAAAACTCTACTTAATCCTACAATTAGAATCAACCACAACTTGAAACATCAAATATAATTATAATTTGTGTTGTTAGTGGTGTCCTTTTGTTAGGTGTTTTAGCTTTTTTATTCAGAAAAAAGCTCTGCCCCTAAATATATTAAAAAAAAGAAGAAAAAGGAAAAAAATTACACTCCAACGTGTCTGTTGCTGGAGATTCTACTCCAAAAAAATAAATTTATAGTAGTTAAAGTAATTTATAATCTTCAAATAAGAATAATAATAGAAAATCTTCATAAGCCAGCTAGCAAAATTCGATTAAAAGACTGCTAAATACTAATACTAATATTAAAAATAATTAAAATTAGTAGAACCGAATAACTAGTTACTGCAGAACGGCAGCCTCATCCACCAATAATCAAATAGTATCAGCATTTAAAAATAAAAAGTGCTAATCAAGTGATTAAAATGAGTAGGATTCTGCTTAAAAAAATTAAAAATAGTCTGATTAAACCGAAAATAGCAATAAAAAATATAAATAATCAAATTCTTTACCAAATTCTTTACATGTAACATCTTAAAATGGTTCTTGTATGATTTAAGCTGATAAATCAAATGCACAATTAAATGGGGAAAATGCAGTACTTTCATTTTAAAATGGAGATAAAAGCTTTTAAAGCTAAAATTTTATATTAAAATCTCAATCTCGTATTGAAGATTTGACTGATGAAAATTCTAATAAATAGCTAACCTTCGTTGGGTTTACTACAAGGAGAGGTTTTTTAGATTATAGCAAAAGCTAGCTAAATCTTACG
Source organism: Tetrahymena thermophila SB210 (assembly GCF_000189635.1). Lineage (NCBI taxonomy): Eukaryota > Ciliophora > Oligohymenophorea > Hymenostomatida > Tetrahymenidae > Tetrahymena > Tetrahymena thermophila. Next base: position 1,125,635 of record NW_002476426.1, read on the forward strand.
AGCTGTTAACAGACGATGAATTAATTTAATTAAATGACAACTTAAGCTAACTCAGAGAGAAAATCCTTTTAAACTGATTGGAATATGATATAATTCAATAACCCAAATACCTTGTTAAACATAGATAATGACTATGATTTGCAGAATAATAAAAGGAGAATAAGTAGAATCGATAATGAGAGCTAAAAGTTAAAGAAAAACTCCATGTAGCCATTAGAAATACCTGTTGAAGAAGATGAAGTTTAAGGAGCTTCATGTGATGATTCAATTTGTTAAAATATCAAAAAAAACAAAAATTATTCAGAACTATCATAAAATGCTCAATACAAAATTAATTAAGAAATTAATTGTTAAGCGGCCTAAAAGCCATAAGAAGTTATGTAGCAACCATAAACTAATATTGAAAGTAGCTACTAATCAGCATAAAGTAACCAAAATAACGTTATGTTAAATCAAACTCCTAACAACTTACTATTTGAGAAATACATATTATATGGTTCTTCTATCTTAAAAGATTTTTTTAAAAAGAGTAGAAGCCCTGAAACAAAAATAAAAGTGAAACAAAGAATTAATTATAAAATTAATAAAAAATTTAGAAAGAGAAAAATAAAAAAGAAAATTTTAACAAACGAAGAGCTAGACTCTGACAATGTGTCTATTTTTATGCATTTAAATCCAAACTCCTCATTTAATTTAAAGAAAATTAACAAAGCAAGAAGAAATTCAATAAATTCATCAAGATACAGTGCTAATTTGCGTGATTCTAATTCAAGTCGATTAAGTAGTAAATCAATAAGAAAGGTGCAAAATACTCCAAGAGGAGTTGTTTCTCGTTTTTTTTATACATAAAAAAAATAAAACTCATCTAATAATTTAAAGTAAAAGGATAAACCTTTTTCAGTAGATTTAGATATTTCCTCTATGCAGAAAAAGATTAAATTGGCAGAATCAATATTTACAGGAATAAATCATAGTAGCAATAATCTTTCTTTAGATACTCGAGAATTAAAATCTTTTCCATGTACAGCAGAAGCCTTGGATAGTCCGAATAATATTGAATAAAAAGAATTGCATACAGTGAAATAAAACTCATAAAAAGCATAGAAAGCAGACAATTCCTTTGCCAAAAAATCAATTTATTAAATTAGCCCTACAATTGCAGCTTAAAACCTTAAAAAATTAAAAAACAACGATGAAATAGTAAGCGAAGATAGACTTAGTTAAAAAAGTTAAAGTAATTGCACAAGCAATTTTATGGTAAATGGTTTTGCTCCCAAAATTTCTCCTAGAAATGGAGTCAGTGTTGTTTCAAATTAAATTTTAAGTTTTGGAATGCAAAAATCAACAATAGGAGATATTTATCGATAAGGAGGAGAATATGACACTCCTCGCTTAAATGCTGTTGATTAGCAAGGTAAAGCTCTTCTTTTGCCTAGTTATATTCTTAACATTAGCAAAAGATCTGAGGATTTATCTACTCCAGGCTTTATAAAAACAAGAAACTAAAACACTAATCAATCAAAACCAAGTGCTTTTTTCCATTAAAAATATTCCATAAGCCCATAAAGATCTCATGAAAACGAAAGTGAAGATTTATTTGAGAAAGAAGAAGAAAAGTAATTCAATTTAAATTCTCATTCAAATATTGATTCTTAAGTAATAAAGAAATGTTATCATACTGAAGAAAGAATAACTAGCCCTTTTAATATTACTACTAATAAATTCTCAATAGATTCTCCTTCTGTAATCATGAAAGAAGGAGAAAACAAAATTAATGAATTAAATTTATCAATTAATGATACTACATTGTTCAACAATTATTCAATAGATGAAGGAGTAAACAAAAACTCAATTTATAAAAATTCTTACAATTTTAAACATAAAAACTAGCTTTAAGAAACTGTCAAAGAAGATAAACTAACAATAAATTCATAGGATAACGAATAAATATAAATTAACTAAATAATTTATGATAATTTTAACTTGAAAAAATTAAATAGTACGAAAAGCTATGAGTATTCATTGTAACATCCTATTTCAGATATATCTTCTTCGCCTATCAATTAGCAAGAACAATCCTAGTAATAAAATAAAGATATGAATATCGAAAATTAATTTTTTTAAGGTTAAAATCTACTTAACAAAAACCAAAATAAAGAATAAATTTAAGTGAATGAAAATAAAAATTAAACTTCAGGTAATGAAATCAATCTAAATGCTAATTTGCATTAAAATCTAGAAAAAAAGCATGACTAATCGAAACTATTACCTAATCCAAAAGCAGTATTTTGCTAAAATGGATTTTTATTTACTAACTTAAATTAAATCAAACTAAATTGGGAAAACAAGGTAAATACATTTACTTTGAGTTTAAGTGAAGTTTCAAACAATAACAATAATAATAATAATAATAATAATAATAATAATAATAATAATAATAATAATAGCAATTTTTTTCTAAACAGTATAGAAAATGATATTAAAATTATAAAGCATGCCCAAAGTTATTAGCATATAGAATGAAAATAAAAACTGTAAAATGATTAATTTCAAAAAATTTTATTTTTTACTACTTACTTACTCACTAAATTGTTATATAAATTATTTATAATATAAAAAAAAAAATCAAAATTTTAATTTAATATTAAATACAAAATTAATAAAAAAAAAATATTATTTATCAACTAAATTAATTAATTAATTAATTAAATAAATAAAAAAATAATTAAAAACCAAAATTATTTTAGAAAATGTTTTTACTTAGCAAATTTAATTTATGTATGTATGTATTTAACTTTACTTTTGATAAAAATTATTTTTTATTTTTTTTCTATTCACTTTTAAATTTATAAAAATCAAATTTTTTAAAAAATTTCTTTAATTTAAAATGAATAATATTTTTCAAGTTGTTTAAAGTTTAAATTTGTCTCTATTTATATTGAAAGAATATAGATAAAAAATATTTTTTTTAATTTAAAAAAAAATATCCTTAAAATCTAATTTTACATTTGAAAAAATTAATAGAATGATTGTTATTTTTTAAATAATTTAAGTTAAAATTTAATTGATCAAATTTTTCTGATATAATCTATGGATAAATGCGGTTTAGAAGTTCTTTTTAAATTAATTCTAAGAAAATATTTTTCAAATAAAAAACTTAAAGGATATTAACTGTTTTTGAAAATTGCGCGAAGTACAAAAAATTAATATATTCTTTGTTAATTAATTAATTTAATAATAATAAATAGTAGGCTTAAAATTAAGCTTTTGAAAGCAGAAATAACAAACTAAAAGATAAATTTAAATAAAAATCAGACATTAAAAAGATATTATTTATAAACTAAAAGATTGTTCAGTTGGAAATAATGGATGTAGAATTAAATTAATAAGAATTTTCTTGCAATTTGTATAGTTTTAAATAAATATAAGTAAATTGGTATCCTATACATAGAATAGTCTTGAAAAATTTTGAAAAGAATCCGAACCTTTTTTTTATTTATTTCAACAACTCAATTGAGAATTTTAATAGAAATGATTAATGGAGAGAAGACGAAATATTTGAGCTATTCAAAATGTTCTACAAGTTATTAAAATCTAAAATTTAGGATTTAAAAGGTCTATGGGGAATAATTAGCTTAAAGTATAATAGGAAAAATGGATTAATGTGCTACCAAAAATATAATGAGATCAGAACAAATTTGAATTTGAATAAATAGACAGAATAATATAAATAAATTTTAAATGATTTACTTAGCTCTACAAAAATGAAAAATATAAATTTAAATAGTGAATAAGAATTCGAAAAAGAATTCAATTCTTTCAAAAAATTCATAATTGAAGAATTAGATTAGATTTGTACAAAGATATCAAATGACAAGATAGAATAAATTTGTTAAATTGTAAATATTTTGATGCTTATTTAATTATTTTTTATCAAAATTTTATATTATTAAAGATAGGAATAGATTACATTAATATTTAACGCAGAGTTAAACCAAAAGTAGATAATCTCATTAATTTGTTAGAATAAGGGACCGACTTAAATAATGCACGTAAATTTTATACATTTATATCTCTATTATTAAACTATTAATGATTTAGCTATCCTAAAGAAAGATCCAAAGAATGACATTGAAAAAATAAAAGAAAGTGCTTCTTTAATAGTTAAAGTAAATAATTAAGCAAAGGAACATGAGTAAAACGACAAATAAGCTATAAACAAGAAAAAAAGCAATATAAATAATGCTGATTAATAAAATAAATAAAAAAAATCAGTAAAAAAAGAATTATGCATATAAGATAGTGATGGAGAAATGGAAACAGAAGATATTTAAAATTTTGATAATTAATAGCCAAACCAAGGCTTTTAGCAAGTAGATTTATTTTCAAAGAATAAATATTAAAAATAAGGGAAAAAAAGAATAAAAGAACAAGAATTTGATATGTAACCTATTTTTGACGGATATGATTCAGAACCAGAACTAAGCTTTAATAAAGCTAATAAATAGCAACAGTAATTTAAGCAATAAATTAATAAACTTAATATAACATGTCCTGTTGCAAATGAATTATAAAATGATTTGCAAGTCTAATAAGAAAATCTGATGGAACTACCAGACTTAAGTGAAATAAATTTTAGCACTGAGGATAATATTTCTTAATTTAGTTATTGGAGTTAGTAGCTGTAAGAAAAAGATATAAACGAGATTGATGACAAATATGATTTTGATTTTGATGGTGAATCTTAAAACTAATAAAATAAAATGATAGCATAACCTAAATTTACTCAAATGGAAGATTAAATAAATAATTCAAATATCTTAAATAAAATAGAGAAGTTAGGTAATTCATAATACTCTTTTTTTGATGAAAATAGTGTTAATCCTTTTGAATTTGACAATAAACTATCTCTTTCAAAGGAAAATATAATCGAAGGCAACAATAAAAAAGCAATAAATATATAAAACGAAGATGATAATTTAGATGCTTAAAAGAAATTTAAAAGAGAAAATGAAAATGAAATGCTAAATGCTTTTAAATAAACTTAAAAAAAGTAAAAACCTTAACGAAACAAAATTTTAAATAGAAAATAAAAAAAAGCAAAATTGCATAATTTCACAGAGTAGCTACTATAATAAAATGATGCAAATTATTAACTTTAGAAAGAAAAAAGGAAGAAGATAAAAGTTGAAAAGGCCGTTAAAATGTTAAAACAAGAAAAAAAACAAAGAAAAGATCCAAAACAGTAAAAGTTAAAGGTCAACAAAAACATCATGATCTTAGAAAGCAAAATATTGAGTAATACTAGGTATATTAATAATACTAAAAATGACCCAATCAAATAACGCATTTTTTTTACATCAGATTAAATTATTTCAAAATATTAAAATAAGAAATAAAAGCAATAAGCAAAATAGAAAAATTCATCATTAATTAAAGATGAATCATAACAATCAGTTATCAACGAATAAGATTCTGCTTAGTTTGAAAACTCTTAAATATCTTTTAATGAAATATAAAAACCTAATAAACAAAAAATTACGGAAGTTGATAATGAAGATTCTAGTTTAATTATGGTTGATGAAATTGAAAATTTAGAGCAAGGCAAGTATTAAAATAAAAAAGGCTAATAGATATAAGGCAAGAGAAATAAAATTCAAAAAATGATAAGGTATTTTAATTTTAAATTTAAATAGCATTAATGATTTAATTTTATTTTTAAATAGATAGCAGAAGACTTTTTATACAAAGTACATGCCTAGAAAAGTAAAGGAAAATACATCATAGAAATAGATTGCAAATATTCAAAACACAAATTTAGATTAATAACATGTTACATATCAAGCATTGAAAATGATTGAATAAAAGCTAATAATGGCACTTTAGAATTAACAGTAGTTAATCTATTATAATGTAAAAGATATTGAAGAAATCAGGAGCAGTATTGTGAATGATCTCCCTAAAACTTGCAATTTGTCAAATAGTTTGATGGAAGAAGCAACAAATATTTTAAAAGTTAAAAACTTCACTATAACTTACAAACTTGAGTCTGAATAAACAATATTTTATCTGTTGGAAAAAGTTAAATAAAATAGAATAAAGGAGGATGAAAATCTAGATAAAGAAATTTAAAAAAAATTAAAATTAGAAATTGTTTGCATTCTCAGAAATCAAATATTCTGGAACAAGCTCTAAACTCATGAAAAGGATTATCTTATTTAACTGCTCTACCTATTTGTTATAGGACTTTAAAATGAAGAACTTAAAGAGTTGTACTATCAGTTTGTTTACAAAAATTATATTATGAATAGTTATAAACTTTTAGGCATTATATTTTTTGACATAATTATTTACTTAATGGAATATTAATAAATTAATATCGAAAATCCATCTGATAGTGAAGGCTAGGAATGTATGGAAACAGAAATAGGATATAGAGAAATGCTTGATGAAGATTGTACAGCTCCAAACAACAATACACCAAAGAAAGTGAGTAAGTAAAAAAAGATCAATTTTGCATCTTAAGATATCCATGAAATTAATGAAGAAATTTTAAGAGATATTTCTAAGCAAATAATTCTTTTGCAAGAAATGAGTAGAGCATTGAATAAAAATTAATTAGATTTAGAAAGACAGATAAATTTATTTGCATCTGATGCAGAATCAGTTATAAATTTTTTTTCTAATTGTTCGAATGATCAGGTTGTCTCTGAAAGATATTTTTAACCATATACAAATAATATTTGTTCTCTTAATTCTGATAATCTTGACATTTCAATGATTTTTTTGCATCATCTTTTCTATGCTGAGGATGTGACAGAAAAGGATTTATTTATAAATACCTTGAAAAAAATCTTAATAAAAAGAGAAGGATAATTAAATATCACAAAAATTATTTTTGAGCAAAGTCCTATTTAATTCTTCAGTATTTTTTAAAGCACTTACTCTTAGATAGAGAAAAGCTTAATTTTAGTAAAGTTGATAGATATTAATAAGAGAGTAGATAGAGTAGTTGATATTTTACTTGATAGCACATTTGTTTTTAATATTGATATTTCAAGTGATTTAATTACTAAACTCATGAATACAGTTGTTGAATGTATCAACTATAATATAAAAGACTAGAAAGACTTGTTAAACGAAATTTATATGCAAATATTTTAAGAAGTAGTGAATGAAGAGGATAAAGTATAAAGTATCTAATCTAATGGCAATAATAAAATTTTATAATATGAAAAAAACACTTAAAGCATTTCATAACAATAACTTTTTAAACAACTTGCCTTCTTAATAAAGTACCCTAGTGAACTGCTAGAGAGAAATTTTATGGAAGACTAAAATTTAAGAATCAGTAAAAATTAAATGAGGTTATTGAGCTCAATTTAAAACTCTATCGGAAATAACTAACTAAAAGAAATAACTCTTCGAGATATACTTATCATAAAAGTATTTATCAAAAATTTTGACTTTTCAAATAAAATGATTCTATCAACTATTTTGAAATTAATTAAAAAATTGTTTCCAGATCCTAAAGAGAATGCTATTAAAGCTAGGACTCTTATTCATTGTTCCTACATAAATCTCTTGAAAACGTTTGATCAGTAAAATTACAACTCTAATACAAGTAGTTCATATATTGAAATTTTCCAAACAACTTATACTGCTTTAAGTTTTTTAGTTGAAAAATATAACAATACTTCAAGTAATTAGGCTATTATGAATAACACTTATTTGACAAATAAATAAAATAATCAAAAGAATTTGTATATCACTAAGCTGATTGAAGGTTTTTAATATACTGTCTTATGGGCATTTGGTTAAATTAACTCTATGCTTATCAGATCATCTGAATTTATAAAGCTTTTTATAAAAACCTTTCTTAATAGTGATGATTTAATAAACTTTTTGAATCCTAATTAAATCATTCATCCTGATTTTAGATATCTATTACTTTAAATGTTTTATTTACTCTATCAATATCCTAGTACAATACTCGATACAGTGACCATAAACTAAAATTCATAGACTATCCCTAATATTAAAAAGTAAAATGAATAGAATTCCACTATCATTAATTAGACTAACTACAAAAATTAAACATTACTTGACTCCTAAAACAATTCTAATGATTTTTGCTAAGCATCACTCAATCTCTCTTCAATAAAATAAAATATATAAATAGAAAATTAAAATAAAATACTAGGAGATATAGAAAATTATAATTTCAGTAATTAGCATAATTAATAATCTTCTGAAAGCTCTGATGATGATGATGAATAATTTGCTTAAGAATATAAAATAAAAGATGAAAGGAATAAAAAATTAAACGAGATTCACGATTGTATTGTTTAAATTAGCCCAAAGTTAAAAAAAAATTTAATTGAATTCATCACTCAACTGTAATTTTTTTTTCTTCTTCTAATAATTCCAATTTTATTTAATTAATTTACTTAATTTTAAGGTTTTATTTCAGTAAAGCTATAATAAATATTTATTTATTTTTTTCTTACAATTATTCTAATTTATTTTCTAGAATTAATTTAATTTTATGATTTTAATTCAATTAAATTTAAATAGAAATTTATTTAGTAATTTTTTTTCATTTAATTATTTAATTACAGATTCAATCAAGAAGCTATGAAAAAATAAAATAAAATATTTCACCCAAATACAAGAACAATAGAGATGAGTTTTAAATTACTTGGCTGTGTCTTAAATTCATAATTTTAGCAATAACCATAAATTTCATTTGAGTAGATTTCTAATTTACTGCTTTAGGATAAACCTTTATTTATGGGTGATATTTATTCTGAATTAAGTGACTTCAGTTTACTCATCAAAAGATATAACTTAATTTTTCAAACTTATAATTAGTTTTTATCTTTGTACAAAGATCATTATAAGATTATTAAAGATTGCCTCAATTATAAATCAGACACTTATTCTCTTGAAGAAAGTAAATAAAAAATATTTATTTTTCAATATTAACATTTTAAAAATTTTTAAAATATAGCTGAGTTGCATCCACTTGAAAAATTTATTTTGCAGGCAGTTGTAACTTTATTTATAAAGTTGCTTATTTCTTATGAAGGAAATGAAGTACAGTTAATATATAAGTATATTTAAAATTTAAGTATCTTTATAGAAAGAGTATTGCAATTTAAGTGCAAATATAACTAAAAAAGAGACTAATTTACTTAAAAACAAACAGATAAACTATTTTAAGTACTTTAAAAAACTAGAGTTTTTACTTAAATTTTTAAAATTGAATAAGAGTAATTTTATGAAAGTGAGCTCGACATAATTAAATAGATAATAAAGAATTTATAATTACAACTTCAAAGAGAAGAAGATAGATATTTAAATAAATTTATCATCCCACGTCAATTACTTACTTAATTGAAGAGTTGTATAACTGATACCATTTTGAAGGATGTAAAGCAATCAGAATGCTTTAAATTCTTTAATAGGACAATGTACTTTTTAAGAAAGTTAATATAAATAAATAATGAGGAAAGTTTAGAGCAAAAATCAATCTTAACTTAAAATTCTTAATTGTAAAATAATGATGATTAAAATTAAAAATTCTTAAATGATTAAATAAAAATAGTTTGGAATTAATTGTTTCTCAAAAATGCTTAGCAAGATTTTAGTTTAGAAAACTTTTAACTAGAATAATCTAAAATGTTAAATTATTTAATCAGATAAAGTAGACCTGATTTCAAACCAATTATTAAATTTTGTTTGAAATCTAAGTACACAGATTTTATTTTAAAGTTGACTATTTAATTAAAATCTATTGAAATATTCATGATAATTAAAAATTCAAATACAGTAGAAGAAAAATGCTCCATTTTATTAAGAGATTCAATAAAATAATAACTTGAATAATCATAATTGTAACCTAAAGAATAATAAAAAAATTAAATCTTTAGAACGAAACTTCTAAATGCTTTTATACAGGATATACAAGAAATTAAATTTTAATATTATACTAAAGTTGATATGAATAAAAATGCAAAAATTAATACGCTTTACAAAGAAGTGTTGAATATTTTAGTGCTGGCTGAAACATAAAACGAAAATGGTCAAATTTTAGATGAAACTTTAATACAGAAGAAGATGATAAATACTTTTCTTTATGTTTTTGTTTAAATTAATCAAATGGAATATATAACAGTTAAAAATGAAAACTAAACTCATTTACAAAGAAAAGAATTAGAAAATATGGTTAGAGATACTCTTAATAAAACTGTTTACAAACAATATTTATTCTTATTTTTTTAAAGCCAGAGCTAGGAAGTAATTAGAGAAATGGAAATTTTAATCATGAGAAAAATATTAAAAGTATTGAGGAAATTTTAACAAACAAGCACGATTGAATTTGAAAAAAGCTTTTTAGAAGAAATACAGTTGAACTATTTAAAATACTTTTTAAATACTATTTTAGACATAGCACTTAAATACGACCCAGATATTAAGTATTTATTTATTTAATTTCAAAAATTTTATATAGTTAAATTAATTTGCAAAAATTTTTAATCTAGGACAAAAATTTAGAAATAATCCCTTTAGATTTTATCTAGTGTAAATAATAAATTAAAATCAACATCTCCAGTAAATATGAATACAGCATCAGCTTCTTCTCACTCTACTGTAATTATATTAATTTTTTTAATTAAATTTTCAAACAATAATTTGAAATTAAAATAGATTTTTAGTCTACTAAAATAATTTGCAGAGGATATCGATAATGATTTATAATAAAATTTTGAAAATTAAGTATTTAAATGTGGTTAATTTTATGAAGAGATAGTTCATATATTAATAGAAAAGCTATAAAAATAACTTAAGTTAGAAAATATAAATCCTTCAGTTAGTGAACTCAATTAATTTATACTAAAATTGCAAGAAATAACATTTTAACAATAAAATAATGATTAAATGATTATAGAAAATTCTTGATTATTAACATTAATAATAGATATACTATTTAATTGGATCAATAAAATTGCTCATCTTAAATAATTATATATTTCTTGTTTATAATCTTCATTTTAGAAAGTAAAAATATTTATTTTAGTTTTTTAATTTTGTTGCTTTATTGTAGCAATTTTCAAACATTCATTTTACTTTGAGTTTTTAAATTAGGGATTATTTTAATTTCATCTGAAAGAATTGTAAACTATTTATATTATATGCAATTCAAATATTTAAAGTAATACATAAATAAATTGATATTTTAGATTTTATGGGAAAAAATGAATGCCCTATTTTTTTTTTTGCTTATTACCTGCTTTTTTACATTTAGATTTTGTTTTAATTTGAATTCTACAAACTTAAAGAATGTATTATATATTTTTATGTATTTTTGAATGAATAAATATGTATTTATGTATGCATGTTTGCTTGTTTACTTCGATTAATAATATTTGCATGTATATGTGTATGTATGTATTGAATAATATAATCCAATTTGATATACGATGATATTAATTTCTTGATATAATAAATAATTAATTGAAAGAAAATTATAAATAAGCAAAAATAAGTAGAAAATTCATAAAAAACACCAAATTTATTTGGAAAGAAAACTGAAGAGTGTTATAAAAAAATTTGGAGAGAGATTTAATTTAGTGAAGAATATAAAAGGTTATTGATAGCTCTAAATGGATAAGGGAGGTTGTGGTGGTAAAAAGAAATAATAATAATAAAAACAAAGAATAATGGGATATTTATTTTATATTATTAAATATTGTTAGATTAGAAGAATATATTAATTGTATTACACGGGGATTTAAAAATAAATAACTAGAAAAACCTTAGTGATGGTCATCAAAATAATGCCAGCACTGGTAATAGTAATATTGGGGTGGTGGAAGAGAAGACAAGCGAAGATCTTTAGCAACAACAACAACAACAACAAATACAACTTCAAACATTAACAACATTATCAACAATTACTTCATCTTAATTATCGGAATTATGCTGGGAGGTTTTTGATCTGCAAAACAAAAAAAGTCTTACGGATGTTCAATCTATCAAGCAGGAAGTACATACATATATAATTCACAAAAAGAGTTTTTTTTGATTTTATTTCATCTTTATCTTTACCACAGATGACAAACATATATCAGACAAAAATGTCTAAAAATAGCAAGTAGCTGTATAAATAATTAAAGAATTCTTATTTTTCTTTTGCTAATTGCATTTAAAAGCTACCCCCTTATCAAATATTGATTAATTAATTAAGAAAGGATTTACACAAAAATTAAATTTTAGAGTGATTGATTAATTTATGCATTTTTTTCTTCTATTTATTTGATCACTAAAATATAAAATCTTATTCATTCATTAAAACAAACTTCCTATTTTAAATTAATTAATTAGTTATTATAATAATAACTAATTACATTAGATTTTTTTCGAATAATATTTTTTCTTCTATTTTTCTTTATTCTACATACATACTTCTGTGAACACTCAAATCAATTAATAAATAAATAAATAATGCTGGATAAATAACAAAATAAAATAAAATTATTAGCAATGTAAATCAATCAATCAATCAATCAATCCATTTCGCACTTTTAGTTTAAATATACAATTTTTATTTTCAACATCTTATTCTCTGTAAAATACCAGAGGTAACAACATCGATTTGTATCAATACTATTTTCAAAATAATAAAATAAATACTTATTGTTAAAATGGGAAAAATTCAATAGAGGATAAACTGGAAAATAGATTATTTTGTTGGAGGTTTTCTTTGTATAGGGAAATATCTGCATTAAGATATTAATAGGCATATTATTTTCAAAAGGGAGCAAAAATTATATTAATTACTCATAGCAATATAAAGGGTGTTTATTAAATTTTTGGGATGATTTGTAATCAGTTAGTTAGTTGTCTTCAGCAATTTTCATGTTTGGAGGAATTCTATTTGCTCATCATTAAGTCTATCTTTTCGTTAAAAAATATTATTTGATTTGATGAAAAAAGAGAAAAAACTAATAATTAGTTATCTTTAATTAATTATTAAATTTAGCAATTGATATCTGTCAGTCATTCAGTCAGGATTAATAATGTTGAATTAGATTGAAATCGTAGCTTTAAGATTCAATTAAAGAATTATTTTTCTACTTTTTTTCTATTTCAAAACCCATAAAATGGAGGAAAAAGGGGTTTATATTTTTGGTTTAAACAGTTTATAGTCGAATAAACAGTCATTTAAATGCAAATAGCAAAAACAATATTTTAATGGGTAAAGATGGAAAAACATTTGATATTTCTGAATAGAAAAATCTATAATTTACTACATGAAAAGCAAATAATTTACTTTAAAAAAACTAATTCATTTTTTATTATGAAAAAAGGATTTTAATTTGTAGAGTATTTAAAGCTATATTCAAGATATTTCTTAAGACCCTACAATATAAATTTCATTTTTAATTTCTGATTCATAACTTTATTCTGTTTTGTAAGGGATGAGTAATTTGAACTGGATTTACAAATATGAGATATTTGACATCTTACATTAAGCAGAGTTAATATTTTCTGATAAAAAAGATTCCATAAAAGACTTGATTAATTACTTCTCATTTTAGAATGATTAGTAAACAGCTTAAAAATCTGAAACTTTTTAGACAGCTACGTTAATATCTAAAATTGTCTCTATTATGCTCAGGACAACTATCCCTTTCAAAGATCCACTGAATTAAGAAATTTTGAAATTAAAGAATCAGAACCTGACTTCTAAGATGGTAAAATTTTAAAATAAATTTATTTGATTGATATAGTTTTAATTTAATTAAATAATTAAAAATTAGGAAAACAAAGAATCTTAAAAAAATATTTTATAAAGTCCTTAATTAAAAATTATAAGATAGTCAAGTGAAAGCTCAAATTAGAGACAAATTATAGATAAAGAAGAGCTATGGAGTGATCCAAAAGGCTTGCTTATTAATGGTGGTTCACATTATTTCTTGAAACTTAGAGGGATACCTTATAATGCAAAAGAGTCAGAAGTTTAAGACTTTTTAGGTTTAACATTAGACAAGTATCAAATGGTTTTTAAATATGATAAAAATGAAAAATTTACAGGAGAATGCTTTATTAAAGCAAAGGATCAAGATCAATTTGATAAAATAAAAAGTATGCATAAAAAAACTATGAAAAATAGGTATATTGAGATATTTGTAGCTGATAAAATTGAATTTGTTTAAGCTTAAGAATCATAAAATATGAATGATAGTAACTTTTACTTAACTGAAAAAGGTAATTCATCTAACTTAGGGCATGGATTAGGACAACTAATTACATCCTCAAGTAAGAAAGAAAGTGATAATTAGATTAAAGATAGAAAGAAGGCATCTAGAAGAGATGTATCGAGAAGTAGAAGCTCCAGAAGTAAAGAAAAGACTTCTAAAAGTAGCAGCAGAAAATCTAATAGCTTTTCCTCATCTTCTTCATAATCATCATCTTCACATATTAGGACTTAAGACAGCTAAAGTGATAGTAAATATTCTAAGTCTGGTAGTAGAAGTGATTCTTATCATTATCTAAGGCTAAGGGGACTTCCCTTCAATGCCAGAGAAGCTGAAATCTAATAATTTTTAGGAATAAGTTTAGAATAAGATTAAATTACTTTTAAGCATGACAATGATGGCAGATTTAGTGGTGAGTGTGTCATTAGAACTAAGGATCAAAACTAACTAGACAAAATAAAAGATAAGCACATGAGAAATATGGGTAAGAGGTATATTGAAGTATTTGTTGCTGAATAAAGTGATTTTGTTCGTGCTTAAGATTCTCAAATTATTGATGATTAAAAAGTTGGTATATCCTAAATTAATTCACAAATAGACCCAAATCTTCTTTAGAGTGCAAACATTGTTAAAATAAGAGGTTTACCATATAATGCAACGGACTAAGATATCTAAAAATTCTTCAAAGATTCACAAATTGTTCAAAATGGTATTTAAAAAGTCTATGATGGAAAAAGACCTTCAGGTGAGGCTTTTATTATATTTGCTACAAAGCAGGATGCTCAAAAAGCTATAGAAAAAGATAAAGAAAAAATGGGCAGTCGTTATATTGAAATATTTTTGAGTCACTTAAAAGAATTTACTAACCACATAAAAAAGAGAAAATCCTACTCTGGAAGCAATGGCAATTCGAACGGAGGCTCAAGCTCTTCTAATTCATCTAATAAGTTTTCAAATCACGGAAATAACGGAAATCGCTACGATAAACATTCTAACAGCTCAGGGGGATTTTCAAATCATAATAATCATGGAAGAAATAATAATAACGAAGGCAGGTTCAATAACCATCACTCTAGATACAGTAACTCACCTCACCGTAATTATGGTAACAACGGAAATAACCATAATAACTCCTAAAACGGATCAGGTTTTTATAAAAAAGGAAATGGATAGACAAATGGAAATTATGATCGTAACGCAAAAGGTTTTTAGGAAAATTAGTATTCATCTAAATTTTCAAATAATGAAGAGAAATTTAGCAACATGAATCATAGCAGCAGCAGTAGTAGTAAAGGATACTCGAATAACTACAATAATAATTAAAATTAAATGCATAGTAATAATGGTAACGGTAATCATAATTATGGAAACAGAAATAATAGCAATTATTAAAACGATTTTAGTAGAAATTTTAAAAACAAAGGGAAGGAAGACTAAGGAAAATACAGTGGAAGCAATAAGTAATATGATAATAACTAATTTAATTAATCTTAATAACACAATTAATATTAACACCAATCTTAGTCAAACCATAACTAGCAACAATAGCCTTACAGTAAGAATTAAGGAGGACCTTAAACTTAAAATGATGGTAATTATTATGGAGGAAATTATGATTACCAATACTAAAATTAATAATAAAATAATTCTTAATAAATGAATTAACATTAATCTTCATCTGGATACCATTAAGAAAACAATTAGCTTAACAAAAATTATAATAATAACTCAAATGAAAATTAATAATATTCTCACCATCAACCTAGCTAATAGTAAAGCTACTATAATAATAACTCTAATTCAGGCTAATATCATTAATAATAATAGTAGTATTAAAATTAATAGTATAACTAAAATAACTCTTTTGATCCTTAGCATCAACCAATTAATTATAGTTAGTATAGCAATTAAAATAACCATAATTAATAGAATTATCCTCCTAACAACTACTACGGTTAAAATTAACAAGATCACCATTCATAGTAGCAGAATCATTTAAACATAGGTTAATAAGGTCATCCTTTAAATACGAATGGATCTCAAAACTCTCAACCATAATACTACCAACAAAATATGTTTGACATTCAACACCAACAACAATAATAGCAATATCGCTATTACTGATCAAATTATTTTTATATTTTTAGTAAAAAACAAAAATTAAATAAACAAAAATCTAGTTTAAGAACAAAAACTTTTCATTTCGAAATTTTATAAATAAAACATTCAAAAAATAAACAGCTTTCTTTTTAAAAATATAAAATACCCATAGAAACAAACAAAATATACTTTAAATTTTGCTTTATATTCCTTGCAAAAAAATCCTAAAAATGAATTTATAATAGTTAAATAAATAAATGGTGCTAAATGATATTTTTGTATCTAAAATTTTTATAATAAAAATATATAAAATAGTAGTTAAAATATGCTAAAAGGGCTGTTAAAAAATAAATTATAGTTTTATATTTAATAATTTTACTGTTTAATAACACACTTATTTATATTATATATTAGTATTCAATCTACATAACATTTTGTTGTCTCAACGAAATTTTTAAAATTGATTTTTTTTATTTATTTAAAAATAATTATAATTCTTCAATAGAATATTCTTTTTAAGATTTTTATATTTATATTGTGGGCAGAATCTTATTTGATATCAAGTTTATTAGGATCTAAATAAAAATAAAATTACATACTTTAATTGATTGATTAACAATTTCTACAAAATATTATTTATCTTTTTCAATTTCAACCAGAAAAAATATAAAGTTTAGTATATATACACACATCTTTCAGCAAATTTGATGAACATCTTTTAAAGAGGATTAAATAAATTTATTGTTTTTTAGTTTAGCTAAATAAAAATGAGGGGCTATCAAGGCCAAAAAAAAAATGTTTAGTTCAATTAGAATATTCAAATTAATCATAAAATTGTAGATAGTTAAGATTTAACGGAGTTATTAAAAATACATCAGAATAATGGAGAGGTTTTTAATTTTATCAATTATTCTACTCTTTACAAAAAGATTTTTTAACTATCTAGAGATAAGATAGATAAGGATTTGTTGTATTAAATAAATTATGGATTGCATAATAAGCTATTAAATTTTTAAGATTGGAAATAGGTAGAAGAGATTTCTAGACCAATAGCTTAACTAAGCTTTTTTTTGTCAAAAATATTGGATTTGTAATAGTTTAAAAAAGCTCATGATAGTGAATAAAGAAATGGATTTGAGGAGTAGGAAGATAAATACTATCAAAAAATATAGTAGATATATTAAATATTAGATGAATAAGGTATAAAAGTCTTTTCAGCTATGAATGATTAAGAAAAAGCAAATTTTATTTACCAAATTGGAAAGAGAGGTAAAATAGATATGCTTCAAAACATCCATAAAGATATAGAAGCCGCATTAAATCCTAACATGAATTTGAAAGCGCTCTTAACTATATTTTATGGTTTGACAATAAGTGGATTTATTTAAGATGACTTATTTCAAAAAATCGATTCCATTCTTGTTTAAAAGCTTTCACAAAAAGGAGCTATAAATAATATGTCATGCAGAGATTTATCTGATATGATTTTTAGCTACTCAAAAAATCAAAATATTTTAGGAAATTCTTAAATATTTAATTTAATTGAAAATGCTGCAGCACTTCCATTTGACTCAGATTATATCAAAGAAAGCCAACCAAATAATTACAAATAATAAAGTTGGCTATAAGACAATAAATTTAATGACAAAAAGAAAATAGCTAGTTTATTTAGAAACGACTTAGAGATTGACAGTCTTTCTATCTGCACTCTCTTTAATTCTATTGCTAACTTTAACGAAAATAAGTTCTCATATGATTTTTATGAGCGATTTGAAAATATTTTTATTTACCTGCGCTTTAAGAATACCAGATAGTTGGCAAACGCCTTTAGAGGAATGGCTCTATATTACACTCCATCTGACTATTTATTTGGCTAAATAGAAAGATAAGCATTATACTTTTTAGAAAAAAAGCAATTTGATAACGATTTGCATTCTTTTTCTACAATTTTATACTTCATGTCCCTTCATTCAAAAGGAACACTCAAATTTTATAACAGCTTTGAACAATTTACCATTAAGAACTTAAAAAATTTTAATATGCGTTAATTAAACTTTATCTTTTTTAGCTTCAAATTCTCTCTCCATTATCACTTAGAACGCTAAAACAAGGATCTAATTATAGATCACTTAATTTCTTGCTTTCCTCAGTTGACTTTGGAAGAAATGTCATCTATTATAATGAATTTCCGTTAGTTTGAAGAAGATAACTAAAGAAGAGAATTATTCTTTTAATTTATAATTAAGCATCTTGAAACTATTAATTTTAGTGATAAAAATAATGATGAGCACCTTCTTACTTTCTTTTGGAGTGTCTTTACAGCATTTAATCAATAATTTCCTTCACAAGATCCATCTACTAGCATCAAAACTATTGTTGAGTAATTCAAGTTCTATATTACTGAGTTGGAGAAATAGGTTTCAGACTAAAATTATTTACCCTGCTTCAAAAATATTTAAAAATCATAATTAGAAGACTTAGTAATAGTATTTTAAGATGATGAAACTATAACTCATCTGTTATAAAACATTTAATATTAGCTATTTAGATGAGCCATATGTGTCAATATCTTACAAGTTTATTATCATATTTAATTAATAATTATTTCAAAATAAATTATATAAGTTCATTCATAAATAAATCTTTTTCAAACAAACTAATATCTTAAACTCCTTGCTTCATTTTATTTTCTCAAAAAAAAAATTATTTGAATTTATTTTTAAAGATATTTTTCTAAAAGAAAAACTTATCTATTATTTTACAGCTTAAATTAAAATGTTTTTTAAATTTATTTCGAATAACTTTATATTTATTTTTTAAAAGCAAGAAATTAAATATATTTTTTGCAAAAATATTATCTTAAAATTTATAATAAATTAAAAGAAAATGAAATTAACTATTAAAAAAAAAAATGCTACAAGCAGTTATAAAAAATATTTTTAATTTCGAAATAGATTAAGTGTAATAGTATATATAAGCATCTTTTTACAAATCGATGTTCATAAATTAAATAAAATTTTGGAATTTAATTTCCTAAAAATAAAAAAAATTAAATATTTAAATTTATTAATAATTTATTGTAACATGTAAAATAAGTTAAAATTATTCATTATATTTTCTTAAAAATAATATAATAGATTAATAAATTAAATTAAATAAAACTTAAAAGCTGAATAAATAGTAAAAGCAAGTTAACATATTTTATTTCATTGCAGATTCCATCATAAACTTTTTAAATAATTACAAATAACAAATAATATAATTATTTGTATATGATCAAATAAAACTTTGATTATGTTGCAAGTAAGTGAGTGAATTGAGTAAATAAATAAATAAGTAAATTAGTAAGTAAGTAAGAAACCTCCTCCATTTTTATTAATTTTTGGCTCTTTTATAATTAATTATGTTTTTTTGAAGCTAGCATTTTGTTAACTTAAACTAAAAATGTATACTTACCCATGCTATTTTTTTGATGTATGTATGTTAATTTTAATTGTTCGCTTACCTACCCGTCTCTTCTAAGGAGAATTGTACAAATCAAATAAAAGTTGATGGAAATGTTAAATTTTATCAAGATAATTAAATTTATGTAAATTTTTAAATAATATTAGTTGGTTAATTGATTAGCGATCCTTCAAAATTAATAAAATTAAAATATATTTTAAATGCTTGACAGTTTAGTTAAATCGTTGGTTGATAAACTAACTAATTAATTTAGGAAGAAGTGTCTGATGAATGGACTAAATGATGAGTTAAATGAAGTCTCGCTAGCTTGCTTTTATTTTAATTTTGTTAGTTTGTTCTCATATGTTAGTTAGTTAGTACCAATCCTTGATGTAAGTGAATGATTTAAATTGAATGATAAAACAAAAAAATAAGCAAATTTCATTGAAACAAGCTATGAAATAGGAGCTTATTTGTAAAGTTTGCTAAAATATAATCGAATTAATTATTTTTAATAATATTATATTTTCAATTAATTAATTAATTATTTTTTATTAATGAATTTTGTTTAACTGTTCCTTGTATATAATCTAGATGATATAGTTAGTTATTTTATTAGTTTTTATGTGTGTAGTGAGTGAGTAAATTCAATAAATCTAATATTAAATAAGAAGAATTTCTTCTTTCTATTTATACATTGCTATTATCATCTTCTACCTCCTCTCTTACCTTTCTTTTTGTCATCTGCATCTATTTTAATTAAAATAAAATTTTTAATTTAATTTAATTTTAAATATTCATAAATTTATTTAGCTGTTAATAATTTCTGTAAACAAAATTAATAAATCCAGTTTATATTTTACTAACTTTGCTTCTTTTTATTTACTTTATAATTAGGTTAGCAAAAATTAAGCTTTTTATCAAATTTTTATTTTTTATTTTGATAATAACCTGAATTGAATAATTAATTACTTTAACTTAGAGAAACTATGGTTCCGTCAGCTAGTACTTCTTCAATAACAGGTCCTGTGTAGCTTTGTGTTTGCAAGTACATTTGCTAATATTAAAGATATTATGAGATTTACATTTACACTTAGTTTGGATCATAGCCTGGTGCTTAACCATATGGTTATGGATACTGCTAAAATTCTGTAGTTGCAGCTTATTATTGGGGTTGAGGTGAAATAGAATTTACGGTGTTATTTTCTGAAGTAGAAATATTAGTGTTAGTTAAATTATCAGTTGACTAACCAGGTTTGGAATCTACAGCATATGAATCACTGGGTTACTATTATTGCTGATTGCCGTATGCAGGTGGAACTTATTACTAAGGAGGATATTAACCCTATTGATTGTAGAAATTTTGCATGTTAAGCAACATTTACTAGCTATGCATCATTTATTCTTCAAGATTGTAAGTAGGATATGATTCAAACTAATATGCTTCTACAATTTCATCATCATCAGCATTCTTACGAGGACGACGGTTATTAAAGGTTCTGCCTCCTCCTCTACTACTATTATTATTCCCTCTATTATTGAAACCACCTCCTCTTTAGTTATTGTCTCTGTCATTTTAGTTTCCTGCCATTCTGCTGTTCATTTTTTCTTAGAATATTTCTTTAGCTCTTTGGCAATCCTCTTCTGTATTACCAACAATTATTAATATTTTTCTGTTGTCATTATTGTTTTAATTAATTTAACAACGTGTCCTTGTTTCACTACCCACTTATTGCAAGGTAGAGCCTTTAGATCCAATGACTAAACCAGCCAAATTTGCTGGTATTTCCATTTCTATTCTAGCTTCTTGCTTTTAATTACCACCTCTATTATTGAAATTGTTGTTATTAAAATTATCGTTGTACCCTTATTTCTTTTGTTGCTATTAGTTTTTAATGTCATTGACTAGCTCTCTAACTCTTTCAACTTAGCTTGCAGAGCCTTCTACAATAAGATTTTAATAGGAATCATCTTATTAATTGCGTTAATTTTCAGGTTGCATGTAAACTTTATCAGCACCTGACTTTTCTTTGATTTATTTGATTGTTTCACCTTTCTTTCCTATTAATAAATTAATAAACATTGTAAAAAATGAAAAAATAAAAGAAAATGTTTTTACCAATCACAAGTCCTACAACATCTTTTGGAATTTAAATGAAAGTCTATCTGTCATTATTATTGTTATATTAACCATCTGGTCTATGTTACTAGCCACCATTGTAATTAGACTTAAGTTACTAATCACGGAGCTTAACTTTTTAGTCATCATCCATAAAAATGATATTTTCGATTTCTTTCATGGCTTTGTTTGCATTCATTTCAGAATCTGCCTCAATTAAAACATGTAAGTCTTCATTATCATCAGGCTATTAAGGTGCACCTTATTTTTGAGAGCCCTTTCCCCTATTATTAAGTATTTAAATGATTAAGATATATATAATAATTATTTGTTAATTAATCATTTATTTATTTAATTTTTTGAAAGCAAAAAAAATTGAGTTACTTTAATTAAAATTTGAATATTATTATAATTATTATTATAAAAAAAAGTGATTTAGGGAAAATTAAATAATTATAATTGATTTGGCAACTAATTAATTAAATAATTAATTAATTGATAGACATCAGTCAGGTTAAGTAGATATACCCAGCTCAATGTAAATTCGAAAAGCAAAATAATGAGAAAAAATCATAAAAAAGTAAATAAATATTTATGAAATAATGGGCGAAATTTGCTTTTATAATTATTCATACAGACATAATTTAAAAGCAGTATTTATTTTTTGGAAATTTACCTGATTAAAATTTTACAATGAGTCATTTCTTCTAATTACTTTTGTTTAGAACCCTTTGGGCCAATAATTAGTCCAATATAATTAAATTTCCCATCTTAAGGAATAGGGACTTTGCGGAAAGTTTTTGAAGAAGATTATCTTAATGAAGAAGTAGATATCTGGTAGTTATCGTAACTACTTCCTTATCCTGAATTTCCTGAAAAATTATTGTTAAAGCCTACTCCATTTGAAGATCTATCATATTAGTTACGGTTGTATGAAGATTCAGGTTTTGAATTCTGTAAAATTCTGTCTATGTCTTCATTCATATTAGGTCCTTAAGAATTCCTGACATTGTTGTAAGAAAAGCCTCCATTTCCATTCTAATCTCCTTTGTATCCATTATCGTTTCTAGATCCATACTATTATCCTCCTTTAGATCCAAATCCTCCATTTCCACTCTGATAACCTCTATCATCGTTTCTCTAATTACTATTTGAATCATTGAAACCACTGCTAAAGCCACCTCTTTAGCTACTTCCACCATTCTATGAAGGATCTGAAAATTTGTTGCGTCTTCTAGAATTGAAATCTCCTCCCCCTCTTTTTGAATCTTTTCCTCTGCTATCAGATCTACTGAAGCTTCTTTTATAAGATCCTCTATCTTGTGAAGATCTTTTTTATCCACCGCGTTTGTTACCCTTTGATCTTGATCTAGATTTAGATGACGAATGTCTCATTTTAAATATATTCTTAAAACTTGTACTTATAAGTATTAAAATCTGTTTATTAAATTATCAACTTTTTTAATATTCAATTATAAAAATATTGAACATATAGACTTGAATTTCTTAATAAAATCCTTCTTTTCTCTATTTTTTCCCCTTGATAGATAGATAGATTTTTAAAATAATAATGATTGATAACAATAAAAAAATGAAAAGTGAATATTATTAGTTGATTAAAATAAGAATTTTATTTGCTTCATTTAAGGTTATTTAAATCATTTATTTCATTTTGACTCAGATGTATTATCAATTGATACATGCATATTCAATAGGTAAATTTAACAAAAATGTTTTAATTAATAGCTTTCTTTAATGCAAAAAAAATTATATTTGTTTAAGTAATAATTTAAATTTAAAAGATCTAAAATTAAATTCGTATTTATTATTTATATATTGTAGAAATTATTCTAGAGTAATTGATAATATATCTTAACCAAGATAACTCAAAAGCTTATAAAAATTGTTTATTTAAGATTATAATTGTTAATAATAATTAGATAAATATATTAAATTAAAAATTTAATACTTTAATTAGATCATTATCTTAAATATAACAATCATCTATCTCATATTTATGACAATTCTTTATTAAAAATAATTTATCTAATAAATAAAATATTACTTCTTCCCTTCTTTTTACTAATTTATTTGAAGACAAGTTAGGAAATCGTGGTAAATAAATTTATTTTTTTAAATAAAATTATTTAAATTAAATGTAAAAAAAATAGATTTAAATTTTAGACTATAAAATTTACCACATATGAACAATTATTAAATTAATATTTAGTAAATAGAAATAAATTTTTAATGAATATTTTTAAAAATACTTGTGAAAAAAAAAAATAGATAAATAAATAAATAATTAGTTGTTTAATTGATTGATTGATGATAAGAAAATAATTTAATAAATGAAATTGAAAATAAAGTTTTTAAGAAAATATATTAATCAATAATATTCATTGCACTATTTTATATACAGCTTAATATGGATTTACAAATAAAGAATTGTTTTTGAATAAATATATTATAAAGTAATGGAAAAAGTTGTTTAAATAACTTATCCACTCTTTGTATTTTAGAAGTGTTTTCATTAAGCAGTATTTTCTTGGATGAGTTCCAAAGCGGTACCAATGTTTTCTTTAAGTTCATCAGCATTGGAAAGCATAGAAATAATTTCTTCAGGTTCATAAATTTCGAAATCAAGGAGTAAATTAGTAATCTTACCAGCAAGAGGCTTTTGGTGTTCAGGGAGTGATTAGCCAACCTTTTCCATTAAAGGTTTACCGAGAAGTTGCTTCTTTTATTCATCAGTCTTGTCAACGAGATCTTCAATTTTAGGAATGTACAATTGTTATTTAGGAGCAGGAGCAGGAGCTTTGGGAGCAGGAGCTTTAGGAGCTTGAACTTTCTTTTCAGGAAGGTCAGTAGGCTTTTAGAGGTTGTTACGATTCTTATCGTGGGGTTGTTGTTGTCTCTAATGATTATAAGTAGCAGTACCTCTTTGGTTGAAGCTCTTCTTTTAATCACCACCTATGTTTTATTGGAGTTTATTGTTATTGTAATTGTATCCTCTGTTTTAACCAACAGTGTTAGCTCTAGTATTCCCCTTGTTAAAGTTACCTTGGAAATTGTTATTATATTGTCTGTTAGGTTATTAATTATTGAATTAGGTATTATGAGGTTGACTGGTATTTCTGTTTTAGTTGTTTTATTGATTTTTGAAGTTATTGTTGTTGGAATAACCACCAATGGGGAATGTCATAGGTTATCTTCCTGGGAAAGGGAACATGGGCATGATATTTTTAGGATTAGGGAAAGCCATTTGGTTATTAAACAAGTTATAGAAGAATTGAGGAGGGATAGGGAATGCGTTGGGAGGTAAACTTGATTTATTTCCTTATTGCTTCTTGCTCTTTTCATTCTTTTCCTTAAGGTCTTGCTTGTGCATCTTCTTAGGGGCTAAGTAGTTGGCATATTTGTAGTTTTCGAAGATATCGTTGAACTTATCTCTAATAGTTGGTTCTTACTTGAATTTAGTAATAAATTCATTAGCTTTGCTCATATCTTGGAGTTAGATAGTGGCAAACTTGGTGTCAGTGGTCTTAGAGGCATCTCTAATAAAAGTGGCTTGAGTAGGAGTGCTCAACTTGACTGAGACGACCTTGGTTTAAGCGTTATCTTCAATAGACTTGACGATTTATTCAACGGTAATGTCCTTCTTCAAGTTCTTAAGGAAGATGAAGCTCTTATCAAGAACTCTAGGATTAAGTCTTTCTTCTAATTCCTTGTATTTCTTATCTTCTTTGTTGGCAGTTTCAGGAACACATCTAACTGTAGCAACCTTAACTTCTTTATCTCCCTTTTTGAAAGAGAAGTTAAAGAGTTGCTTGTCAGTCTCATTTTGAGAAGTTTCACTAACATAGTTAGCATAGAACTTGTTCAAGAATTCTTGGGCTTCAGCTTTAATATCAAAGCAAACGAAAGCCTTTTTGTGGAAATAATTGAGGACAGGGCAAGAAGTACCGACAGGTTTTTCATGACAAGCATGGACACCGTTGACAGGATTACCACAAGCCTAAGTAACTTCAGAATTAACTAAATTGAAGGAATCCTAGAGAGTTTATTCGCTGTTTCTGCTAAAGTGACGAGCTCTGGTACCCCAAACGAAGAGGGAAGTAGGGTGAAGTTAGAATTTTTCAACGATTTAAGCTCTCAACTAGTTTTCAAAGTCAGCATCATCGAAACCTTCACAAACGAGAGGAGTATCGAAATGTAATTCAATATTTCTGCTGTTTGTGTTCATAACACCTCTCTTATTCTTGTTATCTTCTTCTTTCAAAATCTTAGCAGAGTATACAGTTTCTTCAATTTTCAAACCATTCTTTTCAGCTGATTCAGCAGAAGTTTGTGATTTGTAAGTAGCATAACCGTCTTGCTTGCCAAGAGAGTTTTATTTTAAGAGAATAGATAAAACCTAACCGTGAGCGTGGGCAGCATCGTAGAATTGCTTTTGAGTTACAGTACTCTTCAAATTTTTAACGTAGATGTTCTTGCCGTTCTTTAACTTCAAATCTGAGGTAGGCATCATAAGACTGCAGCTAATAACCTTGTTGTGGAGTTAAAATCCGATCATCTTGG
Organism: Tetrahymena thermophila SB210; assembly: GCF_000189635.1. Lineage (NCBI taxonomy): Eukaryota > Ciliophora > Oligohymenophorea > Hymenostomatida > Tetrahymenidae > Tetrahymena > Tetrahymena thermophila. The sequence goes on from NW_002476426.1 coordinate 1,152,146, forward strand.
ACATAGCATCTTGAGCAGCTTCTTCGGAATCGAAATAAACGATACCATTACCCAAACAATTGAAGAAAGTCTTGTGACCCTTAACTTTGTAGGCCTTGACCTTCTTAGTATCGATTTTCAACTTCTAAAATACTTGAGCGAATAATAATTCATCAGTGCAAGATTCAGGTAAATCTCTGATTCTTAAACCAATTTAAGTTTGAACTTTGCTTGCATCGAAAGCGGCTTCTGGTTTGCTCATTTCGTCTTTTTTTTGGTTGTTTTTCTTTTTTTTCTTTCTTTTTTTTGGTTTTTTTTTTGTTAAACAAATTTGAGTAAAATTGTTAAATTATTTAGATAAAGTTATTATATCTATATCAAAGCTTCCCTCCTTTTTAATTATTTTTCTTTTACCTTCTTTTTCTCACATTCTTTAAATTTGTTATATTAAATCTGTCCTAATATCAAAAAAAATTACAGATAACAATGAACGTGTGTATATCACTTCCTAATATCTTTAATATGAAAAAAAAAAAATACATACAAACAGACAAACAAAAATATTAATTAAAAGATATAAATGATAGATACACTTTTATATAATATTAACCTTTCTTATTTTGTTTATTTTTTTCTTCTAGATTACTTATTTCTATTCGTTAATCAAATCTATTTTATCTCAACCAATGCTTTCTTATATTTATTCTTCAACCTAAAATATTTTTACTTTAATCTTCTCTCACCAAATATCTAAATAGCCTCAATATTTTTTGTTAGATTTTTGTAAATTTTAATAGACAGTATATTTATTCTTAACAAAATTTTTGATGAAATTGATATAAGTAAAGATATTTATTTAGCTTTATCTATTAAATTAACATTATAAATTGTATTATTTCTATCTAGAAGCAAAAAATTTAATTATTTGTAATATTTTGATAAAAATGGCTGGTGTTCTAAGAGATAAAGAAAACCCTGTGGTTTTTTTTGATATTACTATCGGTAATTACTTCAAATACTTTTGAGTTTTAATATAAAATCATTAATTAGTGTAGAGTTTTATAATTCGCGCCTAACATTTCTATATTGTTTTATTTCATGATATATATATTGATTGTTTTAAAATGAAAATAAAATGCGCCAAATAAAACAAATATACCATGATTTAACTCAAAATTAGAAAAAAGCTATTAAAAACATTAAACATTTATGGCAAATTAATGATGTTAACTTATTTTAGTTTAAACAAATGAAAAAGCTAGAGTAATGTAACATTTAAAATCGATCAATCAACTTCAATTCATTAAATTATCTAAACTAATTACTTATTAATTGTTATTTTTAACTAAAAGGTGGACATAAAGCTGGTAGAATTAAAATTGAACTATTCAAAGATGTTTGCCCAAAAACTGCAGAAAATTTTAGATAAATGTGCACTGGAGAATTCAAGAGATTTGATTAACCTGCAGGCTTTAAAGGTTGCACATTTCATAGAATTATTAAAGATTTTATGATCCAAGGAGGAGATTTTATAATGGTAATAAAAAGAAATAATATTAATTATTTTTTAGGAACTATATAAAAATTAAATTATTGAAGAATAAAATATATTAAATATTATATAAAACATTTATTTATTTGTATTTAGGCAATTTTGAATAGCAAAAAAGTTAAAAATTATTTATTAATTTTAAATAGAATGATGGAACTGGAAATGTATGCATTTATGGGGAAAGATTTGATGATGAAAATTTTATTTTAAGACATGATGAACCTGGGTTGCTTTCTATGGTATCTTATTTGGAAATTATTTTTATTTATGTTAACATTTTTATTAAATTTATTTGTAGGCTAACTCTGGACCAAACACTAATGGATCTTAATTCTTTTTAACATGCAACAAGTGTGAGTGGTTAGATGGAAAACATGTAGTCTTTGGAAAAATTATAGATTAAGCTAGTATGTAGGTCTTAAGAAAAATAGAAAATACTCCTGTTGTAGGATAAACTAACAAGCCTAAAGTTCCAGTTGTTATTGAGGAATGTGGAGAATTGTGAGTTGTTTACACATATTTAGTAAGGAAAATTATTTACTCTAGCTTTAAAACAGTAAATAAATGTTTAAAAATTTGATAATTAAGTATTAGTATTAACCAAAATTTAAAAAAATATAATATCTATAATGTAAATTTAATCTGAATATTTTAAAATAATTTCTAGTGTTTTTTGTTAAATTTCTGTTTCTTTTTAATAACAAGCATTGCAAAATAAATATTAAGTAAATACTTAAAGTTATATGTGTGTCTATTAATCAATAGTTAATGGTATAAAAAAGAAGAAAATTGTTTTAAAGTAATAAAATTTATATAAAATAATAAATTTACAGTTTTTAAAATAGATCAACAAAATTAATATTAAGTAAATACTTAATGTGTCTATTAATTAATAGTAATGGTATAAAGAAAAAAAAATTGTTTTAAAGTAATTAATTTTATATAAAACTACATTTAAAAGACTCAAAAATATTAATAAATTTACAGTTTTTAAAATAGATCAATAAAATTAATATTAAGTAAATACTTAAAGTGTCTATTAATTAATAGTAATGGTATAAAGAAAAAAAAATTGTTTTAAAGTAATTAATTTTATATAAAACTACATTTAAAAGACTCAAAATAATAAATTTACAGTTTTTAAAATAGATAAAATTAAATGAATACTAAGTAAATACTGAAAGTGTCTATTAATTTATAGTTTATGGTATAAAGAAAAAAAAAATTGTTTTAAAGTAATTAATTTTATATAAAACTACATTTAAAAGACCCAAAAATATTAATAAATTTACAGTTTTTAAAATAGATCAAATTAAATGAATATTAAGTAAATACTGAAAGTGTCTATTAATTTATAGTTTATGGTATAAAGAAAAAAAAATAGTTTTAAAGTAATAAAATATATATAAAACTACATTTAAAAGACTCAAAAATATTAATAAATTTACAGTTTTTAAAATCGATCCAATTAATTATTTCATCATTCATCAATAATTTTTTTCATATAAATATACATTCTTATGTAAATAATAGTTTATAAGACATTTCTACTAAATATTAATATAATTATTTAAAATTAACTCTATGTAGATATGTAGGAAAATAAATAAAGAAACCAATCATTCATTACACAATTATTAATACACAACTATTATATTTATGTATTTCAAATAGAGTTATACAATATTCTTTTGATATTGTGATCAGAAAGATAGATAGATTGATAAATAGATAGATAGAAATTTTGTTGGTTCATAAAAATCAAAAATTTCTTATTATTTAATTATATTTTTGCGATTACAATATTTAAAAATTACTAGGAAAATAATAAATATAAAAAGCGAGGAATATCGTTCCAATAAATACTTATTAGTTCCATTTCATAAAAAAATAAATCAAATATACATATCGTTTAAATCTAGTTTTTAATATATGGGAAGACTTTATCTTGATTACCTTGAAGGCAATAACATTTTTACATGCACTACTTGTTAGGTGCACTTGACATCATATAATGAACTTATTTCAAAAGTATGTACTTAATCTTTTAAATAGATTCTAGTTAGAAAAATGAAGATTATTTATTAAGCTTTATTTATTTTTAAAAAACATAGGCATTTAAAGGTAGACATGGTAAAGCATACTTATTCAATTCAGTGTATTGATTATTAATTTTGCTATTTGCTTATAGTTAATTAATTCAATAATATTATTTAAGAATTAACATCACCTGTGGTCCAATTGAGGAAAGAATTCTTCTAAGTGGTAAACATTAAGTGAGCGATATTTTATGTAAAAAATGCCACACTGTATTAGGATGGAAATATGTATATATTTTTTAAATTTTAATTATTTAAATAAGTTTAATAAATTTTTAAAAACACAGGATCGAGCTTTTGAAGAATCTTAAAAGTATAAGGAAGGTAAATTTATTTTGGAAAAAGCATAACTCAAAAAGTAACACTGGACATACTGAAAGTTTTTAAGGGTATTTGAATTTAAATTAGACAGATGACCATAATAAGCATAAAATTAACAGAAAATAATAATTAGTTTCTTCTATATTATAAGAATTAAGAGATCTATCTATCTATATAAATTATATTAATTACTATTTAAAAGATATATAAATTGCTGTAATATATTTAATTCAATAATAAACTGAATTAATATCAAAATAATAAAAATTTATTTTGTTCATTAAAATTTTTTTAAAGTATTATGTTCATTAGATAAAATATTATCTTTAAAAATTAAAAATTAATTAAAATTTATGTTAATTTTTGTTTTGAAAATATTTATTGTTAGATAGGACGTACGTTCCTGATTATTTACTTGTTAAAGTCAATTAATTACACCAATTTATTTATCATTCCAAAATCTTTTATAATTATAGGAGTTAATTAATGAAAATTTTTTGATTTCATTTGACCAAATAAAAAATATCTAAAAAATTGTGATCCTTAAATTAATTGATTAATTTCTTTTATCAAAAATAACAAAATTATACATTTTTATCACCAAAGTATTCCAAAGACAAAAAAAGCTAAAAAAATTTATTATAGTGATTTTAAAAAATCGAAATTCAAAATAAGAACAAAGGTATTAAGTATGAACAATAATACAAGAAGGTTAAGTAGTATTGGCACAACTAGTTACAGATCTTCTTTACCACAAGCAGAAAGGGGTAAAAAGACTAATTGCGAATTATGTTCTGAAAAATTCAATATGATGCATAGAGAGCATATGTGCAAAAGGTGTAGTAGAAGCATTTGTTCTTCATGTGGCAAGAATAAAAAAAAAGTAGAAACAAATTTAATAATATCAATTATTATTGCTTTCATTTTTATTTTTTGGCAATGAATTTAAGTAATACACTTTGTTAATTAATGTTATAATTAAATAGGTTGTAGGTTATGAAAAAAAGCCTGAGAAAGAGCATAGAATATGCAATTTATGTAAAAAAGAATCAGACAAATTAGAGGATATGATAAAAGAGGTAATATTTTAATTAATTAAAGCATATCTTAAGCTATTTAAAAGTGTTCAAGCAAATTTTAAAAAAATCTAATCATGATTTTTATAAATATTGTTTTTAGTATGGAATGTAATTTGGTAGAGACAGTAAGATAGTGCCAATGTGGCTGAATACAATAGGAATTGATAATTGGTAGATTATTAGAATTATATTTGAATTAAAAATAAGCTTATTTTAAAATTAATAGGCCAGATATCGAATAAAATTTTAAAAATATGATTTAAGTCACAAAAGAAATGCAAGAAACATAAGCTTATAAATTATTTTCGACTTCTCTAAATATTGTATAATAAATATATTTTAGCAAATGTTAAAGCACCACTAAATTATATATTTTATTTTTAACTAGCAATCCTACAATAATAATTTTTAAGGAAATTATTCTTTTCAAGAGATGCTTTTTTATTGCCAGCAAGATGTTAAATAGAAAGTTCATTAAACAGTTAAGGAGACTATATTATCCTTTTTATCTAAGTATCACAGCACTGTGGGATTCTCTGATGTAAAGATGATAATTAAATAAACAAATATGAAAATTAAGTTATTTTTTTTACTTACAGGAATTAATGAATACAGCTGTATTTCTTCTCTGTTTTAGCAGTCCTCCTAAAGTTTTTTGCATTTTAGAAAAAATTTACTCTGGATAATTAATTCCAACTCACTTATTCCCAATTACCGAGGAAGAATTCTCAATTAGTGGGAATCCTCTGAAGAAATAGTGTAATGATTAAATATTAAAAGTTTTAAAGGAAAAATTCAAGTGTGACTAAAACTTGTTGGGCAGAGTATAAAAATTTTTAGATGATTCTGGATCAAATTTGATAGAGTCTTTACTAATTGGTAAGGTAAATTTTGAAACTAGTCATGCTGTTTTTGATTCTATAATGACAATAAGTACTAGTAAATACACTCAGTTAATTAAATACATTGCCACTTTTCTATTCATTAACAGAGATTCAATTTGCTCAAAATCTTCAGATAATCCATTTGAATTACAAAAAGATATGATTGATAAAACATAAAAAGATGATTTATTGATAAATTCTAAATGGAATTTAAATGAAATCCCTATTCCAATTTATCAAGATAAAGTAAAAGATTTATAAACTCTCAACTAGTAACTAAAATAAGAGAAACAAACAATAGATGATTTAAATTAAAAGTTAAAACAAGAAAACGAATCATTAAAGTAACAAAATATTTTTATTTAGTAAAAAATTCTTATAATTGCATTTTATGTTTAGGAAAACAGGGAATTAGTTGCAGTAAGAGATAGAACAAATAATAAAATAGAATAAAATTAAGGAAGTATAGAACAAAGAAGAATTCGAAGCTTAAAATAAAAGGATAAAAGAGCTTGACGAAAGATATAAAAAAGAAAAAACAGACTATTAAAAGCAAAATGAATCTATAAAAAGCCAAATGGAGTCAACAATATCTGCTTTATAGGAAAAAAATAAGTTGTTGGAGTAAGAAAGAGATGATGCTAATTCCAAATTAAAAGGATCTTAGATTGATATGCAACAGACAAAAATAAAAATCGGAGAAGAATTAACTACTTTAAAAAGATAGCTGACGGATGAGCAACAAATTTCAAAATAAAAAAAAGAAAATTTTGAAAAAATAATTGAGCAGTTAAATCTAGAAATATAGATGCAAAAAGATGCTTCAAAAGAATTTGAAAACACAATATCTAAATTAAATGCATAATCTGAAGCTAATAAGAATGAAAGTTAGGTCAGAATTCAATCATTAGAAGAAGTTATAAAAAAAATAGAGGAAGAATTAAAATGTATGAAGGAGAGCAAAGAAACGGAAACTAAGAATTTAAAATAGAAAATTACTGAATTAGAGACAAGCAATAAAGATTTAGGTGATTAATTAAAAACAAAGACAAACGAAACAGAGGATTTGAACAAAAAGCTGAATGATTTGGAAACAGAAAACAGCAATATGAGAAGAGAATTAGATGAGACAATAAAAAAATCTAACTCTCTTGAAATCCTTATATAAGAGCAATCTACTAGAAATAGTTAAGAATTAAAAGATAAAAATGAAATATTTAATTAATCTATCAAAGAAATTGCAAGAGTTAAAGCTGAAATTTCAAGTTTGCATGAAGAAAATAAATTATTGAAAGAATAGTTAGCTACATCACATAAAGAACTAGTTGAAACTAAATAAATTAAGGAAGAAAAAACAGTTTTATGTGTTTAATTATCTGAAAAACTTTCTAGTTTGTAAGAATAATTTGATGTTAAGAGTGAGTAGTTGGATAGCTTAGAGATTTCATTGAAGCAAAAATAAGATATTATTGATGGTTTAAAAGAGGAAATTGAAGAATTAGAAAATGAGTAGCTGGGAAGTGCAGAAAATAGCAAAAAAGAATAAAACTCTCAGTTACAGTAATTCAAAGAGTAAACTGATTCCTTCTAAAACGAAATCTAATAATTAAAAAGCTAAATTTAAGATTTAGAAAGTAATCTTAAATTTAAAAATGAAGAAATCATCAAGTAAGATGAGATTATTAAAAATAAATAAAATGAAATTAAGATTAATGAAGAGAAAGCTGAAAATGTAAAACATTAGCTCGAAGAAAAAGTGCTATCTCTTTAAAATAAACTTGAAGAATCAAATAATAAATTGAAAACTCAAGAAGAAGAATCAGCAAAAGAAATAGAAGAAGCACAAAGTTCCTTTTTAAAGCTTCGCTAAGAATTAGAAGTCCTCAAATTATCTCTTGAGGAGAATGAGAATAATCATGCATATGAAAAGCAGCAAATGGAACAAAGAGAAATAGATAAGAACGTTCTTATAGAAGAGTATGAAAGAAAAGTAAGAGAGCAGAATTAAGAATTGACATCGCTCACAGCTATGTAAAGAAAAAATAAAGAAGAAATTTAAAGAAAAGATGAAACAATCTTAGAAAAAGAAAAAAGAATAAAGCAAAATTAAGATAAATTATCTGAAGTGCAAAATGAATTAAAAAAATAAAATTAGTAATTAGATGAATACAAACAATAAAATTAATAATTGGAAGAGCGTGCTATAAATGCAGAATAGGAATTAGAAAGAGAAAAAATGTAGATTGCTTAGAAGGAAGAGTAAATAAGTTTGACAAGAAAATCTAATGAGGAGTAATCAAATCAAATATAAAATTTTTTGAAGGAGATATAAGAATTAAATAATAAAGTGAATGAGTAAGTAGAGTATATTGCAGAACTTGAGCAATTGAAAGAAGAAACAAACTCCTAAATTAATGAATTGAATTAAGAATAAAAGCTAAAGTATGAAGAAATGCATAAATAAATTGAAAAATTATAAAAGTAATGCGATTTTAAAGACTCTTAATATTAACAGCTTAAAGAGGAGCTTTCTTCTCAAGACCAAGCTAAAGAAGAAAGGAGTAATTCAACTCTTACAGAGAAAGAAGAGCGTATCTAAAATTTAGAAAAGAGTAAATTTGATCTAGAAAGTAGTCTCCAAGATAAAGAAAACGAATGTGAAAGATTAGTATAATAGGTGAATAATTTTTAATAATAAGTAAAGAAATTAAAAGATGATATTTTAACATCTACCCAAGAAACTGCTACTCTTAAAAAATCAATTTAGCTTAAGGAGAATGAAATTTTAGTGAAGCAATCAGAAATCACCAAGCTTATGCGTGAATCTTAAGAATCTATTGATAGTAAAAACTAATTTAAAGAATCTTTAACGAGAGATATTCATAATCTCAATTCTAACATTTAATCAAAAGAAAGAGAAATAATCTAATTAAAGTCATAAGTTTAAACTCTCAACTAGGAATTAAGTGAGTTAAAAGAATCTAATAATTAATTCTAAATAATTATAGACTAAGCAGAATCAGAAAAGAATGAGGCTTAAAGGACAAGTTTATCAAATAAAGCAGAATTGGATGAAATAGAATAAACTTATTAAGATGCACAACAAAAATTAGAAGAAAAAATAAGAAGTCTCTAAGAAAAGCTATAATTATTAGAATAAAAGAGTAAAGAAGAAATGATGATGAGCTTAAAGGAAAATTCTGATTTGAAGGGAAAACTAAATATGTTTGAAGAATAACACAAATTAAAATATTCTGATTACGAAAAAAAGCATTAAGCAGATTAAAAGTCAATAGAGGAGCAAAAGAAATAAATTTCAACTTAGTTATCGAAAATAGAAGAATTAGAATTAAGCTAAGCAGCAATTACTCAATAGTTAGAAAATTTAAAAGCAGAACTAAAGAGCAAAGAAGAAGTGATAAATGGGTTAAACAATCAAGATTAACAAAACTAACATTCTAAAGACGGTCAAATAGAAACTCTTAAACAAAAATTATTGTCATTGGAATCAGAGAAATTAGAATTATAAAATCAGGTTAATGAATTAGAATAATAACTTAAAAAAATTCAACATAAAAATGAACAATTAACAAAATCAAATGAATAATTTGTTTCCTAGTTAGTTGAGAAAGAAAATGAAACAGAATCCTTAGGATAAAAAATTATTCTTCTAAACAAATCGGTAACAGCATATGAATAGAGCAATAAGAAATTAAAGTCAGAATAATAAGATTTACTTGATAAAATAAGAGTGATAGAAAATAAATCTAAAAAATCTTCATCACCTCCTAAAACTTAACCAATAAACAATAATCCTTCCAAAGAAAAAGAACTTTAAAACAAAATAGATGAACAGACTTAACTTATAAAGTAATATTAGCACTCTCTGGGAAAGTTAAACGAATTAGAGGAGAGAATATAGCTAAAGAATGAAGAAAATTTAATATTGCAATAAATGATACGTTAAATAACTTCTAACAATCCTAAAAATGAGGGAGTTAGTGCTATTGCTTTTGATAAAATTAAGTAAGAAAACAGTGATTTAAAAGTAAAAATGGAAAAAATAATGCTCAAATATAAATAAATAATAGTCAGATATATTGCTAAATTTTCAAAAGTAGTTAATTTGAAGGCTTAGCTTAGCGAATAAGTTAAGGTTACTGAAAGTCTAAAAGGAAAGTTTAAGCTCCTTAATGAAGAAGTGATTAAATTTGAAGAAGAAAACAAAGTTTTGAAGAGCTGTGTAACTAAAAACAAAAAAGAAATAGAAGAAAAAGATTAGCAGTTAGAATATTTAAGTTAACGTCATTAATAGTAAATTATTTTATTAACAGAAGAAAATGGAGATTTAATAATTAAACACAAGCAGATATAACTGTAATTAATAACAGCATCTAATGAACTTAAAGTTGCTTATATGAAGATCTTCCTAATGTCTTTAGAATACGATAGACTAGTAGGAACAAAATCAAATGAGAAGGAAAAGTGAAAATGTTTATATAAACTAAATTATTTAAAATAAATATTTTAATTGTAAATTCTAAACAAATTTGTTGTATTTTCAATCAAAATTCTATAAAATTATCAACTTCAATAAAAATAAATTCATACATTCTTAGAAAATTTTATAAATGAATAAAAACTTTTTAGTAATATTTAATCAATAATAAAAACTTCCCAAAAAATATTTTGGAACATTAATTTAAAAAAATGAGATTGAAATCATAATATAGAATTTAATATATGTCTTAATTTGATATGTTTTCAATTTATTGAACTTTATGTCATTATAATTTAGAATAGAAAAATTTTAATTTAAATCCTTTTGACAAATAGAAGAGATTTTACTTCTAATATTCTAATGTAACACAAATATTAATTTATGCTTTTATTTGGTAATAAATTGAGTGTATAAATTTCCTATGATAAAAATGATGAAAAAAATTTAATAAAAATAATTTAACACAGAAATAATAAACTTACAAGAAATATTTCTACAAAATTTGAAAATAGATGAAAATATTTTTATATATTCTACAAATAAACACTCAAATAAATAAATAAATGTATTAGAAAATGTTTATTTTTAGACTTTATTTGTTAGGAATCAATTAATTGGTTATTTATTTAATTATTTATTTAGATTGGGTTGTCTGATAATTAATTATCTCTCTCAAAATTTCTTATAAGGGTAATTTAGTTTAATAAATTTAAGAAGAGTTTGTAGTAGATGAAATTACTCAAGAAGTACTTATACTTAACCTCTTCTTTGAAACAAAATAAACTCTTCAACATTTGCTGTAATCAAATCCGCAAATGAAAGATGAAATAAGCCAAATGAGTACTATTACAATTAATACTATAGCAATTAACATTTTTTTATTTTACCACCACATATGATTCTTTACTTTCTTAGCATTTCTATGTAATTCAGTAGAAACAGTTTTCATATTTTCAGATTTCTTTACAATTACTTCAAGCTTTTCACCTCTTTACAAAAGTAAACTTAAATCTTTTTCTAAGACATCTTTCAATTAGTCAACATTTTAACGGAGAGTAGTCAACTTATCACAAGCAGGAGTATTGAAGAGTTGGTATTTCCTATAAGTAATAAATTTCCTTAGAAATAAAAATATAATAAGAATATTACTATTTAATATCATTCTTTAAGATCTTATCTAAAGAATGACTAAGAGCTGTCTTTCTTTGCTCTAAAGTTGTCTTTTCCATGAATATTTGCATAATTTAATCAATTGCTGTAAATCCTATTCTTTGTTAGTAATCCCTGGAGCAAAGAATACAGAAAATGAAGTTTTCTGAAGTAGATCTAATGAAAAACTTTTAATCTCCTGTTTAGTAGATATCCCTAGTTTCAGGCTTTATTTCAGGAAGAATTTCTTGTAGAACTTATCTAAAGTTACCAGTTTCCTCTGTATAGTCTGTCAAGATGGTGTTACCTCTTGAAATGCAAATATAATTGAGTGATCCCTACATTTTTTTTTGATTTTCTTCTTTTTTTACTTTGAATGCTTATCTTTTTAAACTATCCTAAAATTTTAATAAAAATTTGATTATATTTGAATTGCTAGTAAATAATTAATTATCACAAGCATAAGTCTAAGTTGAAATTTTGGATATATTTTAATTTACAAGAAAATAGATCAACTTCATACAATAATTAATTTTTTTCTTGGCTTTTACTTACATCTAACTACTCTATCTTACTCTCCCTCTTATTTTTAAATAAATACTAAAATTTGTATCATGTTAAATTCAAAAGAAGAAACAAATATAAGTCATGAATTTTATATTTAATTTACCAAATTAAATTATAGGTTTTATGTGTTATTATTTTATTTTATCCACTAAATATTCATCAATTTTATTAAATGAAGAAGTTTTCGATTATTCTTTTAACAAGGAATATTTAAAAATCGCTTAAATTACTTTCAATTAATTTGCATAAATAAATGTAAATGATATCTTAGATAAATTTATTACTCAATTTTGATAAAAATACACTCCTCAAATTTAATTAATTTGTTTAAATTTATAGATTTTTAAAATGAAAAAAAATGATTTTTATATTTGAAATAAAAAATTAATTTTTCTTCTGTTTATTTTCAAACAAATAATATATTTTTTTGTTTAAAATTCTTGAATAATTTAATTAAATTGACATGAAAATTTAATGATAACATGATAATTTTAATTTATACTCATCTCCATAAAAGGTATAAATTATTTTATTAATTGAAAATTAATTAATAATTTTATTAAATAAATCATTTTTATGGAATGGAAATAATTAAAACCAATAAAGTGACATATGAATTTAAAGTTAAAATCTTAAGATTTAGTTTATTTCTATAAAACTAATATGATATAAATTATTTTTTTATTTCAAATGAACTAATATTTTTATCAAATCATTCATTTTGATGAAATCGAAATAATTGAAATGAGAAGAAAATGATAATATCTTAAAATTAATTCAATATTTGCCCATCAAAAAATTATTATTTATTTATTATTTGAAATGCATTTAATTTAATTAAATCATTCATTTTAATGGAATAGAAATAATTAAAATTAAGTTGACATGAAAATTTAATGATAACAGATTGGAAATGAATTAAAATTGTTAATTAGTTAATTATAGTATAGTTCATTAGAAGGTAGTTTTTTATAAAGTAGTAGTTTAGATCAAAAAATTTAGGATATTTTTAATAGCTAAGATTTTTTATTTTATCTAGCAATTCTAATTATTATTCTTTATTTTTTCATTATTTGTTATCAATTTTATTAGTTGTTTGATTGTTTACTTATTTATTTATTTATTTATTGATTGAATTATTTATTTATTTATTTTTTAATTTTATTGCTAATTTATTACTATAACTTTATTTTACTCATTCTAAGATTTTTAAATTAGAATTAATGTAAATTGTTTGTTTATTTAATGTTATTACTATTAAATGATTTGCTATAAAATATTTTTGATGCTTCTTTTATTAAACTGTTTCAAAATTATTTTGTTTCGTATGCTACTTTTTATCAAAAGAAATTTTCGATGAAAATATTATTTGAATTATTTTCCTTTTTGTGCTTTCTATTTAAAGATGATCTTGAGAGGTTATTTATATTATTTTCATCATATTAACCATTTTTATGAATATTTTCAATATTAGATTAATTTATATCCTCTATGTTTAAATCTGATTGTATTTCTTTTGAACTGTAAGTTACTAAGTTATCTCTGTTCCCTCCATTCATATCTCTTTTAACCTCTTTAAAAAATGAGGCTTCATTTTAGTTGTGATTTTATCCTATTTAATCTGTTTTATTTCTTTAATGTCTCCCAGATTTCTTAGGTTATATTTAGTTTATCTTATAGTTATATAATATTTAATCTTAATGATCAACATTGAATTTATCAAATCCTCCAATCCCTAAAGAAGTCAAACTTAAAGGATCTGATTATAAAATTTATAATTTTTTTTCTGAAGATTCCACTTTTTTTAGACTTTTTCCTTATGAACTTACATGATGTAAATCTTATTAAATTATTTATCCACTCGATTCATTAACTTTAGAGTTATCAATAATGTAATCATTTTTTTCCTAAGTTTTATTTTAAGCTTCTTCTTAATTCTCTTGCTACTATTTTAAACTGTTAAATTTAGAGAGTGGAATAACTTAATTTTAAGAGTGATTTTATTTCGAAGCTTATGGTGACTGATCTAACTCAGGCTGTTAAATATCATTATATTACTTTTTGAGAAGGATTTCATTATGCTAAATTGTTTCATCTTAACTTAGAAATTTATAATTATCCTTTGGGTTATTAAATAATACTTAGTATCTAACTTATGGGGGTGGATTTTACATAGAAGTATCAAATGTGCTAGTCGATGAGTTTTTGTTTTGTTATGGAGTGTTAGCTCCAGCATTATTGCCTTATTTCCTCTTATTTTTCTTTTTTTTAATTAAATCTAGAATTTCATCTTCAACATCTTTCTATTCTTATTTTTTTACATTATTTTAATTTTGTTAGTTCTAATCTTGCTGTGTTTTATCTTCGAACTCCTTTAACTACGACATAAGTTACTACTGATATTCATCCCTGGCTTCATTAAAATTCTGTTTTGACTCAAGCATTATTCTTTTAATTTAGTTATCAAAGGCTAGCTACTCTTTTTAGTGTATTTTATCAATGTAATGGATTTGATCTTCGAAATTATAATTTTATTATTGTTGCTAATTATTTTTTGATAAAGGTGTATTATCTCTAGTCATTTTTTTAAATTATTTGTCATTTTGTATGACAGAAAGACCCTTTAAATCAATTAAACTCTCATCTTCTCTATTTCTATCATTCTTATTTGCATTATAATTATCTTAATTTTCAAAAAATCCTGCATCCCTCATAAACTAAGGTGGTTCATCATTATAAAAATCGTTTTAAATTCTTAATCCATTTTTGTTGTTAGGGAATTCTCTTTGAACAAATCCAAGCGATGTCTAAGACTAAAACATACCACTTTTAACTTAATTAGGACTATACTACTCAGAAGTTAGCTCAATTAGGTCAGGCTCTATAATAATTAAAAATGTTTATAAATGGAAGTAACTTTATTATATATTTTTATACCAGCAATAAACTTAAGTTGAATTAATTCATTTACAGTTGCTCTCTCCTTAGGATTGACTTTGAGAGTTTTTTAAAGAAATTCTAGACACTGCTCACTGAGTTTCTCAGGAAAGTTTGGAATATCTTATAAATTGATTAATGTAATTAAAAATATTATTTTTTCAAAAAAATATGTTACTGCCATCCATAATGTACTTTGTTATTTCTTATGAAGATTTATCATTTAAGTTATAATATGGTGGAAGAGCTGTTATCATTTCAATAACTAGACATCCAACACTCCAAATATCAGAAGATGCATCATGGGAATCCTCATTTTTTAATACCTATTTAGAAAAAATTATGATTTACAAATATACCATAAACATCTCAACAAGAATTGAAAAATGACATCAAATTAAATAGTTTGCTGTAAATAGCAATTAAAATAGACAACTCAAAAGTATTTTTCTTATCTCGAAATTAAGAGATAATTATATCCAATTCTTTAGCCTTAAATTAAAAAATTCGCGTGAAAAATTGAAAGTTTATAGCCTGAAATACAAATTGGATTTATGAATTAATTTTATTTGTAACGCACTAATTTTTCTATTCTATTTTTGAGTTAGGTTTAAAATTTTTATTTTTTTTAAAGATTCGTAACTTACTTCTGGGGCAGTCCAAAATGGCTTTTAGCTTTAAATGGTACCATAGTCTAGCTAATTATGAGATAATTAACTTTGACTCTTACTGTGATTAATGTAAGCATCTTTTTTATGAAGCTTTAAAGTACCAAAGTCAGTTAATTTGATAGTGCCATCTGTATCTATCAGTATGTTACCTCCCTTTATGTCTCTGTGAAATACATGATTCGAGTGAAGGTACTTTAATCCTTGTAATACTTAATTTGTATAAATAGAGATAACTTTCTCATTAAACTTGCCAAATTTATCAAGCATTTATCGAATCGACCCTCCTGAAACATATTCCAATATTATATTGATACCCTTCTCATCTTCATCTAGTTCAGTATCGATGTACTTAACTATATTTTTATGAGATAATTTTTTGTATTCTTTTATTTCTTTAGCCAAAGATTACACTTCCTTTTCTAAGACCGCCTTGTCTTTATTCTTACGTATTGTTTTTATAGCATACAGTTATCCTGTATTTACCTCTAAACATTAATAAACTTCACCATAAGACCCTCTATCAATAATATGTCCTTTTTTGAAAGTTAAAACTCTTTTTGTTTCCTAATTACGGCAACTCATATCACCATTTCTATCATAATCTTAATTATTAAAATTTACTCTATCCCTATACCCATCACTTTAAAGATTACTTCTTTACATTTACACCTAAAATACTTCTGATCCATCTATTCCATCTAGATCTTAAATTTGGCTACATTAATCGTTAGCCTCTAATTAGCCTTTAAATATGTTCAAAAAACAATGAATAAAATCAATTCAAATATTATAAAGAAAATGCATTAATTTTTTAGAGCCTAAAATAATTTTAACTTTTGAAATTACTATCGCAAAATTAATGGATTAAACATAATTAATTAATACAATCAATCAAATTAAATAAATTACTATCGCTTTTAGCATTGTTCTTTTACATTTTTTATTTATTTATTTTTGAATTAGCTTGAACTATGACATTTTTTTAAGAGGACTAGATCTTATGAGCCTTTTCATCTTTTTTTGAATTATTAAGTTCTTCTCCTAACTTATTTTATTAATTGATATTATTTTGCCTCTATTTTTATTTCTTTTATCTGTTATTTTCAGGCGTCTTACCTGTTTAAACAGGCTCAGCTACTATTTTCATTTTAGCTCCACATATTCCCATATTCAATTTTTTATAATTTCTTCTTATCTCGATTTAAATCTAAGTTAAGTATCTCTATTTCTCCTAACTTGAAATAAAAATTGAAATGATTACTTACTTATTTTCACTTTTGTGATTTATCTAAATTTTAAAATTAATCAAAAACTTAAACAAGCAATTCCCTTGATTAAGTTATTATTTTTTATGCGAATTATTGATTATAAGAATTTTACTTGCATGAATCCTATCTTAATTTATTCTTACAATCCTTATTATGTCAAAAAGATAAAATATGCAACAAATCTATTTTCATAAAAATTATTTAAAATAAAAAATATTTAATCATTAAAAATAAATCATTTTCTACTTCCATTCATTAGAATTTTGCAAATTATTTAAATCAATGAGTTAAAAAATCACTTTAAAAACTTAAAAAAATAATTAACAAGTATTCTTCAAAGATTTTTATTCAATATTTAAAACAAAGTGAAGTACTCGAATTTGTAAATGAATTATCTATACATTTGTATCAAAAAAGATTTATTTAACTAGAAGTATGATCTAGGAAAATAAAAATTTAATCCTTTAAAATTAACTATGTTTTATTTATCAAAGTATTTACCAAAATGATAATTTGTAAAATCTCTACTTTTTGATTTTGTTAAAAAAGGAAAGATGAGTACACTCATATCAATCTTTTCTATAATTTAACCAAACGATTATTATATAAGATGTAATTAATCTAGAAAACATATTTATTGTCTTTAGAATTAAAATTATAATTTGATTTTTATCTATTAATAGAGATTATTTTAAAAAATATAAAAAATTATAACTCATATTAATTTAGAAAGTATTATTCATTTTTGAGTTTGAGTAATATTTACCTATTTTAAACATATAAATTCAATTTTAATCTTTAGATTAATTTTAAGAAAATAAATTTTTTCTTATTTTGTGAAATTTAAAAATTTTTTTAAATTATTTTTATTTTTTTATACATAATCTATCAAATAATACATTTTATAAATTTTTGTTAGGTGCTTTATTCAATTTAAATAACAATTCATATTTTTATTAACAAAAAAATTGTCATAAAACAGCTATCATTTTCTTGCCCACATCTTAAGGAGAAATAAAATACTAAAAATATTTTAATCTTTTAAAAAATAATTTGATTTTTATAAAATTTATTTTTCTTTAAAACCAAAAAAGAATTATGAATTTATTTACTTTTTTATTAATTTTTAACTAATTTAAATGTTTTTCAACACCATAAAGCAAGCTCATTACACGCATCTATAGTTGCCAATTGATTATTTTTATACAGTGGCAAAATACCTATTATTTCTTCATCATGTTCAATTTATTTGAAAGGTTTTTATTACATAAAATTGAAAAATTTGATTTTCTTATTTTGGTAAGAAGCAACAAATGTATCAGGTCCCAATCTTTTTATTACTCCTAAATTACTATCTTATTCATAAGATTTTACCTTTATCCCTGTCCTACAGTCCCAACAAGTAATTTACCCATCTACTTAACCAACCATTAATAAGAAGGAAGTGGGCATAAAGAAATTACTTATCGCTTAATGCATCTTAATTTATCTTATAATTTCTCCTTTTGAGTAATCCCAAAAATCAATTATTCCTTTCTTGCTTCCAGTTATAATTAACCTTTAGGGTTTCATGACCTCAATGCAACACAGCAAAGACATATCTGAAGTATATGGATTTCTCATAATTCTAATTATTTTGCTATTTTTGACATCACTTATGACTACGTTACCTATTCCATCTCCTTTAATCATAATAAATAAAAATTTAATTTTAGCTTTATAAAATATTTTCAATATTCAAATTTTAGAAAATGAATAAATACCAGATATCAAGTGGAATTTATCAAGCTTTTTTAAGCAGGATACTCCTGAAATATGGAATGAATTTCTATAGGGTAAACGTTAACCAGTTCTTGGACACCAAGATTTAATCATTCCATCATAACTACCACTAACAAACATATTTTCATTAATTTTTTCTAGAGCTACTATACTCAGCTCATGAGCTTCAGCAATTTCTTCAGTAACTTATTCGTTAAGATTTTACAGCAGAATGTTATTTTCTGCAGCGATCACCAACATTTATTCATCATTAAATTGAAGGATAGAAGGGCAATCGCAAACATATTCGAAATTCCATTAGTCTCTAAGAGCCCCTTTAAATTCTTTAATACTAAAAGAATATTTATTACTTATGAACTTTTAAAGCTTTTATATTTAAACTTCTATGTCTGAAAATTTTTAACTTAAAATTGCTTCTATTTAATCCTTTTATGAAATTTTTTATTTCTTATCTCTCACAGCTTGCATAATAAACTAATTCTATTCTGATGAAAACTACAAATACTTTACTTCATTATTATTTACTTAATCCATATCATCTTCATCACTTATACTATCGCTATCACTTTCACTCCTGTCATCATCACTATCTACATCTTCAAAATAGTCATACATATCTTTACCACTACATTTTTTTTCTTCCTCTTCTTCACCATTATATTATTCAAAAGAGCTTTCTTAATTTAATTTATGTTATTTCTTTACTTTACAAGGTTGTATCTTTTTTAAAATTTACTTGCTAAACTAAAACTTTTTAATGATTTGATTTCTTGAGCTTTATATTTTTTATTTTTACCATTTTATCAATGTTTGCTCTATAATTTCTAAATATTTTTTTATTTTTTTACTGCATAGTTCTTCTATTTAGCTTAAACCTTCCTACTTTAAGATATTAATATTTGAATGATTTTCAAAAAGTATTTCTTAAATATTTTCTATGTTTGTTATCTTATGAGTTTTATGAAATTTCTCTTTTTAGCACTTATCACACATGACTCTTTGTTCTTCTATGCAGAAGTCATCAGTGCAATAAAATTTAATTTATTCTTTTCTATGAATTTTACAAAAATTGTTCATTTTCTACTTAATTATTTTTTTTTCTACTTACTTACGAATAATCCTATTTTTAATCTTTAATAATTAAGTTTTGTAGATGATTTGTTAAATATTTGAAATGTATCTTATAAAAATTCTTATTAAAGAAACTCTTAAAATAATAAATCAATATTCATCAGAATTTAATTTTATAAATAACAAAAGTATTGCATTTATAGCAAAGACACATAGCATATATTGCAAAAATATTTTGACTTCTTTTTAAGATAAAAATTAAAAGAGAAATTTATTATTCTAAAAATAATTTTTTCAATGAAGAATTGATTCAATCATGAGAATATATTACTGATAAAAATCAATATTTGAATTGATTGATACGATCAATACATAAACGTTTATTTTCAATTATATGTTTTAATTTATTTTTAAAATTTGAAAGAAAATTACAAAGGCAGCCAGCCAGCAAGCAAGATAAATAGCTAACTAGCTAGCTTGATAGATAAATTGATAATATAGAATTTCTTGTATATAAATGCTTTTTATTGAATAATTATTTATAAGGAGAATCTCAAAACTACATAGATTATTATTTTTCAACAACTTGCAAGTAGGGATTAGTGCTATAGCATTAACCTCCTCCTTTAATTCTTGAATAAGAAGAAGAGGATGAGGGGCTACTCATTAATTAGTTTGGATTTTATGAGTTGTTGGTATTATAGTTACGATTTTGATTGTCTCTTGGTGATTAGTGAAGAGTGCTAAGTCTTTCGTTATTTTAAGAAGACTTTATACTGCCTTATGTGTATTATCTTTAAGGCGAAGTACATGCTGTATTCTAACTCGTTTAGTTATTCAAAATTTTTTAATTACTAGGAACGCTTTATTTTAAGTATGCCTGATTGAAGTTAATATTAAGGCCATTACCCTAAGATCCAGCAATACTATTACTGTTATAATTTAAGCTATTAAAATCATTTTCACTCTAAATATTTGTATTGTTCACTTTTTTGGGAGAAAGTTTTCTCAATAATTGTTACTTTGTATTGATCCCATCGCTCTAATTTGAGATCAAACTGCTTGCATTATTGTTTGTGCTAATTTAATTTGCCTAAGAAAACACTTATTTTTACTAAGTATTATTTTTTTATACTTAGCTTGGTGCGAATTGAGTGTTTTATTTTAGACTTTATTGAATATTCTGCTTTTGTTAAGATGAAGGTGAAAGTAAACGCTATTGTTACTACGAGTGTTATATAAATAGTGGCTGTGAAGAAGTTGGAGAATGAATTCCAGATTCTCTAGTAATGTTATAAGGTAAGCTTCCACTTCCGACAGTTTGAATTCTTTTAGATGTAGTATTATTTTAGGAAATATTCGAAGAAGATGAAACTGATGAAGAAATTGAAGTATCTGCTCCTTTTTTTTAATAGTATGTAACTTATTATCTGAGCAGCTCATTCTAAGATACTATTTCTTTGATTTATTTCAAAGATTCATATTTGTTTTCTGCTTTAAGATAAGTATTTATTTCTTAAAGTACTACTGTATCTGATGTCAAAGGGAGAGATTGTGAAACTTAGTCTATTTAATTTTACTTGTTCAAACTCTGATTCTCTACCACGCATGACTTATACATCTAGCTATTTTTATCAAGCTTATTACCATAAGGAAGGTTGTTGTTTTAAAAACCTATCTTACTTTTTAAATTAACATAGTCTTCTATTATGAATTTCAGCCATTTCCAAGCTTATTTTAGGTTGCTTTAGTCACCATTTTATTACTACTAACTTTACTATTCTATTGAACTTGAAATATTTTGATGTGTTCCTTATTTCTAAGACTTCTAATTAGAAGGAGGATTACAGCTATTTACCATATCAACTATACAGTTAATAAATTTTTTTTCTTGTTTGTAGTTTTTAAATTCATTTTTTAATTTCAAATAGGCCTCTTGCATAGATCTTACTTCTAACTCATCTTAAATTAATTTACCTATTTGTATATCCTATATACTTTATGCTAGGTTAGCTACACGTGCTTCACTTTCTTTAAGCTCTTTAGCTGCTAATGATCTAATTTGAAGCTCGTGTTTAAGGCTCTTATTTTCATCCTCTAGCTTTTTTACTTTTTCCATAATTTTTTAAACTTTTATATGATTTTTATAATGTATTTCTTCTAGTTACATTTAAAACTTTTCTTCAAGTTATTTTTTCATTTCTACACCTTCTGCAGCAACAGTTTCACATTTTTGTTAACTACTTTATATTTTTGGATTTGAAACGTTTCTGCTGATTAATTTTTTTGATGAAGTATTATTGCTAGTAGCCTCGCTTTTAATATTTGATTAGTCTTAATTTGTTTTTTTGGCTGATTTTTAGCTTTGGCTCTTTTTTTATGGATTTTTACTTCTGCTTGTAGCTTTTTTTTTGAAATCTTAGTCTTTTTGGCGTTAACAACTTGAAATTTTTTCTACAGGCTGTTAATAATTTTGTTAAACTACCTATATCAATTGTTATGGAATTAATTATTGCTAATTTTAAAACTACATCTGATTGTGCCCATTTATTCCATTTTAAAGCTAAGCTGGGCCATTAAAAGTTTAATAGAAAACATCTTGCTAAGAAAGAATAAAAGATTGCTGATTTGACTATTAATTGGTGCTTGATGGCATACTATTTTGTTGTGTCTATTCAGAGTTTGTTGAAAATTATGAAATATTCTTAGAAGGGGAATTTAAAGTGGTTATACTACTTTTAGTTTAAATTTCAGCATGTTATTAGTTTTCTGAGTTGATCATAAGCTTTTTTTACTTTTCTAAAATTAGTTTTTAAATTTTTAGCTTCTCTTACTCTAAAGCTTAGAGTTAATCCATGTGATCCTATATGCTATTTTGAACTTTATTTTCAGTCAGTGACTACTTTTATTTTTATTTTTATATTTAAGTTACATTTTGATCTTATTAATATTACTGATCAAAATTGCTACAATTTTATTCATTTTTTTGGTTATTACCTTGAATAAGCTTTTAATTTACCTTAGTTTATGTTTAAACTATTTCTTAATCATCATTTTCATTAATTTCATTGCTTTCATTCTAAATTTTCATTTAAATGGCTTTTTCTTAGCTGAAATTGTTTTATGAGTTCACCTAATTGTTATTTTTTATTTCTTACTTTACAAAATTTTATTCGAAGTAAATGCTCCCAACCTCTGATGATTTTAGCTAGGCAAAAGATGTATTTGATTAAGTACTTATTCCGCCATTACTATTGCTCTACTTAGATTCAGAGTTATTCTCAATAATAAAAGCTGGAGTTTAAATAGAATTACTAGTCTCAAAATATTTATTGTAGGTTTATTTAGTGTTGCTGGAATCTTCGTATCTGTTTTGTCTATCTTACAAATCTCGCATAGAGTGTGAGTCATTAGAATCTTATAGTTTAAGTGATTTTTATGTTTTTAATTTTAGGAGCTCATTTTAAGCTTATTCAAAATCATTTTTTAATTCCCCATTAAATTGTTACATCCTTAAAAGCAAATCTATTTTTTTCTATCTTTTTTCACTTTCTTAAAGGAATGATAAAGAAGTTGATGATAAGTCATTATTTTGCTAATTTGAAATTTATCCATTTAATAGTGAAGAATCAACCGCTTTATTGCCTACTATACACATATTTTGATCTTTACTAAGAAGATGTTCTTGCTTTTGCTAGTTTGGTTGATTTTCTTTTTAAGAAATTAATTCATTAAATTCTATGAAATTATTAGCATTTTTAATGTTTGTATTCAAATCCTCTCTATTTTAACAAGCAGATAATAATTTAAATTACTCTTAGAAATTTGTATCTTTATTTATATTTGAATTTTATTTTGCACTGTTCAATTTTTCTTATAATTTCTCAAGAACCTAGTAATCTTTTAAATCTTCCCTTGTTTTAAAATATTAATGCTATTCATCTGAATCCTCTTCATCTGAGTAGTCCTCAATATCTTAATCTATATCTTATTCATCAAAGCTATTTTAACTGTCATCGCTATCACTCATTTTACTTACTTACTCTTCATTTTAAATTTATTTGGAATCCTTAGTTTATAAGAAATGATTTAGATTTTTAATTTAGCTCAAAATTTATGTTTGCTCTCTTTCCATATACTCTTAATTATCAGCAAGACTATATTACTACTCAACTTTGTTTCTAGTATCATCATGAGAGTTTAAATTTCCCAAAAAATTCATTTTTGAGTAGTCAATAAATAAATTTTTGTTATTTTTTTAATCTTTAAAATTCATCACAAATTCTTCTTGTTCCTCACCTTCCTCCATCATCATTACTTTATTAATCTAAGAATTAGATACAGTTTAGCTTATTGGTGTTGCTTATTGTGATTCTTCGTAATCTGAAGGCATCTTAAATTGCTGTGATTGCTATTCTGAAATCTACCTGGAGAATGTACTTTATATAGAATCAATTTTTTCAATTTAGGATGAAGAATAATCTATTATTTTTTAATTTGGAGTTGAATTTCCTTGGGATGATGCCTAATCACTAATCATTTCTTCATCACCTTCTTACTTTTCTATATTGTTTGTGCTTGATTCATTTCCTTCCTTTGAGCTGCTACTTGAATAATGATGAGATTTTCTAATTCTCTATTCCTATTTTTTAAATTACTGAACAAAGGAATTACTTTAATATGTAAAGACCATTCAATATTTAGAAATAAAGGAATTGTATAAATAAATATAAAGAACTTAAAAAAATACAACATTTTTTGTGTAAGATATTTTTGAAATTTAACACCATTTAACTAAATTCTAAAAATGAATTACCTCTTTGCTATCTTATTTCAATTAATGCTGATAATTTTTAAAATCTGCGCTTATTTGGCTACTTTTTTTTAAGTTCTAAGGTTCAAAACTGTTGCTTTAATTACCTTCTATATGACCATCTTGTTAGATATTTAAATGATCGTATAAACTGTATTCCTTAGTTTCCTGGATCTATTAGGATCGCTGGGCACTCATAAAGTGAAAGAGTAAGTATGTGTTATAATAAATAACTTTTCAAATTGATAAGATCTGCTAGCCTAATTCTAATTTGAGAGAGTTTATAAAATGAAGTATTAAGTCAATACTACTTTTTTATGAACTAAATTTGAAAAATATATCTTATTTTCTATTTAATTGTCTTTAAAAGTGTAATAGGTAATTAATTTAATTTTTTGTTTAATTTAATTTGATATTATTACTTTTTAAAATTTCAATTAATCTTTTCTTTAGTAAAATATTCTTTAATTCACTCACTCTCTCGTTATCTTCTTCTTCTCTTTATTTGTTTGTTATTTTTTCTTCTTTTTTATTAAAGTTTCATCTTGTTTTTACTGATTAACCAAGCTCTTTTATTTCCTTTATCTATCTATTTATTTATTATCTTTGATAATCAATAAAATCTCTTTATTCTTTCTTATTTAAAATTAAATTTTAGAATTCTATATTTGTAAAATACTAAATACATGCCTTATATGCATACATACTAAGAGCTAAACATCTATTATTCGTTTCAAACAAAAAGATATAATTTTTAAATAATACTTCATATCTTTTATTATCAACTAAATTTTTGCATAAATATTCAAATTAAATTAATTATTTTAAAGGTCAAAATATAATTTAATTTATTGACTTTAATATGTTTTAATTTAAACTGCGCACTAAGCACTAAGGGTCATTCGATAAATTTAAGAAATTAGTTAACCAAAAAGATATTTATCTTTAACCTCAAAGTCTTTGTGCAAAAGAATACAATAATAGAGTTTTAAAAGTTATTCATGATATTAATTTAACAAAATTTTTTTTTTCAAGATTAAAATTTGTAAATTAGTTTGATGTAAATTTTGTAATTATTTTGTTATTATTTGGGATTGATAACAGTCAAGTACTAATTTAAAAAATAATTTGATTGATTGATTCTAATTTTTAAAAAAATATGCATTCAAAATTTTTATGATTTTTAGAGTAAATAAAATTTTATTGATTTAGTGTGTTTTTTTTAAATATAAATAAAATAATAATTTATTTGAGGAAAAACAATAACTGAATTAATTTAAACAAATAAATTTAATGAGTTATTTTATTTTATTTTATTCGTTGTTGAAAAAGTGCAAATAGATATAAATTAAAATTACAACTCTTTAAAATTAATTTAATCATTTTTAATTTTTATTACAAATATATTCTATTTTATAAATATTAATCACATTGCCTATTCCATCATCATATATCTTATTTCTTCAATTTAACTATTAATTTGCTAAAGTTTATTATTCAAATCTATTATTGCAGCACTTCTGCTCAATCCTTGACCGTATTTTTTGCTTTACTCTTTCATAATTTTTGTTTCAATCTATGTTTTAAAATATAAATTTAACAATTTAAAAATATTTTTTATTAAAAAGTTTAAAATTAATTACTAAATTTTTTTCAAGCTCAAGCTCAACAAGTTACTAGTTTAACTTTTTTAAATTTTCTCCTTTTAGAGATGAGATTGTATTTACAGAAGACCTATTTTGACTGTTAGGAAATGTACTTAGATAATTAGAAAATTAAAATTAATTTTAAGAGAAATTCTATGACTATTGTAAAGTATTGTTGGTAGGCTGGAAGTAGTTTGTAGATGAGTTTTGTTAATGATTATGTAAATTGTTAGACTAATAAATAGAGTGTGGATTATTTGCTTGTTAACTTAATCCAATTTAGTACGCATTATTTAAGCTATTTTACTACTAATTTGTTGACTGATATTAATTTGATTACATAGACTGATTCAAGACAAGTTAGTTTGGAGATTAATTTAGGTGAAGCTAATTGGGAGATTAAGGAGTAGTGATTTAATTAAATTAGCTATTTATTTGAGGAGTAGAAGTTCGTTACTAAAAGAACATTTGCTAATAAGGATTATTCGGTACTAATTATACCTATTGAACTTTATTGTATTATTGGTATCCGTTATTGCTTATCTATTTATCTTAAATTGGTATATCTGATAGATTTTAACTGGGCTATCTTTCAAAAGGCTGATGCTGAGGAGTTTATGTAAGGATTTAATTTTAATTTTACATCGATTTATTAAGAGTCTGAGGTTATTGCTACACATTTTAAGGATACAACTACTAACTACTCATTGCTCTTTTATTCAGTAAGTTACTAAATTAACTATGTGACTAATCTGCAGATAAAATTTAATTTTAGCTAATATTGTTTGAATTTTATTGGTTGAAGTAAAGCATATTTTGAGAAGGATGCTGATTACTCTAGATATTTTAATTCACTGCTAATCTAGAATTTTAAGAAAAATTATCATACTATTCATTAAGCAGGTTTTTTAATTTTTAAGTTGACTAATTTTATGGATAATTGGGTTACTGTATGTTTGGTCCTTGGATATACTATGCTTGCTATTATTATAAATTATGTTATTATTATTATTGATTATTCTATTATTGAAGATCATAATGTTGTTGTTATTCTAGCTCAAGTTATTATTCATACATTTATTATTGCTAAAACTAATTCATATAGCCATTTGGAGGGTAATTTTAATTTGCATGAATTTACTAATTTACAATTTCTTTACGGCTTTCTTACAAAGTTTAATTTTATAAAGTAAATTAAGACTCCTAGTTAAAAATTGGTTAATTAATTTATTGTTCTTCGTATTAAGATTTTTCTTAAAATATCGGAATAGCATTCCTCATTGGAGTAGGAATATTTTGTGATAAATCCCTAGGAGTATAACTTGATGCTCCATGAATCTCACTCTGGCTTGTCTCGTTAAGCTATTTGTTATTTATTCTATCCATTTCATTTTAAAATTCTTTTTGATTTACTTAATTGTTAAATACAGTTTTAAACTAAGTTGCAGCTAAATTTTTATTTTGATCATTTATTTTTTAAGATGCAGAAAGATTTGTATCTTATTCTTATTAACTGTTTTCATTATTTTGACTATGAGGCTTTGTTGTTCTTGAATAGAGCTAATTCTAATTATTTATATTTTAAGACTCTGATGACTGCTTTGGTATTTAGTCTAAATTAGATCTTATTTTTTCTGCCTGATAAACTTTTTCACTTAAAACTTAATTTTTTGTACGTTAAGTCTATTTATATAAATTAATATTTTATTTTTAAATGTAAACTTTAAGAAAAAATTTATCAAAGTTATAAAAATTTACTCTAAGCAAGCTATCAGTGCTCATTAATGAGTTTTTAAGTTACTTAATTTCCGAACTAATTTTCTCAATGCTTATTTTTTAAGTTGTTGAATTATTTTAGCCTTAATTTTTTGTGGAGCTGTTATTTGTGTAATATTAATTCATGCTTTTGTTAAACTTTTCATCTTTTAAAATTTAGCTTTACTCTGTCTAAATTTTATTTATTCCCACTTTTCTTGGAATATTAGCAGATTTTACACTTAACTCCTTTTAATATTCTAATTAACTATGATCTGCTTTCTCTCTTTAAGCTTAAATGTTTATTTCTGAATAAAAGCTCCCCTTTCTTTGAGATGTTTATTGTTTAGGAGACTTTATGCTATTATGTCCTATCTTATCTTGGATTTTCTTTGTACTTGGTGATAATAATCCATTGAAAGATCTATTTTATTAGAATAGATTAAGAATTTTTGCAAAAAAATAAAAATATTTACTAAACATGCTTTAGGTCTAACTTCAGTGTTTCATTTTGTAAATAAAGCTTTTTTATTTCCTGATTTTTTTCCTTCAAAATAACATCTTTGGCATTCAACTGTGATTGCAGCTCAAGGATCCTAAAATTTGATGATTTTATATTATTTTCTAACTCAGCTTTTTGTTGCATCAATTCTAAATTTTTTGTTCTTAAACTTTCTATTTCTTGATTTTATTTTTGAACAATTTCATCCTGCAGTTGTTTTTGCAGCTCCTCGTGTTTTTAAGAATGGCTAGCTGATCTATTATGAGAAGTTCTATCATCTTTTTATTTACCAGCTGAAGGGGAATTAAAGCTATTTTCTTCTTTCTTATTGCGTTGATTGGTCTAATTTTCATCTTTTATTTATTACTTTTCTTGATAACCTAAATTTTTTATTGTTTAATTTAACACACTTTACATTAGAAAATTCTTTTTGAAAAGAAAATTAAAATTAAAATCATCTTACTGTTAACTTATTTTTATAGATCGTCGACTTATTACTTTAGCTTTTCGTAACCATCAATCAAAATCTATTTTATTAAGGGAATTTAATTTTTTATTTTTCAAACTTATTTATTACTTTGTTCTAAGTCAACGTTTGTTTGTAACGTTATGTAGACTCATTTAATTAGGCTCTTAAATTAGTTGTTTCTTAATTTTGCAGATCTTAAATAAAACTCTGCATATCTTTGGAATTGGTTCTTTGCTAAAGAGGGTAATCAAAAAGCATAGAAGAACTTTACATCATTGAGCTATCATTTAAATTTTCTCCATTTAAAAATTTTTAAAAATACTTAGAGGATTTTTCAAATTAGAAATGGACTGCATCGTCTTATCTTTACTCAGCCTTTATGCTGCTTAATAAATTATCTTAATGTCCACCTTTTTCATTTTCTAACTAACCAATTTATGTCTGCTATTAATAATTTTGCTTTTATTAGCTTTGCAACTATTGCTAGTTTAACATTTTCTAAATAGTTTAAGGAATAGAGGAACTAGAATAATTTTAATTGGTAATATTTTATTCAGAAAGAATTGATTCGTTTTCATCATATTGTATAATAAAGTTATCACTAACTTTATTGTTTAAATTATAATTACCTATATAATTTTTATCCTAATAATTCATGAATAGAATTTTATTAACTTTTTAATCTTGTGAATCATCCATTAATGTTGTTAGTTTATTAGCCTGAGAGCTAGATACATTTTAGCTAGAATCTATCTTTTCAATTTGTGATTAAGAATATTCAATCGTTTTATGATTTGGAGTTAAATTTCCTTAAGATGATAATTCATCACTAATAACATCTTCTTCGTATCCTTTTTTATCTAAATTATTTTTGCTTTCTGTGTCCTCTCTTAAACTATGTGCAGAATAATTATCCAGTTTAATTTACTCTTTATCCTTTTTTTAAATTGAAAGCATATTAAAATACAATTACTCGATATTTAAAAATGGATAAAATCAAAACCATTTAGAAAATACAGCTTAAGTTAGTAAATTAATATTAAATTAAGTAATCATATTTGTATATAAAAAACTATTTACTTGATTATTTTTTCTTTAATGTTTTAATACTTTATCTTCAGTCATTAGATTACCTTTTTTATTATTATTATTATTTGAATCATAACCACCCTAATGGTTGGCTCCCGCATAATAAGTTTCTTAAAGATTTATATGATTGTAAGAATTAAAATCTTTAGCTTTGTTCTACTACTACTATGAATGTGGAGAGTTCATAATGTTAAATCCTTAATTATAATTAACTTATGAAATTGTTATGTCTTGGATCAAATTACAATCAAAAATGTTTAAAAAATAAATTATGAAGATAATACTTTTTTATCAAATAAATTTGAAAAATAAATCTTATTTCTATTTATTTGCTGGCATTTTAAAGTGTAATAGTTAATTTATTAATTTGATTTTTATTAATTTAATATACAATCAATTACTTTTTAAAATTTCCATTTAATCTTTCCAAAATAATATTCTTCTTCAATCTCTTCTTATCTCAATTATTATTTATTTTTATTGACTCAACATAATATTTATATTAACTTCTATTTAATTAGCTCATATTTACTTGCCATTTACAATTCAAATGAATGTAATCATTTTTAGTCCAGTTTCATAAATATTATTACTTACTTTATTCAAATATATTCTTCCAAAATTATTTATCATGCATGCACTATGTGCATTCAAGATGTTTAAAAAGCCATTTTAATATAACAATTGTGTGCCATTTCATCATTTTTTGATTTTGTGAAAAGTTTGCTTTAATTTTATATTAATATAATTATTATTTAATCTTTCAGTTTTTTAAATTGTAATAATAGTGAGTCACTATTCTTAAATAATATTTAATGTTAATATTTATTTTCAATAGAGTAGAGTAATAAAATTGGTTGATTACAATAGACAAATATGTTTAATTTTCCATTAATATGTTTTAAGTTAGATAGTTGGTAATAAAAAAAGGATTTAGGGTATATTAATAAAATTAATTTTTAAAAATAAAGAATTAGTTTATGATATTAGAATAAATTTGATTATTCAATATATATAAAAAGTTTACATAAAAAATATTTGATTTTAAGTGATTTCTATGTTATGACTGTTTGTTTATATTGATCTATAAACTTTAAAATCATGACTAATTCACTTAAATATTTTATTTAGATTATTTGATTTATATTTTAAAGTATTATTTATTTATTTAGTATTAAATTGCTCAAAATTTTATTTGTTATTTTAGGATGTAAAATATTAAGTTAGATTATTGAAAGATATATTTATTGGAAGCAGATTTAGCTTCTACTTTTATTTTATTTAACATCGTGCATATAATTTAAATTTATTCCTTTTTTATTTTAATGGTTTTTAATTAGTCTTTTTATTTTACATATTTACTTTTTGAGGGAAGCTTTTTTGAATGATTTTGCCTATTAGTTATTTTACTGATTTTTAATCATTAGCTTTTATTTTCTTTTTCGAAAAATAAATAGTTAGATTAGTGTTTTATTCAAAATTTCGAAGATTTTTATTTGATTGTTATTTTTTAAGATAAACTATATCATAGAAATATTAGCATCATTTAGAAATGCTATATACGTTTTAGTAAAGTTCGAAAGGATCATGATCTAATTGATGGTCCCTGTCTTTTTTGAAAGCTCTGTGAGGATCTTCCTCATTCAAAAGATCCTAATACTGTTGCTAAAAGATTTTACCAAAAGCACTTTTTTTTTCAATATTTTGCACTAATTAAAAAAAATCAATAGTTGTTTTAGTTAAGCATTTTGAGAGAGATTTTCTAAGCTCTTCTAAATCTTCAAAGGAAGAATTTGTAGAATTTTAGCTAAATTTTTAGAATATTTATAAAAACTCTTTACTAAGCAAAGATGTTTTGAGCTTAAATATGAGCAGCTAGAATTAACCTAGGAATTCTATATTTTTAAGAACACTGATAAAGCGTTTACTCTTTTTAATAAAAATATTAATGACTTCGATCAGCTACTAAAGCATAAACTAATTGCTTGAGAAACATCTTTCTGAAAAGAGAGCAATAAGGACTAAAGTAGAGGTAAAAAGAGAGCACTCTGTAGCAAATACATTAACTATAATACATTTTATTAAATCGTTTGTCTTAGCAATATCTGTAATATCTTTATTTAAAAAATTTTCTACAATAATATCCTCAAATTCATTCATTTAATGAACACAGTTGAAGAATTCTTCTAGCGGTGTCGTATTCTAACTCAACTAATTTTGGTGATAAGGATTAAGATTGTGTAGTAAAGCTATTTTGTGCTTGACATATATAGAGTACTTTAGTAAAAATGTATTTATATTTTATATAGATTCATTTGTACTTGAATCAAAATTAACATCTTATTAATCTAGAAAGTGCTCTTTTATCCAATTCGTTAATTTTTCTTCATCCTTCGCTTTCCATAAATATTTATTATCAGCTACAACATCTATGACTAATAATAATTTAAATTTTTGTAGTATTAAAGATTAATCTTTAGCTTCTACAAATTTTTATTGCATTAACTCTTCTGCTTTAATTAAAGAAGTTTCATCATCCTAATCATTTAATCCGTTAACTATTCTTATCAAATGTTTTTCTTTAGGAGGTACTTCATCATTTTTTAAACTCTTTTTTACTGATCTTTCATATTTCGTTCCTCCATGAATCGTTGCTTTGATTCCTCTCATTACTTTTTTTAGCATTTTTGTAAATTTGATAATTACAATCCAATAATAATTATTTATAAAACTTTGAAAACTCTTCTTATTTCTAATAATATATTTAATATAAACTATATCTCTATCTCTTATTATATTTACCAGTAGCCAGTTTTTTTTAAGTCTAGTTATTTTATTTATTTAAGTAGCGTTCAAGTAAAATAGTGGTTCTAACTAGTTTTAAAATAATATTATATAGCAAGCAATAATTTATTTGACTGTCCTTTTTTAATTATGCTAAGAGTGAAAAAAATATTTAAAAATAAGCTATTTGAGTTATTCAGCAGTGATAATGGCTATATAATAATCTTTAAAATATTTTATTGAATATGCGCTTTGCCTTCCTTGTTTATTTTCTTTTAATTTTAGAAGCTTATATTTTATTAATAGTTTTTAGTTACTGTTTTTTTACAATAATTTTTGCGTAAATTATAGTTATAAGCCAGAAAAAATAAATAAATTCAATTTTCTTTTGTGAAATAGGATTATACTGATTTTAGTTAATATTAATTTTAATTAGGATTTTTTCCTTCTAATTATCAATTAATTAATTCATAGACTCGATTAATTAATTTATTGATTAAAAAAATTAATATTATCACTTTTTTCTTCCAAAGAAGGATATTTAATAACTTTTATTTTATAAATTTACATGTTAATAAATTACAGTAATAATAAATCAAAGAAGGTTTTTATTTTATTATAAATTCTTATGAATAGTCAAACATGTACGATGCTAATCCTTTTCCATTTTTATTGCTTTTGTCAAATGTTTTTTTATAATATACTATGTTAGATTTTTCTACTTTTAATATTTTTGAATGACTAAATTTCCTTCAGATAAATGCTTTTACATGATTTTTTTAAAATTTAAAGTTAATTTTAATTAGCTTGGCTCATAAATTCTTGGCAATATTAATCATTTATCTTGTGCAAATTTATAATTTAGAATAAAATTTTTTCTATATCATTTAAAAGGGTTTATTTTTTTTAAATAGAAATTTATTACTTACTCAATAAATATTTTAATTGGTTATTATAAAAGTACTTTTTAAAAAAAATTGTTTGTTTTTTGTTTACAATAAGAGTTATTGATATTAATATCTAGATTTAAACTAGTTATAACTAGCTGAAAAGGGTAAAAATACAATGAATAAATAACATAAAAAATGTTTCAAACAAATAATAATTAAAAATGTAGTATAAATAAATGCAGTAGTATTTAAATAGTAGATTATATAGGTTTTAATAATTTTTGAAAGTGGGAATTATAGCAAACTATTTAGGCTTTTAAATATTTTTTCGTTGGATAGGTAAAGGCACAATATTCAAATTTAATTATGAGATAAATTTTTGCTACCTACTTCAAAAAATATTTATTCGCTTTTTGTTAGTGTAACTTAGATTAATTATAATTATTATTATTATTATAAAAGTGATTGAAATTTGATATTTTAAATCTATAAAGCCTAAATCAGTATTTAAGGTAGACTAGAATTAATTTAATTTCATTCAATTATTTACTCTTCTTGCAGAAACAAAAGATTGTTAAACAATTGGAGATTTTAAAGGTTGCTAGTACTTCGATAGAGAAATTTTTAGTTTTGAATAGCATTTGATTTAGTCATCTATTTTCTGCATGATGATTTAATTTTTTAACTTAATGTTCTCAGGAGTTGTAAATAAAGATTGTTCAAAAGCTTTCATTTCAATTGTTTCCTTGAAAAATAAATAAATTGAAAATGAATAACTGCGTAAAATCAAAATGAAAAGGCATTTTAAGATTTAAAATTCATGGCTTCTGACTATAGACTTAGGTAAAAGCTGTTATTCAATAATAAGAAGCACACAAAACATAGGCCAATAAGAAAGAATTTAATTAATATGTACAGAATAGGTATTAGTAGTAGAAGTTAAGCTATTTCTTGAATTTGAAATATTTTAAGATTTTGCATGAGTAAGCTCTTTATTTGAATCTTCAGCTAAACCTTTTAAGCAAAAATCATCTCTAAGTGGCAAGTTTATATCATGTTCTATGTTATAAACTTCAGCACATCCTAACTTATCTTGTAGAGATCTTTCAGAATTAACATTTTATTCTATAGGATATATTTTCTTTTCATTGTTGATTGACGCTGAAGAGTTTGTGGATGAGTTTGAAGAGAAAGAAGATTACGAATTGTAAGAAGATGATGGTGATGATAAACGAATAGATGAAGGTCCAAATTTTTTAGTTAAATTATATGAATTTAAAATAGGTGATGAAAAAGAGTTATTTGCTGAATTAATATGTCTTTGAGATTTTATAGCAACGAGGTGCTAATAGATGGGAATAAATAACCCAAAAATTAAGTTAATTTTTGCTGCTTACTGCTCAGAAATCAGGAGTATGCCAGCCATAATTATTTAAACAATAACACATACATTCCATCTCTTCATTAAAATGATGAGGGATTTAAAATAAAGAATTAATTTAGAAGTAGAAACACTTATTTATTTTTCATCTTAGATTTCTCTATTGTTATTTATTGTTTAATTATCACAAACGTAGTTAACTGCCATAAGCGTTCAATATATTTTGCTGTTGTTCAGCTTGTGTTTCTTTTAATTATAATAAGTGAATACTAAATATTTTTTTTTTTTTTTCCTTTACTTTGTTTGAAGTTAGTAGTTGTTTTTTTATTGAATTTTGTATAGAATTTAATTTTTTTTTTCTTGTTTCTAATATCTCTGATTTTTTTTAATTATTAATTATATTATTTACATAGACAAAAGAAAGGATTTTAATTGAGTCTCTTTTTAGATAAAATCTTTGAAAATTTTTTCTTCTATTTTAAAAGATAGATTAAGCTTGAAGGAATCAGTAATATAAAAGTGGTAAAGAATCTTAATATTTGTTAAATATTGAGGAAATTCTTGTACTTTTAATAATATTACCATCAAATTTACTTAATTATTTGCCAAACAAGCTAAAAATTAAGAGAACCCCACCTCACCCATAATAACTTCCTTATAAATTAATTCTTTTATCTATAATCTTTTTTTATTTCTCAATTTTCCACCTAATAATTCATTAATAGCAGCAAGTTAAATTTAAATTTACATTTTAGATTTTTAAATACCATTTATTTTAACAAACTAGCACTTACATTATATTTACAAGAATGCTGCTTCCTTTAATTTTTTAATGAAATTTGCTTTTTTATAAACAAAAAATTTATTTAGCATGCATGAACAATTAAGCTGACTGTTAATTAATGTTTTTTTTCTTCTTACTAATTTTTTTAAAACGGATATATACGTACATACATCATATATTTTGTTTTAAGGGTTCTATAAATTGATCTATATTAACAAATGCATTTACCTAAAAATAAGTAAACACTATCTAATTTTAATTCAAAAGTAACTAAATATTGGAATAAAATTAGCAGGAATTTTAACACAAACACCCAAATACTCCATTTCAATTTATATTTTAGGGCTATTTGAGAAGTAAATCCATTTGAAATTACAATTGTTTAAGCATAAATAAAATAGTAAACAATCAATAATCTGATCAATGAAATTCTTGACGATCAACATTTAAAAAGATAAATTCATATTTCAATCAATAAAATAATTAAAGTAAGAGTCTAGCTTATTTTTACAAAAAAAAAAAGTGAAAATTGAATATTTTTAGAGCATTTTTTAAAAAAGTAATACTTTTCAAATTAATCAAACAAATTTGGAAAAAACAAAGGTACATAAAAATTATTCATACATAAATTATCATTCAATTTAAATATCAAATGATGTCAAAAAAGCCATAAGATAGCGATTTAATTCGAAATAAGAATTATAGTAAAAATGTGATAAATTGAATAGGATTTAATAATTTTTCTACTTTATGTATAACAAAATGAACAATACTATAGAGTTTTTCAAATAGTAATTATAAAAAGGGAAAGAAAATAAATTGATTAAATTTAAATTGTGTATAGAAGAAACTAAGTATCAACTAATTAATCCTAAAGTATTAAGTTAGAGATCCGAAGATGTTTTTATTAGAAAAAGTATCCAAATAAAATTTTAATTACAGCATTTACTCTTAAAGATACTACTTATGAGTAACATAATATAAAATTCAATAATATATAAAATTAATCATGTGATTAATTCACTGAAATAATTAGCCTCCAGTGAAGCAAGCAAGTTATCACTTTTTAAAACTAAGTATAAATTGAAAAAATATTTATCTTGATTAATTATCAACATTGTAAAAAGCTTTATTTTACTTAAAGAATTTAAATTTCTTATTTTTAATCTCAACTCTTTTATTTTTGCATCAAAATTTTTATTTAAAAAGTTACATTTCTCCATATTAGCACAAGTCAAATTAAATTCGCTAATTTAATTTTTTAATTTGACAAGGTACGGGTCAGTGCTTTACTTATGTACTGTATTGAAAAATAAAGTATAATTTTTTTACTATTACTAATATTCAGTTTTCTAAAGATAAGCTTTAATAAATTAAGGAATAAAATTATTGGTGAGGGAACAAGTTAGTACCTATTTTTTAGGCTAAATTTAAATTTAAGATATATTTAGTAATTCAAGAAAATAGTAAACAATAATCAACAAATTATTTTTCATATTATCAAATTTAGAAGAATACCTTCATTGGTATTATTAAAATATATTTACTGTCTCTTTTTTCACTTTTCTTGAATTATTTACTAGAATTTTTATGATTTAATAACTCCATCTATTTTATTTTTAATGATGCTTTTTTAATTTCTTAGTTTTAAATATTGTAGTAATCATATTAAAACAATTCAAAATAGTCTCTAATTATTTATTTTTTTTGCTATTATTGTTTGTTCATTAACATATGATAAAAAATATATGTCCATTATAAAAAAATCATGATATTAAACTAGATAAATTCTAAATAATATTTTATATTAAAAAACAAATAATTTCAAACATATAAAAATCTTAATTAAAATACCCTGTTTTTATTTAGAATTAGATTGTGAATTTAATTAAATAAGCTATTTGATTTGGAGTTTTAATTTTTTTAGGGAGTAAAGTTGTATATATATTAGTATATTTGATTTTAGATATAAAATAAAAAATAAGGACGTTAGGAATAGTAAATGTAAATTTAAATTTGAAAATACTTAAATTTAATAAAAATACTTATGAAATCATTCAATTTTATTTTTTTTTAAACTTTATAAACATTTAAAACCCTATTTTAGTGATAAATTATATGATTTATTTAGCATATCATATATGATTGTTCTTAAAATATCCTCAGTTATAAATATTATTCTTGGAAATTCTAACCATTTTTTATCATTAGTAAATGTTTAAAATTATTTTTGGTAATTTTAAAAACTATTTCATACATTATTGCAACAAATATGTTATCATAGTACACTCCTTTTTAGATAAATATTTTAAAATAGGTAATGTTTTTAATAAGTTTTTCCTAATAAATTTCTTAGTAATTATTCACAGAATTTTAATTTATTTATATATCAAGTTTAATGACAGATAATTTTTATTTGATTACTATTTTCTTTTCGAATACAATCTATATTGTTTGGTATCATATTAATTTACTTTATCTTAAAGGAGTCTCAAACAATTCTCATTATATATGGGCTAAAAGCATATTTTTTATAAAAAATGC
Source organism: Tetrahymena thermophila SB210 (assembly GCF_000189635.1). Lineage (NCBI taxonomy): Eukaryota > Ciliophora > Oligohymenophorea > Hymenostomatida > Tetrahymenidae > Tetrahymena > Tetrahymena thermophila. The sequence goes on from NW_002476426.1 coordinate 1,190,663, forward strand.
TAAATATAATAAATGTTTGAAAAGTGCACTAAATATTTAAGATTTAATAAAAAATTTGGACTTAATAAGTGTAAACAACTAAACAATTTCATAAAAATTATTTAAAAAAAAATCATATATTATTTTGATTTCATATTTTAGGAATTTAAATATTAATTAATATTTTCTTAATAAAAGGTTCTTCAAAATGTTTTTATTTGATTTATTTTTATTATTAATGTGTTTTTATTTTTTTTTACATTTTCAGTAAATTAAGTACTTTAACCAATAAAATAAAAATAACCAATGGATATTTTAAAATTTTTATTGAATAAAATAATTATGATAAGATTTAATTAAAAAATAGTACTGTTCTATTAAAAAAAATTATATGTAAAAAATATTAAAAGTATGTTGAATATATTTTCTCATAGATTAAATAAAATATCAAAGTAAATATCTTATTTATTTTATTATATAATTTAAAAACTCTTATTTTAACATAAAAAAAATACTTTTAATATTCTTATTACAATTAAATATTTATAAAATATAATTTAAGAGAATAATTGATGATTGATGAGATAATTACTTAAATTCTTAGATACAAATTAAAAATAAATTGAAGAATATGCAAAAAAATGAAATTAAACCTTTGATAAGATAATTATTAATATAAATATCAAATTTAAATAAGAGAAAGAATAGAGGAATTACCAAGAAGTAAAAAGATAAATTTTTTGTTTTATAAATAAAATTAATTACTTTTCTTAAATTTATTTGCAATTTAAAATAAGAATTAATAATCATATTATTATTATTATTCATTTATATTTTTCTAATGAATATTTAGCATACAATTAATTCAGAAAAAAAAATTTTGAAGAGCTTTTTTTTGCCGTTCAAAAATAATAAAAATATTTTAAATAATGAAGAAAATCAATTAGAATTTATAAATTGACTAAGTTTTGTATCTTTTAAAAAGGGGTTTTTGTCAGAGAGCTTCCAAGAAAGATATTTTTTAATGAATAATTATCATTTTGTTTATCAAAAAGAGAGACAAACATTTAAACATTTATGAGGAAAAATTAATGCAAAATTTTTTTTTGGCATTTTAATTATTTGAATTTATTTTTTTTTATGAGATCTTCTTCTTCATTTTATTTTTAATAGGAAATCTCAAATAAATTAAATAAATTTTAAAAAAAACAAGAAAATACATAAACAAAATTTTTAATAAAAAAGAAAAAAGCTCAGTAAATGTCACAACAAAAAAGCAGAGGATACAATAAATCTGACCAACAACACAACTAATATAACTAACAAAATCAAGAGCCACCCAAATAGGTTAAGCCTACATATTATGATCTTGAATTGAACAGCAAGAAAAATGCAAATAGCGTTTTTATTAAAGCTCAAGTTGTTAGCATTGAAGAATAAGAATCAAAATTCCCTACTAGCAATCAAGCTAAAACTTTGATTGTAAGTCTTGCATAAATTCTTTAAGAAAGAAACTAAACCCAAAAGGCTTAAATAAAAGTTCATCCTCCCAACCCAATCTTTTACAAGGACCTAGAAGAAAAATAAAAGGAAAAGCACTACAACTTTTTCTTAAATGCTAAGAAGTAGCTTGATAATAATGAACTTGTTTTGATAGAAATTTTGAATGGTAAGCTCAAAAGAGAAAAAGAAAACAAGTAAAGGGATAATAATGAAACTACAAAGAAATAAAAAATTATTTAACTTAAAGAATGGACTTAAGTTAAGAAATGCGAGAGATTCTTCGAGAATAACGATAAAAAGATGGGAGAAATCAATCAAATTAAGGATATTACTGCCAACAACAAATATGTTAATATTCTTGCTGTAGTCACTGCTATTAAACCTTTAGGAGAAATTGCCAAAGGAAGCTAACTCTTATCACCAGAATTCAAAGCCGAAAAGCCTGAAGATTAACCCCTTAATCATCATATCACTTTACGTGATTAAACTGGAGAAATACATTGTATTCTTCCTAATATTGACAAGTTTAAGAGCTTTATATAATTGGGCAAATATCTCTTCTTCCAAAAGGCCTAAATTCAACATTCCAAAATTAAAGAAGGAGAAACCAACATCTTCTTAAACATCTACATTAATGAAAAGAAGCAAAAGCCCAAAGGTTTCATCTGGGATTGCTCTAGTTTACCTGAATTTGAAACTGCTATTCCAAGTATTAAGAGCTCTACTAATTTAATCAATGTAAGCAATAAAGTCTGGATTGTTAAAGTTCCTCAAACTCAAACTGCTCAATGATCAGAATAGAAGAATGAACTCATTAACATGTCTATAAAAATTTCAACTTGTTTGCATATAACACCTCTCTCTATTCATAAAAACTAATTTCATATTGCATTTTTTATGTTTATCTCAACTAAGTCTTCAATTTAGTAATATTAATAAATGCATTAATTAATTAACTAATTAATAACTTCTTCTTGATATGCTATAAGATTTTTTTTGTTTCTTTTGTTGAATTTATGATTCAAAGTATTTCTTAATGTATATATTTACTTTGTCTATCAAAAATATTAAGTTTTATTTAGATAGAACTTGATTCTTAAATAATTTCTTTATTAATTGATTATTATTTAATTAATCATCTAATAAAATAAGAAAAATAAATAAATTTCAATATTTTATAAAAACAAATGATGTTTTATTGAAATAAGCTAATTCCAAATAAATTTTCCACGTTTTCACAAATTCTTAACTTAAATTTTCAAAAAAACCTAAAATTCTTAATTCTTTATTAAAATAAAATATTTTAATTTTTTTACTTTAAATTAGTGGTTAGGTTAATAATAATTTATAGAGTTATTTAATATTTAAAATAAATATCATTAAACTATTCTCAAAGTCATGATAGATGGATGAATGAGATTTCTTGTATTAAATATTTATAATTTTTAATACATACATACATATATATTTGTCAATCATTTATTTTAAAACTTTTCAATTAAGTATAATATTTTGACTTGTAAATTTGTAGGGGGTGTTATTTTTATTATAAATTAAAATATTTTATATAAGATAAATAATTGATCTTTTTATTAAAAATCCTAAAAAATGTATTTTATTTGAATTTATAGGGAGGAATATTATTTTAAGTATTTTCATGAAAAAATTTAAAATTAGAAGAAAGATTTGAATAAGTTTTAAAAGATTCATAATAATAAAGACAGACAATATCAAAAAGTTTTTAAAACAAAAACATTATAAAAATTTTTAAATAGAAATTAATCATCTATCTATCTATCTTTCTTTCTATTTTTTCAGTAATTTAATGATAAATTTTGAATAATTAATTCCTGTTTTCAATTTGTAAAAAAAATTAGTAAGTTTTTGTGCTTAAAAAAAGTAAAAAAAATGGTAAAAACAATTGAACAGAGCATAACAGATTTTAATGAAAAAATAAGCATCACCAAACACAAATCTTTATCTCAGATAAATAATTTGTAAAGGTTTCTGTAGCAATAATTAGAGGATTTGACTGAAAAAATTGTAAATAAGATTGACAAATACGATAAGCAAATTTAATAAAATATAAATTTCTACCACTCCTTACCATAATAAAATTTGCTAAAAGGGTATTTTGAGAATATACTTTTATCTTAATTGAATGAAGATTTAGATATTTTAGAAGTAGAAGACTCTCAAGAGTAATAAGCTTTGCCTCCTATATAATAAGTTACAGATTAGCAGTAGTCAAGCCATCAAAAGCAATTAAAGGAAGTTTATTCCATATTAAAAAAAGCAATAAATTTATTTTCAGAGCAATATTCAAATTCAATTTAAAATATAAACAACAAACTTATAGATTTTAGCCAGAAAAACATAGACTTTTATTCAGATTATTGCTTATCATAAGACAGATAGCACTCAAATATTTTGTTTCAAAAATCAACAACAGAAATAAATAACCAAGAAAATAGCTTGTAGAATGAATAAAAAAATATTTAAATAGAGATTTTTAGTTAAATTGACTTTAAAAATGAATCACCTAGTCACCTTCCTGAACAATATCACTACAGCCATGTTAAGTGTTTTTCTATTTTAGATGATAATAGAAGGGCAGTCCTTTGCACAAGAAATAATCTACTTTTAATTGATATTTTAAGTTCAAAAGTACTAAAATGCTCTTACATAAGAGGTGACTAGCCCACACTCCCAACATGTATTTAGCCTCTTTATTCTTATGAATATGAAAATGAAATACTGTATTCAGAAATGTTTAAGAGCAGTACTGATGCTACATATTTCTAAAGTGTACAATAGGATTTATAAAATAATTTATTTACTATAAATGGGACATAATAAAACTCAGGCGAATCATCAGCAATTTAGTCAGAAAATAATTAAAATTAAAGCATAAAAAGAAAAAGATAGCAGAATTTAATTGCTGTGGGTATGGGAAGCTTAAGTTCAACAATAGACATATGCATATACAGTTTAAAAAACCTATAAAAGATTATTCGCTTACCAGGACATTTAAGGACGATTTGTAAAATAATATAGACTCCATTAGACTATGAGACGATGTTTTCAATATCCTCAGACAAAAAAATAATAGCATGGAATTTGACAAATTCAAATCAAATCTTGACTGAAAATACAAACCATGCTTAAAGCATAAATGATGCATTGATGTTAAACGAATATCTCCTTGCAACATTTAGTTTGAATGGCGAAATATTTTTATGGGACATAGAGTACACAAATTAAACTCCAAATAAGTTTAAAAGTCTCAAAAAGAAGATTATAATTTAACGCTCATGTTTAAGTCTATATATTGGGCAAGTTTTAATGAACTCAGATAGAGTTTATCTAAGCATAACCTCTTAAGGTTTAACAGAATAAAAGTACTTCCTTGAAATGAATGACTTTTAAAATAGAGTTTTAGTTAAGCAAGAGCTCCCATTAAAGGTTATAGGCTTGAATGTGTTATCTGTTAACATGCACATATATGCCTTTGTTACTTATTCCTATTCAAGCTTTTTTGAAGTTTATCTGATAGATACTTGCTAATCTGGTTAAAAGTCTGCTACTCTAGTCTAATAGATAGATTTTCCTTCTAAAAATTAGAATATAAACACTGTTATAGAGTCTCCAAGAGTTTAATTCATACAATTAAGCGAGTAATAAAATAAAATTCTAATTGCTTTTGCTTTAGATAAAAATATATCTATATACAGTATTACTATAAGTTGAAAAAATTTATTTTTTCTATATGATTGTAAAAAATAGAGCTAATCCATTGAATTTAAATTAATAAATTAAAACTTATTTAATTTTTAACTCTTTTATAATTCAAAAAAAAACAAACATCAAATTGCATAAGTGCATAAATTCTGTAACTTATTTTTAGTTTTAAAATTTTAAAGATTTTAGCAAAATTTTATCTTTCTTAAATTTAAAAATAAATAAAATGAAAAGTTAGTTTGATAATTAATTAATTACTGCTTTTATTTAAAATTTTGATTAAATCTAAACTAAAATTAATTCTTTAAATTTGATAACAACTAATTTAAAGATAAATCTAAAAAACTTAAAAATCTTAAGGATTTTCTCATATCTTCTTTAGATTTGAAAAATTTTTATTAAAGATTGAATTTGGTTTTATGACTTAATTTTGGTTTAAGATATATTAAAGCAATCAAAGAACATGCAAATTGAGTTAAAGGATAGAATTTTATTTTTTATAATACCTGTAAAAAAAATTGTTAATTGAAATTAAGAGATATAATTTGATAAAAATTATTAAAAGAAAATAATATAATTCAATCATTTTTTAATAATAAATATATGATAAAATAAAGAGAAAATAAAATGAGTATGTGCTTAATAATAGGAATATTATTTTAGAGAAAAAGGGAATAAGCACAATTAGTTTAATTTGTTAGTTAAACATTAATTATGAAGTATTTTAAGTTATAGAAAAAAAGATAAAAATTACCTACTTTATTAGAATGGTTTAGAGAGTGTATATAAACAACGCCTTTATTTTATTCATTTTTATTTTTAACATTTCGTTTTAAACAGAAACTATGAAAAAAAAGTAAGTAATTTAATAAGTATAAAAATTAAATACAATAATTAGAATTAATTAATTAATTTAATAAATTTTACTATTTAGAACCTGTTATTTATTCAAATTCGTTTGATATATATTTCATATTTAATAATATTAGAACAAATTGATTTTAATTATCTTATTCATTCAACAAAACTTTAAAAATAAGAGAGAAATCTCTATTCATAAAAAAGGCAGGTTTGATTTTTACAAAGTGAAAATAAGGATTATTTTATAATTTAGTCTATTTATAAATTATACACAAGTAGAGCTCAAGCAAGATTATCTATATATTAGATTAGATTTAAATATTTAATCTCTTTAGGGAATCATACACTAAAAATTAAAAGATAAACCATTAATTAATTAGCATATTTCCATTTTTACTATAGTAACATACACATTAAAAATTGCACCTAAACTGATAATAAATTAGTAAAATGGATATATAAAAAACTTTTAAAAAAGTAAATACCCTAGATGCAAATAACAGCTAGGTAGGATAAGCTAACAGTAGCTTCCAAGGTTAAATACAAGAAAATTCCAATATGTTTAGATCCTAATAGCCTTTAAAAGATAAACTAGCAATATCAGGGTTTATAATGCCAAAATAAGATGAAGTCATTGATTAGAGGACTTCATTTAATGATCTTGGATTTGATTATAAAAAGGAAAAATAAGAAATCGAAGAAAATGAAGAGGATATGATACTAAAGAATGAAAAATATTAAAACAGAACAATACAAGTTTAATATGGCTCATTAATTACAATTTCATTAGCAGAATATACAGATTGTTACATTTATTCAGACGGCTTCTCTTCGAAAACAATTAAATTAAAAGAGTTTAAATCAGCTTGCGGATAACGTGACCTCGACTTTTTTAACTCAGTTTTTATGATTTTACCCACCATGGAATATAAATACTAGTACCAACTTCTTCATTAGTTCGTTTTTCCTGAGTCTAAAAAGAAGCATGGAAATGACAGTAATTTATTTGATATTGATTACATTTAAAATATTTAAACGTCTAAATTTGTTTTTGTGTAAATGAAACAATTAAAGAAAGTTAACCAATCAACCAATGAGCAAGCAAGCAAACAAACAAATATATAAATAATAGATTATTTAAATATAATTGTATTAAAGTATAAATAAAATTGAATAGCAAAATTAGATTAAAAATAAACTTAAAAATACTTGCTTTTTTTAAAATTTTATAGTTAAATTACTGCAATAGTGTAAATAATTCAACTATTTCAATTATTCACAATGCTTCTTAACTGAAAATTTATATCGCAGACGAGTTATTTTTCTATTTATTTTATATACACATATGAAATACTTTTGAAGAATTTATTAATTTAACTATCTATCTATTTTTTTAAAAAAAACTCAATTAGAACTTTAGGAACGTAAGCAAAAGATACAAACATTTCAATAGAATATAGAGGGTGAATTTAGTGCTAATATCTTAAGTTTTAATAAACTCAAAGGCACTCCTGTCTCTTTTTCAACATCTTCTTTTCACTTAGTCCATAAAGCATCACTGAAATATCTTTCAGTTGATGATACAAACTAAGATAACTACATGTAAATTTTTTTTATGTTTAATTTTATTTTTTTATTTCATTATTTATTAATTCAATTATAAAAGTAGAAAATAAGTGGTAAACGATATCACAAATTTCCTTTTTCATAGAATTAATACAAATCTTTTATATTTCAAACAGATTTAAATTTGTCGACTTTCCAGATCAAAATTGCTTATTTAAATTCATGCCTTGTCTCATGTTTTAAAATCAGCGTCAAACTACCTCAAATGCAGTATTTAACAAAGATAATCTTTACATAGTAAGTTCTAAGCCCATTCATAATCGTAAACCCTACATATTTACTGATTATGCAGGACAAAAAGAAATCAATAAAATAAATGTACTCCAGGATGAGTCTTCGTATGGCAAAATTTACGCAAATTTAGAAACTACTTGCAAATGGAGGTAAATATTTTTATAAAATTAGTTCTCACCTAAATTATTTATTTACCTTAAAATATTAAATATTATTTATTTATTTATTTTTGAATTTTTACTTGACAAATCTTGTTAATTTAATAATTAAAATTTATAGAATTAACATATTTTAGCAGCCTGAGCTGGCCGATAAATCTTATTATATGAATGTTGGTGATTCTATTTGGCTAAATTTATCAGAATACCATGTAAATAAGTTATAAAGGTGTGTTTATATATTAATCAAATATTAAATAATTAGTACCAATTTTCTACTTCAAGGACTGTTAATATTTATCAAAGAATAAAAAACATAATTTATTCAAATAACGATTAACAGTAATCTAACAATCTATAAAGCCATGCCTCTGAAGTAAACATAAATAAAAATAAGTCTATGCTAAATAATAGCTAAGCTATCCCAAACCAATAGAACTAATAAGCAAATTAACCTCAATCTACTCAAAATTAATAAATACCTTTTTCACCTGTGGCTTTAAATAACCTCAATATAAATAATACTGCTAATGATAAGTAATATTAAAAATCATCAAGTACTGTTGGAAAAATTCAAAAATAGTTTACTCAAGGACAAGAATTCCTCACTCCTAATTATTAAAAAATGAACACTCTGCAAGTCGAAGATCAAAATGCTGCATATTCTGTTAGCGGTTCAAGAGTTTCTAGGTAATAAAGTGGTTTAAGCAACTCCCATGAGTTTGAAGATGAGGAAGACTATGATGAAAATTTAGATAATAATATTGAAATACTTGAAAATGAGATTTTTCATAATGCTGAAGTGGCTTTAATTCATTAAAATCAGGACGATATGAACAATTTCGATAAGAAAGAAGAGGGCTAGAAATTTAGATCTATTCCTTCCTAATACAAAAATGAAAAAGCTTAAGCAAATCAATTAGAAGAAAATGATTCGGATGATGAAGAAATCAAAACAGATCAAAAAAATTAGAAATCTTAAAATTTGAACACTTAAGGTCTATGGAAGATAGAAAGCGAGTACTTTGCAGTTGGTGGTTTCTTAGAATGGAAGTAAAATTACCGTCTAAGACATTTTGCTACAGGAAAGTATCTATCTCTTCAACAAAAGAATGGATAAGTAAAAATTATTTGAATTAGTAATACTGAATAACATTTATATATTTAAATAATAACAGGTTGAGATGGTCCTTACTTCAAGACCAACTCCATAGACTTTGTTTAATTTTGTAGCTG